>NC_069502.1:1002850968-1003534897 GCF_027579735.1 Bombina bombina | reverse complement strand
TCCCATCATCTCCATCAGCAACCCTCTCACGGTCACTCTGCAGTTGCCCTCTTCCTACCGCATCCATCCGACGTTCCACATCTCCCTCATCAAGCCTTGTGACACCTCCCGATGTCTGCCTCTCCCTCCACCATCTTCCCCGGCACCCGATCCTGAGTATGAAGTCCACTCTATCTTGGACTCTAGGCGTTGCCATGGTCAACTTGAGTACCTAGTGCATTGGGCTGGATTCGATTCTTCCGAGGATTCTTGGGAGCCGGCCTCCAATCTCTCTGCACCCCGTCTGGTGTCCCTTTTCCATAGGCGCCATCCAGAAAGACCCGCGCCTTGACACCTTTGGGGTTCCTTTGCAGGGGGGATATGTCATGTCTAAATCCATTCCACCTTACACAGCGTATCTAACCTGTCATACCACCTTTTATTTCAATTAAGCAGATCAGGTTTCCCTATTTAATCTCCTTGTAACCAAGATGCATTGCTGGTTTAATGAAGTTTATTGCCAAAGTAAAGCAGCTCAACTCCTTACCTAGAGTACCAAAACAAGATTCTCCTGATCAGAGAAACCTTTTGCCGTTACAAGCAGCTTCTGCTTCAAGCTGCCACAGCCGCTGACGTCACCGCAGCGCCGATTCACGCTACCCGCTCTGACACACTCTCCCTGTCTAAACAGACAGCATACAGACTCCCAGCTACACGGAGCCATTACCACGCTGCACGCTCACTAATCCCTGCAAGTATTCTACCTACCCGCATCTGGGATTCCTCTCACAGGCTCTGCTTCTGAATTAAGGTTCTGTATATAGAGTGCTTAAGTCTCTGTTTTCCCATTTGACATTACTCTTTAAACAACAGTTGAATTGAAGGTAAAACTCCTGTTTGTAACTGTGCAGTCTGGGTTCCATATTTCACCTGTCACCTGTGAATCTGACTTTACAGACATATACTATTTATGTTTAACCCTTATGCTTCCTGTTGCACTATATAAGACCTGCCTAAGATAAAGCTCATTAGTACTACTCATATTATTGGGTCTTATCCCTCAGGCTAAAATTAACACAAGTGATTAAGTTAGTGTTTATCTTACTAGCAAGCACACTTAGTAACTTGTAACACTCCACAATTATTTATCCTGCTTAGAGGTCTTAAATGTTTACTTAAATACTTGCTGCATATGACAGAGCTTTACATATTATCACAGATCGTTACACCTTGCTCCTCTTTTTAGGCAGGCCAGCTCTTTGCATACATGCCCACAGACTCTGTAACGCATGCCTCTTTTAGGGAGAGGTGCAGCCATAATGCAGGGTCAGAACCTCTGCCTGCAACTGTTATACTCGATTTTGCGAAAGGAAGTAACCTTACCATGGTTCCCTGCACGCACGTATTGTTGTTATATTTTGGTGAGGGTAATCATGATGGCCATGTAGACCACCACCGAGAGTCCTGGAAGTAACAGGGATGAGATAAAAGTGCGAAGAATAGTACAACTTGAAACAACAGAGTTAGCCATGGGTGTTAGTGCAAGACCCCTTGGCTTTTTTTGGCTTTGGGTGCGGCTAATCAGGCAGGCCATATAGAGCTGCCACCATTCGGTGTTGTATCAGGTATTAAACTAATAAGAACAGTACTACCAAAATACAGCCAATGAAGGGCCTTATGAAGACTGAGCCAAGGTTGGATTGTAGTATTTGGTTAGGCTAATCATGATGGGCATGTAGACCACCACCACCGAGAGTCCTGGAAGTAACAGGGATGATGAGATCAAAGTGCTAAGAATAGTACTACTTGAAACAACCGAGTTAGCCATGGGTGTTAATCCAAGACCGCTTGGATTTATTTTTGTTTTGGGTGTGGCTAATCATGCAGGCCATATAGAGCTGCCACCATTCGGTGTTGTATCAGCTATTTAACTAATAAGAACAGAACTACAAAAATACAACCAATGAAGGGCCTTATGAAGACTGAGCCAAGGTTGGATTGTAGTATTTGATTAGGCTAATCATGATGGCCATGTAGACCACCACCGAGAGTCCTGGAAGCAACAGGGATGATGAGATGAAAGTGCTAAGAATAGTACTACTTGAAACAACCGAGTTAGCCATGAGTGTTAATCCAAGAATGCTTGGATTTATTTTTGTTTTGGGTGCGGCTAATCATGCAGGCCATATAGAGCTGCCACCATTCGGTGTTGTATCAGCTATAAAAATAATAAGATCTGTGCTATCAAAATACAGCCAATGAAGGGCCTATGAAGACTGAGCAAAGGTTGGATTGTAGTATTTTGTTCGGCTAATCATGATGGCCATGTAGACCACCCGTAACAGGGATGAAAGTGCTAAGAATAGTACTAATTGAAACAACCGAGTTAGCCATGGGTGTTAGTCTAAAACCACTCAGCTTTTTTTTGGGTTTGGGTGCAGCTAATCATGAAGGCCAGATAGACCTGCCACCATTTGGTGTTGTAACAGGTATTAAACTGCAAAGAACAGTACTACTTAACACAACCTACTTACCATGGGTCCCAGAGCATATGTTTGGTTATTATATTTTGTAAGGGTAATCATGCAGGCCATATAGACCTCCACCGATAGGGTGAGTATGAGTAACAGCTATTAAAATGCTAAGGACATTACTAATTAACACAACATAGTTACCATGGGTCGCAGACCAAGAGCAGATGTCTTATTATTATATTTTGTATGGGTAATCATCCAGGCCGTATAGACCTCACCAAATAGGGGGAGTTACAGAGATTAAAGTGCTAAGAATGGTAGTACTTAAAACACAACCTAGTTAAAATGGGTACCAGACCGCATGTCTTATTATTATATTTTTTTCAGGGTAATCAGGCAGGCCATATAGACCACCCCCGATAGGGGGGGGGGGGTAACAGGGATTAAAGTGCTAAGAAAAGTACTAATTAACACAAGCTAGTTATCATGGGTCCAACACCGTGTGTCTTGATGTTATACTTTGTCAGGGTAATCATGCAGGCCATATAGACGTCCCTTGATAGGGGGAGTAACAGGGATTACAGTTATAAGAATAGTACTACTTAAACACAACCTAATTACCATGGGCCCAAGACCAGATGTTATATTATTATACTTTGTCTGGCTAATCATGCAGGCCATATAGAGCTCCAACAAAAGGGGGGGTAAGAGGGATTCAAGTGATAAGAAAAGTTTTACTTAACACAACAAAATTACCATGGGTCCCAGACCGCGTGTCTTGTTGTTATACTTTGTCAGGGTAATCATAACCGCCATATAGACCTCCACCAATAGGGGGAGTTACAGGGCTGAAAGTGCGAAGAATAGTACTACTTAACACAATCTAGTTGGGTCCAAGAACGCATGTTTAATTATTAGACTTTATCAGGGTAATTATATATCTAACAAATCTATCTATTTCTCTTCTATCGATTCTATCTAACTATCAATCTATGTATATCTATCTATCCTATCTATCAATCTATCTTCTGTCCGGGATGTTTTGAGACAGCCACTTGTGTTTCTGACAAAGTTGAAGTAGGAGGACAGAACAATCATCTTCTTCCATCTCCCGGTTCCACAAATGAAGGCCATATAGACCTCATCTGATAGGGGGAGTAACAGGTTGTAGTAAAATGTTAAGAATATTACTACTTAACACACCACGGGTCACAGACCACATGTCTTATTGTTATACTATGTCAGGGAAATTATATATATTTCAAATCCATTTATTTATATATCAAATCGATCGAACTATCAAACGTATCGATCAAATGTAGATTGCATCTATTGATCAATGTAATTCGTATCTATAAAATGTATATTACATATTTTGGTTGATGTCATTCGTATCTATAAAATGTATATTGCATCTTTGATTCGATAACATTCGAATCTATCAAATGTATATTGCATCTATTGATCGATGTAATTCGTATCGATCTAATGTATATTGCATCTATTGAGCTATGTACAGTGTATCGATCATATGTATATTGCATCGATTGAGCTATGTTATCGTATCTATCTATCAAATCTATCTATCTCGTGGTTGTGCAAGTGGACTGTTTGCGGTTGATTGCGGTGCGTAACACTTGGAGTTTGCTCTGTCACTGTGATGCGGCCGTAACCCTTACACTACCTGATAGATACGACATCATAACTGATGTTTTAAAGGACGTTATTGCAAACAATTTGCGAATGTTAGTTGATTTAGGCCCATTATGGGTTAAAAGCAGACTCTGCATAAACTATTTAATTTTCCATGGGAGTTTTGCCTGGGATCCCCCTCCAGCATGCCACAGTACAGGTGCTGGTACCCTTGAAACAACTTTTCCATCACTATTGAGGCCAGAAAGAGTCCTTGTAGGTTTTAAAGTTCGCCTGCCTATTGAATTCAATGGCTGTTTGCGCGGATCGCAGGTTCGCGAACAATACCGGAAGCTTGAGTCCGCCAACCGAAAATTTTAGGTTTGCGACATCACTAGTGCTAACCACTACACCACAGACCTCTCTCTTCAAAATGTTCGACATGGCCAGTACCTATTACGTTTCCTCCTTAATGCTAATGCTTCAGAAGCTATTGCGCTAACTGGCAGATTAGCAACAGTTTTCTATGCTAAGAGCAGAGAAAGCCAGTGCCCATTAATTGAGTGTAAACAATTAATCCAAGATCCAGCTTAATAAACAGTAAAGAAATGACTTGCTCAAAAGAAATAAAATTGAATACAGTTTGCAAAAAACAAACTACTGCTTAGGAATGCTAGCTGTCACCAGAAACTCAAGAGAAAACAGGAGCTTTACCTGGGTTCAAACCCACAAGCTCCTGCTTTAGGTGCAGTTGAGATAACCACTACGTCACATTTCCCTTGGTTACAAAACACATACAAGAGGTGTATAAGAGGCGTACAGGACTAGTTTCCAATGTGTTAAGGACTTTTAGACCATTGATCTAAGGATCATTGTATAAGCTTTAAAGGGACCACTTTGCTTTCCTTTATTAAAATGGAATAAAATTTGCAAAACAAGATTTGTGCTTCGCACTATGTTACTACAAAGCTATGCAGCATAAAAAAACAGCACTCTTTGTTTTAATAGAGGCACCCAAAGTTGGACTCAAACCTTCAACTTAGGCTTGCAAGGTAGTACTTCCATGTATGCACAGGCCAGGCTTCTGGCAGAGTAATAGCAGAGAACTGCTGTGGAGCAGTGGTAAGGACATGGGCTAGCAAGCAAAGAGCCAGTGGTTCGATTCCAGCCTATGCCTACCAACCATTTCCAAAAAACTTCGTCTGAGTTGTGTCAGACCCACTCTATCCGGGAGCCCCCTTGTATGGGGGAGGCGGTCTGGTTGGGAGAGGCAGGATGTGTAGAGGTGGCCTAGTAAAGGGTAAGAGTTAGGGAGAGTGTGTAACCTACGAAGGGAAGGGTAGTAAATGGTTAGGGGGGGGAGCCTTAAAAAGCAGTGGGAGTAAGAGGCTGGTAAAAGATCAGGTGGTTGGCTCCCATAGATACAGAAAAGAGGTAGCGGGGAAAAATAGGAGTGGAGTAGGGAGGTCCTTGGATAAGGGGGTGGAGAAGCAAGGTTGGGAGGAGCAGGGTTGCCATAGATAGAAAGGGATTAGGTGGGAAAGATAGGTGTAGAGTATATGGGTGGTGTGGTACTGGTTCTAGGGGAAACTGGGTAGTGAACCCCTGGAGGGAGGTGTTACATTGGGGCAAAAAGGGAATGCACCACTCAGGTAAATAGGGTCTGTTGAGGGTGGCTTTTTTTTTTTTTGTATAGGATCTAGAGGTAGGTCTGGCAATTGGGGGGGGGGGGGTCTGGCAATTGGGGGGGGGGGGGTCTGGAAGGTGGGGTCTTGAAAAAGGGGAAAGGGGGGGGTCTGGAAAGAGGGAGGCTGGAAAGAGGGGGGCTGGAAAATAGTGGTGTCTGGAAATGGGGGGGTCTGGAGAGAAGGTGGTCTGGAAAGGAGGGGGTCTGGAAAGGGGGGTCTGGAAAGAGGGAGGCTGGAAAGAGGGGGCTGGAAAAGAGCGGTGTCTGGAAAGGAGGGGGTCTGGAAAGGAGGGGGTCTGGAAAGGAGGGGGATCTATAAAGGTGGAGTCTGGAAAAGGGGTCTGGAAAGAGGGAGGCTGGAAAGAAGGGGGCTGGAAAAGAGCAGTCTCTGGAAATGGGGGGGTCTAGAAAGGAGGGGGTCTGGAAAGGAGGGGCCCTGGAAAGGGGGAGTCTGGAAAGGGAGTCTGGAAAGGGAGTCTGGAAAGAGGGAGGCTGGAAAGAGGGTTCTGGAAAAGAGCGGTGTCTGGAAATGGGGGGTCTGGAAAGGAGGGGGTCTGGAAAGGGGGAGTCTGGAAAGGGGGTATGGAAAGGGGGGTCTGGAAAGGAGGATGTCTGGAAAGGGAGGGTTTGGTAAAAGGGGTGTAGAAAGAAGGGGAGTCTGGAAAGGAGGGGGCCTTGAAAGGGGGGAGCCGGAAAAAGAGCGGTGTCTGGAAATAGGGGGTCTGGAAAGGAGGGAGGGGGGTCTGGAAAGGGGGAGTCTGGAAAAGGGGTCTGGAAAGAGGGAGGCTGGAAAGAGGGGGCGGGAAAAGAGCGGTCTCTGGAAATGGGGGGTCTGAAAAGGAGGGGGTCTGGAAAGGAGGGGGTCTGGAAAGGGGGGTCTAGAAAGGGGGATCTGGGAAAGGGGGGTCTGGAAAGAGAGGGGGGAAAGAAGGGGAGTCTGGAAAGGAGGTGGCCTGGAAAGGGGGGAGCCGGAAAAAGAGCAGTGTCTGGAAAGGGGGTCTGGAAAGGGGGGATCTGATCCTGAAAAATTGGACGTGGAAAGTGTTAGTTGGGAAAAAATTTGGAGGGGTCTGTAGAAGGGAGGAGTCTGGTCAGGAAACACAGGATGGGAGGGACTCTGGTTGCATCTGGAGAGTGTGGTACTTATTTTGGAAATATAGGATCTGGAGAGAGAGGGGTCTGACTGGGAATAATAGAATGTCGATCTATTTGGGAACAATGGATGGGGGAGGGGTCTGTAGGGTGGAGCAGTATGGCTGGGAAAAATAGGATGTAGAAAGTGAGGGGTCTTGTTGGGAAAAATATGATCTGGAGGGGGGCACTGGTTGGGGACAATAGAATGTGGTTCTTCTGGAGTGGGAGGGATTTGGTAGGGGAAAATAGGACGCAGAGAGGGACAAGTCTGGTATGGAGGGGAAAAAATGGTTGGGGATATGGAAGGGGAGGGGTTGTGGTACAGAGAGAGATTTAAACAGGGGGGTGGGGCAGAATCTGTGATGGAAGGCCAGATGGATGGAATATATAGAGGGGATGGATATGTGGGATCCAGCACATCCTCTAGAGAGAGGACCTAATGTTTGTGTTGGGATTTGGGGGTATGGAAGGACAGGATGAGGTGAATGCTGGTAAAATTATAATGGAGTGTGGGGTGTAGGGGTGAGTATGATTTTGAGGGAGGATCTGCAAAAAGGATAGGGGTCTGGCTGGGACTTGGAGGTGATGACATGAATGAGATGATTTGGGGTGTGTCTAGGCCACTGGGGAAAATGTTGAAAGAGCTCTGTGACAAGATATAGAGTCAGCGCCCTTGTGTGGTTTGTTCGCGACTGTAAGTGTCTTTTTCTCTCTCCTCAAGTCAAAGGATAGGAGTGTAGGGCCTATCAATGAGATAGTTTTTATTACAGCTAGAAGAAGGTCTTGGGGCGGCGAAGATAGGATGCTATGTAAGCCTGAAAAGCAAACGTCCTGGGGCAGCCAGTGTCTCTCCTTGCACTGCTGCAGATACGGGACACAGAGGTTTGTCGCAGATGCATTAGACCTTGCTGACTGCTTTTCTGGATATGTGCTCATGGGTTGAAATGTGCAAAATGTGCTGCTAACGGAAGGTACATGTTGAGGCACTAGCTCTCAGACACTAAATATGCCATATGATTTCATAGGAAACAAGGAACAAAACACTTGTCCTTTGTAAAGATCTCTTGAAAACTGCTGCTGCTACAGTGTTAAGTCCGGGTGCAGGGAGGGGAACATGTTCAGAGTTTTATTAGATCTCAGGTAGAAGAGGAAGGGATGGCAAAACAGTCTCCACGTGCTGAATTGGCCCCCCGCCTTTTGTTAGCCTTTGCGTAGAAGTAGATCTGATAATAAGTAGGTGCGTTTGCAAGGCCCTTTTCAGAACTACGTGTCTCCTCTCCTGGTTTAGCAACCTACATGAAGCTGCGTGCTAAAAATGAACAGTCTTATCTTTGATTTCCATCACCTTCCTGCCTTTGAGAGCAAGAGTTAGCACGCCAATGTGATGCAGGGCATCGTTGCTTCTTTCCAACATTAAAGAGACACCAAACTCAGAAACTTTCTTTCCCGATCTATAACAACTTGCCAATTTTCTTGCATTATCAGGTTTGCTTAATTCTCTTGGTATCCTTTGTTGAAGGAGAAGCCGTGCAATACTGGAAGCTAGCTGAACGCATTGTGTGAGCCAATGACAAGAGACATATATGTGGAGCCACCAATCAGCAGCTAGCTCTCAGTAGTACATGGCTGATCCTTGAGCCTACCTAGGTATGCTTACCGACAAAGGATACCAAGAAAACAAAGCAAATTCTGGAACGTTGCTTGAAATTGCACGCTCTGTCTGAACCATGAAAGTGTCATTTGCCTTTTTTAATCAATGCTAATGAAAAGTTGCCTGTAGCTTTTCTGAGCTGCTTTTTCCCATCAGCCCTGTTGCACATAATCACTCTGTTATTTATAAAGGCTACATGTTCTTTGGGTGCATAATGATAGCAAAGAGAGTTTGGAAGGGTAAGATTTGGCCTTAGGAAGTACTGCAGTCAAATAACTAGTCTGGTACTTGTGCTTTAGCGAACACTTGGTCCTACAAAAAAAGAGAAAAAAGTCAAGTAAAAGTAACTGTGGTTTTGGACTGCAGGCAGTAGGGCTATAGGTGAAGGAACTGCAGCGTACAAAAACGGGCGCATAGGGAGGATTCGGACCAGTGCTTGATAGGCTGACCAACTAACCACTAGACAACAAAAATAAACAAAAAACAATGCACAACATAAAGATCATGCAGATGTAGCTGGGTTCAAATGCTCTACTATCTACTTTGCAAGGCGGCTAAGCAAACCCCTAAACTGTAAAGGTCTACTTTTCTGCTGACCTCAGACCTGCCTCGGTCCTAAAAGCTCATTGTTATGTAAAACAAGTTATGTTGCAGCACATCAAGCGCACCAATATCGTATAGTGTACTCATTTGTGTTGATACACATCATCTTCTAATCATACAATTATGTTTTCTTTTCGTGTGCAATTTCCCCACAATGTTTTGGCTGTTTTTTTGGTTTTTTTACTTTAGTAAAAAATTAAAAATATATAGACGGGTTACATATGCAAAGCTAATCGCATGGATTCCGCGCTAGATTTGAACTCACAACCTCCTGTTCCAGAAGCATCAACCCTAACCATTAGACCACACCAGCATTTGCTATTTCAATGGGAGGGCCACGCAGTATATTTTCTTTTACAACCATGAATCAGAAAAATGGCTGAACTGTAAAACTATTATGTGCTTTAAGGAAATAAAATAGAATACAATTTGCAAAATAACATTTCTCTTTTGGATTGCTAGTTGTAACAAGTCACTAGAAGGATATACAAAAAAGCAAACAAACATCTACCGCTGGTTTTGAACCCTCACACTTTGGCTCCAGTGGCTGCCGTGCTAACCACTACACCACAGACCTTTCTCTTCAAAATGAGCGACATGGCGAGTGACATGGCCAGTACCTATTACGTTTCCTCCTTAATGCTAATGCTTCAGAAGCTATTGCGCTAACTGGCAGATTAGCAACAGTTTTCTATGCTAAGAGCAGAGAAAGCCAGTGCCCATTAATTGAGTGTAAACAATTAATCCAAGATCCAGCTTAATAAACAGTAAAGAAATGACTTGCTCAAAAGAAATAAAATTGAATACAGTTTGCAAAAAACAAACAAAAACAAACTACTGCTTAGGAATGCTAGCTGTCACCAGAAACTCAAGAGAAAACAGGAGCTTTACCTGGGTTCAAACCCACAAGCTCCTGCTTTAGGTGCGGTTGAGATAACCACTACGTCACATTTCCCTTGGTTACAAAACACATACAAGAGGTGTATAAGAGGCGTACAGGACTAGTTTCCAATGTGTTAAGGACTTTTAGACCATTGATCTAAGGATCATTGTATAAGCTTTAAAGGGACCACTTTGCTTTCCTTTATTAAAATGGAATAAAATTTGCAAAACAAGATTTGTGCTTCGCACTATGTTACTACAAAGCTATGCAGCATAAAAAACAGCACTCTTTGTTTTAATAGAGGCACCCAAAGTTGGACTCAAACCTTCAACTTAGGCTTGCAAGGTAGTACTTCCATGTATGCACAGGCCAGGCTTCTGGCAGAGTAATAGCAGAGAACTGCTGTGGAGCAGTGGTAAGGACATGGGCTAGCAAGCAAAGAGCCAGTGGTTCGATTCCAGCCTATGCCTACCAACCATTTCCAAAAAACTTCGTCTGAGTTGTGTCAGACCCACTCTATCCGGGAGCCCCCTTGTATGGGGGAGGCGGTCTGGTTGGGAGAGGCAGGATGTGTAGAGGTGGCCTAGTAAAGGGTAAGAGTTAGGGAGAGTGTGTAACCTACGAAGGGAAGGGTAGTAAATGGTTAGGGGGGGGAGCCTTAAAAAGCAGTGGGAGTAAGAGGCTGGTAAAAGATCAGGTGGTTGGCTCCCATAGATACAGAAAAGAGGTAGCGGGGAAAAATAGGAGTGGAGTAGGGAGGTCCTTGGATAAGGGGGTGGAGAAGCAAGGTTGGGAGGAGCAGGGTTGCCATAGATAGAAAGGGATTAGGTGGGAAAGATAGGTGTAGAGTATATGGGTGGTGTGGTACTGGTTCTAGGGGAAACTGGGTAGTGAACCCCTGGAGGGAGGTGTTACATTGGGGCAAAAAGGGAATGCACCACTCAGGTAAATAGGGTCTGTTGAGGGTGGCTTTTTTTTTTTTTGTATAGGATCTAGAGGTAGGTCTAGCAATTGGGGGGGGGGGGGTCTGGCAATTGGGGGGGGGGGTCTGGAAGGTGGGGTCTTGAAAAAGGGGAAAGGGGGGGGTCTGGAAAGAGGGAGGCTGGAAAGAGGGGGGCTGGAAAATAGTGGTGTCTGGAAATGGGGGGTCTGGAGAGAAGGTGGTCTGGAAAGGAGGGGGTCTGGAAAGGGGGGTATGGAAAGAGGGAGGCTGGAAAGAGGGTTCTGGAAAAGAGCGGTGTCTGGAAAGGAGGGGGTCTGGAAAGGAGGGGGATCTATAAAGGTGGAGTCTGGAAAAGGGGTCTGGAAAGAGGGAGGCTGGAAAGAGGGGGGCTGGAAAAGAGCAGTCTCTGGAAATGGGGGGGTCTAGAAAGGAGGGGGTCTGGAAAGGAGGGGGTCTGGAAAGGGGGAGTCTGGAAAGGGGGTCTGGAAAGAGGGAGGCTGGAAAGAGGGGGCTGGAAAAGAGCGGTGTCTGGAAATGGGGGGTCTGGACAGGAGGGGGTCTGGAAAGGAGGGGGTCTGGAAAGGGGGAATCTGGAAAGGGGGTATGGAAAGGGGGGTCTGGAAAGGAGGGGGTCTGGAAAGGGGGGTCTGGAAAGAGGGGTGTGGAAATAAGGGGAGTCTGGAAATGAGGGGGCCTTGAAAGGGGGGAGCCGGAAAAAGAGCGGTGTCTGGAAATAGGGGGTCTGGAAAGGAGGGGGGGGTCTGGAAAGGGGGAGTCTGGAAAAGGGGTCTGGAAAGAGGGAGGCTGGAAAGAGGGGGCGGGAAAAGAGCGGTCTCTGGAAATGGGGGGTCTGAAAAGGAGGGGGTCTGGAAAGGAGGGGGTCTGGAAAGGGGGGTCTAGAAAGGGGGATCTGGGAAAGGGGGGTCTGGAAAGAGAGGGGGGAAAGAAGGGGAGTCTGGAAAGGAGGTGGCCTGGAAAGGGGGGAGCCGGAAAAAGAGCAGTGTCTGGAAAGGGGGTCTGGAAAGGGGGGATCTGATCCTGAAAAATTGGACGTGGAAAGTGTTAGTTGGGAAAAAATTTGGAGGGGTCTGTAGAAGGGAGGAGTCTGGTCAGGAAACACAGGATGGGAGGGACTCTGGTTGCATCTGGAGAGTGTGGTACTTATTTTGGAAATATAGGATCTGGAGAGAGAGGGGTCTGACTGGGAATAATAGAATGTCGATCTATTTGGGAACAATGGATGGGGGAGGGGTCTGTAGGGTGGAGCAGTATGGCTGGGAAAAATAGGATGTAGAAAGTGAGGGGTCTTGTTGGGAAAAATATGATCTGGAGGGGGGCACTGGTTGGGGACAATAGAATGTGGTTCTTCTGGAGTGGGAGGGATTTGGTAGGGGAAAATAGGACGCAGAGAGGGACAAGTCTGGTATGGAGGGGAAAAAATGGTTGGGGATATGGAAGGGGAGGGGTTGTGGTACAGAGAGAGATTTAAACAGGGGGGTGGGGCAGAATCTGTGATGGAAGGCCAGATGGATGGAATATATAGAGGGGATGGATATGTGGGATCCAGCACATCCTCTAGAGAGAGGACCTAATGTTTGTGTTGGGATTTGGGGGTATGGAAGGACAGGATGAGGTGAATGCTGGTAAAATTATAATGGAGTGTGGGGTGTAGGGGTGAGTATGATTTTGAGGGAGGATCTGCAAAAAGGATAGGGGTCTGGCTGGGACTGGGAGGTGATGACATGAATGAGATGATTTGGGGTGTGTCTAGGCCACTGGGGAAAATGTTGAAAGAGCTCTGTGACAAGATATAGAGTCAGCGCCCTTGTGTGGTTTGTTCGCGACTGTAAGTGTCTTTTTCTCTCTCCTCAAGTCAAAGGATAGGAGTGTAGGGCCTATCAATGAGATAGTTTTTATTACAGCTAGAAGAAGGTCTTGGGGCGGCGAAGATAGGATGCTATGTAAGCCTGAAAAGCAAACGTCCTGGGGCAGCCAGTGTCTCTCCTTGCACTGCTGCAGATACGGGACACAGAGGTTTGTCGCAGATGCATTAGACCTTGCTGACTGCTTTTCTGGATATGTGCTCATGGGTTGAAATGTGCAAAATGTGCTGCTAACGGAAGGTACATGTTGAGGCACTAGCTCTCAGACACTAAATATGCCATATGATTTCATAGGAAACAAGGAACAAAACACTTGTCCTTTGTAAAGATCTCTTGAAAACTGCTGCTGCTGCTACAGTGTTAAGTCCGGGTGCAGGGAGGGGAACATGTTCAGAGTTTTATTAGATCTCAGGTAGAAGAGGAAGGGATGGCAAAACAGTCTCCACGTGCTGAATTGGCCCCCCGCCTTTTGTTAGCCTTTGCGTAGAAGTAGATCTGATAATAAGTAGGTGCGTTTGCAAGGCCCTTTTCAGAACTACGTGTCTCCTCTCCTGGTTTAGCAACCTACATGAAGCTGCGTGCTAAAAATGAACAGTCTTATCTTTGATTTCCATCACCTTCCTGCCTTTGAGAGCAAGAGTTAGCACGCCAATGTGATGCAGGGCATCGTTGCTTCTTTCCAACATTAAAGAGACACCAAACTCAGAAACTTTCTTTCCCGATCTATAACAACTTGCCAATTTTCTTGCATTATCAGGTTTGCTTAATTCTCTTGGTATCCTTTGTTGAAGGAGAAGCCGTGCAATACTGGAAGCTAGCTGAACGCATTGTGTGAGCCAATGACAAGAGACATATATGTGGAGCCACCAATCAGCAGCTAGCTCTCAGTAGTACATGGCTGATCCTTGAGCCTACCTAGGTATGCTTACCGACAAAGGATACCAAGAAAACAAAGCAAATTCTGGAACGTTGCTTGAAATTGCACGCTCTGTCTGAACCATGAAAGTGTCATTTGCCTTTTTTAATCAATGCTAATGAAAAGTTGCCTGTAGCTTTTCTGAGCTGCTTTTTCCCATCAGCCCTGTTGCACATAATCACTCTGTTATTTATAAAGGCTACATGTTCTTTGGGTGCATAATGATAGCAAAGAGAGTTTGGAAGGGTAAGATTTGGCCTTAGGAAGTACTGCAGTCAAATAACTAGTCTGGTACTTGTGCTTTAGCGAACACTTGGTCCTACAAAAAAAGAGAAAAAAGTCAAGTAAAAGTAACTGTGGTTTTGGACTGCAGGCAGTAGGGCTATAGGTGAAGGAACTGCAGCGTACAAAAACGGGCGCATAGGGAGGATTCGGACCAGTGCTTGATAGGCTGACCAACTAACCACTAGACAACAAAAATAAACAAAAAACAATGCACAACATAAAGATCATGCAGATGTAGCTGGGTTCAAATGCTCTACTATCTACTTTGCAAGGCGGCTAAGCAAACCCCTAAACTGTAAAGGTCTACTTTTCTGCTGACCTCAGACCTGCCTCGGTCCTAAAAGCTCATTGTTATGTAAAACAAGTTATGTTGCAGCACATCAAGCGCACCAATATCGTATAGTGTACTCATTTGTGTTGATACACATCATCTTCTAATCATACAATTATGTTTTCTTTTCGTGTGCAATTTCCCCACAATGTTTTGGCTGTTTTTTTGTTTTTTTTACTTTAGTAAAAAATTAAAAATATATAGACGGGTTACATATGCAAAGCTAATCGCATGGATTCCGCGCTAGATTTGAACTCACAACCTCCTGTTCCAGAAGCATCAACCCTAACCATTAGACCACACCAGCATTTGCTATTTCAATGGGAGGGCCACGCAGTATATTTTCTTTTACAACCATGAATCAGAAAAATGGCTGAACTGTAAAACTATTATGTGCTTTAAGGAAATAAAATAGAATACAATTTGCAAAATAACATTTCTCTTTTGGATTGCTAGTTGTAACAAGTCACTAGAAGGATATACAAAAAAGCAAACAAACATCTACCGCTGGTTTTGAACCCTCACACTTTGGCTCCAGTGGCTGCCGTGCTAACCACTACACCACAGACCTTTCTCTTCAAAATGAGCGACATGGCGAGTGACATGGCCAGTACCTATTACGTTTCCTCCTTAATGCTAATGCTTCAGAAGCTATTGCGCTAACTGGCAGATTAGCAACAGTTTTCTATGCTAAGAGCAGAGAAAGCCAGTGCCCATTAATTGAGTGTAAACAATTAATCCAAGATCCAGCTTAATAAACAGTAAAGAAATGACTTGCTCAAAAGAAATAAAATTGAATACAGTTTGCAAAAAACAAACAAAAACAAACTACTGCTTAGGAATGCTAGCTGTCACCAGAAACTCAAGAGAAAACAGGAGCTTTACCTGGGTTCAAACCCACAAGCTCCTGCTTTAGGTGCGGTTGAGATAACCACTACGTCACATTTCCCTTGGTTACAAAACACATACAAGAGGTGTATAAGAGGCGTACAGGACTAGTTTCCAATGTGTTAAGGACTTTTAGACCATTGATCTAAGGATCATTGTATAAGCTTTAAAGGGACCACTTTGCTTTCCTTTATTAAAATGGAATAAAATTTGCAAAACAAGATTTGTGCTTCGCACTATGTTACTACAAAGCTATGCAGCATAAAAAACAGCACTCTTTGTTTTAATAGAGGCACCCAAAGTTGGACTCAAACCTTCAACTTAGGCTTGCAAGGTAGTACTTCCATGTATGCACAGGCCAGGCTTCTGGCAGAGTAATAGCAGAGAACTGCTGTGGAGCAGTGGTAAGGACATGGGCTAGCAAGCAAAGAGCCAGTGGTTCGATTCCAGCCTATGCCTTCCTACCATTTCAAAAACTGCTCTCCTCCTGGTAAAAACTTTGTCTAAGTTGGTCTGCAATATAAATTCCTCCTCTATCTGGGAGCAGAGTTTCCTTGGAAGGGTAAGACAGCCTGAGTGCAGGAGGCGGTCTGGTTGGGAGAGGCAGGATGTGTAGAGGTGGCCTAGTAAAGGGTAAGTGTTGGGGAGAGTGTGTAACCTACTAAGGGAAAGATAGGAATTGGGTTGGGGGGGAGCCTTAGAAAGGGGTTGAAGTAGGAGGCTGGCAATAAGATCAGGTGGTTGGTTCCCATAGATACAGAAAAGAGTTGGTGTATGGTAGTGAAGATATTTAGGAAAAATAGGAGCTGGTGGTGAAGACAGTTGGGAAAAATAGGAGCCGAGTAGGGAGGTCCTTGGATAAGGAGGTGGTGTGGTACTGGTTCTAGGGGAGGGGCATGCCATGGAAATTGGGTAGTGAATCCCTGGCTAGAAATAATAGGTTGTGTAGAGGGAGGAGTGCCATTGGGGCAAGAAGGAAGTGTAATGGGCATGCACCACTCAAGTAAATTGGGTCTGTTGAGGGTGTTTTTTATATATATATATATAAAAAAGAGGTCTGGAAGGGGAGGGAGGGTCTGGAAAAAGGGGAAATGGGGGGTTTAGAAAGGGGAGGGTCTGGAAAGGGGGTTCTAGAAAGAGGGAGGCTGGAAAGGGGGGGGCTGGAAAAGAGCGGTGTCTGGAAATGGGGGGTCTGGAAAGGAGGGGGTCTGGAAAGGGGGAGTGTCATGATACAATCATGTGGAGTAGTTGATACATGGATTGGCTACTCAGCAGAGGTGGTATTGTGTCCTCAGCGTGGAAGAGGTTAAGGTGAATTGCTTTTTTGCTGTGTGTGTGAAGTCTGCTCTCAGAAAGCTGTAAGCTGAGACTTTCTTTCCCCCCCTCCTCCTTCCTTCCTTCCCCCTTCCTTCCCCCCTCCTCAGCCTAGTGCTGTTAAATGTAACTGTAAAGGAATGCAGAACGCTCCTCCCCTTGGAGACTAGTGGGGGCTAAGACTTATTTTTATTGGCCAGACTCGTTGTAAATTATAACCCAGGCGTTGTCTTTGACAAGACAAAGAGAATCAGATTCAAGTATGCAAGAGACAGACTTTTTAGGCAGAACTGCCCTGGGGACTCAAGCGACCATAACAACTGGAATCGCAGCTCTCCACATACCTAAAGGAATTTGATAATAAGTAAGGTATTGTGTAATTGTTTTGCATGTCCCATTTTCTTTTTAAAGAACTGTAGCTTTGCATTTGTATGTTTATTTTGAGTGTCTTTATAATTTTGCACTGTGTAACCTGTGTTGATATTTTTGTTATTAAACACATAGAAAATCTAATTCTGTATTTGGGCTCTAATATCTGAATTCACACTCCTGTTGAGACAAGGTTAAAGGCGCGTTACCTAAGTGTTAAATATTGTGAGTTTTTAGTGGTTCCTCAGAACTCCCCTTTAATTTAAAAGTTTTGGTGGTGGCAGCAGAGAAATTGTTAGAGCAGCGTGGACACGATTGGGGCTAATGTGGTGTCTCTTAAGGTCCTTTTGGCAGAGTTGCAAGGATAAGGGAACCAGAGCTGTGTGCCATTAACCCCTTCATGCCCACACCCCTCTATTGTGACGCTGAGAAGGCGTGATTCGTCACAAACTGGCTGGCAGCGATGGGGATATTTAGAGTTTTTTAGTGCTATTTGTATAGTACTAAAAGAAATTACATGTTTTTGTGTAATTTCCCAAAGACAGAACTCAGTGCCTAATTATAGAGACAGTGCAGAGTTGCAGTGCAAAGAAGCAGTTATTTTTCCCTCCCTCTTGTTGTTTGTTGTTGTGCTCAGTATGGAAGAATATAGGAGAATGCCTGAATGGTCTCTGGAGTTTCTTTGCAAGAAAAGAGGAATTACCATTCTTGGCAAAGGGAAAGAACAGCTGATACTGAGATTGCTGGAGGCAGAGGGCCTCACAACAGAGTTTGAAACAGTCACAGAAAGGGTTACTGTGGAAGCTGTAACTCAAGACCTGGTACCCAACACTGATGACCCTCCTGTAACCCAGGAGATGATCCCTATTGCTGTTACCCCTGTGAGTGAAAATAAGTCTAGGCTACAAACAGCACTCATGTTATTGATCCTCAAGTTTCAAGAGGCAGCTGAGAGAAAGAGGGTGGCTGCAGAAAGAGAAAGAAAAGAAGAGAGAAAAAGAGAGAGAGAGAGGCTGCTGAGAGAAAAAGAGAGCACGAAATCGCTATAAGGAATACCCAGCGGAGACATGTGCTAGAGGTTTTTGACTTTACCATAAACGAGGCACCTTTCCTGTACCCAGAATTTTTGCCATATATTTGCCAGACAGTGAGCCCGTTGGCCAGAAGAATGCTCCTGGAAATGGAACCTGATTCATCAGCAGGGGCTACAGACAGCACTAACAACGAAGCCCCAGTAGCCAAGTGTTCCACTGTGCAAGCTGTATCACCTCCCTGGACGGAGGGAATGTGCCAGCAACTGACAACTGATTCTACAGAAGTACCTTCCCCTGGAACATCTCCCATCAAGGGGGCAGAAGTTGCATTGGGCAAGGGGGATACCCGCCCATGCATTTGGTGCCACGAGTTTGGGCGCCTGAGTTTTGCCTGCCCACCAAGGAGAAACCTCAGCATGCAGTCTGGGGTGGGAATTCAGCAGCAAAACCTGCAGCAGCTTTGTTTGTGGGTGGGTCAGCAGGTAATCTGCGGAGTGTCACAGACGGAGACTGTGTGACCATGAGACTTCAGGACACTGGGGCTGCATTTCGCTTGGTGCGCCCTGAAGTGGCAGAGGATATTATCCCAGGAGAGACTGTGGATCATGAAGAAGTTTGTGGGGAGTGCCCTGCGGCATGTGTACCCCTGGATTGGGGTGTAGGAAAAGGTTTGCAGGGGGTGGGGATTTCTGCGGATATCCCTGTTGTTTTGCTGGGGGATGATGTGGGCCCGATGCTTTGTCAGTACGCCCCAGAAGACAACACCTGCAACCTGGAAGGGCCAGTAGAGGGCCCTGCACCAACTGAGGTACTGTGTGAAACTTTGGAGGACCCAGAGGGGAGGCTGGGGATGGACACATCACTAGCTGCACCAGAGCTGTAGGTATCCCACCAAAGAATAAAGGATGATTCCCTTGAACAGGATTGCTGGGAGGGGGGCTGAGGGTTAATGCAGCTCTGCCTGTGTGTACACCAGTAATGTCTTGTTCTGATGAAGAGGGATGTAATGAAAATGTTTGTGACAATATTACTTCTATTGAACCTGGGCGCTGGGAGGGAGAGCCTAGGGTAAATGATGATTTACCTGAACCTGTACCAGTACTATATTGTGCCAGTGAAAAGGGGTATACTGCCATTGATTGTGACAATGGGATGCCTGATGCAGTGTGTGGGAATGTGAGAGAGCAGAAGGCTGGGCTGTGCTAGAACCAGCATTGCATACACAAGGAGGAGTGAATGGCATGGCTGGTGTAGGGGTCAGAGTACATCCTGCCCTGTTACAGAGGGTAAAACAAGATGGTACCTTGGGTATGGCTGTGGACCTCCCCTACAGGAATGGCAGATGTGAAGAAGAGGGGGAGGGAGATATAGCTGCAGTGACTAATGAGCCTACTACTCCTACAGAGCATACTGGGGTAGGTGAGAACAGTGGAGTATCTGGCCTAAGCATAGCAAGAATTGCTCTTAGTCCCCCAGTGAGTTACCCTGAGGGGCTGCTAGATCCCTTTATGAGTGAGAGCGAGTGTGTGATATCCTGCAAGGAAATGTCCTCCACGAGAGAAATTGTGTCAACTGATGCTAATTGTTACAAGGGGCAAATGAATGCTGAGAGTGCGCAGAAAGGGCAGATATGGTCTTATGATCGAGGAAAGACTAGGATTTAGATTGACATAAGGGATCAGCGTGGGCTGACCCCCTATTTCCACCATTTTAAAAGGGGAGGTGTCATGATACAATCATGTGGAGTAGTTGATACATGGATTGGGTACTCAGCAGAGGTGGTATTGTGTCCTCAGCGTGGAAGAGGTTAAGGTGAATTGCTTTTTTGCTGTGTGTGTGCTCTCAGAAAGCTGTAAGCTGAGACTTTCTCCCCCCCTCCTCCTTCCTTCCCCCCTTCCTTCCCCCCTCCTCAGCCTACTGCTGTTAAATGTAACTGTAAAGGAATGCAGAACGCTCCTCCTCTTGGAGACTAGTGGGGGCTAAGACTTGGTTTTTTTTGGCCAGACTCGTTGCAAATTATAATCCGGGCATTGTCTTTGACAAGACAAAGAGAATCAGATTCAAGTATGCAAGAGACAGACTTTTTAGGCAGAACTGCCCCGGGGACTCAAGCGACCATAACAACTGGAATGGCAGCTCTCCACATACCTAAAGGAATTTGATAATAAGTAAGGTATTGTGTAATTGTTTTTCATGTCCCATTTTCTTTTTAAAGAACTGTAGCTTTGCATTTGTATGTTTATTTTTATTTTTTTATTCACACTCCTGTTGAGACAAGGTTAAAGGCGCGTTACCTAAGTATTAAATAGTGTGAGTTTTTAGGGGTTCCCCAAAACTCCCCTTTAATTTAAAAGTTTTGGTGGTGGCAGCAGAGAAATTGTTAGAGCAGCGTGGACACGATTGGGGCTAATGTGGTGTCTCTTGAGGTCCTTTTGGCAGAGTTGCAAGGATAAGGGAACCAGAACTGTGTGCCATTAACCCCTTCATGCCCACGCCCCTCTATTGTGATGCTGAGAAGGTTTGATTCATCACAGGGAGTCTGGAAAGGGGGGTCTGGAAAGAGGAAGGCTGGAAAGAGGGGTGCTGGAAAAGAGCGGTGTCCGGAAATGGGCGGGTCTGGAAAGGCGGAGTCTGGAAAGGGGGTCTGGAAAGGGTTGTCTGGAAAGGGGGGGTTTGGAAAGAGGGGTGTGGAAAGAAGGGGAGTCTGGAAAGGAGGGGGCCTGGAAAGGGGGGAGCCAGAAAAGAGCGGTGACTGGAAAAAGGGGGTTCTGGAAAGGGGATTCTGGAAAGGGAGGATCTGATCATGAAAAATTGGACGTGGAAAGGGCTAGTTGGGAAAATTTTTTGGAGGGGTCTGTAGAAAGGAGGAGTCTGGTCAGGAAACACAGGATGGGAGGGACTCTGGTTGCATCTGGAGAGTGTGGTATCTATTTTGGAAATATAGGATATGGAGAGAGAGAGGGGTCTGACTGGGAATAATAGGATGTCGATCTGTTTGGGAACAATGGAGGGGGAGGGGTCTGTAGGGTGGAGCAGTATGGCTGGGAAAAATAGGATATAGAGAGTGAGGGGTCTTGTTGGGAAAAATATGATCTGGAGGGGGGCGCGGGTTGGGGACAATAGAATGTGGTTCTTCTGGAGTGGGAGGGATTTGGTAGGAGAAAATAGGACGCAGAGAGGGACAAGTCTGGTATGGAGGGGAAAAATGGTTGGGGATCTGGAAGGGGAGGGGTTGTGGTGCAGAGAGAGATTTAAACAGGGGGTGGGGCAGAATCTGTGATGGAAGGCCAGATAAATGGAATATATAGAGGGGATGGATATATGGGATCCAGCACATCCTCTAGAGAGAGGACCTAATGTTTGTGTTGGGATTTGGGGGTATGGAAGGACAGGATGAGGTGAATGCTGGTAAAATTATAATGGAGTGTGGGGTGTAGGGGTGAGTATGATTTTGAGGGAGGATCTGCAAAAAGGATAGGGGTCTGGTTGGGAGGTGATGACATGAATGAGATGATTTGGGCTGTTTCTAGGCCACTGGGGAAAATGTTGAAAGAGCTCTGTGACAAGATATAGAGTCAGCGCCCTTGTGTGGTTTGTTTGCGACTGTAAGTGTG
This sequence comes from Bombina bombina, assembly GCF_027579735.1. Taxonomy (NCBI): domain Eukaryota; kingdom Metazoa; phylum Chordata; class Amphibia; order Anura; family Bombinatoridae; genus Bombina; species Bombina bombina. The sequence continues at coordinate 1,003,513,277 of NC_069502.1, read as the reverse complement.
TTTTTCTCTCTCCTCAAGTCAAAGGAAAGGAGTGTAGGGCCTATCAATGAGATAGTTTTTATTACAGCTAGAAGAAGGTCTTGGGGCGACGAAGCTAGTATGCTATGTAAGCCTGAAAAGCAAACGTCCTGGGGCAGCCAGTGTCTCTCCTTGCACTGCTGCAGATACGGGACACAGAAGTTTGTCGCAGATGCATTAGACCTTGCTGACTGCTTTTCCTGCCTTTGAGAGCAAGAGTTAGCATGCCAATGTGATCCAGGGCATCGTTGCTTCTTTCCAACATTAAAGAGACACCAAACTCAGAAACTTTCTTTCCCGATCTATAACAACTTGCCAATTTTCTTGCATTATCAGGTTTGCTTAATTCTCTTGGTATCCTTTGTTGAAGGAGAAGCCGTGCACTACTGGGAGCTAGCTGAACGCATTGGGTGAGCCAATGACAAGAGACATATATGTGCAGCCACCAATCAGCAGCTAGCTCTCAGTAGTACATGGCTGATCCTTGAGCCTACCTAGGTATGCTTACCGACAAAGGATACCAAGAAAACAAAGCAAATTCTGGAACGTTGCTTGAAATTGCATGCTCTGTCTGAACCATGAAAGTGTCATTATGACTTTACTGTCGCTTTAAAGAAACCATGCCTTTTTTAATCAATGCTAATGAAAAGTTGCCTGTAGCTTTTCTGAGCTGCTTTTTCCCATCAGCCCTGTTGCACATAATCACTCTGTTATTTATAAAGGCTACATGTTCTTTGGGTGCATAATGATAGCAAAGAGAGTTTGGAAGGGTAAGATTTGGCCTTAGGAAGTACTGCAGTCAAATAACTAGTCTGGTACTTGTGCTTTAGCGAACACTTGGTCCTACAAAAAAAAGAAAAAAAGTAACTGTGGCTTTGGACTGCAAGCAGTAGGGCTATAGGTGAAGGAACTGCAGCGTACAAAAACGGGTGCATAGGGAGGATTCGGACCAGTGCTTGATAGGCTGACCAACGAACCGCTAGACAACAAAAATAAACAAAAAACAATGCACAACATAAAGATCATGCAGATGTAGCTGGGTTCAAATGCTCTACTATCTACTTGCAAGGCGGCTAAGCAAACCCCTAAACTGTAAAGGTCTACTTTTCTGCTGACCTCAGACCTGCCTCAGTCCTAACAGCTCATTGTTATGTAAAACGAGGTATGTTGCAGCACATCAAGTGCACCAATATCGTATAGTGTACTCATTTGTGTTGATAAACATCATCTTCCAATCATACAATTATGTTTTCTTTTCGTGTGCAATTTACACCCAATTTTTTGACTGTTATTTTGTTTTTTTTACTTAAGTCACTAGAAGAATATACAAAAATGCAAGCAAACATCTACCGCTGGTTTTGAACCCTCACTCTTTGGCTCCAGCGGCAGCTGTGCTAACCACAAACCTCTCTCTCTTTAAGATGAGTGACATGGCCAGTACCTATTACGTTTCCTCCTTAATGCCAATGCTTCAGAAGCTATTGCGCTAACTGGAAGGTTAGCAACAGTTTTCTATGCTAAGAGCAGAGAAAGCCAGTACCCATTAATTGAGTTTAAACCATTAATCCAAGAGCTAGTGACATATGGGATATACAATCCTACCAGGAGGGGCAAAGTTTCCCAAACCTCAAAATGCCTATAAATACACCCCTCACCACACCCACAATTCAGTTTAACGAATAGCCAAGCAGTGGGGTGATAAAGAAAGGAGTAGAAAGCATCAACAAAGGAAATTTGGAAATAATTGTGCTTTATACAAAAAAACATAACCACCATACAAAGGGTGGGCCTCATGGACTCTTGCCAATATGAAAGAAATGAATTTATCAGGTAAGTTCTTACATAAATTATGTTTTCTTTCATGTAATTGGCAAGAGTCCATGAGCTAGTGACATATGGGATATCAATACCCAAGATGTGGAGTCTTCCACTCAAGAGTCACTAGAGAGGGAGGGACTAAAACAAAAACAGCCATATTCCGCTGAGAAAATAATCCACAACCAAAAAATAAGTTTATTTTCACTTTTGAAAGAAAAAAACTTAAATCAAAAAGCAGAAGAATCAAACTGAAACAGCTGCCTGAAGAACTTTTCTACCAAAAACTGCTTCCGAAGCAAAAATGGTAGAATTTAGTAAATGTATGCAAAGAGGACCAAGTGGCTGCTTTGCAAATCTGATCGACTGAAGTTTCATTCTTAAAAGCCCATGAAATAGAGACTGATCTAGTAGAATGAGCTGTAATTCTCTGAGGCGGGGTTTGACCCGACTCCAAATAAGCTTGATGAATCAAAAGTTTCAACCAAGAAGCCAAGGAAACAGCAGAAGCTTTCTGACCTTTCCTAGGACCAGAAAATAAAATAAATAGACCAGAAGTCTTCCTGAAATTTTTAGTAGCTTCCACATAATATTTCAAAGCTCTTACCACATCCAAAGAATGTAAGGATCTCTCCAAAGAATTCTTAGGATTAGGACATAAAGAAGGGACAACAATTTCTCTACTAATGTTGTTAGAATTCACAACCTTAGGTAAAAATTGAAAAGAAGTCCGCAAAACTGCCTTATCCTGATGAAAAATCAGAAAAGGAGACTCACAAGAAAAAGCAGATAGAAACTCTTCTAGCAGAAGAGATAGCCAAAAGGAACAACACTTTCCAAGAAAGTAGTTTAATGTCCAAAGAATGCATAGGTTCAAATGGAGGAGTCTGTAAAGCCCTCAGAACCAAATTAAGACTCCAAGGAGGAGAAATTGACTTAATGACAGGCCTAATATGAACTAAAGCCTGTACAAAACAATGTATATCAGGAAGTATAGCAATTTTCCTGTGAAATAAAACAGAAAGAGCAGAGATTTGTCCTTTCAAGGAACTTGCAGACAATCCCTTATCCAGACCATCCTGAAGAAACTGCAAAATTCTAGGAATTCTAAAAGAATGCCAGGAGAATTTATGAGAAGAACACAATGAAATGTAAGTCTTCCAAACTCTATAATAAATCTTCCTAGAGACAGATTTACGAGCTTGTAACATAGTATTAATCACTGAATCAGAGAAACCTCTATGACTTAGAACTAAGCGTTCAATTTCCATACCTTCAAATTTAATGATTTGAGATCCTGATGGAAAAACGGACCTTGAGATAGTAGGTCTGGCCTTAACGGAAGTGGACAAGGTGGGCAACTGGACATCCGAACCAGATCCGCATACCAAAACCTGTGTGGCCATGCTGGAGCCACCAGCAACACAAAAGACTGTTCCATAATGATTTTGGAAATCACTCTTGGAAGGAGAACTAGAGGCGGGAAGATGTAAGCAGGTTGATAACACCAAGGAAGTGTCAGCGCATCCACTGCTTCCGCCTGAACATCCCTGGACCTGGACAGGTATCTGGGAAGTTTCTTGTTTAGATGAGAGGCCATGAGATCTATCTCTGGAAGCCCCCACATCTGAACAATCTGAGAAAACACATCTGGATGGAGAGACCACTCCCCTGGATGTAAAGTCTGGCGGCTGAGATAATCCGCCTCCCAATTGTCTACACCTGGGATATGCACCGCAGAGATTAGACAGGAGCTGGATTCCGCCCAAGCAAGTATCCGAGATACTTCTTTCATAGCTTGGGGACTGTGAGTCCCACCCTGATGATTGACATAAGCCACAGTTGTGATATTGTCTGTCTGAAAACAAATGAACGGTTCTCTCTTTAGTAGAGGCCAGAACTGAAGAGCCCTGAGAATTGCACAGAGTTCTAAAATATTTATTGGTAATCTCGCCTCTTGAGATTTCCAAACCCCTTGTGCTGTCAGAGACCCCCAAACAGCTCCCCAACCTGAAAGACTCGCATCTGTTGTGATCACAGTCCAGGTTGGGTGAACAAAAGAAGCCTCTTGAACCAAACGATGGTGATCTATCCACCATGTCAGAGAGTGTCGTACATTGGGATTCGAGGATATTAATTTTGATATCTTTGTATAATCCCTGCACCATTGATTCAGCATACAAAGCTGTAGAGGTCTCATGTGAAAACGAGCAAAGGGGATTGCGTCCGATGCTGCAGTCATGAGACCTAAAACTTCCATGCACATAGCCACTGAAGGGAATCACTGAGACTGAAGGTGCCGGCAGGCTGCAACCAATTTTAAACGTCTCTTGTCTGTTAGAGACAGAGTCATGGACACTGAATCTATCTGGAAGCCTAAAAAGGTGACCCTTGTCTGAGGAATCAAGAAACTTTTTGGTAAATTGATCCTCCAACCATGTTTCCGAAGAAACAACACTAGTTGATTCGTGTGAGATTCTGCAGTATGTAAAGACTGAGTTAGTACCAAGATATCGTCCAAATAAGGAAACACCGCAATACCCTGTTCTCTGATTACAGATAGTAGGGCACCCAGAACCTTTGAAAAGATTCTTGGAGCTGTTGCTAGGCCAAATGGAAGAGCAACAAATTGGTAATGCTTGTCTAGAAAAGAGAATCTCAGAAACTGATAGTGTTCTGGTTGAATCAGAATATTAAGGTATGCATCCTGCAATTCTATTGTGGACATATAATGTCCTTGCTGAACAAAAGACAGAATAGTCCTTATAGTCACCATCTTGAAAGTTGGTACTCTTACATAACGATTCAAAATTTTCAGATCCAGAACTGGTCTGAACAAATTTTCTTTTTTTGGTACAATGAATAGGTTTGAATAAAACCCCAAACCTTGTTCCTGAAGAGGAACTGGGATGATTACCCCTGAAGACTCCAGGTCTGAAACACACTTCAGAAAAGCCTGAGCTTTTACTGGATTTACAGGAATGTGTGAGAGAAAGAATCTTCTCACAGGAGGTCTTACTTTGAATCCTATTCGATACCCTTGAGAGACAATGTTCTGAATCCAATGATTTTGGACAGATTTTATCCAAAAATCCTTGAAAAACCTTAATCTGCCCCCTACCAGCTGAGCTGGAATGAGGGCCACACCTTCATACGGACTTAGGGGCAGACTTTGGTTTCCTAAATGGCTTGGATTTATTCCAATTTGAGGAAGGCTTCCAACTGGAAGCAGATTCCTTGGGAGGAGGATTGAGTTTTTGTTCCTTATTCTGAAGAAAGGAACGAAAACGGTTAGAAGCCTTAGATTTACCCTTAGGTTTTTTATCCTGAGGCAAAAAAACTCCTTTTCCTCCAGGGATAGTTGAAATAATAGAATCCAACTGAGAACCAAATAAATTATTACCTTGGAAAGAAAGAGATAGTAATCTAGATTTAGATGTCATATCAGCATTCCAAGATTTAAGCCACAAAGCTCTTCTAGCTAATACAGCTAAAGACATGGATCTAACATCAATTTTGATAATATCAAAAATAGCATCACAAATAAAATGATTAGCATGTTGCAGTAAGCGAACAATGCTAGATATGTCAGAATCCAATTCATGTTGCGCTAAATTTTCAAACCAGAAAGCCGCAACATCACCCAAAGAAATAGCAGGACTGAGAAGATGACCTGAATATAAATAGGCCTTCCTTAGATAAGATTCAAGCTTCCTATCTAAAGGATCCTTAAAGGAAGTGCTATCTTCCATAGGAATAGTAGTAGGTTTAGCAAGAGTAGAAATAGCCCCATCAACTTTGGGGATCTTTTCCCAAAACTCTATAGATTTTGCTGGTAAAGGATACAATCTATTAAACCTTGAAGAAGGAATAAAGGAAGTACCTGGCTTATTCCATTCCCTAGAAATCATATCAGAAATAGCCTCAGGAATGGGAAAAACACCTGGGGAAACCACAGGAGGTTTAAAAACAGCATTTAAACATTTATTAGACTGAACGTCAATAGGACTGGTTACCTCAATATCCAAAGTAATTAATACTTCTTTTAATAAAGAACGCATATACTCTATTTTAAATAAATAAGTAGATTTGTCAGTGTCAATATCTGAGGAAGGATCTTCTGTTTCAGATAGATCCTCAGCAGAAGAGGATGAGTTATTATGTTGTTGGTCATTTGAAATTTCATCAGCTAAATGAGAAGTTTTAAAAGACCTTTTACTTTTATTAGAAGGTGGAAATGCAGACAAAGCCTTCACAATAGATTCAGAAACAAATTCTTTCAAATTTACAGGTATATCATGCACATTAGAAGTTGAAGGAACTGCAACTGGCAATGTACTATTACTGACAGAAACACTATCTGCATGTAAAAGTTTATCATGACAACTATTACAAATGACATTCGGTGGAATAATTTCTACAATTTTGCAACAAATGCACTTAGCTTTGGTAGAACCGATGTCAGGCAGCAATGTTCCAGCAGAAACTTCAGAGACAGGATCGGATTGGGACATCTTGCTCAATGTAAAAGAAAAAAACAACATATAAAGCAAAATTATCTATTTCCTTAAATGACAGTTTCAGGAATGGGAAAAAATGCAAAAGCATAGGCCTCTTGATAGAAAAGAAAGCAGGAGGCAAACATGAATGGGGTATTGAAATAATGAAAAAAATTTGGCGCCAAGTATGACGCACAACATAACTTAAACTTTTTTGGCGCCAAAAATGACCGGAAATTACACAATTTCGTCACTAATGACGCCGCCGTGTGAAAGGTCTTGGCGTCACGTATGATGCCGGAAATGACGAAGTTGCGTCAAAAACGTATTTTTTTCGCGCCAAAAAAAGTTTGCGCCAAAAATGACGCAATAAAGTCTATCATTTGACGCATCCGCGGGCCTAACACCCGCAATTGCAAAAAGTAGTCAAATTGAAAAAAAGACTAAACCCCAGGTAAGAAATACATTTCTTAAAGTGTTTACATTCCCAAATATGAAACTGACAGTCTGCAGAAGGAAATACATGAACCTGACTCATGGCAAATATAAGTACAATACATATATTTAGAACTTTATATAATTGCATAAAGTGCCAAACCATAGCTGAGAGTGTCTTAAGTAATAAAAACATACTTACCCGCTTCTTGAACGGGGGGGGGGCGGAGCCGGCCGAGAGCGAACATGGCCGCAAGTGCTAGGAGCTCCAGCTAAGAATACCCCCTAGGAGCAGCTAAAATAATTACCCAGGCCCCGAGCGAGAGAGGAGGGGAGGAAAATAGAATGAGCTAAACTCACTCACCTTGGTCCGTAATCCCCCTCTTCCATAAGCCGAATTAAGAAGCAGGCCGAGATACAGCGGAAGACAGATGCATAGGTCAAAGGGCTGGAGGAGCTACGGCACGCTGTGACGCGGCGCGCCTTAAACACAGAGAGAGCATTGTGTAACAACAGCTGACCAGAGCCGGAGCACACAGCCCAATAGAGGATAGAGAGTGATTGTTCCTGAGAGCGCGAGTAGCTGGGAGAAATAGGCGCGGATCTGCTGCAAACGGGTATACCACCCGGTGAAGTACAGTGGCTCCGGTCCCACACAGAACAGAATCTCTCGGCACAGAGGAGGGGGTTAACGACAGCCGCTGGCGGAGCGTGAGAGGGCAGAGCAATAAGAGAGGGGAGAAGGACCCTGTAGTGGAAAGGAACGCCAACGTCTAAACGGTCCTCACATAACAGCACAGACAGTCAGAGTAAGAACTGGCATATCATAAAACAGCAGCACAGAGGTGAGAAGCACGGGATAAGGGTGGTGGTGGAGTAGGGTTTGAAATCCAGCAGAAAAACAAAGCAAAGGAGGAAAATAAAAGGGAAGAGTAAGTGGAAAAAGGGGAAGAAGGAGGAACAAAAGGGAAAAATAAAAGGGGTTACCTGTGCAAAGAGAATACAAATTTACCCCCGGATACACATTACATAATAGAGAAATAAAAATTTAAACTACAAGGCAAAACCCCCCACTGCTCTCCCCTAAATATATAATCAAACCCACATAACTTGGGCGGGTCTGGGGTAGTACAATAAAAAAAAAAAAACAAGATCTACAGCTACAAATATATAAAGGTAAACAAGCAATAAAGATGGTAACCCTTTAAATTTATATGATATAGAAGAATATATGGTCAAAGAGTATAAAACCATAAAGTGAATGCTAAATTAAAAGGGATAAGATTTAACCAATCCCTTCCCAGAAAGGGGAGAAGAAGAGGAAGGAGAGAGGGAGGTGTGAGAGAAAGAGGAAAAGGAGAAGAGGAGAGAGAACGTGGGAAGAGGGGAGGAGGAGGAGGAAAGAAAAGAAAAGAAAAAAAAAAGACCCACCAACATGGCTTCCAGAAAAGGAAACAAACAAGAGAAAATAAATAAAACAACTACACCACAAGCATCAAAAGTGGATAAATATTTCAAAGCAACAGGCACATCTCTCATAAGTAGCTCAGAAGATCAATCTCCCTCTAAAATTACACAGTGCCTAATAGAAACAAACATGTCTCCTGTAACAAAGGCAGATTTACAGAATCTACCGAGCAAAAAAGACATCCAGACTCTTCTGGATGAAATTGCCCAGATTAAACAATGTATTAAAACGGAGCTTTTAGCTGTTAAAAAAGATGTTTCTGAGATTGGCAATAGAGTGGCACAATTGGAAGAAGATAATACACTATACACTAATACTATTGACACCCTAACGATCCAAATACGTCAACAAGGGGAAGCACTTATAATACAGCAGAACCAAATAGAAGACATGGAAAATAGACATAGAAGGCTCAATTTGCGAATAAGAGGGATCACAGAGAATGTAACAAATGAAGACCTGGAAGAATATCTCCTCCAATTCTTTAACCATTTCACAGATACTAATAATTATGCCACTAGGACCCTCGAAAGAAGCCACAGGGCCCTTAGACCTAAACCCAGAGCGGGGGAACCACCGAGGGACATAATTATTAAGTTTGCACACTTCAAGGATAAAGACCTTATATTGCAAAGGGCAAGAAGACAACAAAACATAATATACGATGGACAGAATATACAGATCTTTACAGACTTAAGCCCAAGAACATTGCAGAAGAGAAGAGAACTGTGACACCTGACTACACATCTTCGACAACTGAATATTGCTTACAGATGGGGATTCCCATTTGACTTAAGAGCAACAATAAACGGGAAAACAGCGATCCTCAGAACAATGGATGATATAAATACATATTGCACCACGCTAGGGATAAACCCCCCACCCCACCCTACCCAGGCAGAAAATCAAGAAAGCCCTAAATCTAATTCAGCCCAGCAATCAAAACAATCAAAAGCCCCCTTACAACTGCAAAGCTCACAATGGGCCAAAGTGACACATAAATAGATAGAAAAAGGAGGGGAGAAAAGGAAGATAGTGAAGAGAAAGAAACGAGCGAGGGGAATGGTGGAAGGAGTAAGGAACTGAGAGGAAAAAAAGAGGAAATAAAAAGGGAGAATAATATAGAAAGGATTTTTATCACAATTATAAATAGTAAGATTATTGACGATAGCACAATATGTAAAATAAATGGTTAAGATTGTTTATATAAGGTCACAACTTTAAAAAAAAATTTTTTTTTTTTTTTTTTTTACACAATCACAAATAAAAGGACTATTAGTTATAGTATAGTTTGAGAAGCACATGGCTATAATTTAAACACAAATAGAAGAATTATTGGTTATATTACAAGTTGGAAAACACTAAGGCCTAGATTTAGAGTTCGGCGGTAGCCGTGAAAACCAGCGTTAGAGGCTCCTAACGCTGGTTTTGGCCGCCCGCTGGTATTTGGAGTCAGTGATTAAAGGGTCTAACGCTCACTTTTCAGCCGTGACTTTTCCATACCACAGATCCCCTTACGTCAGTTGCGTATCCTATCTTTTCAATGGGATCTTTCTAACGCTGGTATTTAGAGTCGTTTCTGAAGTGAGCATTAGAGCTCTAACGACAAAACTCCAGCCGCCGGAAAATAGCAGGAGTTAAGAGCTTTCTGGGCTAACGCCGGTTCATAAAGCTCTTAACTACTGTACCCTAAAGTACACTAACACCCATAAACTACCTATGTACCCCTAAACCGAGGTCCCCCCACATCGCCGCCACTCGATTTAAATTTTTTAACCCCTAATCTGCCGACCGCCACCTACGTTATACTTATGTACCCCTAATCTGCTGCCCCTAACGCCGCCGACCCCTGTATTACATTTATTAACCCCTAACCTGCCCCCCACAACGTCGCCGCCAGCTACTTACAATAATTAACCCCTAATCTTCCGACCGCAAAGCGCCGCCACCTACGTTATCCTTATGTACCCCTAATCTGCTGCCCCTAACACCGCCGACCCCTATATTATATTTATTAACCCCTAATCTGCCCCCCTCAACGTCGCCGACACCTGCCTACACTTATTAACTCATAATCTGCCGAGCGGACCTGAGCGCTACTATAATAAAGTTATTAACCCCTAATCCGCCTCACTAACCCTATCATAAATAGTATTAACCCCTAATCTGCCCTCCCTAACATCGCCGACACCTACCTTCAATTATTAACCCCTAATCTGACGACCGGAGCTCATCGCTACTATAATAAATGGATTAACCCCTAAAGCTAAGTCTAACCCTAACACTAACACCCCCCTAACTTAAATATAATTTACATCTAACGAAATTAATTAACTCTTATTAAATAACTTATTCCTATTTAAAGCTAAATACTTACCTGTAAAATAAATCCTAATATAGCTACAATATAAATTATAATTATATTATAGCTATTTTAGGATTAATATTTATTTTACAGGCAACTTTGTAATTATTTTAACCAGGTACAATAGCTATTAAATAGTTAAGAACTATTTAATAGTTACCTAGTTAAAATAATAACAAATTTACCTGTAAAATAAATCCTAACCTAAGATATAATTAAACCTAACACTACCCTATCAATAAATTAATTAAATAAACTACCTACAATTACCTACAATTAACCTAACACTACACTATCAATAAATTAATTAAACACAATTCCTACAAATAAATACAATTAAATAAACTAGCTAAAGTACAAAAAATAAAAAAAAACTAAGTTACAAAAAATAAAAAAATATTTACAAACATCAGAAAATTATTACAACAATTTTAAACTAATTACACCTACTCTAAGCCCCCTAATAAAATAACAAAGACCCCCAAAATAAAAAAATTCCCTACCCTATTCTAAATTAAAAAAGTTAAAAGCTCTTTTACCTTACCAGCCCTGAACAGGGCCCTTTGCGGGGCATGCCCCAAGAATTTCAGCTCTTTTGCCTGTAAAAAAAACACATACAATACCCCCCCCCAACATTACAACCCACCACCCACATACCCCTAATCTAACCCAAACCCCCCTTAAATAAACCTAACACTAAGCTACCTTGTCTTCACCATCCAGGTATCACCGATCCGTCCTGGCTCCAACATCTTCATCCAACCCAAGCGGGGGTTGGCGATCCATCATCCGGTGGCTGAAGAGGTCCAGAAGAGGCTCCAAAGTCTTCCTCCTATCCGGCAAGAAGAGGACATCGGGACCGGCAAACATCTTCTCCAAGCGGCATCTTCGATCTTCTTGCATCCGGTGCGGAGCGGGTCCATCTTGAAGCAGGCGACGCGGATCCATCCTCTTCTTCCGTTGTCTCCCGACGAATGACGGTTCCTTTAAGGGACGTCATCCAAGATGGCGTCCCTTGAATTCTGATTGGCTGATAGGATTCTATCAGCCAATCGGAATTAAGGTAGGAATATTCTGATTGGCTGATGGAATCAGCCAATCAGAATCAAGTTCAATCCTATTGGCTGATCCAATCAGCCAATCAGATTGAGCTCGCATTCTATTGGCTGATCGGAACAGTGTTAGGTTTAATTATATCTTAGGTTAGGATTTATTTTACAGGTAAATTTGTTATTATTTTAACTAGGTAACTATTAAATAGTTCTTAACTATTTAATAGCTATTGTACCTGGTTAAAATAATTACAAAGTTGCCTGTAAAATAAATATTAATCCTAAAATAGCTATAATATAATTATAATTTATATTGTAGCTATATTAGGATTTATTTTACAGGTAAGTATTTAGCTTTAAATAGGAATAAGTTATTTAATAAGAGTTAATTAATTTCGTTAGATGTAAATTATATTTAAGTTAGGGGGGTGTTAGTGTTAGGGTTAGACTTAGCTTTAGGGGTTAATCCATTTATTATAGTAGCGATGAGCTCCGGTCGTCAGATTAGGGGTTAATAATTGAAGTTAGGTGTCGGCGATGTTAGGGAGGGCAGATTAGGGGTTAATACTATTTATCATAGGGTTAGTGAGGCGGGTTAGGGGTTAATAACTTTATTATAGTAGCGGTGCGGTCCGCTCGGCAGATTAAGGGTTAATAAGTGTAGGCAGGTGTCGGCGACGTTGTGGGGGGCAGATTAGGGGTTAATAAATATAATATAGGGGTCGGCGATGTTAGGGCAGCAGATTAGGGGTACATAGGGATAACGTAGGTTGCGGCGGTTTACGGAGCGGCAGATTAGGGGTTAAAAAAAATATGCAGGGGTCAGCGATAGCGGGAGCGGCAGATTAGGGGTTAATAAGTGTAAGGTTAGGGGTGTTTAGACTCGGGGTACATGTTAGAGTGTTAGGTGCAGACGTAGGAAGTGTTTCCCCATAGGAAACAATGGGGCTGCGTTAGGAGCTGAACGCTGCTTTTTTGCAGGTGTTAGGTTTTTTTTCAGCTCAAACAGCCCCATTGTTTCCTATGGGGATATCGTGCACGAGCACGTTTTTAAGGCTGGCCGCGTCCGTAAGCAACTCTGGTATCGAGAGTTGCATTTGCGGTAAAAATGCTCTACGCTCCTTTTTTGGAGCCTAACGCAGCATTTGTTTGAACTCTCGATACCAGAGTTAAATTTATGGTGCGGCCAGAAAAAAGCCCACGGAGCGTTAACAGCCCTTCTACCGCCAAACTCCAAATCTAGGCCACAGTTAGGCAATTTATACATGGCCATACTAAATCCTCACCTTCACCCCATTCCTACATAAAGTTGGAATAATAAATGCACTGTAGGCACACAATATAGCACAAAATATTAATATTTATTTTTAATAATAGTAAATAATTAAGAAAATATATAGAAGTGTTATTAATCACTTTTGCATAAAAAGCTTGCACCATACATTTAATGTAGAGATATAAAAGTATGTGTTTTTTTTTTTTTTTTTTCTTCCCCTCTTTGATTAAAGCTTTTACTGAAGGTATACAATAGAGGTGGAAGTCCCTCGGGATGGAATTTTTTTTTTCTCTCTTCCCCTCTTTGATTAAAGTTTTTACTGAAGGTATACAATAGAGGTGGAAGTCCCTCGGGATGGAAATTTTTTTTATTTTTTTTTTCTCCTCCTCCTCTCTATCCCCTCACCCCTCTCTCGCGGAGGAGAAGGGTAACAGAATAATTTTTATCCTATCTACTCTTGTTGTAGAGCTGCTTAGGAGGTACATGGATGCTCTACTTTGGTCTGTGTACTACAATTTTCTTTTTTTTTTTTTTTCTTTTTTTTTTTCTTCTTCTCTCTCTTCCCCTTCCCTTCTTCCTATCTTCTCCTCTCCCTCTCTCCTTTATCCCCTGTTTTCTGGGAGTTTTTCCTCCCTCTTGTGGAAATGGGCCTATCCCAAATGGTGGATGACTCATTCATAGGCCGGCTTTTTTCAAGTATAATTTAATGGATACTAAACAAATAAAAATTTTATCTCAAAATGCGAAGGGCCTCAATGCACCCCATAAAAGGCAAATAGCACTACACAGTTTTCATAAAGAAAAGGGAGACATCGTCTTTATCCAGGAATCCCATTTCATACATAACAACGAACCTAAATTCACCAATAGATTCTACCCTACTATTTACCATAGCTCGAATACTCGGAAACGTAATGGAGTTTGTATAATAATTCAGAAAGATACCCCCTTTCAACTTTTACATTTGGAAAAAGACCTAGAGGGTAGATTTCTGTGTCTGGTGGGCCTATTATACAATAGACCCGTTACAATAGTCAATCTATATGCACCTAATACAGGACAAAAAGCATTTTTTAAACGAATTACCAACCTTATATTAGAAAATATGAAAGGCACATTAATACTGGGTGGAGACTTTAACCTCACATTCGAACCGATGTTGAACTGCTCAAAACAAAAGAGTAACATATCTAAACATGTAATTAGATCTGTTAAAACAAATTTGCTCTCTTTATCACTTATAGATAGTTTGAGAACACAACACCCCACAACAAAGGATTATACGTATTATTCAGCCCCTCAACAATCATACTCACGCATTGATTATTTTTTTATTGATCAAAATAGTTACTTTTTAACTCAGGAAACAAAAATACATAACATAGCATGGTCAGATCACTCACTTATCTCAGTAAGTATTAAATGGCCAGAGACGCCAATAACCCCATACCAATGGAGATTAGAAGATCATCTACTGAATGATCTACAAATTAAGACCGCTATCCAAGAAACAATAGATATGTATTTCTGTTATAACCAATGGGGGGACACCTCACCCGCTATCTGGTGGGAAGCACACAAGCAGGTAATACGGGGGAATTTATCAAATATAAGGCCAGATTAAATAAAAAATTGAACAGAACATACCTTTCACTTATCAGCACACTGCAAAAGATTGAACAAACACATAAAAAAGACCCTTACAATGTGACTGTATCTACCCAGCTTAAAGAGGCCCGCACCAACCTTAGAGCCTTCTTGAATAAAGGGGCCCAACGAAGGGCACTAGCACAAAAAAAAATCTTTTTCAATGGAGACAACAAGGCTGGAAAACTGCTGGCAAGAGCTTTAAAAAAAAAAAGATTGCAATCTCATATCCCAAAATTACAGGATGCACAAGGGAATCACATTGTGGGGAGTCAGGATATAGTCAGAGAATTTAAAAATTATTACCAGCAATTATATAACTTAGACCCTAACCCCTTATCTCAAAATGCGGAATCTGATAAACTGACATACATAAAAGAAACAGAAGTACCCACCCTTACTGACGCACAAAGATCGTCATTAGATGAGCCATTCACATTACAGGAGGTCATTCAGACTATTAAGGATCTACCATCTGGTAAGAGCCCGGGCCCCGATGGCTTTAATACAACATATTATAAAACTTATATAGAGTCTCTTGCACCTAAGTTACTTAGATTATTCAATTCACTCAATAAAAACTCATCTTTCTTATAAGAAATGCTAGAAGCTAGAATAGTAGTGCTTCCTAAACCAGGGAAAGATCCCAATAGTACAAAACATTTTAGACCAATTTTGTTACTTAATAATGATATAAAAATTTTCTCCAAAATTATTTCAAATAGAATAAATAAGTTTCTCCCTTATATCATAAATACAGATCAGGTGGGATTCGTCCCTGGTAGAGAAGCACGGGACAACACTATTAGAACACTACATTTAATCAAATATGCCAAACTAAAAAAGATCCCTCTAGTAACAATCTCAATGGACGCTGAAAAAGCATTTGACCGGCTGGACTGGTCATTTCTCCAGCAAGCACTCAAGAGGTTTGGATTCGGAGAAAAAATTATTCAGCAAATATTCCACTTATATACCTGTCCGACGGCAAGGGTGAGGGCGAATGGCATGATCTCAGACCCATTTAATATAACCAATGGTACGAGACAGGGTTGCCCCCTATCGCCCATACTCTTTGTAATATCCATGGAAATTTTAGCCGCTAGAATACGCTCCAACAACAAAATCAGAGGGCTGAATATAGGGAATAAGGAATACAAGTTATCACTCTACGCTGATGATGTTCTACTAACCTTGACTAACCCAGTAGACTCAATCAGTGCCTTAGAAGAGACTTTCCAGGAGTTTGGAAAATACTCAAATTTTTTGATAAATAAAAATAAATCAGAGGCATTATTTACCTCAATACCTGTATCGACCATTCAGGTATGTAAACAACAAAATCCATTTTCCTGGAAAGAATCTTCGCTTAAATATTTAGGTGTTCACTTAACGTCAAACACTGCAGGCCTTTATACAGAAAACTATGTGAAATTAGCAGAAAATATTCAGCAAGACCTTACTCAATGGAAAAAAAAAACACTTTCTTGGTTTGGTCGTATACATACAATAAAAATTAATATTCTCCCTCGTATTTTATATATTCTCCAGACAGTTCCTATTGCTTTACCTAAAAATTACTGCATTGACCTCCAGAAGATGATCAATGCTTTTATTTGGAATGGGAAAAAACCTAGAATTAACATCTCCACGTTATATACATCAAAAAAAAAGGAGGTTTGGGGGTACCAAATATTAAAAATTATTATAAAGCAATAGTATTACAGAGAGTAATAGACTGGCATACAAACAAAGAGAATAAAATATGGGTAACACTAGAAACAGATCTAATAGTACACCAACCAATTAGCAATTTATGTTGGGTAACGGCAGACAGCAGACCCCCAGGCACAGAGAACTTCCCTCTGATCCAGCATATAGTGACTCAGTGGGATAAGATAGTGACCACTTGCCCCAATATATCAACTTTTCCATCACCATTACTACCAATAAATATTAATGCGGAATTTCAAGGAGGTATAGCCCCTAGACTCTATAACTCAAAACAGATACAAGTAATGTCACCCCTAGTAAATTTCCTTGAACAAGGTAATTTAAGACCAAAGGAAAATCTTGTAAACATAGCAGGGGGGTCATACTCAAAATGGCTAAAATATCTTCAATTAAAACTTTTTATAGCTAAACATCCGTCAAGAAGCGATTTAGTAAGAGAGTTAACTACTTTTGAAAAAATATGCCATAAAGGAACACCACTAAAGGGAATAATCTCTCGTAGTTATAAATTTTTAACAGATACTGATAAACCTAAAAACCATATATATATACATAAATGGGAAAAAGAGATTGGTAACCACCTTGAAAATGCAGAGTGGAACCAAATCTTTTTAAAATCAGCTGAGACCTCAGTATCTTCAAATATCCAAGAACTTAACTATAAAATACTAACCAGATGGTACCTTACACCAGTTAGACTGCATAGTATTTACCCAAATGCTTCCAAAAACTGCTGGAGGCAATGCGGCATGGTTGGGACAATGAAGCATATATGGTGGGACTGCCCATTGATCCAAGGACTATGGTCAGGCACTTTACTATGCATCCAGTTTATTCTAAATAAATCCTTGCAATTAGATATATATAGCGCCCTTATGAATAAACCTATTAAAGGCATTTGCAAAATTAAAGCGAAACTTATAATATATATACTAAATGGTACTAAATCCATTATAGCACGGAACTGGAAAAAGAAGGGTGCATTAAATGAGAATATGTTAATACCCAGGGTAAATGAGCTACTGGAACAAGAAGAGTTTTCATACTTAAAGTCTAAAAGGGAAGATTTCTTCCTGATGATACGCTTCCACTGGGAGGAATTCCTGAATAAAGATAGGGCTTAAGGAATATGAATGAGCACTAATGGGGGAGGAGAAGAGGAGAGGAGAGATTTATCCCTTTTTCTTTGAGTTTTTTTTTTTTTTTCTCTTTTTTCTCTTTTTTTCTGTTTCTTTCTTTTCTTTTTTATTTCTTTTTTCTTTTTTCTATTAATAAATTTAATAAAGTAAAGCGCTGCAATCTCAATCCCAATACTAGCCCTTTTTTATTTTTTTATTTTTGGCTATAAAAATTATATAGTATTTGGGAGAGAGACAACAGCTACAAAAAAGAAAAAAAAAAAAAAAACATACTTACCCAAAGACACCCATCCACATATAGCAGATAGCCAAACCAGTACTAAAACAGTTATTAGTAGAGGTAATGGTAAATTGAGAGTATATCGTCGATCTGAAAAGGGAGGTAGGAGATGAATCTCTACGACCGATAACAGAGAACCTATGAAATAGACCCCCGTTAGGGAAATCATCGAATTCAAATAAGTGATACTCCCTTCACGTCCCTCTGACATTCGCTGTACTCTGAGAGGAATCGGGCTTCAACAATGCTGAGAAGCGCATATCAACGTAGAAATCTTAGCACAAACTTACTTCACCACCTCCATAGGAGGCAAAGTTTGTAAAACTGAATTGTGGGTGTGGTGAGGGGTGTATTTATAGGCATTTTGAGGTTTGGGAAACTTTGCCCCTCCTGGTAGGATTGTATATCCCATATGTCACTAGCTCATGGACTCTTGCCAATTACATGAAAGAAAACCAAAATAAACTACTGCTTAGGAATGCTAGCTGTCACCAGAAACTCAAGAGAAATCAGGAGCTTTACCTGGGTTCAAACCCACAACCTCCTGCTTTAGGTGCAGTTGAGCTAACCACTAGTGATATCGCGAATAGTTAGCCGGCGAATAGTTCCCGGCGAACATAGCATGTTTGCGTTCGCCGCGGACGGCGAACATATGCGATGTTCGGTCCGCCCCCTATTCGTCATCATTGTGAGGTACAGGTTCAAAGTTTACTCAGTCAGAAGACACATTACAGCCAATCAGCAGCAGACCTTCCCTCCCAGACCCTCCCACCTCCTGGACAGCATCCATTTTAGATTCATTTGGAAGCTGCATTCTTAGTGAGAGGAGGGACAGTGTAGCTGCTGCTGATTTAATAGGGAAATTGATAGCTAGGCTAGTGAATTCAGTGTCCACTACAGTCCTGAAGGACTCATCTGATCTCTGCTGTAAGGACAGCACCCCAAAAAGCCCTTTTTAGGGCTAGAACATCAGTCTGCTTTTTTTTCCTGTTTAATCTAATTATAGTTGCCTGCCAGCGTGTGTGTCAGGTTTACAGCGTATACTGTGCCCACTTGCCTAGTGCCACCACTCAAATCTGGTGTAGTAGTGTACATTTAAAAAAAACAACACTTTTTTGACTGTGAAATAATAGCAGACAGCTGCCAGTACCCAAGATTGCCGCCAATAAGGCAGATGGGGAGGGTTAGAGAGCTGTTTTGGGGGGATCAGGGAGGTTGGGGGCTAAGGAGGGGATGCTACACCACAGCATATGTAAATATGCTAAAAAAAATTAAAAATGTTAAAAACCTTTTATTTTAGTACTGGCAGACTTTCTGCCAGTACTTAAGATGGTGGGGACAATTGTGGGGTGGGGGAGGGAAGGGAGCTGTTTGGGAGGGATCAGGGGGTCTGATGTGTCAGGTGGGAGGCTGATCTCTACACTAAAGCTAAATTAACCCTGCAAGCTCCCTACAAACTACCTAATTAACCCCTTCACTGCTAGCCATAATACACGTGTGATGCGCAGCAGCATTTAGCGGCCTTCTAATTACCAGAAAGCAACGCCAACGTCATATATGTCTGCTATTTCTGAACAAAGGGGATCCCAGAGAAGCATTTACAACCATTTGTGCCATAATTGCACAAGCTGTTTGTAAATAATTTCAGTGAGAAACCTAAAATTGCGAAAAAATTTAAGTTTTTTTTAATTTGATCGCATTTGGCGGTGAAATGGTGGCATGAAATATACCAAAATGGGCCTAGATCAATACTTTGGGTTGTCTACTACACTACACTTAAGCTAAAATTAAGTCTACAAGCTGCCTACATGCTCCCTAATTAACCCCTTCACTGCTGGGCATAAAACATGTGTGGTGCGCAGTGGCATTTAGCAGCCTTCTAATTACCAAAAAGCAACGCCAAAACCATATAAGTCTGCTATTTCTGAACATAAGGGATCCCAGATAAGCATTTACAACCATTTATGCCATAATTGCATAAGTTTTTTGTAAATAATTTCTGTGAGAAACCTAAAGTTTGTGAAAAAGTGAACATTTTTTTTTTATTTGATCGCATTTGGCGGTGAAATGGTGGCATGAAATATACCAAAATGGGCCTAGATCAATACTTTGGGTTGTCTACTACATTACACTTAAGCTAAAATTAACTCTACAAGCTGCCTACATGCTCCCTAATTAACCCCTTCACTGCTGGGCATAAAACACGTGTGGTGCGCAGTGGCATTTAGCAGCCTTCTAATTACCAAAAAGCAACGCCAAAGCCATATAAGTCTGCTATAATGGCATGTCTGGCACACAGTGTTGGGGCAAGGGTCCATCTGACCACTGATACCTGGTCTGCAAAGCATGGTCAGGGCAGGTATATCACCTACACTGCGCACTGTGAAGCGGGCGTAACCCTTACAATACCTGATGGATACAACATCATACCTGATGTTTTAAAGCACGTTATTCCAAACAATTTAGGAATGTTAGATGATTTATGCCCTTTATGGATTAAAACCAGACTCTGCATCAACTATGTAATTTTCCATGGGAGTTTTGCCATGGATCCCCCTCACGCATGACCCAGTCCAGGTGTTAGTCCCCTTGAAACAACTTTTCCATAACTATTGTGGCCATAAAGAGTCTCTGTGAGTTTTAAAATTTGCCTGCCTATTGAGGTCTATGGCGGTTCGCCCTGTTCGCCAACTTTTGTGGAAGTTCGCGTTCGCCGACCCAAATTTTTAGGACATCACTACTAACCACTACACCACATCTCCCTTGCTTACAAGACACATACAAGAGGTGTACAAGAGGCGTACAAGAGGCGTACAGGACTAGTTTCCAATGTGTTAAGGACTTTTAGACCATTGTATAAGCTTTAAAGGGACGACTTTGCTTTCATTAATTAAAATGGAATAAAATTTGCAAAACAAGATTTCTGCTTTGCACTATGTTACTACAAGGCTATGCAGCATAAAAAACAGCACCCTTTGTTTTAATAGAGGCACCAAAAGTTGGACTCAAACATTCAACTTAGGCTTGCAAGGTAGTACTTCAATGTATGCACAGGCCAGGATTCTGCCAGGGTAATAGCAGAGAACTGCTGTGGAGCAGTGGTAAGGACATGGGCTAACAAGCAAAGAGCCAGTGGTTTGATTCCAGCCTATGCCTTCCAACCATTTCCAAAACTGATCTCCTCCTGGTAAAAACGTTGTCTGAGTTGGTCTGCAATATAAATTCCTCAGCCCAACTCTATCCGGGAGCAGAGTTTCCTTGGAAGGATAAGAAAGCCTGTATGGGGGAGGCGGTCTGGTTGGGAGAGGCAGGATGTGTAGAGTTGGCCTAGTAAAGGGTAAGTGTTGGGGAGAGTGTGTAACCTACTAAGGGAAAGATAGGAATTGGGTTGGGGGGGAGCCTTAGAAAGGGATGGAGCCTTAGAAAGTGGTGGAAGTAGGAGGCTGGCAATAAGATCAGGTGGTTGGTTCCCATGAATACAGAAAAGAGGTGGTGTATGGTAGTGGAGACAGTTGGGAAAAATAGGAGCTGAGTAGGGAGGTCCTTGGATAAGGAGGTGGAAAAGCAAGGTTGGGAGGAGCAAAAAGGGATTAGGTGGGAAAGATAGGTGGAGAGTATATGGGTGGTGTGGTACTGGTTCTAGGGGAGGGGCATGCCATGGAAATTGGGTAGCGAATCCCTGGCTAGAAATAATAGGTTGTGTAGAGGGAGGAGTGCCATTGGGGCAAGAAGGAAGTGTAAAGGACATGCACCACTCAGGAAAATTGTGTCTATTGAGGGTGTTTTTTTTTTTATATATATAGGATCTGGAGGGAGGTCTGGAAGAGGAGGGGGGGTCTGGAAGGGGAGAGGGGGTCTGGAAGGGGAGGGGGGGGGTCTGGAAGGGGAGGAAAGGGGGGGTCTGGAAGGGGAGGAAAGGGGGGGTCTGGAAAGGGGGGTCTGGAGAGAAGGGGGTATGGAAAGGAGGGGGTCGAAAGGGGGAATCTGGAAAGGAGGGGGTCTGTAAAGGGGGAATCTGGAAAGAGGGTCTGGAAAGAGGGAGGCTGGAAAGAGGGAGGCTGGAAAGAGGGGGGCTGGAAAAGCGGTCTCTGGAAATGGGGAGTCTGGAAAGGAGGGGGTCTGGAAAGGGGGAGTCTGAAAAGGGGGGTCTGGAAAGAGGGAGGCTGGAAAGGGGGGAGCCGGAAAAAGAGCGGTGTCTGGAAAGGAGGGGGTCTGGAAAGGGGGAGTCTGGAAAGGGGGTCTGGAAAGGGGGGTCTGGAAAGAGGGGTGTGGAAAGAAGGGGAGTCTGGAAAGGAGGGGGCCTGGAAAGGGGGGAGCCGGAAAAGAGCGGTGTCTGGAAATAGGGGGTTCTGGAAAGAGGGGTCTGGAAAGGGGGGATCTGATCATGAAAATTGGACGTGGAAAGGGCTAGTTGGGAAAATTTTTTGGAGGGGTCTGTAGAAAGGAGGAGTCTGGTCAGGAAACACAGGATGGGAGGGACTCTGGTTGCATCTGGAGAGTGTGGTATCTATTTTGGAAATATAGGATTTGGAGAGAGAGAGGGGTCTGACTGGGAATAATAGGATGTCGATCTGTTTGGGAACAATGGAGGGGGAGGGGTCTGTAGGGTGGAGCAGTATGGCTGGGAAAAATAGGATGTAGAGAGTGAGGGGTCTTGTTGGGAAAAATATGATCTGGAGGGGGGCACTGGTTGGGGACAATAGAATGTGGTTCTTGTGGAGTGGGAGGGATTTGGTAGGGGAAAATAGGACGCAGAGAGGGACAAGTCTGGTACGGAGGGGAAAAAATGGTTGGGGATCTGGAAGGGGAGGGGTTGTGGTACAGAGAGATATTTAAACAGGGGGGTGGGGCAGAATCTGTGATGGAAGGCCAGATGGATGGAATATATAGAGGGGATGGATATATGGGATCCAGCACATCCTCTAGAGAGAGGACCTAATGTTTGTGTTGGGATTTGGGGGCATGGAAAGACAGGATGAGGTGAATGCTGGTAAAATTATAATGGAGTGTGGGGTGTAGGGGTGAGTATGATTTTGAGGGAGGATCTGCAAAAAGGATAGGGGTCTGGTTGGGAGGTGATGACATGGACATGAATGAGATGATTTGGGCTGTTTCTAGGCCACTGGGAAAAATGTTGAAAGAGCTCTGTGACAAGAGTCAGCGCCTTTGTGTGGTTTGTTTGCGACTGTAAGTGTGTTTTTCTCTCTCCTCAAGTCAAAGGAAAGAAGTGTAGGGCCTATCAATGAGATAGTTTTTATTACAGCTAGAAGAAGGTCTTGGGGCGGCGAAGCTAGGATGCTATGTAAGCCTGAAAAGCAAACGTCCTGGGGCAGCCAGTGTCTCTCCTTGCACTGCTGCAGATACGGGACACAGAGGTTTGTCGCAGATGCATTAGACCTTGCTGACTGCTTTTCTGGATATGTGCTCATGGGTTGAAATGTGCAAAATGTGCTGGTAATGGAAGGTACATGTTAAGGCACTAGCTCTCAGACACTAAATATGCCATATGATTTCATAGGAAACAAGGAACAAAACACTTGTCCTTTGTAAAGATCTCTTGAAAAACAGCCGCTGCTACAGTGTTAGTCCGGGTGCAGGGAGGGGAACATGTTCAGAGTTTATTAGATCTCAGGTAGAAGAGGAAGGGATGGCAAAATAGTCTCCACGTGCTGAATTGCCCCCCCCCCCCCGCCTTTTGTTAGCCTTTGCGTAAAGGTAGATCTGATAATAACCAGTTGCGTTTGCAAGGCCCTTTTCAGAACTACGTGTCTCCTGGTTTAGCAACCTACATGAAGCTGCGTGCTAAAAATGAACAGTCTTATCTTTGATTTCCATCACCTTCCTGCCTTTGAGAGCAAGAGTTAGCACGCCAATGTGATGCAGGGCATCGTTGCTTCTTTCCAACATTAAAGAGACACCAAACTCAGAAACTTTATTTCCCGATCTATAACAACTTGCCAATTTTCTTGCATTATCAGGTTTGCTTAATTCTCTTGGTATCCTTTGTTGAAGGAGAAGCCGTGCACTACTGGGAGGTAGCTCAACGCATTGGGTGAGCCAATGACAAGAGACATATATGTGTAGCCACCAATCAGCAGCTAGCTCTCAGTAGTACATGGCTGATCCTTGAGCCTACCTAGGTATGCTTACCGACAAAGGATACCAAGAAAACAAAGCAAATTCTGGAACGTTGCTTGAAATTGCACGCTCTGTCATGCATTGTTCCTAAAAACATTTCAATCAATAGCCATATTTCTGTGATCACAATTAGAACATCCACAGTATGAACTATCAAACGTTAAAAAAAAACAAGTGAACATCCATTTATAAACACTTAGCGTTTGTACGCAAAGCTTGAAACATTTGTTATACAAAGTATTTTTCTACATAAATTATTTTTACATAAAGTGTTTCTATACCAAGCGGTTCTATATAAAGTGCTTATAAATCTAGTGGTCCTAAACAAAGTGACAAATATAGTATTGCCACGACTAGAGATATTTTTTCACAGAAATTTGTTTTTCTTTGCCATGTAAATAATTAGATTTTGTTTTGTCTAAAAAAGCGCTATTCCTTCCTATATGAGAACACCTTCCTATAGAGCTGCGATAAAAGTCATAATAAGCTCTCATACTGTAACAAAGATCATTTTAATTTTATGTATGCATTGATTTTTTATATGATATAAAAAAAATTTTTTTTTTTTTTAATAATTTTTATTGAGGTTATTCATGTAAATAACAACAGTTAAAAGTTCAGTGGCTATTACATTCAGACCTGAGAAAAGAAAAAAAAACAACCAAAAAGCATAATACAGGGTTGTCAACATACAGAGTACCAATCCATTCAGCACGTTACTGTCAGACTGGTGAAATGGAACCTCATTTTACTTTTATATATAATGGAAACGTACCTCTAATGTTTCAACAGGCCTCTCATGGACCCATATAAATTAAATGACTTAAGGAGGTGCTTAACTGTAAAACACGGTCACTCTTGGACCAAACATGGAGTGGAATTTAAAAAAAAAAAAAAAAAACAAAGCAAGAAAGAGCATTATAAAATTTGAGTCGCCCTAGAGACTATTATTGAATCCCCTACAATAGAGCACATATGGTCTCTTGGTTCTAGGTAATAGGGCATAATAGGGGAGAGAGTGAACAGGTTTGGACTTCATATTTGCTATAGCAGATTATAGTGAGCATTTCTAGCAGCTGGCATATATGTCAAATAGTAAGAGGCAAAGAGCATATGGTCTAACAACCATGAGCGTGCATGGTGTACAATGTGAACATAGAATTTCTATCATGCCTCACTGAAACAATAAACTAAATGGTAATATACTCCTCCATCCCGGCCGCATACATAGCAGAATTTTAGAGACTATGGCCTAGATTTGGAGTTCGGCGGTAGCCGTCAAAACCAGCGTTAGAGGCTCCTAACGCTGGTTTTGGCCGCCCGCTGGTATTTGGAGTCAGTGATTAAAGGGTCTAACGCTCACTTTTCATCCGCGACTTTTCCATACCGCAGATCCCCCTACGCCATTTGCGTATCCTATCTTTTCAATGGGATCTTTCTAACGCCGGTATTTAGAGTCGTTTCTGAAGTGAGCGTTAGAGCTCTAACGACAAAATTCCAGCCGCCTGAAAATAGCAGGAGTTAAGAGCTTTCTGGCTAACGCCAGTTCATAAAGCTCTTAACTACTGTACCCTAAAGTACACTAACACCCATAAACTACCTATGTACCCCTAAACCGAGCTCCCCCCACATCGCCGCCACTCGATTTAAATTATTAACCCCTAATCTGCCGACCGACACCTACGTTATACTTATGTACCCCTAATCTGCTGCCCCTAACCCCGCCGACCCCTGTATTACATTTATTAACCCCTAACCTGCCCCCCACAACGTCGCCGCCAGCTACTTAAAATAATTAACCCCTAATCTTCCGACCGCAAAGCGCCGCCACCTACGTTATCCCTATGTACCCCTAATCTGCTACCCCTAACACCGCCGACCCCTATATTATATTTATTAACCCCTAATCTGCCCCCCTCAACGTCGCCGACACCTGCCTACACTTATTAACCCCTAATCTGCCGAGCGGACCTGAGCGCTACTATAATAAAGTTATTAACCCCTAACCCGCCTCACTAACCCTATCATAAATAGTATTAACCCCTAATCTGCCCTCCCTAACATCGCCGACACCTAACTTCAATTATTAACCCCTAATCTGACGACCGGAGCTCACCGCTATTCTAATAAATTGATTAACCCCTAAAGCTAAGTCTAACCCTAACACTAACACCCCCCTAACTTAAATATAATTTACATCTAACGAAATAAATTAACTCTTATTAAATAACTTATTCCTATTTAAAGCTAAATACTTACCTGTAAAATAAATCCTAATATAGCTACAATATAAATTATAATTATATTATAGCTATTTTAGGATTAATATTTATTTTACAGGCAACTTTTTAATTATTTTAACCAGGTACAATAGCTATTAAATAGTTAAGAACTATTTAATAGCTACCTAGTTAAAATAATAACAAATTTACCTGTAAAATAAATCCTAACCTAAGATATAATTAAACCTAACACTACCCTATCAATAAATTAATTAAATAAACTACCTACAATTACCTACAATTAACCTAACACTACACTATCAATAAATTAATTAAACACAATTCCTACAAATAAATACAATTAAATAAACTAGCTAAAGTACAAAAAATAAAAAAGAACTAAGTTACAAAAAATAATAAAAATTTACAAACATAAGAAAAATATTACAACAATTTTAAACTAATTACACCTACTCTAAGCCTCCTAATAAAATAACAAAGCCCCCCAAAATAAAAAATTCCCTACCCTATTCTAAATTAAAAAAGTTACAAGCTCTTTTACCTTACCAGCCCTGAACAGGGCCCTTTGCGGGGCATGCCCCAAGGATTTCAGCTCTTTTGCCTGTAAAAAAAAACATACCATACCCCCCCCAACATTACAACCCACCACCCACATACCCCTAATCTAACCCAAACCCCCCTTAAATAAACCTAACACTAAGCCCCTGAAGATCTTCCTACCTTGTCTTCACCATACCAGGTTCACCGATCCGTCCTGGCTCCAACATCTTCATCCAACCCAAGCGGGGGTTGGCGATCCATCATCCGGTGCTGAAGAGGTCCAGAAGAGGCTCCAAAGTCTTCCTCCTATCCGGCAAGAAGAGGAGATCCGGACCGGCAAACATCTTCTCCAAGCGGCATCTTCAATCTTCTTCCATCCGGTGCGGAGCGGGTCCATCTTGAAGCAGGCGACGCGGATCCATCCTCTTCTTCCATTGTCTCCCGACGAATGACGGTTCCTTTAAGGGACGTCATCCAAGATGGCGTCCCTCGAATTCCGATTGGCTGATAGGATTCTATCAGCCAATCAGATTGAGCTCGCATTCTATTGGCTGATCGGAACAGCCAATAGAATGCGAGCTCAATCTGATTGGCTGATTGGATCAGCCAATCGGATTGAACTTGATTCTGATTGGCTGATTCCATCAGCCAATCAGAAAATTCCTACCTTAATTCCGATTGGCTGATAGAATCCTATCAGCCAATCGGAATTCGAGGGACGCCATCTTGGATGACGTCCCTTAAAGGAACCGTCATTCGTCGGGAGACAACGGAAGAAGAGGATGGATCCGCGTCGCCTGCTTCAAGATGGACCCGCTCCGCACAGGATGGAAGAAGATTGAAGATGCCGCTTGGAGAAGATGTTTGCCGGTCCGGATGTCCTCTTCTTGCCGGATAGGAGGAAGACTTTGGAGCCTCTTCTGGACCTCTTCAGCACCGGATGATGGATCGCCAACC
Organism: Bombina bombina; assembly: GCF_027579735.1. Lineage (NCBI taxonomy): Eukaryota > Metazoa > Chordata > Amphibia > Anura > Bombinatoridae > Bombina > Bombina bombina. The sequence goes on along the minus strand of NC_069502.1, from coordinate 1,003,485,671 downwards.
CCCGCTTGGGTTGGATGAAGATGTTGGAGCCAGGACGGATCGGTGAACCTGGTATGGTGAAGACAAGGTAGGAAGATCTTCAGGGGCTTAGTGTTAGGTTTATTTAAGGGGGGTTTGGGTTAGATTAGGGGTATGTGGGTGGTGGGTTGTAATGTTGGGGGGGGGTATGGTATGTTTTTTTTTACAGGCAAAAGAGCTGAAATCCTTGGGGCATGCCCCGCAAAGGGCCCTGTTCAGGGCTGGTAAGGTAAAAGAGCTTGTAACTTTTTTAATTTAGAATAGGGTAGGGAATTTTTTATTTTGGGGGGCTTTGTTATTTTATTAGGGGGCTTAGAGTAGGTGTAATTGGTTTAAAATTGTTGTAATATTTTTCTTATGTTTGTAAATATTTTATTATTTTTTGTAACTTAGTTCTTTTTTATTTTTTGTACTTTAGCTAGTTTATTTAATTGTATTTATTTGTAGGAATTGTGTTTAATTAATTTATTGATAGTGTAGTGTTAGGTTAATTGTAGGTAATTGTAGGTAGTTTATTTAATTAATTTATTGATAGGGTAGTGTTAGGTTTAATTATATCTTAGGTTAGGATTTATTTTACAGGTAAATTTGTTATTATTTTAACTAGGTAACTATTAAATAGTTCTTAACTATTTAATAGCTATTGTACCTGGTTAAAATAATTAAAAAGTTGCCTGTAAAATAAATATTAATCCTAAAATAGCTATAATATAATTATAATTTATATTGTAGCTATATTAGGATTTATTTTACAGGTAAGTATTTAGCTTTAAATAGGAATAAGTTATTTAATAAGAGTTAATTTATTTCGTTAGATGTAAATTATATTTAACTTAGGGGGGTGTTAGTATTAGGGTTAGACTTAGCTTTAGGGGTTAATACATTTATTATAGTAGCGGTGAGGTCCGCTCGGCAGATTAGGGCTTAATAATTGAAGGTAGGTGTCGGCAATGTTAGGGAGGGCAGATTAGGGGTTAATACTATTTATGATAGGGTTAGTGAGGCGGATTAGGGGTTAATAACTTTATTATAGTAGCGCTCAGGTCCGGTCGGCAGATTAGGAGTTAATAAGTGTAGGCAGGTGTCGGCGACGTTGAGGGGGGCAGATTAGGGGTTAATAAATATAATATAGGGGTCGGCGATGTTAGGGCAGCAGATTAGGGGTACATAGGGATAACGTAGGTTGCGGCGGTTTACGGAGCGGCAGATTAGGGGTTAAAAAAAATATGCAGGTGTCAGCGATAGCGGGGGCAGCAGATTAGGGGTTAATAAGTGTAAGGTTAGGGGTGTTTAGACTCGGGGTACATGTTAGAGTGTTAGGTGCAGACGTAGGAAGTGTTTCCCCATAGGAAACAATGGGGCTGCATTAGGAGCTGAACGCTGCTTTTTTGCAGGTGTTAGGTTTTTTTTCAGCTCAAACAGCCCCATTGTTTCCTATGGGAGAATCGTGCACGAGCACGTTTTTGAGGCCGGCCGCGTCCGTAAGCAACTCTGGTATCGAGAGTTGCATTTGCGGTAAAAATGCTCTACGCTCCTTTTTTGGAGCCTAACGCAGCATTTGTTTAAACTCTCGATACCAGAGTTAAATTTATGGTGCGGCCAGAAAAAAGCCCGCGGAGCGTTAACAGCCCTTTTACCGCCAAACTCCAAATCTAGGCCTATGTGTGCCAGGTGCTCTGTAGGATAGTACACATACATAACTCGCAAGTATTAAGGTTTTTGTTCTAATATATAGCAAGCTAGCCGAAGTATATTTATGTGGGCTATGAAGGCTGTCAGGGTTGAGTGATGTTGTATGTTATAGGAATTAGAAAGACCCGTATTGGGTATTGCTTTACCCTGGGATATAAGCATCAATCTAGGTAGATATTGATATTAAAGCTTAATCTAGGTAAATATTCTATAGAGCTTGATTATGGTCAGAAAATATTATTCACTACAAATGTTAGTAACCATCTATACCTGATACATAGGGTTGGCACACTGTAGGGTTTTCTAGCAATATTCATTAGCATTTACACAAATATTCTTTGAAGCAGTTAGCAGATATACATCTCTACCCGACTCGTTGCAACCCTAAATCTGAAAAGAAGGCAAACATTACGTTTAGTGATGTGCTCAATTGATGAGGCAGAAATAGGGAATAAAAAAAAAAAAAAAAAAAAGAAGACAAAAAGTCATATAACACAATTATAGTACTGCTACGGCATCTAGCTACAAATAACAGCAATAGTCATTATCTGTGACTGGCAATAAATCTAATATAACAATAAATATATTCTAATCTATATGTGGGGTGGGGGTAAAGATAATATTGTTGAGCTAGCTTTTCGGCTTTTAAATATACCAAATATTAGCCATGGAATCATGTCAGAGCCTCAAGGATGGCACAGTTACACATGGTGATAGGAAACATAGAAAGTTCACTGCTATGCAGTATAGAAGCACCACAATAGTCTGCAGCCATCCCCAATGTCCATGCCGTGTCACTGCTCTTATGCCATTGGGAGTCTAGTGACCAGAGTGCTGCAGGACCTAAGTAGTATGGGCGGAAGACAGTTGTAAACTGTAGCTTAGGTGCGCCGCGGCTCGGACCGGGCTTAGCCACCGGGGTCAAAAAGCCGGTCGGAAATGTCTTCTGCCATGCCTATAGAAGTGCCCCCCGCTCAGCTCCTGTTCCATCAAAGCAGTGAGGCTGTATGGGAGCGTGGCGACGAACTTTCCATTGAGATACTGCCTCATCTGCATGCTCAACTGTATGGGAGGAACCCCCTGGCAGCCCCACGTTGATAACTCTGCTACCAATCGGCCTTGGGGATACCGCTGGGCGAGGATATGAGGTAGCTTCTTCGGGAGGGAAGTGTCTCCCTTCTGGTAAGCCCCTACATGTAGTTGCAGCTTGTCTGAGAGTAAAAATGTAGCCAAGATTGAATGCGGGATCCGAGAACTGTGAGCATCAGCAGCGGGTACAGGAACGATCGTTTCATCTAGGTACTGCTGAAAAGTATAATTGCGCAGCTTAGATCTACCTCCCCACTCTCTGTAAGGGTGACTAGCGTCGCATTGTGATCTCTTTGCCACTTCAGTCCCTTGATAGCTGATTTCGCCAGGTTGGGGATCTAGATTCATATCCACTGAATCGTTGCAGATTCTCTTGTTCACACCTGTGGCAGAAGCCTCCAGAATGGATCCGGACCCCAGCAGGCCCACCGCAGAGGCGTCAGCCCCAGGAATGTGTGCCAGATCAATCCGGCGTTCAGATTCTGTCGGCATGTATGGTAAGTGCGGTTCCTGATCTGCTAATAACGGTCGGACCTCAGCATTATATACCATATCGGATTTTGACCCAAAGGCACACTGAATTTACTGCATATTTCCTCCTCTATGCGATTTAGGTGAGTTGCTAGTAGCTCTTCAAGCAGTTGTAAGATATGCATCTCCATGCTTTGCAAATTCTTCCTATTTCTATAGGAAACCATAACCCCGGCAATGGGGGGGGGGTTAATGTGCGGCAGCCCCAGACCTGCGTCCCACTAGGATTAGCGTGTGTGAGTATCTCACAAAATAGTCACAATGGCTTGCAAAATGGCTTCTAGGCCTGTGGGGAGGTTCGACACGCAGCTGTCTCAAAGAACATAGGTCAAAACATAGTCAAATCATCCGCTCATCTAAGCAATCCAGACTCAAGCAATATAGAAGTCCAAAGTGTCAAAGTAGTGTGATGTTTAGTAAATTTGCTATGAGTAATCTGTAAAAAGTCCACTTGATCTCAGAGAGCTTCACTAAGACACATCTTGCCGCTTTGAGAGTAGGCTCCGCCCCCTATATGATATAAATTTTAACGGTTGGCCAACCTAATTTAAACAATATTGTGATATTTTAGTAACATAATAATTTTATCAGATTGTGACAAATAAATACATTTTTGATATGTCAATTATTACATCTTTGCATTTCAAATCTTTCCTTATTGGGTATTAGCTTAAAGCGCTCAAGAGTTCTATCCTTTTTAGAATACCTAATCACTTTTTGAAGCTTAGAGGTAGCTTCACTAGACTCAGTAGCACATACCTAAACAGCGCAGAGTTTATATATCTACCACAAAGGACATTTCTAGTTGTCCAGGACAGCTGGGCAGGTGGGTTTTTCAATATATATAAAAACACAACAACCCCTTTCACGTTTTTATATCATTGCTAATGATCGTTGTGTACATAAAGGTCGCGTACCCACACGTCATTAGGTCACCACCAATACCAATCAAAAACTCAATACTGTACAACCACAATGTATTTGATGCTCATTGGTAGACAGGTCCCTGTTTGAATCCATTAAGCTGTCTTTAACTACTATCCTGATGTATTGACAATATATGCCAAAAGTCTTTCAATGCATTGCTCAATCAGATGTCATATAGCTTAGAGGTGCCACTTTTGATGGCTCCTCTGATTTAAAAACCGCGGTTGTTTAACCGACATACATCAATGAATACGGACAAGTCAAGATGTAACAAACATGATCACTAGTACAAGTGTTAAAATGCCAAATGTTGTACTTATTTCCCTGATGATGATGGAACACTAATCCAATGAGCATACTATTACATGTTATGCAATCACCACATTTGAAGCATACAGTTTTTTATATTATCCAATCACATCCTCTGTTGGTAACAATGTAAAGGGTCACTTTGGACCAACATGTTTCATATCCATCTTTACAATGTTCCAATGCCTATACAAAGAATATCTCATGCCCTGATGCACAGGCATAAAAGTTGTCACAAAATTTAAAGTGTCCACGCCATTTGATCTTTCCTTACTTGCTTTCTTATTTAATGAAGACCACTGGTTCTCACGTTGCAATTTCTCCACTACCTCATCGATGTCCCATTCAGAGAAGCCTCTATTTCACAATTTATTTTTCCTTTCTTTAGGCTGGTTTGTAATAATCAAGTATTCGGTATTGCTGTGTACAACCCTCATGAGCTAGTAAATGATGATACTCCTCTTCTGGTGGCGAGGATAATTACTGTTAGCTAAGAGTTGTAAATTCCGATCATTTAGCTTGGTAAAAAGAGAAGTACCTAGTCTATAACAATTGCAGTCACTAACTTTGAAATTAATTTGTTTCCTTGCAAGATAGATGGATAGAGAATAGAGAAACTTCAAGGGTTTTCATTGCCTCTAATCCTTCCCTTACTTTTTTTTAAATGATATTGTGTTACTGCATCTAAAAGAATAGTAACATATTAAAATAATAAAATTAATGCTGGCCTTTTTGATATTGAAGCTAACAGGAAATGCAACTGTTCCCATTTACCAGGCACAGTCACGCATTTTGCCTCCTGTCCAGTGATGAAATTGTCCCAGAAGTCTGTCCCATATAATAAAAATCTTCCCTGAGCTGAGGGTTTGAAATGAAAGTATGGGTCTTGTGTGATTCTGGGATTCAGGTATGAGGTCTTTATTAATCTTATGTATATAGTTGTTTGCATAGTGTCCGAATTTTTCCCTGGGACTTTCCAAGACTGGGAAGTGAAGAGATTGTTTGTGGTAGCTCTCTGTTTTTTTGTTTGGATGGGGCTTCTATGGGAGGGGTGGAGCTTAGACATGCTTACTCATGATGAGGGCATGAGCCAGTGTAGTCGCTAAAAAAAAGGGCAGACCTCCCAACCTATGAAAATACTGTGAAATCCTGTTTGAGGCTTGTTTGAGTGTCTTGTGCTTTACTTTAGAACAGCAGGACATTAAAATAGTACAGGGAGTGCAGAATTATTAGGCAAATTAGTATTTTGACCACATCATCCTCTTTATGCATGTTGTCTTACTCCAAGCTGTATAGGCTCGAAAGCCTACTACCAATTAAGCATATTAGGTGATGTGCATCTCTGTAATGAGAAGGGGTGTGGTCTAATGACATCAACACCCTATATCAGGTGTGCATAATTATTAGGCAACTTCCTTTCCTTTGGCAAAATGGGTCAAAAGAAGGACTTGACAGGCTCAGAAAAGTCAAAATTAGTGAGATATCTTGCAGAGGGATGCAGCACTCTTAAAATTGCAAAGCTTCTGAAGCGTGATCATCGAACAATCAAGCGTTTCATTCAAAATAGTCAACAGGGTCGCAAGAAGCGTGTGGAAAAACCAAGGCGCAAAATAACTGCCCATGAACTGAGAAAAGTCAAGCGTGCAGCTGCCAAGATGCCACTTGTCACCAGTTTGGCCATATATCAGAGCTGCAACATCACTGGAGTGCCCAAAAGCACAAGGTGTGCAATACTCAGAGACATGGCCAAGGTAAGAAAGGCTGAAAGACGACCACCACTGAACAAGACACACAAGCTGAAATGTCAAGACTGGGCCAAGAAATATCTCAAGACTGATTTTTCTAAGGTTTTATGGACTGATGAAATGATAGTGAGTGTTGATGGGCCAGATGGATGGGCCCGTGGCTGGATTGGTAAAGGGCAGAGAGCTCCAGTCCGACTCAGACGCCAGCAAGGTGGAGGTGGAGTACTGGTTTGGGCTGGTATCATCAAAGATGAGCTTGTGGGGCCTTTTCGGGTTGAGGATGGAGTCAAGCTCAACTCCCAGTCCTACTGCCAGTTTCTGGAAGACACCTTCTTCAAGCAGTGGTACAGGAAGAAGTCTGCATCCTTCAAGAAAAACATGATTTTCATGCAGGACAATGCTCCATCACACGCGTCCAAGTACTATACAGCGTGGCTGGCAAGAAAGGGTATAAAAGAAGAAAATCTAATGACATGGCCTCCTTGTTCACCTGATCTGAACCCCATTGAGAACCTGTGGTCCATCATCAAATGTGAGATTTACAAGGAGGGAAAACAGTACACCTCCCTGAACAGTGTCTGGGAGGCTGTGGTTGCTGCTGCACGCAATGTTGATGGTGAACAGATCAAAACACTGACAGAATCCATGGATGGCAGGCTTTTGAGTGTCCTTGCAAAGAAAGGTAGCTATATTGGTCACTGATTTGTTTTTGTTTTGTTTTTGAATGTCAGAAATGTATATTTGTGAATGTTGAGATGTTATATTGGTTTCACTGGTAAAAATAAATAATTGAAATGGGTATATATTTGTTTTTTGTTAAGTTGCCTAATAATTATGCACAGTAATAGTCACCTGCACACACAGATATCCCCCTAAAATAGCTATAACTAAAAACAAACTAAAAACTACTTCCAAAACTATTCAGCTTTGATATTAATGAGTTTTTTGGGTTCATTGAGAACATGGTTGTTGTTCAATAATAAAATTAATCCTCAAAAATACAACTTGCCTAATAATTCTGCACTCCCTGTATATCTAATTTGCAATTTCCTGCAGTTTACACAGAATAGTATAAGGTTTTGTGCATATTGAATTGGCTCTGGATGTTTTGGGGAGGAGCAGAGTTTGCAGAGCAATGAAAATCGTTGGTAGGTGTGGTTAACACTCACATCACGAGTAACCATTTCTATGCTCCACTCCTCCCATAGAATCCTGTTATGTTTCAAAGTGTCCCTATCACGTTTTTTGTTGACAACCATTAGATGGTATATAATTGTAAAATGCAGACTCACTGGAAACTTGTTTCAAGGAAATCACTTTCTAAATTTCTAACATAATGGGAAGAAGAAAAGTAAGGGACACTGCAATGCATAGAATAAAGCAACACTTCAAGGTACATTTGCAAATTGCCTTTTTTAATGTTAACAGCTGTTTAGTTTGAAGAATCTTCTGACTTTCATCAAATGTTAATGGAGGCATAAAAGCTCTAGGGAATTATAATATCATTATCCAGGTGGTTACAGCCCTGTATCATTGCACAATGATGTGAGGAACTTAAAGGGACATGATATTAAAATGCTAAATCATGTTAAAGTGATGCAGCATATCTGTAAAAAGCTGACTGGAAAAGGGAAATATAATTTACCTCAAAATTTCATCAGTAGCCATATACCATTGTAAAGGGATCTTAAGCAGCCAAATTATCAAGAAGCTTGTCCCTGGATTTGCAAAGGAGCATGCATCTGGCACGTGCAGGCACAGTCACATTATTTCCCCCTTCAGTTTGAGGAACTATATTATGATTTGTGAAATCCCAAAAAATCAAAGTGTGATTGCCGTTTTCTTTTTTCTTCAGTAAAATCAGTAGATGAAGTAGAATTGATTCATTAAAAAACACATCCTCAATACTAAGTAAACATTTCTACACATGTAACATAGTTATCAGTGTATTAGGAAAATCCTTTGATCCTTAAGACCACCTGCCGTGTTACAACTGTAAACCCCATCGCCTGATCGCCACACTGCAATAAACCCTATCTACCATAACCACACAAGCCCCTCATTGTCTGGATGACACTAGCACATGTCTTAACCACACACCCCAGTATTTGTATATATCCTAAAATAGTTTTACTCTTTACACCCTGGAGTTTCCAGTTCCATAAATCCTAACTGCCAATCCCATACAAGAAATGAGGCCCCGGAGCAATGCCTATGTGAGGAGGGGCTAATGACCTCACACTAGGCATTAGGGGCGTGGTCACGTGAGCCGTCGCTCACTTGTCTGTTAGCCGAGCAGGAGTGAAGACCTGCGAAGAGAAGCGGTTATTTTCTACTCACCATGTCGGAGCTGCAGAAGATCCTGTCGACGGTCCAGGAGCTGTTGTCATCGAAGGGCGAAGACTGGGTCCGGAAGCGGTTAGCGATCGGAGAGGATTCAGGAACCGGAGGAGTCGTCACGGCGGGCGGTGAGCCATCCAGGCCGACGCGGAGATCCCGTCCGCCAGAAAGGCTGAGTCCATCGACCGGAAGACGTCAGGAGTCCGGGAGCCGTAGAGGAAAAGCGGTGAGAGCTGCAGCGGGTCAGCGGTCGTCATCGGTGAGAAGGAGAGGAGCTGCAAGAAATCGGTCAGGACCGGGAGACACCAGCAGAACGGACGCAACACGGTTTCTCCAGGGAGAAGCTGCACCAGGTACTTCTTCTTCTTTTTCAGGAGCTGTTTTCATCCGTTGGGATGAAGAGGTGTCGGAAGAAGCGGAGATGGCGGCTGGTGAGGAAGAATCTTGTGAGGCGGCGAACGTAAGTATTTTGGCGCCAAATCAGGGGACAACGGCTACAGGCCCAAAGTGCGTAACAAACCAGGAGAAATGTACGGCCTTTAGGCCTGGGGGTATCATTAATAAAGATAATGTTGGGCAGCATGTGGGCTATCATTTATTACAGCATCAGGACACGAACACGGCATTGAGGCCTTTAATCAGAGAAGGCCCAAATAACATTGGGCAAGTAGAAATTTGCACAGCAATTAGGCCTGAGGTAAATATAGGCCGGGATAACACAGCACAGGTGGTATATGAGGAAGTTTTAAGAGTCAGGGGCCAGGATCAGTTTACGGCTAACGAGCCTTTTCTAATGCAGCAGCAATATTGTGAGGAGCATTTCAGTCAGGTAGGCAGGCATTGTAAAACGGCTAGTGAGCCTAGAACAGCAACTGCAGACTCTTCAAACAAGTTTAGCTCAAGGAATACTACATTGAATAAGCCAGTTACTGTAGGAGCTTCCGCCCCAACAGGTAGAAAGGCTTTGGAAAAAAGAAAGCATTGTTTTACAGGTCCGGGAGGAGAAAACGCTGAGAGGGATGTTAGGCCAGAGAGTTTTAGAAATTGGGAGTATGCCAGTTTAAGATGATAGTGCTAGAGAGATGTTTTTAAAGGAACATAATGTTAGTGATAGAACAAGTAGGATTGTAAATAAGGAGGCTAATTCTAGGCAGGTTAACGTTTCCTTTTCTTCAGATTCTATTCATCCTGAGTTTATAACACCTGGCCGGAGCTGTGATACGTTTCCTTCAAAGATACAGGAGGAAGCAGACTCTTTATGGATCGATGAACAGTACAGTGATTTCGGGGAGGAGGATGAGCAATCAGCTTTACCAGGACCAGCAGCGTCTGAGCAGGTAAACAGTTTAGATATTGTATCACAGTTAATTAGAGCTTTAGTTCCAGGTAATGTTAATTCTGAAGGTAATAGGGCGAGTAATTCAGCGAAGGTTAACACTATGGTTAGTAATGATAGTGATAGGGGTGGTTGTATTTTTGATAGAAGGTTAGCTAACAGGGAATACGCATCCTCTCAGCCTCAGGTAGTCCACAGTGAAAGAAAGAGACAGGAGAAAAGTTCCAGGAGTTCAGTTTCACGGCGACGGGAGAGATCCCGTTCGCCTATTACGTCCAGACAAAACAAAGAATTAGGCGATTCTTCTCTTTGGGGATCATTGGATAAACAGTCAAGGGAAAGAGGGAGACCCAGAAGGTCTAGGACTCCGGTTAGAAGGAGAGAAAAGGAAAGAGATAAACAGAGAAAAGGTAGTGAATCAACATGCCAGGAAGCAAGGAGGGAGACGGTCATTACAAGGGAGAATCCTGTAATGTCCAATGATGCAGGTGAGAGTTCAAGTGTTAATGTGAATGCTTCGAATGCTTCTGAGGTAAGGTGTGAGCTGATGTTGAAAGGATTGAAAGATTTAATAGCTAGATTGGAAGGTTGTGGTCCGGTGAGTGCTGAGGGCACTCCAGGCCCGGTTGGTGTTTGGGTTCAGCAAATTGCGCCCTCAGGAGGTGGTCCTCCTGAGCAGGCACCCTCGGTAATTTTAAGTAGTGCAAGTATGGTAGGGCTTCCTAAGGTATCTGATCAGGCTTTGAGACGCCCTTGCTTATGTTCGGTTGGGCCTTTGGGTATTCATTTATCTTTAGAGATAAAAGAAAAGATTTGGCGTAGAGAGTTTATTGAAATTTTCTCATTGCTTCCGGTGGATCAAGTTTTTGACATCAAGGATGATGTAAGGAGTGAGTCTTCTAAAAAAGAAGATGACGAGCGTAAAAAGAAATTTAGAAAATTGCCAAAAACTTTATCTAATTGGTCAACTGCCTTTTGCATTTTTGCAAGTGTAGTTGGTGAAAAGAACCCTGAGCTTTGCTCTTCCCTATTTTGTTACCTCAATGAAATAGCTAGTGCTTGTCGCACGTATGGCGGTCTTGCGTGGTGGAAGTATGACGAACAGTTTCGTCAACGTCTTGCAGTTCGTCCTGAAATGAGATGGGACGATAGGGACATGGGGATATGGTTGGAGCTTATGACTCCGCTAAGGTCTCAGTCCTTTCGTGTTACGGGAGGAGGAAGTAATGCTTCCTCAGCATCATCATCTGCAGTGGCCCTCAGAAAAGGGCTTTGCTTCCAATTCAATGAAGGAACATGTAAATTTGGAACAGCTTGTAAATACAAGCACGAGTGCTCCTTTTGTGGAGGAGTCCATTCTAGCGCAAAATGCTTTAAAAAAGGTAAATCCCTCTCAAAAGGAGAAAGTACTATTCAAAGCCAGGACGCCAGTGAAAGTCGAAAGGATGGCGCCGTGGTTAGAATTGTACGGTAAGAAAAAAGCTAAAAGATCAGATGCGAGCACTCTATTGGGGGGGTTTTCAGTTGGGTTTTATATCCCCTTTTTTGAGGGGATTAAATCGGTTTTTGCAGGTAACTTAAAGTCAGCATCGGATTTTCCGGAAGTTGTGATGGCTAAGATTCAGAAAGAAATTTCTCTGGGTAGGATGGCGGGTCCCTTTAGGACCCCTCCTTTTAAGAATTTGCGTGTCTCTCCCTTAGGAGTGGTTCCCAAAAAAATGCCGAATCAATTCAGATTGATTCATCATTTGTCTTTCCCGAAAGGTTTTTCAGTGAATGATGGGATTGATCCTGAATTATCTGCAGTCAGATACGCATCCTTTGATAAGGCTTTAGATTTGGTTCGGGAGGCGGGTCCAAACGCCTTGTTGGCGAAAGTGGACATTGAATCAGCATTTAGGCTGTTACCGGTCCATCCATCTTGTCATCATCTGTTGGGCTGCTTTGTGGGTGGTTCCTATTTTGTGGATCTATGCTTACCAATGGGCTGTTCTATTTCCTGTTCTTATTTTGAGAAATTTAGTTGTTTTCTTGAATGGGTTGTAAAGCAAATTTCTGGTTTGTCATCCGTTTCTCACTATCTGGATGATTTTTTGTTTGTGGGTCCGGAAGGAACCCAATCATGCCAATTTCTGATGGATTCTTTTATGCTGATAGCTAGGGATTTTGGGATCCCGGTTGCTGATGAAAAAACTGAGGGCCCTTCTCATGTGATAAATTTCTTGGGAATTTGTATTGACACTGTTTCTATGGAATGCAGACTTCCTAAGGACAAGATTAGTGATCTTGTGTCTTCCATTAACCTAGCTCTCGCGAGAAAGAAGCTTTCGTTGAGAGAGATTCAGTCCCTAGTGGGTAAACTGAATTTTGCATGTAAGATCATCCCAGTTGGTAGGATTTTTTGCAGAAGGTTATCTTTAGCCACTGTGGGAGTTAAAATTCCCCATTTCCGGATTCGTTTATCTTATCAGGTGAAAGAAGATTTGAGAGTTTGGAAAGCCTTTTTAAAGGAATTTAACGGCAAATCTTTAATTCAGTCTATGGAAATTTTGTGTAGTGAACTTCATTTATTCACTGACGCTTCAGGGGCTCATGGTTTTGGAGCCATATTTGGAAACAAATGGTGTGCTGGTGTGTGGCCGGAATATTGGGCTGTGGTAGGTCTAACAAAAAATTTGTTTTTTCTGGAATTATTTCCGTTAGTGGTAGCTTTAAAAATTTGGGGTTTCGAATTCGAGAACAGAAAGGTGGTATTTCATTCCGATAATATGGGGGTTGTTTTTGCAATCAATCGCCTATCATTTAGTTCGAAACCAGTGATTGGATTGCTGAGGATGTTCGTTTTTGAGTGTATGAAGCATAATGTCTTTTTTAGAGCTATTCATGTTCCTGGAAAGGAGAATGTTGGGGCTGACGCTCTTTCTCGTTTTCAGTGGCGGAGATTCCGGGAGGCTGTGCCGGAGGCGGAAGAAATCGGTTTTCCTTGCCCGGAAGAGATGTGGCATTTGAACTTCCTAGATTGCTAAGATCGGTGAGGGGAGCCTTAGCTCCTAGTACTTGGAAAGCCTACCTACCTGTCTGGGTTCAATGGTTGAACAAATTATCTGATTTTGAAGGGGAGAAAGAGGATTTCCTTTTATTAGACTGGATTGAAGAATGGAGAGTGAAGGGTACATCTAAATCGGTGGTGCAGAGAAATATGGCGGCTTTGTCTTTTTTGTTTAATTTGTTGGGTTGGGTCGATCTGTCCAAAAAATTTTCTGTGAGAATGGCTATAAGGAGTTTAATTAGGGGTAAAGTATCAGTTGATAATAGAAGACCTTTGGTCTTCGCCATCGTTGTCAAATTGGTTAAAGTGTTACCCTTTGTTTGTTTTTCCCAATTTGAAGTATTGTTATTCAGGGTGGCATTTTTGTTGGCTTTCTTTGGTGCTTTTAGGATTTCAGAGCTGGTATCCGCTAACAGGTGGAACTGCGGGGGCTTGTGCTATAGGGATGTAGTTTTGAACCCGCATGAAGTTTTAATTTGGCTAAAGAAGTCAAAAACAGATCAAATAGGTAAGGGTTGCTGGGTTTGTTTGAAAGAGATTGGGGGATTGTGCTGCCCAGTTACGGCAGTTAGGGAATTTTTTAAAGTTAGAAGAGTTGTTGATGGCATTCCTTTATTGGTGCACGAGGACGGCTCATTTTTATCCCGTTTTCAATTTGAAGCAGTATTGAAAAAAGGTTTAGAAAGGATAGGTTTGAATAGTAGTGAATTTGGTTGCCACTCATTTAGAATTGGGGCAGCGACGGAAGCTAGTATTTCTGGTTTGAATGTCAGTTCAGTTAAGAAGATTGGGAGATGGAAGTCTGAATGTTTCAGGTTATATGTGAGACCGGAGCTTGTTAATAAGTTATAGCTTTAGTTTTTTATTCCAGCAGGTCCCATTCATTGTTGGATCGTGGGACATTCTTACATATACTGGGCGAGAAAAGAGGCTGCATTAAGAGATGCAGGGCTGCAGCTTAGCTGTTCATCTGAAAAAGTATTGATTAAGTGGTTTGGGATTAGGGGTATGAAGTGGGACCAGTTATTATTTAAAGTGATTAGTTGGGCTAGATTGTTTCACCCACCTGAGATTTTAATTATTCACGTAGGGGGCAATGATTTAGGGTTTATGGCACAAAAAGACTTTATTGACATGATCAAAAGAGATATTGGTAGGTTAAAAGAATTGTTACCTGAGTTAATGATCATTTGGTCCGACATTGAGTGCAGATTAGCGTGGAGATCTGCTTGGGATGTGAAAAGATTGGACTCATCCCGCAAAAAGATTAATAGAACTATCACAAGCTTTGTGGCAAAATTGGGTGGCTTCGGTTTAAGGCATGTGGAGTTTGAAGGAGAGTCTGGAAGCTGCTTCTTCTTAAAAGATGGTGTTCACCTTAACAAAATTGGCCTACATCTTTTTAATTTTAACTTGAGCGAAGGGGTAAAAAAGGCCTTAGCCCTGTGGGTTGGTGCTCGAAGGTCTTTTCGAGCAGTGGCGGGGTGCTAGCCGCTAAGTTATATTTAATTATTATGGGTACCTCCTCAGGTATGGGGAGAGGTTAAGTATGTGGGCGTGCCTGGCCGAGCGCCAGTGGAAGGCACGTAATTTTATGGAGCAAGCACCTTTTGAATGTTATTGTGGTTTAATAAAGTTTATCTATTATTTAAAATAATAAACGCGGGCTGCGGCCTTTTTCCCCCAAAGTTTTGTCTTGTGTTTTTATTTATATTAATATTGCCTAGTTGTGTGGTCAATGAGGCCCCGGAGCAATGCCTATGTGAGGAGGGGCTAATGACCTCACACTAGGCATTAGGGGCGTGGTCACGTGAGCCGTCGCTCACTTGTCTGTTAGCCGAGCAGGAGTGAAGACCTGCGAAGAGAAGCGCCCTCCCTCCCTCCCTGGATTTGGTAAGTGGTTGTCGCAGCTAAAGCGGGGTGCTAGCCGCTAAGTTATATTTAATTATTATGGGTACCTCCTCAGGTATGGGGAGAGGTTAAGTATGTGGGCGTGCCTGGCCGAGCGCCAGTGGAAGGCACGTAATTTTATGGAGCAAGCACCTTTTGAATGTTATTGTGGTTTAATAAAGTTTATCTATTATTTAAAATAATAAACGCGGGCTGCGGCCTTTTTCCCCCAAAGTTTTGTCTTGTGTTTTTATTTATATTAATATTGCCTAGTTGTGTGGTCAATTGATTCTAAGTACATTAGCCCCTTACTTACCCTGTTGGATAAATTCTAACTATGACCATTTATCACAGTAAAATCTATTCACCATAATAGCATTATCTCCATGTTTATCAACCCTAGCTGTATGAATCTCTCTGCAAGAAATCCTAAATATGATGGTTTATATTGATTTTGTGCTGCTCTCAGCACAGAGAAATCTTCTGCTCCTGAAACTTGTTTACGCTTGTTATACACTTTAGGTAGAGTATGAAAATAACAACTAATAAAGCTTAGCTCCCAACCAGGGGTGTAACTAGCAATTACTGGGCCCCAGGGCAAAGGCTGTGTCAGGGCCCCATTTTAAAAGTGCCCTACCTGGCTGTCTGCAGAAGCTGAATCGGCAGCAACATAGGAGCAATAGAAGCTGCTTCACTGTGAAAGTGAGACATCTCCCCCTGGTTATTCTGCGCTAGAAGATATCCACTTGTGCCGCCTTCCTATACAAATATGGTGGCAATTTTTTTCTGTTTGGCTACACTGGAACAGCCGTCTTTGAAACCCTGCGCCCATATTTGTAAATCCATACACTTTCCTTACACTGCGAGCCCTGTTTTGAAAGGGGGACTACAAGATCCTGCTGAGACCCCTGTTGTTACGCCCCTGTTCCCAACAGCCCAAAATTCTCCTTCAAAACCATTAATTAGCACCCAAGGCTAAACAGCAAAAATAAACCCTAGTATATAAGAGATTAGTAAAAACCTTTCCTCCATTATAATTAACCAAATGACAGTTGGTAAGTGGTCACAATGCAATACATTTTATACATTTTCACAGTGCAGAGAAAAAAACTCAGCATGAGCCAAGCACATGTAAGCTTTGGCATTGAAGTCTGTTTGGTGTTCAGCAGTTCTTATACTGCATAAGGAATTAATAGATAGACAAACAAACAAAAAAAATCACACATTTCTGCACTATTCTTTGCATTAGTTTGAAAATGCAAAATGAGCAGCCCCTATAATGATGATACAATAGCCAATAGCAATCCAGCAATGTCCTTATCAGCTGATCAATTCCTGTATCAGCTAAGTATGCAAGGTTTACTTTTGTTCTGGAAGATCCTGACCCCATTTCCAGAAAATATATAAACAAATATATAAAATCATATTTTTGAGCTGCTGGTGGTCTGTGGCAGAATCACTAGCTACTACATTAACTTTATTTACTACATTAAAAGGGACATCAACAAATAAATATTTATTTAATGAGTCAGATGCATACAATTTATTTATTATCTAATTTGCTTAATTTTCTGAGTATTCTTTCTTGAAAGAGCAGTATTGCACTACTGTGAGCTAGCTGAAAGCTAATGACAAGAGGCATATTCGTACAGCCACCAATCATCAGCTTCTGAGCCTACCTGGGTATACTTTTCAACAAAGGATGCAACGAGAACAAAACTAATTAGATATAGAAATAAACTGAAAAGTTGTTTTAAATGGTATGCTCTATCTGAATCATAAAAGAAAATTGGGTTTCATGTACCTTTAATCTGCTGTACAGCTCCCCTAAAGAAGTTTCCTACAGGAAATAGCAGACGAAGGGATTTTCATTAATAAATTCCAAATTACCCTACTGCTATATGTAGGGTGAAGCTGAAAACTTTTTTTTTTTTGCGAAACACGATTCGGCCAACACAATTCTTTTTCTGTCTGTGCATGTCTATTAACAACCATCCTTTTTAGTAACAGAATATAGTTTCCAAAACTAACACCAACACTAGGTGAAATTGTACTTGAGAAAAATATATGTTTATAAATGTTGCTAAGCAACCAATCATACAGCAACATCCATTTTTCAAGGAACAAAACGTAATAAATTTAAAATGATCTCTTTTAGCCTCTCAAAGGAAAAATGGTTTAAATGGGACGTTGCAATGTAAAAATGTCTCCCCTTTAACGTGTTCCCAATTATCTGTTTTACATGCTGGAGTGTTTCAAATTGTTTATAAATAACTAATTTACCTTTTATTTTGCTATTTAAAATAGCTGTTTTTGTCAGCGGTATCCCAACCTAAACTGAAAATATGAATACTTTAGTATTCTCTATAAAAATGCTTTGTAAACAAAATGCAGCAAGCAACAATCCAGTGGGGGTGGACGAGATAGGTACTCAAGTTTTCTTTTTTAATTGCTCCGTTGTGTACAGACAGTGAGAGAGATAAGATAAAAAGGCATAAATGTGTAAAGAGATAGATAATATTAGGAGGTCTGCCATTGTTGCAGGTTAAGTCCATTTATATGGGCATGTTCCTCAGAGCAAGATTAAGGCTTCAGTCAGCAAAGACAACTATTTAATATACCAAATAAATCTAAATGAGTAATTTCCCATACATTTTATATTCTACAGCAACTTTAACAAGTAACTGTAAACACATCAAGGGAAACCAATTGTACAGTATAATATCCCTTTAATGTCCCCTTAGCAAAACAAGAATTCAGTTTCAGTGGCAATTTTCCATGAAAGCTCACTGAACCATTATACATACACTTTATACTTAAATATAACAGGTTTCCCTTGATATAAAAGCATTAAAGTGTAGGAAATATATTCATACAAAGTATTATGTTTATTTCTCTTCAATCAAAATAATAAATTCTGTGATTTTAAAGGGACATTAACCCCTTAATGACCACAGCACTTTTCCATTTTCTGTCCGTTTGGGACCAAGGCTATTTTTACATTTCTGCGGTGTTTGTGTTTAGCTGTAATTTTCCCCTTGCTCATTTAATGTACCCACACATATTATATACTGTTTTTCTCGCCATTAAATGGACTTTCAAAATATACCATTATTTTTCTCATATCTTATAATTTACTATAAATTTTTTTATAAAATATGAGGAAAAAATAGAAAAAAACACACTTTTTCTAACTTTGACCCCCAAAATCTGTTATACATCTACAACCACCAAACAAAAACCATGCTAAATAGTTTCTAAATTTTGTCCTGAGTTAAGAAATACCCAATGTTTACATGTTCTTTGCTTTTTTTGCAAGTTATAGGGCCATAAATACAAGTAGCACTTTGCTATTTCCAAACCACTTTTTTTCAAAATTAGCGCTAGTTACATTAGAACACTGATATCTTTCAGGAATCCCTGAATATCCCCTGACATGTATATATTTTTTTTTAGAAGACATCCCAAAGTATTGATCTAGGCCCATTTTGGTATATTTCATGCCACCATTTCACCGCCAAATGCGATCAAATAAAAAAAAAGTTCACTTTTTCACAATTTTTTTCACAAACTTTAGGTTTCTCACTGAAATTATTTACAAAAAACTTATGCAATTATAGCATACATGGTTGTAAATGCTTCTCTGGGATCCCCTTTGTTCATAAATAGCAGACATATATGGCTTTGGTTTTGCTTTTTACTAATTAGAAGGCTGCTAAATGCGACTGTGCACCACACGTGTATTATGCCCAGCAGTGAAGGGGTTAATTAGGGAGCATGTAGGGAGCTTCTAGGGTTAATTTTAGCTTCAGTGTAGTGTAGTAGACAACCTCAAGTATTGATCTAGGCCCATTTTGGTATATTTCATGCCACCATTTCACCGCCAAATGCAATCAAATTAAAAAAAACGCTAAATTTTTCACAATTTTAGGTTTCTCACTGAAATTATTTACAAACAGCATGTGCAATTATGGCACAAATAGTTGTAAATGCTTCTCTGGGATCCCCTTTGTTCAGAAATAGCAGACATATATGACTTTGGCGTTGCTTTTTGGTAATTTGAAGGCCGCAAAGTGCTGCTGCGCATCACACATGTATTATGGCTAGCAGTCAAGGGGTTAATTAGGTAGTTTGTAGGGAGCTTGCGGGGTTAATTTTAGCTTTAGTGTAGAGATCAGCCTCCCACCTGACACATCAGACCCCCCGATATCTCCCAATCCCAAACAGCTCCCTTCCCTCCCCCACCCCACAATTGTCCCCGCCATCTTAAGTACTGGCAGAAAGTCTGCCAGTACTAAAATAAAAGTTTAAAAAAAAATAAAAAAAAAATACATCTTTAGCATATTTACATATGCTACTTTGTAGGATCCCCCCCTTAGCCCCCAACCTCCCTGATCCCCCCCAAAAACAGCTCTCTAACCCCCCCTGCCTTATTGGGGGCCATCTTGGGTACTGGCAGCTGTCTGCCAGTACCCAGTTAACAATATTTTTTTCTCTCTTTTTTTTTTTTTTTTTACATTTTTCTGTAGTGTAGCTTCCCCACGACCAACCCCTACCCCCACCCCCTCCCAGATCACTTAGATTACTTTTTGGGGGCATTTATTCCCCCTCTTCCTCCCACTTACTACATGATTATTTCTGTAGTGTAAGCGGTTCCCACCCGCTCCCTCCCGCGCACGCGCGCGCCCGCCCGCCCGCCGATCCCCCATGCACGCGCGGGTGTCTGTGCGTGCCCCTGACTCTCCCGCCCCCGATCCCGCCCCCCTCTGTGTATCAGAAACCATCGATGGCCGCCCACCCGCCTCCCACTGCAGCTCCCACCCACTAACGATTGCGGCCATCGATGTCCGGTGTAGAGAGGGCCACAGAGTGGCTCTCTCTGCACCGGAGGGGTACAAATTGTTATTGCAGGATGCCTCGATATTGAGGCATCCTGCAATAACCAGAAAGCAGCTGGAAGCGATGAGGATCGCTTCCAGCTGCTTTCCAAACCGAGGACGTACGCCACACGTCCTCAGGCGTTAACTGCCTTTTTTCTGAGGACGTATGGCGTATGTCCTCAGTCATTAAGGGGTTAAACTTAAAGGGACACTGAACCCAATTTTTTTTCTTTCGTGATTCAGATAGAGCATGCAATTTTAAGCAACTTTCTAATAAACTCCTATTATCAATTTTTCTTCGTTCTCTTGCTATCTTTATTTGAAAAAGAAGGCATCTAAGCTATTTTTGGTTCAGAAAACTGGACATCACATGTTTATTGGTGGGTGAATTTATCCACCAATCAGCTAGAACAACCCAGGTTGTTCACAAAAAATGGTCCGGCCTCTAAACTTACATTCTTGCATCTTAAATAAAGATACCAAGAGAATTAAGAAAATTTGGTAATAGGAGTAAATTATAAAGTTGCTTAAAATTGCATGCTCTATCTGAATCACGAAAGAAAAAAAATTGGGTTCAGTGTCCCTTTAACACAGTGCTTTCCAAACTGTGTGTCGGGACACACTAGTGTGTCGGCAGCAGTGTGTAGGTGTGTCCCTGCTTCAGCACAAATTTTTTTAAATTTAAATTATTTTTTTTTAAATTGTTTTTTGGTTTCTGACTTTCCACCTGCCTGCTACGCATATCACATGGTTGACACGTGATTGATACCTAGTGGGTCACAGATCATCTTAACCAATTGGCACAGCTCAGTGGGAACTGAAACTATTACCATTGGCGGATTTAGCGGCACATTGGCTCCTGACTGCACGTGTAGTCTCCTTAATTGTCTCGTGACTGCAAGTGTAGCCAGTGAGTGTGACAGCAGTGTGTTTGCAGCGCGGACAGTAGTCAGTCGAACTCACAGAGCTCTGAGGGTGGCAGCTTAAATGCTGAGATGAAGTCAGAAGTCAGTGGGATTTCTTTGCAACTAGCTCCCAGTAGTGCATTGCTGCTCCTGCCCTTGATATATGGATAGGAAGTGGAAGCTTAAAAATGCTTGATGATGAAATGTGAGTGTCTTTATCTAATATTACACCAAATATTCCGAAACTGTGTTCATCTCAACAACCTCATACATCCCATTAAAATAGTAAGTAGCTATTGGTGTTATTAAACATGTTTTTTAATTCTTGCACATACTTACTGTTACTTGTAAATACATTTTGTTATTATATAATTTATGTATGTGTCAGCCGCTTTGGAATCAGTCCGGGATGCAACCCAACTGCTAGCGTGAAATAGAAAGCACACGCTAGCACACTGAGAAATATCCAGGACGTGACCCACTCAGGTAAACAGATGAGAAAGGTTAAAAAAATAATATTTGCTCCAGAATGCAGGGAAGCCACAAAGGAAAAAACGTCCCTTTAAGCAGGTCAAAGAATATAAAGGAAATGCTCTTATTTGCAGCTTAGAAAAAAGGTCCTTATTAGCAGGCTTGTAACAAAGTTCCCTTTTGCAGCTTTGTAAAAGTAAATGTCCCTTTAAGCAGGCTTATAACAAAACAGAAAGTCAAAGTTCTCCTTTGCAACTTGTAAAAGTAAATGTCCCTTTAAGCAGGTTTATAACAAAACAGAAAGTCAAAGTTCTCCTTTGCAACTTGTAAAAGTAAATGTCCCTTTAAGCAGGTTATTAACAAAACAGAAAGTCAAAGTTCTCCTTTGCAGCTTTGTAAAAGAAAATGTCCCTTTAAGCAGGTTATTATTAATCAACGAAAAGATTGTGGAATAAGGCAAAAAGCAAGGTCAGGCAGGCAGAAGTCGGTATCCAAATATCAGCAAAAGGGTTAAGGCAAAAGGCTTGGTCAGGCAGGCAGAAGTCGGTATCCAAATATCAGCAAAAGGGTTAAGGCAAAAGGCTTGGTCAGGCAGGCAGAAGTCGGTATCCAGAAAACAGATATTGACAAGGTACTCACAAACTCCAGGGGATCAAACAAACAGGCCCCGATTCAGATCTCCCGCCGTGGTTTAAAGGCAGGAGCGTCAACGTCATCAGAGGGGTGTGTCGAGAAAGCGTCACGTTGCTAAGCAACGTGACGTCAGTTACACAGAGAAGATCCGGGAGCCGCGGCGACACGGCAATGAACGGAGGAAATCATGACAGCACCCCCCTCCTCAAGGACCCCTCCGGGGGACAGGACCAGGCCTATCAGGATGAGTCTTGTGGAAGGTCTTGATCAAAGTAGGAGCATGTACTTGATGAGCCGGTTCCCAAGAACGTTCCGTGACTGGATAACCTTTCCAATGAATGAGATAATACAATTTCTTGCCACGCAACTTGGAATCTAGAATATGGCTGATCTCAAACTCAGGGTGTCCATGCACAAATAACGGTGGAGGTTTAGAAAAAGGCTTAGAATACCTGTTAGTCATCACAGGTTTTAAAAGAGAAACATGGAATACCGGATGGACTTTGAGAGTCTTGGGTAAAGCCACCCTATAAGCAGTGGAACACACCTGACCCAGTATTCGGAAAGGACCCACGTATCGTGGTCCCAATTTGTTAGAAGGTTGTTTCAGGCGAAGAAATCGAGAGGAAATCCAAACTTTATCACCAGGGCGATATTTGGGAGCCTTCTTCCGTCGAAGGTCTGAAAAGAACTTGTAACGTTTAGAAGTTACAGAAAGAATACGATGTATTTTCCGCCAATGTCGAGTTAATCTTCGGGCTGTAAGATCAGAAGCAGGATTCACTGTGGAGGAAGTATGCAAAGGGAATGTTCTGGGCTGATATCCGTAAGCTGCATGAAAAGGAGAAGTCTGAAGGGAGGAATTGTACCGGGCATTATGAGCCAATTCAGCCAAAGGAAGGTAAGAAGTCCAGTTAGAGTGATAATGATCCACATAATGTCTAAGAAATGTTTCAAGACACTGGTTTACTCTTTCAGTCTGACCATTCGATTGTGGGTGGTGAGAAGTAGAGAGAGATATAGTAGTTCCAAAATGTTTACAAAGTGACCTCCAAAATCGAGAGACAAACTGTACCCCTCTATCTGAAACAATATCTAGAGGAAATCCATGGATTCTTACAATATGTGAAATAAAAAGTTCAGAGAGTCTTTTGGCAGATGGTAATCCTGGTAAGGGTACAAAATGGGCAGTCTTAGTGAACCTGTCGACCACCACCCAGATAGTATTGTTTCCAGCGGACAAGGGAAGGTCAGTAATGAAGTCCATGGATACATGAGTCCAAGGCTGGTGAGGTATAGGCAATGGTTGGAGCAATCCTGAAGGAAGTTGGCGTGGAGTTTTGTTCATGGCACATTGTGTGTATACTGAGACGTAATCCTTCACATCTTGAGAGAGAGTAGGCCACCAGACATGTTGTTTGAGGTTTCGAGTGGTAATACTGATGCCAGGATGTCCAGAAAGGGGACTATCATGAGCCCAAAATAAAATCTTGGAACGAAGGCGTTCAGGAACAAAGAGTAAACCATCGGGAGGTTTACAGGACAAAGGAAGATTCTCTTGAGCAGGCTGTAATTCTTGTAACCAGGAAGTTGTTAACTGGGCTATGACTTCATGAGGTTGGAGAATGGTACCAGACTCAGGAACTGGGGTATCTTGAAATTGTCTGGAAAGGGCGTCTGCTTTAATATTTTTTGAACCAGGTATGTAAGACAAATTATAGTGAAACCGGGAGAAGAATAATGACCAGCGTGCTTGCCTGGAATTCAATCGTTTGGCTGTTTGGAGATACAGAAGGTTCTTATGATCAGTGAGTATAGTAAATGGCAAAGAAGTACCTTCCAGCCAATGTCTCCATTCATCCAATGCCATTTTGATGGCAAGCAACTCTTTATTCCCTACGTCATAGTTAAATTCAGAAGGAGTGAATTTTTTAGAGAAGAAAGCAACAGGATGAATCTTTCCAGTCTCTGGTATTCGCTGAGACAGAACAGCTCCAGCAGCAACAGAGGAAGCATCAACTTCCAAGATAAATTGAAACTCAGGATTTGGATGACGGAGAATAGGTGCTGAGGAAAAAGCTTCTTTGAGAGACTCAAAAGCTTCTATAGCCTCAGGAGGCCATCTTTTACAGTTTTGTCCTTTTCTAGTGAGAGAAGTAAGAGGAGAAGTAATAGTAGCAAAATTCTTGATGAACTTCCTGTAGTAGTTGGCAAAGCCTAGAAAACGTTGTAAAGCCTTCAAAGAATCAGGTCTAGGCCAATCCAAAATGGCAGAAAGTTTAGTAGGGTCCATTTCAAATCCAGATGCCGATATTACATAACCCAGAAAGGGTATGGATTTTTGATGGAAAGAACATTTCTCCAGTTTAGCAAACAGATGGAATTCTCTTAGACGTTGAAGTACTTTCTTGACGTGGTGCACATGATCTTGGTGGTTCTGAGAAAAAATTAAGATGTTGTCAAGGTATATGATGACAAAGATATTCAAAAAATCACGAAAGATCTCGTTTACAAAATGTTGGAAAACCGCCGGAGCATTGCATAGCCCGAAGGGCATGACCAAATATTCATAATGCCCAAATCGAGTGTTAAAGGCAGTCTTCCACTCATCTCCTTTGCGTATACGGATCAAATTGTATGCACCACGTAGGTCGAGTTTGGTGAAAATGGTGGCTCCCTGAAGATAAGTAAAAAGTTCAGGAATAAGGGGCAGAGGATAACTGTTCTTGATGGTAATCTGATTTAATCCTCGGTAATCAATACAGGGTCGTAATCCACCATCCTTTTTTCCTACAAAAAAGAAACCAGCCCCTACAGGGGAAGAGGAGGGTCGAATAAATCCTCTAGCCAGATTGTCTTTAATATATTCTTCCAAAGCCATGTTTTCTGGTTTAGAAAGTGGATATGTCTTGCCTCGAGGATAGGCAGCCCCGGGAAGGAGATCAATGGGACAATCAAAAGGGCGGTGAGGAGGAAGTCGTTCAGCTTCTTTTTTGGAGAAAACATCCACAAAGTCATGATAAGGCATAGGTAAGGAGTCCGGAGTTTCGACTGTGAGAGCAATAGTGAGTGGTAACTTGGTAATCTTTTGAAGACATTTAGTCTGGCATGTAGATCCCCAGGAAGTGAGTTCACCGAAAGTCCAAGAAAAAATGGGATTGTGAATCTGGAGCCAGGGTAATCCCAAGATAATGGGAAATTGCGGAGTGGGGATGACATCAAAACAAATTGTCTCGGAATGAAGTATTCCTACGGTGAGGAGTAAGGGTTGAGTAGAAAATTGAATATATCCAGAACCCAAAGGATCTCCACTGACCGTAGAGACTGAAATGGAATACTCTTTTTTTAATAAAGGTATAGAGTGAGTAGAGACGAATGTAGAGTCAATGAACACTCCTCCAGCACCAGAATCGATTAGAGCTTGAGTATAAATCTTCTTATGTCCAATTAGAAGGGTTACTGGAACAAAGAGTTTCTTGTATAGGGAATGACCACTGTTTTGGCTTAACTCAGTTCCCTGGACTAGAGTTAAGCCCTGGCTTTTACTGGTCTAGTAGGACAATCCCTTAATAAATGCCCTTTAAGGCCACAGTACAGACATAAGCCAAGAGTCCGTCTTCTCAAGCGTTCAGTCTCAGTTAATTTTATACTTCCCACTTCCATGGGTTCAGCCTGATCAGTAGTAGGAGAGACTGGAGTGACTGGATTAGAAAAACGAGGAGCCAAACGAAAAGGAGTTCGAGTTGAAGACCTCTGTGTTCTATCCTTTTCTTGTTGGCGTTCACGAAACCTGGCGTCGAGACTGATACAGAGATTTATTAAGGCTTCTAAGGACTCTGGAAGTTCACGATACACCAATTCATCCTTGAGACGCTCAGAAAGTCCTTTACGGAAAGCGGCTCTGAGTGCTCCCTGATTCCAAGTGGTTTCAGAGGCAAGGGTGCGGAACTCAATAGCGTATTGAGAGACTGGTTGATTACCTTGACGTAAATCCAGGAGAGTGGCTTCAGCAGCGGATGACCTTCCAGGTTTATCGAATACATTTGAGAACATAGATAAAAATGTATCAACATCCAAAAGTATAGGATCATTCTTTTCTAGCAAAGGTGATACCCAAGCCAAGGCTTTTCCTTTCATTAAGGAAATAAGAAATGTGATTCTAGAAGAGGGAGTAGCAAAAAGAGTAGGGCTATTTCGGAAATGAAGACGGCATTGATTCAGAAAGCCTCTACATTCTTCAGGATTCCCATCATATTTATCCGGAAGAGGTATCCTGGGGCTTAGTTGTACCTGAGACTGATTGTTAGGAATCGTAGGAGGTAATGCCTCAATAGGATTAGGATTGGGATTAGGATTGGGAGGTGCGGTAGCAACCAAATTTTGTAATAGAGCAGTTATTTGATCAAGTTTAGTGTCCAGAGACTGCAAGTGAGTGGCATGAGATCCCAAAAGCTGTCCCTGGTGAGCCACGGCCATGGATAATTCAGTGGGGTCCATTTTTATGGCCTGTTTGTAATGTCAGCCGATTTGGAATCAGTCCGGGATGCAACCCAACTGCTAGCGTGAAATAGAAAGCACACGCTAGCACACTGAGAAATATCCAGGACGTGACCCACTCAGGTAAACAGATGAGAAAGGTTAAAATAATAATATTTGCTCCAGAATGCAGGGAAGCCACAAAGGAAAAAACGTCCCTTTAAGCAGGTCAAAGAATATAAAGGAAATGCTCTTATTTGCAGCTTAGAAAAAAGGTCCTTATTAGCAGGCTTGTAACAAAGTTCCCTTTTGCAGCTTTGTAAAAGTAAATGTCCCTTTAAGCAGGCTTATAACAAAACAGAAAGTCAAAGTTCTCCTTTGCAACTTGTAAAAGTAAATATCCCTTTAAGCAGGTTATTAACAAAACAGAAAGTCAAAGTTCTCCTTTGCAGCTTTGTAAAAGAAAATGTCCCTTTAAGCAGGTTATTATTAATCAACGAAAAGATTGTGGAATAAGGCAAAAAGCAAGGTCAGGCAGGCAGAAGTCGGTATCCAAATATCAGCAAAAGGGTTAAGGCAAAAGGCTTGGTCAGGCAGGCAGAAGTCGGTATCCAGAAAACAGATATTGACAAGGTACTCACAAACTCCAGGGGATCAAACAAACAGGCCCCGATTCAGATCTCCCGCCGTGGTTTAAAGGCAGGAGCGTCAACGTCATCAGAGGGGTGTGTCGAGAAAGCGTCACGTTGCTAAGCAACGTGACGTCAGTTACACAGAGAAGATCCGGGAGCCGCGGCGACACGGCAATGAACGGAGGAAATCATGAAAGTATGTGTCTGTATCTCTTAAAACAAGATAGTTTAACCTCCTTTTTGCTAGTACAACTGAATTACTGTGTCGCGAACTGATGTAGGTTTACAAAGTGTGTCACCAACATGAAAAGTTTGGAAAGCTCTGCTTTAACATTTTAACAACACATACAATGTTTCATTATTGCAAGTGAAACATTATTGCAATATACATTCATTGCAGCCTTTTGTTGTTAAAATAAATCTAAAAAGTGTGTTTGTTTCACTTTCTCCCAGGAAGGCTTGGGTTAATACTTTCAGGCAATTTATGCAAGCTTTTGTTTACTTATCCCTCCCTCCCTTAGCTTCCATGGTGTCACATGCTTTTAAAAGGCCGATTATCAGTTTTGCATCAACAATCATGATAGGCAAATCATTCTTTGCAATAGTAAGGTGCATCAGTGCTAAACCTCCTTAAGGGAATACAAGAGGTCAAGCTACCCCAGTATGCGGACATATGCAAACAGAGTTTGTGCAATATCTAAATATTTGTTTGTGATTGGTTAGCAATAGTTATTTTGTTCTGGGGGACAGTGAAATTAGTGTAAAGAATAAACAAAAAACAATATACTCATTTGACAAATTAAAGCTGCAGTTTCTATTGCAAAATGATTCTTATTTATAAAGGCTTATAATCATGTAGTTTACAATTTGTGTTTAGTGTCCCTTTAAAGATGGTTGACCAACGTGTTCATTTATATTTTTGTCCCTAGATGGCACCAAACACAAAGTTTAATGTCAAACAACAACCAAAAGCATTGCAATTCACTGGACTTTTTTCCAAAGGTTCATTTGAGGAGAAGGGCTCTTAAAAAAAGATCAAATCAGTATTTATTCTTGGCTAGAGTCAATTAAGCTTGTTTTTAAAAGTGAATTGCTACGGGAGACTCGTTAGGCTTATGAGGTTCCTTGTAGGATTGACAATGACAGTTTTCTTACATAGAAATAATGATACAAACTGAAATGTGCATGAATGTATTTTAGTTGTGAATAGGGGCAGTTCTGTAGCACACACAAATCACTAGAAATTATTTCAGGAGCATATGTAAATATGCTGCTTGTTTCTAGAGCACACACATACAGTGCCCGATCAAAGACTTGGGGGTGGTGTGTATCATATCAGCAATGAATCACTGTGTGCCATACAAACTCCCATTGGCTCTCTAAGTTAGTCACACATGCCATTACTTGGGCATTTTTAAAACTTTCGTGTGGTCTGGGTACAATGAAGAGATATCTTGATCCTTAGTATAAAAAACATTTGTTTCAGTCTAGCCATTGCAATGATGGCACAAGTAGATACCAATAAGCATTTACTCTAAAACAAATGACATTGTTTAAAAATATAGACAATTCAATCAATTTAGTTTGTTTACGATTTTTTTATTTTTTTTACTTAAAGTCAATAAATAATTTACTGTATATCTTTGTGCCAGGCGCTGCCACAATAAAGTTGTAACCAACTGCCAAAATCTGTAAAATATGAACAGTGGTTTACCTGGGGGAGCTATGTAATTCTATATATTATGGTACCACCCCAAACTTCATAGGTAAAAAAAGAAGCCGTGGAGCCAGCTACCAATTAATGTGATTTACTTCTATTATCAAATTTCTTGGTATCCTTTGTTGAAGGAGCAGCAATGCACTATGGAGAGCTAGCTGAACACATCGGGTAAGTTAATGGCAAGATGCATATATGTGTAGCCACTAATCAGCAGCTAGCTCCCCATAGTGCTTTGCTGCTCCTGAGGCTACATAGATATTCTTTGGAACAAAGGATAGCAAGAGAACAAAGCAAATTAGATAATACAAGCAAACTAGAAAGTTGTTTGCATGCTCTGAATCATGAAAGAACAATTTTGGGTCTCATATCCTTTTAACCATAAACTCAGAGTAATCTCTCTGTTGTTCAACTCTCTCTCTGCTGCTCAATTGCTCTCTCTCTGCGGATCCACTACCAATCAGAAACTACCAAAAAGGGAAGCAGACTACTCCCACCTCCTTTTGCACATATCCACCACTGCAGCATGCATGGAACTGTAGTTCCATGGCTGCAGAGCTACTAACAGCTGCAGATATTGGATGCAATTAGACATGTGCGTTTCGTTTCGAATTTAAATTCCGACTAATTTGTCAAATTCGGATATTCGGATCGATTCGAATTTCTGAATTACCGTAGTTCCAAATCTAACGAATAAATCTGAATTAGTTCGGATTTATTCGTAACATTTGGATGGCCATGGACTAATCACAATTACACTAGTATTGTACTGTATATTAGGTTATATCACTCTGCTATGGGTTACACCTAATATTACAGTACATAATACTAGTCTAATACACAGCACATCCCACTCAACACATACCGAACTTCCGAATTTACGAATCGAATCCAAACCGAATACATCCAAATTTATTCTAATCTGAACTAATCCGAAACGAATGCATTCGAATGTATCCGAATTCGAATTGATCCAAAACAAAATTCAAAAACATCCGAATCGATCCGAAACGAAACAATTTTTTTTGCCGCGTACAAGTCTATATGCAATAGCGTTGCAATGGGCATTATAACAATACCAGTGGGAGCATTGAACATATATAATAATAATAAAAAGAATAAGTAAACAGTTATGATAAAAAGGGGGCATTTATTGTCCCTTCAAAAGGGTCTAGGGTTAAAATGGTATGATCCGGTTAACAATGGGACGTCTGGTCACCCTATGCTGGCATGCATTCTGTAGGTGGAGACAGAATGGGTAAGAGTGGGTGTTCCATGGTCTGGGGTGCTTATGAGGCATGGCTATGTGGTCAGGGTGTGGTAAGGACTGAAGAAAAAGTGGCAGGGAGGGGCTATTTTGTTTCAACAGTACATTTATTATATTACTCGTACCCCCAATTCAAATGCAAATTTTTGGAATACTGGGGTAGCGGAAAATTAATATATTTTGCGGATTACATAACTCTTCAGAACCAGACATATTAAATAAAAGGGATGAACATTTTAAAAATGATTTTTTTATTTATTACATTCTAAAACTATCTTAGCTAGGGAGGTAATCCCACAATATAGTTGGCATTCAGCAGCCTTTTATCTAGATGGTCTTTATATACAGTTATGATTTGAAGCCCTACGTTTTTATTATACTGTGGGTAAATATTAGTTACCAATTTAATTTGTGACCCTGCAGGGGATTTCTGGGATGGATTGTTATTGCTTTGTCAACATTTACTTTTACACCTCAAATTGTATGTAATGGTGAATGTTTTAAGACCTGAGTTCGTAAACCAGATTACGTATCGGAGTATCAACACTACAAATTAGCAGTTTTCTAGTGGCTTCTGCAGGTATTGCTTTGAAAATAAAAACTTCCCTTTTAAAAAAACAAAAGCCCCCTTTTAAAATTTGTTTCAGTAGGTATATTAGCCAAAAGACATTTTTTTCATTGGAATCAGAAGATATATAAACTTTTTTCTCCTATTGATGTCAGCGGTTATATAATATTTAAAAACAAACCTGGTATCTTAGTGGATATAGACCATGTCCTGGTTTTGTGTTTTGACTCTGTACCACTCACATCTTGAAGAGCAGCCTTGTATGCATGTGTGGCCATCCCTCACAACCCACAGCATGCTGGGAACTGTAGTTTGCAACATGAAACCTAGTCTCATTCAATTTAGAGAACTATTAGAAAATAAAATAAATAAATCAAATTCCTCTTGTGGTTTGCAAAGACAATTATTTTGGGAAAAAGTGATCGAATGACCACCTCTACTAATGTTTTAAGTTACTTCAAAACATTTTTATGTTTTAAGCTACAATGATGCGGAATTATGGACTTTTAATGTTTGTCTAATTTATTTATCAGTATAATGCTAATTTAATTTAATTTATTTCACTTGCATGGTCCAAAGTACAAAACAAAAAAAAGGACAATGTTTCGGGCTTATACCAGGTCCTTAGTCATGTCTACACATAAACACAAAAAGTTCTCTTTTATACTTTTAGATGCCCATTTATCAAGCTCCGAATGGAGCTTGAGGGCCCGTGTTTCTGGCGAGCAGTTATGAAGCATCAGTCTAAATGAGGCTCTGATGAGGCGGACAGAGATCACCACAATTCAACCCGATAGAGTACGATCGGGTTGATTGACACCCCCGCAAGTCACAAGAGCTGCTGGTGCAATGCTGAATACGGAGAGCGTATTGCTCTCCCCATTCAGTGATGTCTGTCGGACCTGATCCACACTGTCGGATAAGGTCCGACAGACATTTGATAAATAGGCCTCATCACATTCCATTCCACAATAACGCCCTCTTATGGTCTTTGTATGTATTACAAATGCTCTCTCTAAATAAACAGCGCCATCTAGTGGGTTTCAAATATATATCATAGCCAAAATAATAAAAACATAAATTATGCTTACCTGATAATTTAATTTCTATCGAGGGGAGGAGAGTCCATGGCTTCATTCATTACTATTGGGAATTAAAGTGAAAGTAAACTTTCCTTAGTTGCTCACCATTATAATATATTATGTATTAAATGAATAGGACTTTCATTCATGAAATTTTTATAACTTGTTTGCAAATCAATTTTTTCCTGAAATAAATTGTGAATTTTAGCGTCGATAAATGCAACCCAATTTTTTGGCTGCATATAGCTTCCTGGTCACGTTCTTATTTGGGCCAACTGAAATACTGGCCGTTAGGCGGCCGTGAAGCGACGTCATCGGTCTCTTGTAGCATCTGCGCATGCGGTAAAATAAACTGTCTACTTTTTTCTTCAATGCGTGTGCCCTTTTCGCGCTTGCGCAGACCATTCGGGACGGACTAAGAAGAAACTGAAGCGCAATTTTATTTTCCAGGACGGATCGCGGAGGTATGAAAAGATGCAGCTTGTCACTTTTTAAAAACGCATAGTAATGAATGAATACATTATTGTTATTCATTCATTACTATGTTGTGAACTAAATACACGCACAATAAATTGTCCATGTAAATGCACTTCTCTTATACGTATAGAGCGGGTGGGACCGCTCTATAAGCAAACACTGCAAAAAAGTAGGAAGAAGTAGATGGGAGGAGTCAGCAGCATATCGGTATAAAAATAAGGTATTAAAAAAAAGGCATAAATCAATACATTTATTAGGAAAAAAAAGTGATTTGCTTATTATACAGTTAGGCAATGCAGTACTTTGTTCAAATGGGACCACATTTACTTTCACTTTAAGAATCTGGCCACCAGGAGGAGGCAAAGACACCCCAGGCAAAGGCTTAAATACCTCCCCTACTTTCCTCATCCCCCAGTCATTCTGCCGAGGGAACCAGGAACAGTAGGAGAAATATCAGGGTAAAAAAGGTGCCAGAAGATGAATAGATTTAGGGCCGCCCAACTGAGATATGGGCTGGAACCGTGGACTCTCCTACCCTCGATGGAAATTAAATGATCAGATAAGCATAATTTATGTTTTCCATCTAAAGGGGAGGAGAGTCCACGGCTTTATTCATTACAATTGGGAACATATACCCAAGCTCTAGAGGACACTGAATGATATCAGGAGGGTAAAAGGCTGACTAATCTGAGGGCACCACAGCCTGCAAAACCTTTCTCCCAAAAACAGCTTCTGCAGAAGCAAAAACGTCAAATTTGTAAAACTTTGTAAAAGTGTGTAAGGAGGACCAGGTAGCCACCTTACAAATTTGCTCCATGGATGCTTCATTCTTGAAGGGCCAAGACGAAGCCACGGCTCTAGTAGAATGAGCAGTGATCCTCTGAGGAGGCTTATGTCCCACTGTCTCATAAGCCAAGCGAATCAAGCTCCTCAACCAAAAAGACAAAGAAGTAGCTGAGGTCCTTTGCCCCTTGTGCTTCCCAGAATACACCACAAAAAGACATGTAGACTGTCTAAAGTCCTTTGTAGTCTGAAGATAGAACTTCAAGGCACCAACCACATCCAGGTTATGAAGTAACCTCTCCTTCGAAAAAGGGTTAGGACACAAAGTAGTAACAACTATTTCCTGATTAATGTTATGGTTAGACAACACCTTGGGAAGAAATCCCAACCCACTGAGAAGAACAGCCTTATCCGCATGTAACACCAGATAAGGAGGATCACATTGCAAGGCAGCTGGTTCAGATACTCTGCGTGCTAATGCAATAGCCAAGAGGAAGAGAACCTTCCAGGACAGAATCTTAATGTCTATGGAGTGCATAGGTTCAAACTGAACCCTCTGCAAAACCTTAAAAAACTAAGTTTAAGCTCCAAAGTGGAGCCGACTTTCTAAAGACAGGCCTAATTGTAGACAGAGCCTGAACAAAAGATTGAATGTCAGGGAGCTCAGCAAGTCTCCTATGCAACACACTGATAATGCCGAAACCTGTCCCTTTAGGGAACTAGCGGCAAGACCCTTCTCCAGACCCTCTTGGAGAAAGGACAGAATCCTGGATACCTTCACCTTATGCCAAGGATATCCATGCTTCTCACACCAGGACAAATAAGTCCTCCACACCTTATGGTAGATGTGACGAGTGACTGGCTTCCTTGCCTGAATTAGAGTATCAATCACACCTTCAGAAAAACCTCTCTTGGCTCAGGCAAAGCATTCAATCTCCACACAGTCAGCCTCAGATAATCTAGATTTTGATGCTGAAAGGGGCCCTGTGACAGCAGATTTCCACGACAGGGTAACCTCCACGGCAGAGAGGATGACATCCCCACCAGATCCGCAAACCACGTCCTCCGCGGCCACAATGGTAATGTTGTCAGTCTGGAATCTGATGAAACTGACCAACCCCAGAGAATGCCAAGCCTTCAGAGAATTGTAGATTACTCATAGTTCTAGGATGTTAATCAGAAGGAGAGACTCCTCCCTGAACCACTTTTCTTGTGCCATCCTGGCTCCCCAAAAAGCTCCCCATTCTGACAGACTGGTGTCCGTGGTCACAATCTCCCATGATGGTCTTAAGAAGGATGTCCCCATGGACAAATGCTCTGGACGAATGCACCAAGAGAGGACGTTCTGAGTCTGAGCATCCATGGATATCAGCTGTGATAGATCTGAATGATCACCGTTCCACTGTATCAACATGCACAATTGAAGAGGTCTGAGATGGAACCTGGCGAATGGGATGACATCTATGCTTAAAACCATGAGACCTATCACCTCCATACATTGAGCCACCTATGGGCTTGTAGAGGACTGAAGGGCAAGACAGGTGAACCCCAGTTTTCTGCGCCACTGATCTGTGAGAAATATCTTCATGGACATAGAGTCTATTATCGTGCCCAGGAATTCCACACTGTTGCTGGGAACCAGGGAACTCTTTCCTGATTTGATTTTCCAACCGTGAGATTGGAGCAGAAGAAGAAGAGCCCTTAAATGATGCTCTGCGAGGCTGAGCGACGGCGCCTGAACTAGGATGTCGTCCAGGTAAGGTGTTATTGCAATGTCCCTGGATCTGGCCACTGCAAGCAGCACCCCCAGAACATTCGTGAAGACTCTCGGGGCCATCGCCAGACCAAAGGGAAGGGCCACAAACTGGAAGTGTTGGTCCAGAAACGCAAATCTTAGGAACCTGAAATGGTCCCTGTGGATTGGCACATGAAGGTAAGCATCCTTCAAGTCTATAGTGGTCATGAACTGTCCCTCTTTAACTAGGGTCAGAATAGATCTAATCATTTCCATTTTGAATGATGGAACACTCAGAAATGGCGGAACGTGCCCTCCTTCTTTGGAACCACAAAAAGGTTGGAATAGCACCCTAGACCCCTTTCTGCTAGGGATACTGGTATGATAAACCTGAGAGAGGCAAGCTCTCTCACACACTCTAGAAAGGCCTCTCTCTTTTCTGGTTTTGAAGACAGGTTTGACAGGAGGAATCTACCCTCGGCAGATGGGATCTGAACCCTATCCTGTAACCCTGGGAGACCACTTCTAGTACACAAGGGTCCTGAATGGCCTGCAACCATGCGTCTGGGAATAGAGATAATCTGCCCCTACCTGATCCGGAGACCGGTCGAGGGCCGCCCCTTCATAACGATTTTGTCTTGGCGGGCTTCTTGCTCTGCTTAGACTTGTTCCAAGATTGAGCCAGCTTCCAAGATCCCTTGGACTGGTCTGCTTTTGAGGCAGGTTGCTGGTATTGGGCCTTGTCCACACGAAAGGGACGAAAAGTAGATCCTTTAGGCTAAGCCTTCTTATCCTGCGGTAGGAACTTGACTCCCATAACCGTGGTTATAATCGAATCCAATCCTGGACCTAACAGGATATTTCCTTGAAAAGGCAAGGACAACAGCCTCGCCTTAGAGCTCATGTCGACAGACCAATATTTTAGCCACAGAGCCCTGAGCACTAAAACAGAAAAACCTGACACCTTAGCATTCAGGCGAATAATCTGCATATTGGCATCACAGATGAAAGAATTGGCGATCTTCAGTGCCTTAATCTTCTCCTGTATGTCGTCGATGGATATCTCCCCCTCGACCATTCCACACAGGGATTCACACCAATATGTTGCAGCTCCAACAACCTCCGCAATGGCCGCTGCTGGCTGAAGAACAAACCCTGTGTACTAAAACATCTTTCTCAACATGTTTTCCAGCTTTTTATCAATGGGCTCTTTAAACTACAAACTATCCTCAAGGGGAATAGTCATACGCTTCGCAAGTGTAGATATAGCCCCGTCCGTCCACCTTAGGGATGGTCCCCATAGCTCAAGCTGAGAGTCCTGAATGGGGAACAGTTTTTTAAAGGAAGAAGAAGGGGAAAAGGAAGAACCTAATCGATCCCATTCATTCTTAATAATATTAGCCATCTTAACGGGAACCGGAAAAGATTGAGGTACTACCCTGTCCTCATATACCTTTTCAAGCTTAGGAATTGCAGGTTCCTCTAGTATCTTAGGTTCTGAAACCACCAGAGTAGTAAGCACCTGCCATAGCAGAAAGCGCAAATTCTCCATCCTAAACCTATAGCCAGGCTCCTCTGCCACCGGAGGTTTAGATGAAACAGACTCCGACCCAGAAGGGGCCTCCTCCGAAGAGTCGGAGTGGGCCTCGTCATCGTATAGAGCCTCTGGGTCTCCCATCGGCGAGGACAAACCCTGGGCTGGGCCCCTATGATAAACCCTACGCTTTCACTTAGCAGAACGTGGTAAGGCATGGATCACTTTTGAAACCACCGATTCCAGTTGGTCCGCAAAATCTGACGGCCAACGAATCTCTCCCGAAGGAGTAACAGTTGGACCCCGAGGCGCTGCATGTGCAATCAGAGATGAGTGTAGGGAACGCACCTCCCAAGACGAAGAACCCTCAGAGGTGGACGGCTCAGTAGTACTAGACATCCGTTTACATTTAGATGTTGTAACTTTATCAAGGCATGTGGATCATAGTGGATCAGGCTGATCTACCAGAACCTCCTCACAATAAACACAGGAATGAGACTTTATTAAGGAAGGAGAGTCCTCCATCGCTTGCGCGCTTGGTTAGACTAACTTTATTTATTAAAAAGGCACCTTTATCCCTTCAATGGCCGGGGCACTCACCACCTCCTAGAACCCGGATTACAGAAACCGCTACATCTCCTGCGCCACAGATCAAGAGGAAGGATAAATAGCCACATCCAGTCGCATAGAATGCCTGGCAGGACCAACCCTGCACTAGGGAAAAAATGCGCCAAAAATGGCCGTGCAAGTTTCCACAATTAACCTGAAAGTTCCACACATAGCAAGAGCCTCATCTCACACATACCACAGCAATGACACAAACAATATAATGTATAAACCCCCCTGTTCAATAATCCCCCTTCCAGGAATATTATCCCTTGATTCTGTAAGATAAAAAAGTGCCACACTGTGACCCTGTCTTCTATGTTATCATCATTAATAGAAAATTAAACAATCTTACCAGAATCTACGCCGTAGAACAGGAACAAGGCCCTTCAAGTGTGACAGGTTAGTAGCCTCACTCCTGACATGGACTTGAGTGAAGAAAGCATGCAGCAAAACTCGTCAACGCTGATTGCTTATGGAGCTGTTAATATCAGTCAGGATGATTTCGCAGAAAGACTCTCCCTGCATCTACGGACTCTAACTTTCGCCCAAGCTCTCACTG
Organism: Bombina bombina; assembly: GCF_027579735.1. Lineage (NCBI taxonomy): Eukaryota > Metazoa > Chordata > Amphibia > Anura > Bombinatoridae > Bombina > Bombina bombina. Next base: position 1,003,448,417 of record NC_069502.1, on the reverse strand, counting down.
AGAGGCTGACAGGATTACTTAAAACTCCAGTCCCACTGCAAAGAGTACTACCCACCATAAGAGACTACTCCAAAACTCCGGCACTCCTCTGCCATCCTCCTGTGACGAAAGGCAAAGAATGACTGGGGGATGAGGGAAGTGGGGGAGGTATTTAAGCCTTTGGCTGGGGTGTCTTTGCCTTCTCCTGGTGGCCAAGTTCTTAATTCCCAATAGTAATGAATGAAGCCGTGGACTCTCCTCCCCTTTAGATGGAAATATCAAAAACATTTTAAAATGTATATACAAAGATAAAACCAAAATGATGAAGAATCACATAGTACTATTAAGTCTTACAAAATTAAATAAATCACAATCTAAAAAGTGTCCAGTCAAAATCCTTATTAAGACCCTTTGGGACCAGTGTAATTTATTGATCCAGTACATTTCCCTCTTTTTCAAAGGATGTAGCTTTATATATAACTGTGTATAAAAAGTGCAAATATGTAACCACCCACTATGTACTGTGTATTCTACCTGAAACTCACAATACAGCTGTGAAAATGTCAGCAACATCACTGATCTGTGAGTGTTCACTACTTGTGTCACAAGGTGCAAGAATATGTGAGATCCAAGATGGTGATGCCCAGTATAAAAATACCAAGCATCACCAATAAGCAAATCAGCACATGTTAAGGGTTAAAATAGAAGAATAAGTTTAAAGAGAGCTGCAGGCACAGGAGGAAAAGCAATAGTACAGTGAGTAACAAAGGTGTGTCCAGCAATTCAATGTCCCTTTAAATGCTAATTCTTTTCAGTACATTGTCCCTTCAATAATGATTAAAGTGAATGTAAATTTTGATGCTAAAGTGCCCGGCTTTAAAAATTTGATTAAAAAAAGAGGCACTTTAATTCATCAAAATTTATATTTCACTCGTGCTGTGAAAAAAAAACTTACCTTCTAATCTTGACAGCAGCTCCAGCTTCCTCCATCGGTTTCAAAGCCTCTTCCTGGGTCTAAAATGAGGAATCCGGCTTCCTCCAATCACGGCATTGAATCAGACACTGATTCCCCCGGGGGGGAAGCCGTGATTGGAGGATGAACTATCCATCATTTCTGACATCAGAAATGGTTTGTGACGACCGGAGGAAGCTGGAGGTGCTGTCAAGTTTAAAAGGTAAGTACTTCTTCACAACGAGTGAAATGTAAATTTTGATGAATTAAAGTTCCCCTGTGTTTAATTGAATTTTTAAAAACCGGGCACTTTAACATCAAAATTTACATTCATTTTAAGAAATGATAAACTCATGTTATGCAATTGCAGCTGTTAACAAAACAAACTGTAGTGAATAACAAAATATCAGAAAAGAGTTATTGTCACAATCTGATTTTTTATTGAGGCATCTGCTTATCTTACATAGAGAGAAGCTGTGTATTAACCATGTCTTCTTTATAAGGATCCAGCAGCACCACCCAGTGGCCAAAAATAATGACACATCTGATTTTGTATAGAATAGATGGTCAGCAAATAATTGTAATAATAAAAGTATATTAATCATTGTAAAAGAATAAATGTTACCATGCGAGAGACATTATTTACTGCACAATAGCATACAAGTATTAACATGTCAGCAGTCATTAAGAGTATTTTTTGCTAGTTCATCTGGTCATGTATAAATTACAAACAGTCCTAGGGTGTATGTCTATGTCTGTGTCATGCATGTGTAGGGAGGGGTCAGTCAGCTCCCTGACTCACTGTATTCTGTCCCTGCTGCTCCCTGATACAATTGTACTGTAAAATTGATTTTCCCTTAATGTGTTTCCAATGACTCGTTATACCAGCTGTAGAGTTTAAAATGTATGGAAAATTGTTTTTAGTTATATTTTTGTATATGAAATAGCTATTTCTGCTAATTGAAACCACAACCCAATGAAATGGGCTAAACTTGAAGGCAGTTTGCACCTAATTATCTTATCTGTGTAATCATTTACACAGTCTTCCTTATTTTATTTCTCACTCTTAACTCAAACACCAATACATAGAGAGAACATTGGAAAATTAACATTTTAGCATATCTCTCCCCCCCCCCCCAAGAGGGGGATATAATCTAATATTTCTAGTGTAGCCAGTACTTAAATGAACAGTGTACTTGGAAATTGTTTATTGTTTACAAAGATAGATAATCCCTTTATTACCCATGCCCCTGGTTTGCCTAACCAACACTGTTATACTAATGCATTTTACCTCTGTGATTACCTTGTATCTAAGCATCTGCAGACTGCCCCCTTATCTCAGTTCTTTTGACAGACTTGCATTTAAGCCAATTAGTGCTGAATCATAAATAACTCAATGGGAGTGAGCACAATGTTTATCTAGATGGCACACATGAACTAACATTGTCTAACTGTCAAAAACTGTCAAAATGCCCTGAGATAAGAGGCGGCCTTCAACGGCTTAGAAATCAGTTTATGAGCCTACCTAGGTTTAGCTTTTAGCAAAGAATACCAAGAGAACAAAGCAAATTTCATATTAAAAGTAAATTGGAAAGTTGTTTAAAATTCCAAATGTCATGCCCTATCTGAATCATGAAGTATAATTTTGTCTTGACTGTCCCTTTAAGTTAATGAAATTTTCAGTATAGGTGGGGAAACAACAGGCAAGTACAGCTTTTTCAAAAGATACAATAAAGGTAAACGAGCTGCTTGCAAACAATTTAATACAGTCCAGCAGATAAAATATATAATTGGGGGGGGGGGGGGGGGATTACAGTACACTGTCCCTTTGAGGAAGGTTGTAAGTGTGAATAAAGCGTTGGTGTTTGATGTACAAACTACTGCTAAGTTTTATCATGTCACATTCACTGCTGGAGCTGCTGCCTTTATTTTTTTTTAATCAAGTATATATATACTGGAGAAAATAATGTTCCTAGTTGTTATCTAGCAATGCAAGTTCTACCAATTCACCCACCATTTTTTTGTATTGAACCCATAAATCTCTACATTAACAATTATTTTGTGCTAAAGCCACTGCTTTAGCCTCTATTACTTATTAGAGTGCAAACCATACAGCATTGAAACTTTAATTCAAAGGTTACAATAGATAGAGATATAACTTGTGTAACCAATAGAGGTATTAGGGGGATTAAACACATACGACTAGATTTAGAGTTTGGCGTTAGCCGTCAAAACCAGCGTTAGAGGCTCCTAACGCTGGTTTTGGGCTACCGCTGGTATTTAGAGTCAGTCAGGAAAGGGTCTAACTCTCATTTTGCAGCCGCGACTTTTCCATACCGCAGATCCCCCTACGCCATTTGCGTATCCTATCTTTTCAATGGGATCTTTCTAACGCCGGTATTTAGAGTCGTGGCTGAAGTGAGCGTTAGAAATCTAATGACAAGACTCCAGCCGCAGAGAAAAGCCAGGAGCTAAGAGCTTTCTGGGCTAACGCCGGTTCATAAAGCTCTTAACTACTGTGCTCTAAAGTACACTAGCACCCATAAACTACCTATGTACCCCTAAACCGAGGTCCCCCCACATCGCCGCCACTCTATTAAATTTTTTTAACCCTAATCTGCCGACCGCACACCGCCGCCACCTACATTATCCCTATGTACCCCTAATCTGCTGCCCCTAACATCGCCGACCCCTATATTATATTTATTAACCCCTAATCTGCCGCCCCCAATGTCACCGCCACCTACCTACAATTATTAACCCCTAATCTGCCGACCTGACCTCACCGCTACTCTAATAAATGTATTAACCCCTAAAGCTAAGTCTAACCCTAACACCCCCCTAAGTTAAATATAATTTAAATCTAATGAAATAAATTAACTCTTATTAAATAAATTATTCCTATTTAAAGCTAAATACTTACCTGTAAAATAAATCCTTATATAGCTACAATATAAATTATAATTATATTGTAGCTATTTTAGGATTAATATTTATTTTACAGGCAACTTTGTATTTATTGAGCTGATCGGAACAGCCAATAGAATGCGAGCTCAATCTGATTGGCTGATTGGATCAGCCAATCGGATTGAACTTGAATCTGATTGGCTGATTCCATCAGCCAATCAGAATTTTCCTACCTTAATTCCGATTGGCTGATAGAATCCTATCAGCCAATCGAACTTCGAGGGACGCCATCTTGAATGACGTCCCTTAAAGGAACCTTCATTCTGTTTTAGGACGTCGGAAGAAGAGGATGGATCCGCGCCGGAGGTCTTGAAGATGGAGCCGCTCGTCATCGGATGGAAGAAGATAGAAGATGCCGCTTGGATGAAGATGTTTGCCGGTCCGGATCTCCTCTTCTGCCCGGATAGGATGAAGACTTCTGCCCGATGATGGACCTCTTCATCCGGATCATGGACATCTTCAGCCCCCGCTTGGATCAAGACTTCAGCCTGAGGATGGACGTCTTCAGCCCCCGCTTGGGCTTGGATCAAGACATCGGAGCCTGGACCGATCGGTGATACCCGGCGTGGTGAAGATAAGGTAGGAAGATCTTCAGGGGCTTAGTGTTAGGTTTATTTAAGGGGGGGGGGGGTTGGGTTAGATTAGGGGTATGTGGGTGGTGGGTTGTAATGTTGGGGGGGGGGTATTGTATGTTTTTTTTCAGGCAAAAGAGCTGAATTCTTTGGGGCATGCCCTGCAAAAGGCCCTTTTAAGGGCTGGTAAGGTAAAAGAGCTTTTCTATTTTAATTTTAGAATAGGGTAGGGCATTTTTTATTTTGGGGGGCTTTGTTATTTTATTAGGGGGCTTAGAGTAGGTGTAATTATCTTAAAATTGTTGTAATATTTTTCTAATGTTTGTAAATATTTTTTTATTTTTTGTAACTTAGTTCTTTTTTATTTTTTGTACTTTAGTTAGTTTATTTAATTGTATTTATTTGTAGGTATTTGTATTTAATTAATTTATTGATAGTGTAGTGTTAGGTTTAATTGTAACTTAGGTTAGGATTTATTTTACAGGTAATTTTGTAATTATTTTAACTAGGCAGCTATTAAATAGTTATTAACTATTTAATAGCTATTGTACCTGGTTAAATTAAATACAAAGTTGCCTGTAAAATAAATATTAATCCTAAAATAGCTACAATATAATTATAATTTATATTGTAGCTATATTAGGGTTTATTTTACAGGTAAGTATTTAGCTTTAAATAGGAATAATTTATTTAAAAAGAGTTAATTTATTTCGTTAGATTTAAATTATATTTAACTTAGGGGGGTGTTAGGGTTAGGGTTAGACTTAGCTTTAGGGGTTAATACATTTATTAGAGTAGCGGCGAGGTCCGGTCGGCAGATTAGGGGTTAATAATTGTAGGTAGGTGGAGGCGACGTTGGGGGCAGCAGATTAGGGGTTAATAAATATAATATAGGGGTCGGCGGTGTTAGGGGCAGCAGATTAGGGGTACATAGGTATAATGTAGGTTGCGGCGGTGTACGGAGCGGCAGATTAGGGGTTAAAAATAATATGCAGGGGTCAGCGATAGCGGGGGCGGCAGATTAGGGGTTAATAAGTGTAAGATTAGGAGTGTTTAGACTCGGGGTACATGTTAGGGTGTTAGGTGCAGACTTAGGAAGTGTTTGCCCATAGGAAACAATGGGGCTGCTTTAGGAGCTGAACGCTGCTTTATTGCAGGTGTTAGGTTTTTTTTCAGCTCAAACTGCCCCATTGTTTCCTATGGGGGAATCGTGCATGAGCACGTTTTTGAAGCTGGCCGTGTCCGTAAGCACCGCTGGTATTGAGAGTTGCAGTGGCAGTAAATTATGCTCTACGCTCCCTTTTTGGAGCCTAACGCAGCCCTTCCGTGAACTCTAAATATCAGCGGTATTTAAAAGGTGCGGGGGGAAAAAAAGCCAGCGTTAGCTACGCGGGTCGTTACAGACAAAACTCTAAATCTAGTCGATAGTTTTCTGTAATCAAAAGAGCAAGAATTAAATACTCTAGCACATTACAGCATTGTATTATTGCTTCTTTATGTGTGTTAGGGTGAAATGACTATATGAAGTATTTTCTCCCTGTCCTTTGCTATAACGGTAGTTGATGACATCTGTATAACTAGACTTGTGCCTTTGGTTTCAGAAGAATGTTACAAAATAACAGTTTTTCACTATTCCATTTGTCAGAAATATGATCAAAGACTAAAGTGATTAGTCTCTGGAAGTAATGATCCAGCAAGGTCCTTGTCATTTGATTGATTCCTGTGTCCGCCAATAATTTTATGTATGTTTTCACTTTGGTTCTTAGCCAATCCTTATTAAAAGTGTGAAAAGATCCCTGCCTGTTGGTTTTCTTTCATTTAATGAGAAAACAAAAAGTGGATAGGTAAAGGAAGCGCTAAAACAAAGCTACTACAAACTATAGCAAAGACTATAGCAGAAGCGCATATGTCAGGCCAATATGCCTAAAATCCTATCTGGTGTGTATACATAGACAATGAAAGTGACAGCGTGTGAAAAAACATAATTTATGTAAGAACTTACCTGATTAATTCATTTCTTTCATATTGGCAAGAGTCCATGAGCTAGTGACGTATGGGATATACAATCCTACCAGGAGGGGCAAAGTTTCCCAAACCTCAAAATGCCTATAAATGCACCCCTCACCACACCCACAATTCAGTTTTAACGAATAGCCAAGTAGTGAGGTGATAAAGAAAGGAGTAAAAAGCATCAACAAGGAATTTGGAAATAATTGTGCTTTATACAAAAAAATCATAACCACCATAAAAAGGGTGGGCCTCATGGACTCTTGCCAATATGAAAGAAATTAATTTATCAGGTAAGTTCTTACATAAATTATATTTTCTTTCATGTAATTGGCAAGAGTCCATGAGCTAGTGATGTATGGGATATCAATACCCAAGATGTGGAACTCCACACAAGAGTCACTAGAGAGGGAGGCATAAAAATAAACAACAGCCAAATGCTGAAAAAATAATCCACAACCTAAAATATAAGTTATTCTCATGAAGAAAAGAAAAACTTAAAACATCAGCAGAAGAATCAAACTGAAACAGCTGCCTGAAGAACTTTTCTACCAAAAACTGCTTCAGAAGAAGCAAATACATCAAAATGGTAGAAATTAGTAAATGTATGCAAAGAGGACCAAATCGCTGCTTTGCAAATCTGATCAACTGAAACTTCATTCTTAAAAGCTCACAAAGTGGAGACTGATCTAGTAGAATGAGCTGTAATTCTCTGAGGCGGGGCTTTACCCGACTCCAAATAAGCTTGATGAATCAAAAGCTTTAACCAAGAGGCCAAGGAAATAGCAGAGGCCTTCTGACCTTTCCTAGGACCAGAAAATATAACAAATAGACTAGAAGTCTTCCTAAAATCTTTAGTAGCTTCAACATAATATTTCAAAGCTCTCACCACATCCAAAGAATGTAAGGATCTTTCCAAATGATTCTTAGGATTAGGACACAAGGAAGGGACAACAATTTCTCTACTAATGTTTAGTGATGACGCGAATTGTTCGCCGGCGAACATAGCTTGTTCGCGTTCGCAGCAGCGGGCGAACATATGCGATGTTCGATCCGCCCCCTATTCGTCATCATTGAGTAAACTTTGACCCTGTATCTCACAGTCTGCAGACACATTTTAGCCAATCAGCAGCAGACACTCCCTCCCAGACCCTCCCAGCTCCTGAACAGCAGCCATTTTAGATTCATTCTGATCCTGCATTCTTAGTGAGAGGAGGGATAGTGTAGCTGCTGCTGATTTTATAGGGAAATTGATAGCTAGGCTAGTGTATTCAGTGTCCACTACAGTCCTGAAGGACTCATCTGATCTCTGCTGTAAGGACAGCACCCCAAAAAGCCCTTTTTAGGGCTAGAACATCAGTCTTTTTTTTTTTTTTGCCTGTGTAATTTTGACTGTGAAACATCAGTCTGCTAGTGCAATCTAATTGCAGTTGCCTGCCTGCAGTGCCACCACTCATATCTGTTGTAACAGTAGTGTAAATTTTAAAAAAACAAACCTTTTTGACTGTGAAACATCAGTCTGCTAGTGTAATCTAATAGTAGTTGCATGCCTGCCTGCCAGCGTGTGTGCCAGGCCCACTTGCCAACTAGTACCACCACTCATATCTGTTGTAACAGTAGTGTAAATTTTAAAAAAATAAAACTTTTTTGACTGTGAAACATCAGTCTGCTAGTGTAATCTAATTGCAGTTACCTGCCTGCCAGGCCCACTTGCTAAGTGCCACCACTCATATCTGTTGTAACAGTAGTGTAAATTTAAAAAAAAAAAACTTTTTTGACTGTGAAACATCAGTCTGCTAGTGTAATCTAATTGCAGTTGTCTGCCTGCCAGCGTGTGTGCCAGGCCCACTTGCCAACTAGTGCCACCACTCATATCTGTTGTAACAGTAGTGTAAATTTTGTAAAAAAAAAACTTTTTTGACTGTGAAACATCAGTCTGCTAGTGTAATCTAATTGCAGTTGCCTGCCTGCCAGCATGTGTGCCAGGCCCACTTGCCAACTAGTGCCACCACTCATATCTGTTGTAACAGTAGTGTAAATTTAAAAAAAAAATAACTTTTTTGACTGTGAAACATCAGTCTGCTAGTGTAATCTAATAGCAGTTGCCTTCCTGCCAGCGTGTATGCCAGGCCCACTTGCCAACTAGTGCCACCACTCATATCTGTTGTAACAGTAGTGTAAATTTAAAAAAAAAAAACTTATTTGACTGTGAAACATCAGTCTGCTAGTGTAATCTAATTGCAGTTGCCTGCCTGCCAGCGTGTGTGCCAGGCCCACTTGCCAACTAGTGCCACCACTCATATCTGTTGTATCAGTAGTGTAAACTTAAAAAAAAATACTTTTTTGACTGTGAAACATCAGTCTGCTAGTGTAATCTAATTGCAGATGCCTGCCTACCTGCCAGCGTGTGTGCCAGGCCCACTTGCCAACTAGTGCCACCACTCATATCTGTTGTAACAGTAGTGTAAATTTAAAAAAAAAAAAACTTTTTTGACTGTGAAACATCAGTCTGCTAGTGTAATCTAATTGCAGTTGCCTGCCTGCCAGCGTGTGTGCCAGGCCCACTTGCCAACTAGTGCAACCACTAATATCTGTTGTAACAGTAGTGTAAATTTTGTAAAAAAAAACTTTTTTGACTGTGAAACATCAGTCTGCTAGTGTAATCTAATTGCAGTTGCCTGCCTGCCTGCCAGCGTGTGTGCCAGGCCCACTTGCCAACTAGTGCCACCACTCATATCTGTTGTAACAGTAGTGTAAATTTAAAAAAAAAAACTTTTTTGACTGTGAAACATCAGTCTGCTAGTGTAATCTAATTGCAGTTGCCTGCCTGCCAGCGTGTGTGCCAGGCCCACTTGCCAACTAGTGCCACCACTCATATCTGTTGTAACAGTAGTGTAAATTTAAAAAAAAAACTTTTTGACTTTGAAACATCAGTCTACTAGTGTAATCTAATTGCAGTTGCCTGCCTGTCAGCCTGTGTGCCAGGCCCACTTGCCAACTAGTGCCACCACTCATATTTGTTGTAACAGTAGTGTAAATTTTAAAAAAAACTTTTTTGACTGTGAAACATCAGTCTGCTAGTGTAATCTAATTGCAGTTGCCTGCCTGCCAGCGTGTGTGCCAGGCCCACTTGCCAACTAGTGTAACCACTAATATCTATTGTAACTGTAGTGTAAATTTTGTAAAAAAAACTTTTTTGACTGTGAAACATCAGTCTGCTAGTGTAATCTAATTGCAGTTGCCTGCCTGTCAGCGTGTGTGCCAGGCCCACTTGCCAACTAGTGCCACCACTCATATCTGTTGTAACAGTAGTGTAAATTTTAAAAAAAAAAAATTTTGACTGTGAAACATCAGTCTGCTAGTGTAATCTAATTGCAGTTGCCTGCCTGCCAGCGTGTGTGCCAGGCCCACTTGCCAACTAGTGCCACCACTCATATCTGTTGTAACAGTAGTGTAAATTTAAAAAAAAAACTTTTTTGACTGTGAAACATCAGTCTGCTAGTGTAATCTAATTGCAGTTGCCTGCCTGCCAGCGTGTGTGCCAGGCCCACTTGCCAACTAGTGCCACCACTCATATCTGTTGTAACAGTAGTGTAAATTTTGTAAAAAAAAAAACGTTTTTGACTGTGAAACATCAGTCTGCTTGTGTAATCTAATTGCAGTTGCCTGCTTGCCAGGGTGTGTGCCAGGCTCACAGCGTATACTGTGCCCACTTGCCCAGTGCCACCACTCATATCTTGTTTAATAGTAGTGTAAGTGTACATTTAAAAAAAATAAAAATTTTTGACTGTGAAACATCAGTCTGCTTTTTTGTGTCAGGCTCACAGCGTATACTGTGCCCACTTGCCCAGTGCCACCACTCAGTCATATCTTGTTTAATAGTAGTGTAAGTGTACATTTAAAAAAAAATGACAGGCAGAGGCAGGCCACCCCGTAGGTGCCGTCATGGTCGTGGTGCTGTGATTCCCTTTGACCCTACAATAATGCCCAGTGTTCAGAGGCCACGTACCATGAACGCGAAAAGTTCTGAGGAGGACCTAGTTGACTGGTTAACACAGGACACCCAATCTTCTACAGCTTCCGCTCTGAACCTTGACGCACCATCCACTTCCAGCTTAGCTTCGGGCACCTCTCAAGTGACCACTCGCCCGCCTGCCGCCACCACCAACACTAGCACCACAGCCGCTTCACTTGATCTGTCAGAGGAGTTATTGACACATCAGTTTGAAGAAATGAGTGATGCGCAACCATCATTGACAGAGGATGTAGATAACAGTGATATGTCTCAGTCAGGCAGCATTACAGACATGGACGTACGGTGTGATGATGATGATGTTGTACCCGCTGCTGCTTCCTTTGTTGATCTGTCAGATACAAGTGAAGCGGTTGATGATAATGCGTCCGTGGATGTCACGTGGGTGCCCGCTAGAAGAGAAGAAGAAGAGGGGGAAAGTTCAGATGGGGAGACAGAGAGGAGAAGGAGGAGATGAGTTGGAAGCAGGGGTAGGTCGTCGCAAGGAGCTAGTGGCACAGTCAGACAGCATGCATCGGCACCAGGGGTCAGCCAGACAGCACGCCAATCAACGCATGCTGTTGCCACCACCAGAATGCTGTCATCGCAGAGCTCAGCAGTGTGGCATTTTTTTTTGTGTGTCTGCCTCTGACAACAGCGATGCCATTTGCAACCTGTGCCAAAAGAAACTGAGTCATGGGAAGTCCAACACCCACCTAGGTACAACTGCTTTGCGAAGGCACATGATCTCACATCACAAACGCCAATTGGATGAACACATGAGTAGAAGCAGCACACAAACTCAAAGCCGCCATCCTCCTCCTGGTCCAGCATCTTCAGCCACGTCAACCACTGCTGTCCTCCTTGCCCCCTCTCAACCATCCGCCACTCAGTGTCTCTTCCGTAGCAGTTCCTGCTCATTTGCCCACAGTCAGGTGTCTGTCAAGGACATGTTTGAGCGTAAGAAGCCAATGTCCCAAAGTAACCCCCTTGCCCAGCGTCTGACAGCTGGCTTGTCTGAACTCTTAGCCCGCCAGCTTTTACCATACAAGCTGGTGGAGACTGAGGGCTATTGGGACACTGCAGTGGAAGGTACCCGGCCGAAATTTCTTTGCACAAAAGGCAATCCCCAACCTGTACTCGATTGTGCGAAAGGAAGTAATGGCATGTCTGGCACACAGTGTTGGGGCAAGGGTCCATCTGACCACTGATAGCTGGTCTGCAAAGCATGGTCAGGGCAGGTATATCACCTACACTGCGCATTGGGTAAACCTGCTGACAAGCATGGAATGCGTGGCTCTGCAGAGGAGTTGGTGACACCGCCACAACTTGCAGGCAGGCCTGCTGCCACCTCCTCTACTCCTCCTACTCCATCCTCTTCCATAACCTCCTCGGCTGAGTCCTCTTCTGCTGCTGCGTCTTGCTCCACATCAACTGCACTCCCCCAGCTCCGCAGGTACTATTCCACATCCTGGATACGGCAGTGTCATGCCGTCTTGGGGTTGACTTGCCTGAAAACAGAGAGTCACACCGGAACAGCACTCCTGTCCACCCTGAATGCACAAGTGGATCAGTGGCTGACTCCGCACCAACTGGAGATCGGCAAAGTGGTTTCTGACAATGGAAGTAATTTGTTGGCGGCATTGAAATTGGGCAAGTTGACACATGTGCCGTGCATGGCACATGTGTGTAATCTGATCGTACAACGCTTTGTGCATAAGTACCCAGGCTTACAGGACGTCCTGAAGCAGGCCAGGAAGGTGTGTGGCCATTTCAGGTGTTACTACATGGCCATGGTGAATTTTGCAGATATCCAGCGGCGAAACAACATGCCAGTGAGGCACTTGATTTGCGACAGCCCGACACGTTGGAATTCAACACTCCTAATGTTTGACCACCTGCTCCAACAGGAAAAAGCCGTTAATGAGTATTTGTATGACAGCAGTGCTAGGACAGCCTCTGCGGAGCTGGGGATTTTTTTGCCATGTTACTGAATGCTCATGCGCAATTCCTGTAGGCTCATGTGTCCTTTTGAGGAGGTGACAAACCTAGTCAGTCGCACCGAATGCACCATCAGCGACATCATACCATTTGTTTTCTTCCTGGAGCATGCCCTGCGAAGAGTGCTGGATCAGGCCGTAGATGAGCGTGAAAAGGAAGAGTTGTGGTCACCATCACCACCAGAAACAGCCTTATCAGCATCGTTTGATGGACCAGCGGAAACGCTGTAAGAGGATTGTGAGGAAGAGGAGTCAGAGGAGGAATGTGGCTTTGAGGAGGAGGAAGATCAACCACAACAGGCATCCCAGGGTGCTTGTTGTCACCTATCTGGTACCCGTTGTGTTGTACGTGGCTGGGGGGAAGAAGATACCTTCAGTGAGTTCACTGAGGACAAGGAACAGGACATGAGTAGCTCAGCATCCAACCTTGTGCAAATGGGGTCTTTCATGCTGTTGTGCCTGTTGAGTGACCCTCGTATAAAAAAGCTGAAGGAGAAGGACCTGTACTGGGTGTCCACGCTACTGGACCCCCGGTATAAGCATAAAGTGCCTGAAATGTTACCAAATTCCCGCAAGTCGGAAAGGATGCAGCAGTTCCAAAATAAATTAAAAAGTATGCTTTACAAAGCGTATAAGGGTGATGTCACAGCACAACAGGAATCTAACAGGGAAAGAGGTGAAAGTAATCCTCCGACTCCCACGACCACGCCGGCAAGGACAGGGCACTTTACGACGTGTTGTTGATGGAGGACATGCGGAGCTTTTAACTCCTATGCATCGCCACAGCCCTTCAGGGTCCACCCTCAGAGAACGACTCGACCAACAGGTAGCAGACTATCTCGCCTTAACTGCAGATCTCGACACTCTAAGGAGCGATGAACCCCTTGACTACTGGGTGTGCAGGCTTGACCTGTGGCCTGAGCTATCCTAATTTGCTATAGAACTTCTGGCCTGCCCTGCTTCAAGTGTCCTGCCAGAAAGGACCTTCAGTGCAGCAGGAGGTATTGTCACTGAGAAGAGAAGTCGCCTAGGTCAAAAAAGTCTAGATTACCTCACCTTTATTAGATGAATGAGGGATGGATCATGAATGGACTGATATTGGGCGATACATTCGAGTAAAAAAGGCCTGATGAGATGATCTGCCTTGGGCTATAAATGGTCCACAAGCTGCTGTATGTTATCTTCGAATGCCTGATGACTTGCGTGACTTATCCGCCACCAACTAGGGTGTTTTAGGGCACTTTCTGCCAGGGAAACAAACATCAATTTTTCTGGCCGCTGCTACAGCAGAGGCTGCAACAATACCTAATTTTTCAGGCATGTGTACATGCCAAATTTTTCTGGCCTCTGGTGCTGCACTGTGGCTTCAAAAAACAAAACAAAAAAAGGCACGTAACAGGGATTAAAGTGATAGGAATAGTACTACTTAACACACCAATCCTATCTGGTGGCACATTAGATTGCACGCGCAGTGCCCCAAATTTGAAGTAGGAAGACCGACCAAGCATCTTTTTCCATCTCCCGGTTCCTAAAATCCATGCCATATACACGTCCCCTGATAGGGGACACCGCAGTGGAAGGTACCCGGCCGAAATTTCTTTGCACAAAAGGCAATCCCCAACCTGTACTCGATTGTGCAAAAGGAAGTAACCTTACCATGGGTCCCAGCCCGCACGTCTTGTAATTCTCTGTCTGGGAAATTATCTATCTATCAAATCTATCTATTGATCTATCAAATCTATCTATCTATCGTATCTATCAAATGTATCAATTGCATCTATTGATCTATCTATCTAATCTATGTATCTATCTATCAAATCTATCTATTTCGTGGCCGGACCGACCAAGCATCTTTTTCCATCTCCCGGTTCCTAAAATCCATGCCATATACACGTCCCCTGATAGGGGACATAACAGGGATTAAACTGATAAGAATAGTACTACTTAACACACCACTCATATCTGGTGGCACAGTAGATTGCACGCGGTGCTCTGACAAAATGCAGAAGGACATTTGGCAGACAGACATTTGGCAGACGGACATTTGGCCGACAGGCAGAAAGCAAAAGAATGTTCTGATTTCGGCCGAGGGCAGATACGTTCCAGAGTGCTCTGTTCTAATCAGAGCCTCGGGCACCGCAACTGCCTCTGGGAACCTTACCATTGGTCCCAGTCCGCACGTCTTGTAATACTCTGTCTGTGAAATTATCTATCTATCAAATCTATCTATCTATCGTATTTATCAAATGTATCTATTGCATCTATTGATCTATCTATCTAATCTATGTATCTATCTATCTATCAAATCTATCTATCTCGTGGCAATGGGGAGTTTGCGGTTGTGCAAATGGACTGTTTGCGGTTGTTTGTGGTGCGTTAAACGGGGAGTTTGGTCTGTCACTGTGAAGTGGGCATAACCCTTACACTACCGATCGATACAACATCATACCTGATGTTTTAAAGCACGTTATTCCAAACAATTTAGGAATGTTAGGTGATTTATGGATTAAAACCAGACTCTGCATCAACTATGAAATTTTCCATGGGAGTATTGCCATGGATCCCCCTCCGGCATGCCACAGTCCAGGTATTAGTACCCTTGAAACAACTTTTCCATCACTATTGTAGCCAGAAAGAGTCCTGTGTGTTTTAAATTTCGCCTGCCTATTGAAGTCAATGGCGGTTCGCCCGTTCGCGAACAGTTGCGAAAGTTCGCGTCCGCCATTCGCGAACCAAAATTTTTAGGTTCGCGACATTACTACTAATGTTGTTAGAATTCACAACCTTAGATAAAAATTCAAATGAAGTCCGCAAAACCACCTTATCCTGATGAAAAATCAGAAAAGGAGATTCACAAGAAAGAGCAGATAGCTCAGAAACTCTTCTAGCAGAAGAGATAGCCAAAAGGAACAACACTTTCCAAGATAGTAATTTAATATCCAAAGAATGCATAGGCTCAAAAGGAGGAGCCTGTAACGCCTTCAAAACCAAATTAAGACTCCAAGGAGGTGAAATTGATCTAATGACAGGCTTAATACGAACTAAAGCCTGTACAAAACAGTGAATATCAGGAAGATTAGCAATCTTCCTGTGAAATAAAACAGAAAGAGCAGAAATTTGTCCCTTGCAGACAAACCCCTATCCAAACCATCCTGGAGAAACTGTAAAATTCTAGGAATTCTAAAAGAATGCCAAGAGAATTTATGAGAAGAACACCATGAAATGTAAGTCTTCCAAACTCAATAATAAATCTTCCTAGAGACAGATTTACGAGCTTGTAACATAGTATTAATAACCTCTATGACTTAGTACTAAGCGTTCAATTTCCATACCTTCAAATTTAATGATTTGAGATCCTGATGGAAAAATGGACCTTCAGACAGTAGGTCCGGCCTTAACGAAAGTGGCCAAGGTTGGCAACTGGACATCCGAACAAGATCCGCATACCAAAACCTGTAAAGCCATGCTGGAGCCACCAGCACCACAAATGATTGTTCCATGATGATCTTGGAGATCACTCTTGGAAGAAGAACTAGAGTCGGGAAGATATAAGCAGGTTGATAACACCAAGGAAGTGTCAGTGCATCTATTGCTTCTGTCTGAGAATCCCTGTACCTGGACAGGTATCTGGGAAGTTTCTTGTTTAGATGAGAAGCCATCAGATCTATTTCTGGAAGACCCCACATCTGAACAATCGGAGAAAACACATCGAGGATGAGAGACCACTCCCCTGGATGTAAAGTCTGACGGCTGAGATAATCCGTTTCCCAATTGTCTACACATGGGATATGAACCGCAGAAATTAGACAGGAGCTGGATTCTGCCCAAGATACTTCTTTCATAGCTTGGGGACTGTGAGTCCCACCCTGATGATTGACATATGCCACCGTTGTGATATTGTCTGTCTGAAAAAAAATAAACGGTTCTCTCTTCAACAGAGGCCAAAACTGAAAAGCTCTGAGAATTGCACGGAGTTTTAAAATATTGATTGGTAATCTCGCCTCTTAAGATTTCCAAACCCCTTGTGCTGTTAGAGATCCCCAGACAGCTCCCCAACCTGAAAGACTCGCATCTGTTGTGATAAGTCCAGGTTGGCCGAACAAAAGAGGCCCCTTGAACTAAACGCTGGTGATTTAACCACCACGTCAGAGAATGTCGAACATTGGGATTGAAGGATATTAATTGTGATATATTTGTATAATCCCGGCATCATTGATTCAGCATGCAAAGCTGGAGAGGTCTCATCTTAAAAAGAACAAAAGGAATCGCGTCCGATACTGCAGTCATGAGGCCTAAAACTTCCATGCACATAGCCACTGTAGGGAATGACTGAGACTGAAGGTGCCGACATGCTGCAACCAATTTCAAACATCTCTTGTCTGTTAAAGACAGAGTTTTGGACACTGAATCTATCTGGAAACCTAAAAAGGTGACCCTTGTCTGAGGAATCAAAAAACATTTTGGTAAATTGATCCTCCAACCATGTTTTTGAAGAAACAACACTAGTTGATTTGTGTGAGATTCTGCAGAACATAAAGACTGAGCTAGTTCCAAGATATTGTCCAAATAAGGAAACACCGCAATACCCTGTTCTCTGATTACAGAGAGTAGGGCATCCAGAACTTTTGAAAAGATTCTTGGAGCTGTTGCTAGGCCAAATGGAAGAGCAACAAATTGGTAATGCTTGTCTAGAAAAGGGAATCTCAGGAACTGATAATGTTCTGGATGAATCGGAATATGAAGGTAAGCATCCTGCAAGTCTATTGTAGACATATAATGTCCTTGCTGAACAAAAGGCAGAATAGTCCTTATAGTCACCATCTTGAAAGTTGGTACTCTTACATAACGATTCAAAATTTTCAGATCCAGAAATGGTCTGAATTAATTTTCTTTCTTTGGAACAATGAATAGATTTGAATAAAACCCCAGACCTTGTTCCTGAAAAGGAACTGGCCTGATTACTCCTGAAACCTCTAGGTCTGAAACACACTTCAGGAAAGCCTGGGCTTTTACTGAATTCACTGGGATGCGTGAGAGAAAAAAATCTTCTCACAGGAGGTCTTACTCTGAATCCTATTTGGTACCCCTGAGAGACAATGTTCTGAATCCATTGATTTTGGACAGAATCTGCCCAAACATCCTTGAAAAACCTTAATCTGCCCCCTACCAGCTGAGCTGGAATGAGGGACGCACCTTCATGCGGACTTAGGGGTTGACTTTGGTTTCTTAAAAGGCTTGGATTTATTCCAATTTGAGGAAGGCTTCCAATTGGAAACAGATTCCTTGGGGGAAGGATTAGGTTTTTGTTCCTTATTTTGACGAAAGGAACGAAAATTATTAGAAGCCTTAGATTTACCCTTAGGTTTTTTTATCCTGAGGCAAAAAAACTCCCTTCCCCCCAGTAACAGTTGAAATAATAGAATCCAACTGAGAACCAAATAAATTATTACCTTGGAAAGAAAGAGATAGTAATCTAGACTTAGATGTCATATCAGCATTCCAAGATTTAAGCCACAAAGCTCTTCTAGCTAAAATAGCTAAAGACATGGATCTAACATCAATTTTGATAATATCAAAAATAGCATCACAAATAAAATGATTAGCATGTTGCAGTAAACGAACAATGCTATATAAGTCAGAATCCAATTCTTCTTGCGCTAAATTCTCCAACAAAAAGTTGAAGCAGCTGCAACATCAGCCAAAGAAATTGCAGGCCTAAGAAGATGACCTGACTATAAATAGGCTTTTCTTAGATAAGATTCAAGCTTCCTATCTAAAGGATCCTTAAAGGAAGTACTATCTTCCATAGGAATAGTGGTTCGTTTAGCAAGAGTAGAAATAGCCCCATCAACTTTGGGGATCTTTTCCCAAAACTCTATAGAAATTGCTGGTAAAGGATACAATTTTTTAAACCTTGCAGAAGGATTAAAAGGAGTACCCGGCTTATTCCATTCCTTAGAAATCATATCAGAAATAGCATCAGGAATAGGAAAAACCTCTGGAGTAACCACAGGAGGTTTAAAAAGCAGAATTTATACGTTTACTGGTTTTAATATCAAGAGGACTAGCTTCCTCAATATCCAAAGTAATTAACACTTCTTTTAACAAAGAACGCATATACTCCATTTTAAATAAATAAGTACATTTGTCAGTGTCAATCTCTGAGGAAGGATCTTCTGAATCAGATAGATCCTCATCAGAGGTGGATAATTCATTATGTTGTTGGTCATTTGAAATTTTATCAACTTTATGAGAAGTTTTAAAAGACCTCTTACGCTTATTAGAAGGTGGAAATGCAGACAAAGCCTTCTGAATAGAATCAGTAACAAATTCTTTAAAAGTCATAGGTATATCATGTACATTAGAAGTTGAAGGAACTGCAACCGGCAATGTACTATTACTGATGGACACACTATCTGCATGTAAAAGTATATCATGACAACTAATACAAATGACATTAGGAGATATAATCTCCATAATTTTACAACAAATGCACTTAGCTTGGTAGAACCGATGTCAGGCAGCAAAGTTCCAACAGATACTTCTGAGGCAGGATCAGATTGAGACATCTTGCAAAATGTAAAAGAAAAAATAACATATAAAGCAAAATTATCCATTTCCTTATATGACAGTTTCAGGAATGGGGAAAAATGCAAATAGCATAGCCCTCTGACATAGAAAAAGGCAAAAGCAATGGGGCAATAAATAATGAAAAAAATTTGGCACCAAGTATGACGTACAACGTAATTGAAAAATGTTTTTGCCGCCAACCATGTCCGGAAATGACACACTCGCGTCACTAACGACGCAACCCTGTGTGAAACCTCTGCGTCAATTACGACGCCGGAAATAACGAACTTGAGTCAACGGACGTGCCTTTCGTGCCAAAATATTCTTGCGCCAAGAATGACGCAATAAAGTGTAGCATTTGGTGCACCCGCGAGTCTAAGTCAGCCCACAATTTGAAACAAAGTAGTCAATTGAAAAAAAAGACTAAACCCCAGGTAAGAAAAATATTTCTTAATATTAACTTTCCCAAATATGAAACTGACAATCTGCAAAAGGAAATACATGAACCTGACTCATGGCAAATATAAGTACTATATATATATATAGAACTTTATATAAATGCATAAAGTGCCAAACCATAGCTGAGGTGTCTTAAGAAATAAAAACATACTTACCAAAAGACACCCATCCACATATAGCAGATAGCCAAACCAGTACTGAAACAGTTATCAGTAGAGGTAATGGTATATGAGAGTATATCGTCAATCTGAAAAGGGAGGTAGGAGATAAATCTCTACGACCGATAACAGAGAACCTATGAAAAAGACCCCCGTTAGGAAAATCATTGTATTCAATGGGTGATACTCTCCACGTCCCTCTGACATTCGCTGTACTCTGAGGGGAATCGGGCTTCAAAATGCTGAGAAGCGCATGTCAACGTAGAAATCTTAGCACAAACTTACTTCACCACCTCCATAGGAGGCAAATTTTCTAAAACTGAATTGTGGGTGTGGTGAGGGGTGTATTTATAGGCATTTTGAGGTTTGGGAAACTTTGCCCCTCCTGGTAGGATTGTATATCCCATACGTCACTAGCTCATGGACTCTTGCCAATTACATGAAAGAAAAATGTATAGATTTATTGGTCAATAAAATATATAAAATCAATTCATAAAAGATCAAATCATATAAGATGCCACATATAGAGATTATATAGCAAACAATGACATAAAACAAAGGTTGGCCAACCTAGAATAAAAAAATATTTAGAAATAAATGCAACTTAGATATAAAGATATCACTGATAATTTGGTAATTATATACTGAAGTTCATCAAGGTACATCGGCGTGTCAATGATGTTTCATCAATATTCCAAACACAATAATAAAGTTAATATATCCTGCGCTGAGTGTTTGTAAGCTTCCTAAAACAAAAATTTCCCCTCTAAAACTTGGGAGCAACGACAAAACAAGAAGTGGATAGGTAAAGGAAGCGTTTCTTTCATGTAACGCTCGGTCAGCTTGCTGCTTGTTGCCTTGCCAGTGCCATTTTACACACCATCAACTCCAGAGAGAGAGGGAGAGTACTGCCAGAATATTTTATCAAATGCAGAACTGAAAACTGGTGGGACTAGGTGGATGGAAACATAAAATTTAATAATGTTACATTCCTTAAATTGGACTTTTATAGTGCACTTAAAATGTATTTGCTGGCAAGTTTTATAGTCAACTTGTGGGTGGGGTGTGTACTGTTAACCACTTATTTGTATTTGGTTTTATGTGTGCTTTTTTAATATCTTAAAAGAAAAAAAAGATTCTACTCTAATAAATCTTTATAATGCAAACAGTTTCAGTTACTGCAGTGTGCTCTAACTTTAATCTGTGTGCAGTTTTTTTAGACTTTTTGAATGCTCTGATTTTGAGCATTCACTTTCTTTGTAAGTATTTACAACTTGCAATGGGAACCTTCTCAAACTGTTTATACCTCTTAAAGGGATATGAAACCCCCAATTTACTTCTATGATTTAAATTTGCTTTGTTCCCATGATATTATGTGTTGAAAAGTTACTAAGGTAGGCATCTGGAGCACATTGCAAGAAATAGTGGTACTATCTAGTGGTCTTGCAAATGGATACATTTGTTGCAAAACTGCTACCAAATAGTGCTCCAGAAACGGGTTGGCTCCTAAGCTTACATTCCTGCGTTTCAACAAACGATACCAAGAAAATGGAAAAATTGATAATAGAAGTAATTTAGCAAGATGTTTAAAAACAAAATATATGCTTACCTGATAAATGTCTTTCTTTTCAGGCATGGAGAGTCAATAAATTCATTCCAATTATTAGTGGGATATTCACTCCTGGCCAGCAGGAGGAGGAAAAGAGCACCCCAGCAGAGCTGTTAAATGTCACTTCCCTTACCCATAATCCCCAGTCATTCCATGCCTGGAAAGAAAGACATTTATCAGGTAAGCATACATTTTGTTTTCTTTCCATTTGGCATGGAGAGTCCACAAATTCATTCCAATTACTAGTGGGAACTAATACCCAAGCTAGAGGACACAGAATGAAAGGGAGGGAGAACAACACAGGCAGACCTAAACAGAAGGCACCACCGCTTGAAGGACTTTTCTCCCCAAGGAAACACAGCCGAGCCAAAAGTATCAAATTTGCAGAATTTGGAAAAAATTATGCAATGAGAACCAAGTGGACGCCTTGCAGATTTGCTCCACCGATGCTTCATGTTTGAAATCCCAAGAAGAAGAGACAGCCTTAGTGGAATGAGCCATAAGTCTCTCAGGAGGCTGATGTCCAGCAGTCTCCTATGCTAATCTGATAACACCTCTCAACCAGAGAAAAAGAGTAGGAGAAGTAGCCTGCTGACCCTTACACTTTCCAGCAAAAACAGCAACCAGGTTGAAAAGGATACGGACAAAAAGAAGGAGACAACAATATATTGATTGATGTAAAGATCCAATACCACCATGGGAGGAAATCCCAATTTAGTACGAAGGATTGCCTTATCCGCATCAAAAGAAAGGGAAAAGGGAATCACACTACAGAGCCGAAAAACCGGAAACTCTGTGATCAGATGAAATGGCAAGTAGAAACAAAACTTTCCACAATAACAACTTAATATCAACCAAATGCATAGGCTCAAAACTGAGCCTGCTGCAAATTTTTAATAACAAGGTTAAGGCTCCAAGGAGGAATGACAGATTGAAACATAGGCCTAAATCTGACCAAGGCCTGAACAAAAGAATGAACATCTGGCAGACCTGCCAGACATTTGAGCAAAAGAAAAGACAATGCCGAAATCTGACCCCTCAGAGTTCTGACTGACAAACCCTTCTCCAGACCCTCCTGAAGAAAGGAAAGAATGCAAGGAACCCACACTCGACTCCAAGAGAAAATCAATGATTCACACCAATACAGGTAAATACGCCACCCTTATGGTAGCAAGTAACTGGCTTACGAGCCTGAAGCATAGAATCAATGACTTTCACAGAAAACCCATGCCTAGCCAAGACTAGACGTTCAATCCCCAAGCAGTCAGCTCCAGAGAATCTAGATTTGGGAGGAGGAAGGGACCCTGAAGTAGAAGGTCCCTCCTCAGAGGCAACCATCAAGGATGAAGAGATGACATATTCACCAGATCCACGAACCAGATCCTGCAAGGCCAGGCAGGAGCTATTAGGATCACAGATGCCCTTTCCTATGTGATACGAGCCATGACTTGAAGAAGGAAAGCAAACGGGGGGAACAGGTACGCCAGACTGAATTACCAAGGCACCATCAGAGCATCTATCAGAGTGGCTTGAGGATCTCTTGATCTTGAACCGTACTTTGGAAGCTTGGCGTTCAGACGACATGCCATCAGATCCAAGTCCGGAAGCCCCTACCTGAGGATTATCTTTGTGAAAACCTCAGGGTGTAGAGCCCACTCCCCAGAATGAAAGGTCTGTCTGCTCATAAAATCCACTTCCCATTTATTTCATTGCTTAAGGAGCTCTATGTACCTCCCTGGTGATCGATGTATGCCACCGAGGAGATATTGTCCGATTGGAACCTGATAAACCGGACTAAAGCAAGTTGAGGCCAGGCTATTAAGGCATTGAAAATTGCTCTAAACTCTAAAAAGTTAATGAGAAGAGAAGACTCCTCTCGAGTCTAAAGACCCTGAGCCTACAGAGAAGCCCAAATAGCTCCCCAGCCTAAAAGGCTGGCGTCCGTGGTCACAATCACCCAGGATGGTGTCAGGAAGCATGTACCCTGTGACAGATGGTCCTGCACGATCCACCAAGATAGAGAGTCTCTTGAAAGAAGATCCAGAGTTATCCTCTGAGATAGGTCTGAGTGGTCTCCGTTCCATTATCTGAGCATAAATAACTGTAGTGGTCTCAGATGGAACCGAGCAAATGGAATGATGTCCATGAAAGCAACCATCCGACCAATTACTGACATACACTGAGCCACAGATGGACGGGTAGAGGACTGAAGAGAAAGGCAAGAAGCCAGAATTGTGGATTTTCTGATTTCCGGCAGAAAAATCGTCATGGAGAGAGAATCTATAATCGTCCCTAAGAAGCACACCCTGGTGTTAGGCACTAAGGGACTCTTCTCCAGATTCACTTTCCACCCGTGGATACGAAGAATAGATAACATCTCTGTATGAGATTTTGCTAACTGAAAAGGTGGTGCTTGAACAAGGATGTTGTCCAAATAAGGCGGCACCGCTATTCTTTGAGATCTGACCACCGCCAAAAAGCCCCTAGGACCTTTGTAAAAGAGCCATGGCAAGGCCAAAGGAAAAACAACAAACTGGAAATGTTTGTCTAGGAAGGCAAACTGAAGAAAATGGTGATGTTTCCTGTGAATGGGAACATGAAAAAACCTCATCCTATGGGTATGACATCCTATGGGAGACATAAACTGACCATCCTGAACCAAGGGTAGAATGGAACAAATCCATTTGGAGGACGGAACCTAGAGGAAATGGTACAAAAAGTTCTCAAATCTTTTTTTTTTTTTTTAAACATAATTTTTATTAAAGATTATATGTATGGATTACATATACAAAACTTGCAAAATGAAGCATTATGCATAATAACCAGATTACATACCAAATTTGCTGTGTTAAAACAGTTTGTAAAGAAGAGAAAACATGACTGTCCATATGGAATTCCGTAAGTCTCTTTCAGTTATATTAGGACATAATATCCGTTATAAGTCTTCTCTTCTTAATAGTCCTGAGAAAAGAAAAATTAAACAAAAGAAAAAGAGAAATAACATAATACAACATAACAATGAACCTATAATTGCATAAAATAATTCAATTATACCTTTCATATGAAGCCTTTTAAGGAAGCTCACAAAGTGACAGAAAGAGGGAAAATAGGGAGAGTAAGGGAAGAGAGAGAAGTAGAGTGAAGGGAAGAAGAGGAAATGTACACGAGAGAAGAATTAAGTACAGAAGGGGAGAGGAACTAAGCTCCTCACAGGGTGCCTGCCGATGTGATATGAAATTCTTGTGTAAAAGCCTGGTTATTAGATAGACGGAAATTTATATATTACCTTGAGCGCCTATGAAAGATTCCCAATAGAACTTAACGTCATAGTATCTATTTAGGGTTTTCTTTCTGAAGTGTACATATTCTTTTTGGGATATAAGTGTTGTGGTATTCTGAATCCAGTCTGCTCTGGTGGGGGGAGTAAGGGATTTCCATTTTCTAGCTATTAAATTCTTAGCACTATTTAAACCTATTGTCAAGAAAGTCCATCTTATGTTACATAATTTCTGGGGTCTAAAGTTTAATAAAGCTGTCAAAGGAGTCAACACAAAGGTCGTGTCTATGATAGCCTGGAAATCGGTCTCTAATTGTGACCAGAATGGTCGTAGATTCTCGCATTGCCACCATATATGTGCCATAGTGCCTTTCTTCCCACATCCCCTCCAGCATCTGTCATCGGCATTGGGGTACATATATCTCAAGGGCTCTGGGGTTAAATACCAACGCGTCACTATCTTATGATTGATTTCTAACATTTTTGGAGATGCCGAGGACTTACGAGTGTTGAAAAATATGTTTTCCCATTCCTGCATAGATAGGGAGAACCCCAATTCCGCTTGCCAACGTGTAGTGTATAGTGGAAGGGTGGTAGTCAGTGTTTACTCCAGTAGACATCTAGAAATAGATAGTGTTCCCTTAGGTAGAGTTTCAGATAAGCATAACCTTTCAAATCTCATTGGAGGTCTTAAAGGGACATTAAACACTAAATACATGCTAGATAGAATGATGCATTCAAAGAAAAGATTAGTCCATGACTAACATGTAGATGAATTTTTTCCCCCAGATGAACTGATTCAGCTCAGATTGGATATTAGATAGAAAGGATCTAGGAAGATGTATGGGAACTGTCTGCAGGATATATAATATCTGTGGCAATGTCGTCATTTTAACTGCCTGTATCCTACCCCACCATGTCAGAGGTTTATCCCGCCATATTCTTAATTCTGCTTTCAGCTTATTCAGTAGAGGTGTATAGTTTCTTTGAAACAGTTGTGCCGTGGAAGGTGTCAGCTCAATACCCAGATATCTAATTTGTAGGAGTTGTAATTTGTATGGACATATATCTTTCAATTGCATAAATCGATCATTTTGCATATTGATGTTAAGAATTTCAGATTTCTGCGGGTTTATCCTAAAATTTGAAAGCCCGCCAAATTTTTCAAACTCAGATAACAAATGGGGGAGTGACGTGGATGGGGATGTCATAGAGATTAATACGTCATCTGCGTACAGCGTAAGTTTGTAATCATTAGGGCCTATTTTAATTTTTTCATTTTCTCTAATATGTGCCGCCAAACCTTCCATAGAAAGCGCAAACAAGAGCGGGGACAGTGGACATCCCTGCCTTGTCCCATTATGTATTTGAAAACTATCTGACATGGAACCATTAGCTTTCACTCTCGCTGTGGGGTTTTTGTAAACACTAAAAATTCTATCTATTATTTTATTACCGAACCCAAATCTCACCAAACATGCTCTAAAGAACCCATCAAAACGCCTTCTTGGCATCTGTTGAGATAAGAATTGTAGGCTCCCTAGTCTTATTTACATGTTCAATAAGGTGTAGTGTCCGTATGGTATTGTCCCTAGCCTCCCTGCCTGGGACAAAAGCGGATTAGTTATTACCAAACCCAAATCTCACCAAACATGCTCTAAAGAACCCCCAATTTAGGCGATCAAACGCCTTCTCGGCATCTGTTGAGATAAGAATTGTAGGCTCCCTAGTCCTATTTACATGTTCAATAAGGTGTAGTGTCCGTATGGTATTGTCCCTAGCCTCCCTGCCTGGGACAAAACCGGATTGGTCAACATGTATAAGCTTAGGCAATATAGTATTTATTCTTTATTCTTCTAAAATCTTCATAAAAATCTTAATATCTGAATGAAGTAAGGATCTGGGCCTATAGTTTTCTACCATAGTATTGTCTTTCCCTTGTTTTGGTAAAATCGAAATATGAGCTTCCAAAATATGCTTAGGCCAATCAGCCCCTTTATCTACAGCGGCAAATAGCTCTGTAAGGTGTGGGACCAGTATCTGTTTAAATTGCTTATAATAGGCATTAGAGAAGCCGTCCGGTCCCGGGCTCTTATGGAGCGGTAAGCTGTTGATTGCGGATAACACTTCTTGTTGTGTGATAGGATTTTCTAACTATTTAGTTGTCTCTAATGGTATAGTGGGGAGGTCTACCTCGTTTAAATAGGCTATATAGTCTTCTGTGCTGTTCGAGGAAGTTGTTGTCGAAAGCTTATACAGATTTTGATAATATGTTTTAAAACGATCAACTATGCAAATGTCCTCCTCCCGGGGAACAGATTTTATGTATATACAAATTATTTCTTTTTGTGCGCTGCAATCTTGCCAATAGGGTACCTGCTTTGTTTGACTCCGCATAATATAGTTTTTTTTTAGAAAAAACGCCTTATCCTGTGCTTCCTTATAAATGAAGTGCTTCCTCTAGCGTGTTGTAGTTGCTGACTAAGTACGGGATCTCAGGTATTTTGTTTATGTTGAGTTTCATATAATCGTAATGTGTTTATAGCTCCCATATAGGCAGTTCGGTATTGTTTTTTGAGTATAGCTTTTTGCTTGATTAATTCACACCTCATTACTGCTTTATGTGTTTCCCACATATTAATAGAGGATGTTTGGTGAGATTGATTAAAGCTAAAAAACTCCCTCAGGGATAAAGTGAGTTTATCTAGTATTATCGGTTTCTGAAGTAATGTTTCATCTAGCCTCCACATGTAAGGTTTGTGTGCCCTCCCTTGCCACTTTAAATCAACACTTACTGCTGCATGGTCAGACCAGCTGATTTGTTCTATGTTTGAGTCTGCAATTAAACTGTATGTGAGTTGGTCAATAAAGATATAGTCTATATGGGAGTAGCTTTTATGGGGATAAGCGTAAAACGTAAAATTTCTTTGCCCTGGATGACTAGTTCTCCATACATCTACTAATGATAATTTCCTCAAATTCGCAAAAATTCTACGGATCGACATAGGGGATACATGGCTACGCCAGTCGAGCTGTCTTTATCTGGTTCTAGGGCTACATTGAGATCCCCAGCTAGGATCAGTGCACCCTCTTGCACTGCCAACACTGAGTTTGTGAGTTTCTGAAAATGTTTTGACTGTCTATTATTTGGAGCATAGACATTAACTAATGTAATAGACCGATGATATAATTTGCCTACCAATATAATCCATCTTACCTCGGTATCCTCTACTTTATGCTGTAACTGAAAAGGGGTTTGTCTGTGAAACAATATGCCTACTCCGTTTTTCTTTTTCATATGTGAGGCAAAGTACCCTACGGGAAACTCCTTGTTATGAAAAAGGGGTACATTGTCTCTGGCAAAATGTGTCTCTTGGACAAACACTATTTCTCCCGATAATTGTAGAAACTGCAAAAACAAAAAAGCATTAATATTCATAAAAACTTTCTGATTAATATACAAAAGCATATCAATGGGTAAATAGCTAGTAAGAAACCGCCTGCACTTGGGGTTCTCGCTTTGAATTACATTAACAAAAGGGAGTTCATGTCACACAATTTTGGTGACATAACAACCTATGAATGTAAAAAAAAAAGATTTTTTTTTTTTTTTTCAAAACAGATTTGCAACCGTAAACAACTTGTAAATCGAAATGTCACAATACATCTAGTAATCTAATAGACATATAAGTAGGCTAAACATAGCATATGACTATAGCAAGGAACTTAAATGAATGTCATTTTTGTAATTCCCTTATCAACAAGGTACATAAGATACAAGGATACTGTAACCTCCATTTAAGCTTTCCAATTTCAGGTAGGATCTCCTATGGTAGTAGTTGGAATGGGTCCAACAGCTTGGTTCTTATTCTTCCTTTTCTTGGCCACTTTGCTCCAACCGGCATGGGATGGTCTTGGCAGCTGTTCCAGAGTATCTTCGTTATATACTGTTCCATCTTTCAAGCTCGGTAGAGTGGGTTTAGATATTCCCAGTTGTTCACAGAAGTGGTCAATGTCCTCTTGTGATTTATATATGGCCACAGTGCTTCCTTTGATTACCTTCAGGCAAAAGGGAAAACCCCATCTAAAAAGTGCAAAGTGAGGTACCTTGCCTCCTTTCTTTTAGAAAGCGTCATAGGGCTGAGGTCAGCAAAGAATTGAATAGTGCTACCTTCAAATAAGACAGGATGTTTTTTTCTAGCTGCAGACAATATGTTTTCTTTGTCCTTGAAACTGGTGAATTTGATGACTATTTCACGAGGCGGTGCATTCTCTTTTGGGACCGGTCTCAAGGCCCTATGATATCTGTCCAAAGGGAACTCAATCTCCTCTTTCTCCTCTGATATGAAATTGAACAGTCTCTGTAAATAAGGGAGAAGTTGTCCTGTCTGAACCGTTTCAGGAACGCCTCGTAGTCTGACATTCTGGCGCTGACCCCTGTTATCCAGGTCCTCAACCTGATCTTGAAGCTGTTCTATTAAAGTTTGTTGACGTGAGGATTGCCTGGCATGTTGGTCAAGATATTTGTTAGTCAAGTCAGCATCTTCTTTCAGCACGGCTATTCTGTTACCAATTTAATTTACTTCTTTCTTAACCTCTGCTATGCTGGATTTGATGATCTGACTCAATTGTGTAATTAAGTCCGTGAAATCTTCCTTAGATGGTAGTAGCCAAAGGTCAGCCCTTGTCAAAGGTGTCTGTGCCTCAATTTCCATCTCTAGATCTGTAGTGTCCTGTGCAGTATCCTCCTCTCCCCTAGACTCCATAGTGGTGGTGTCAGTAAGCTTAAAGAAATTATGCATCTTAGGGTTTGGAGTACCCACATTCTTAGTAGATTTGTCTGCTCTAGGGAGTCGTTTAGATGCCATATTTAGTGCTTTAATTTTAGGGCACTTATTAGTAAGTAGTCACATAGGGCGTTTATTATTGTTGTAAATGCAACAGCAGAAGTTATTATCGTTGTGCTGCTAAGGACTTTATTATTTTTATTTTAAAAGCCAGTCTCATTATGTTCAGACTCTTAAAGCGAGACCCTGTTTATTTGCAGCCCAGTGGCAGTTTTAAAGTTATGTTCTGTTCTAATTTGGTTTGCGCTGTAGATATATGATAAAGAAGGAAAAAAGCACCTCTCATATACTACCACATCAGGGCAGTTTATAAATTTTGATAATACATCTTGTTGCACTGCCGATCGGACCAATATGGCGTCTTTCGCGCCCTTTAGATACAGTGCTATGTGCGATGTTATGCCCCAGTACCTGATCTAGTGCTCTCTGCACAAGCCGGCCATGGAACAGACTGCAGTCTTCAAAGTAGTGATCAGCGGTAAGGCATCTGGAATGATCATGTCAACCTCTGATTCTCCCGGCATCTATGTACTGCGTCTGAGGTAGCGTGGGTAGGCCGCGGCAAGAAGTCTGCGCAGATGTAGTGGAAAGTCCACGGCAGCCTCTCCCACTGCTCCACTCTACAATCCTCTAGTCTCCATATATCTTCCGATTGTAGTTTACACTTGTGTCTGGCGTGTAGGTCGCAAAAACCATATGTTGTGGCTGTTAGTCTCCCGGAGCTCTCCTTTCACATGACCATCCTGAGCGCTGGTCGGCTCCACCCCCCCTCTCTCATCTTTTTAACTCAAAAAAAGATATGAACAAAATCCTTGACCCAGTTCCTCTACGGGAACTGGAGCAATAACTCACAGGGAACATAGGTCCCTTACTTACAAAGGACCAGAACCTCAATCCCTCAATATTCTGCTTCATAGCCAGGCATGCTAACCATTATGCTATGCCAGAGAAAGTGATCCTAATCTGTATCCCTGAGAGACTACCTCCACGGTATAAGAATAAAATCTCCTCAAAAGAAAAAATGAAATTACCATTGAAGAGTCTTAAGGAGATCCCAAGAATTTTATACATAAATATCTATAAACGTAACCCTGAATAAAACAAGATGACGCATACATCATAGAATCACTTCAAAATGGAAGAGATTATAAAACAGTGTCCACAACAAATAGGGAACATTAAAATAAATCTATCAGTGTCGAAAGAACACTGAAGAAATATAAATGTATGTCACCCGGGGTTATGTATGTCACAGACATTACCATATCTCACCTCAATATGTGAGAAATAAATGTATACGTTAGTGCCCTGAGAACACTAAGAAAAAAGTGTGAACATGAAAAACAATACATGGTACAGACCTAGGCTTTAAAACTATCACTCCATACTGTAAACATGCACAGATTACAAAGCATTAGAGATGATAGGAATATGAACCTGAACTGCTAGGCTATTTCAGAGAGCCAGAGCAGTACAAGGCATATGCCAATGTACGTCTGAGCGGTATGGTCAAACCAGCATGATAGCAGATCTAGCTAAGAAGCAGCAAATCTTATGAAGAAAACTCCTCATACAGATCCCTAGTGCTGGTCTTGTTAGCCGTGAACCTCTATTACTGTATATAGAAAACAGTAAAAGAGAATTTAGAGAAAAATCATTAGACACCTTCCTTAGCTATCAAAAAGTTTTCTGAGATAACTAGATATGGCATGGAAATGCATCACTGTTAATTTTCTGTGCAGCTCTGGAAAGGAAAATAGCTGAGTCTCCGTGTGTGCATGACAAACAGCCACTCGGCTATCGCCACTGCTGCTTCTGCTGATCCAATGCTTAAAGCTGCAACAAATGTTTAAACAATGACATTGAAGGGAGTCTGTGAAAAGCTGCATTGGATCAGCAGAAGCAGCAGTGGCGATAGCCGAGTGGCTGTTTGTCATGCACACACGGAGACTCAGCTTAATGGGAGTAGTTGCAGTGGGGGGGGGCGGAGTTCCGAATATTGCAGAGGAGAAGAATAAACAGCTTTCCATAAACCCCCCATTTGTGATAGAAAATCCCTCGCATGCACTATAGAAAAGTTTTCTGAATTTCACAGGTCTAAATAGTTTACCAGTGACGTATGTGGCCAGGTATGTGATGACGCTGGCACGCATGCGCATTAGGGCCAAAAGTGTAAAACAGCTGACGTAACGTCACAGAAAGTGACATGGTTCGCTCTTTTCAAAAGTTCCGCCTCTTACCAGAACACCGGCTCTGGAACTCACCCCCATTTCACTGCAAGGAGCTCCGTCCTGAAAAAAAAGGGTCCCCATGGAACCGCCTATACTCCATTAGCTCCGGCACTAGTAGGAACCCCTGCTGCAGATGAAGGGCTTACCGCTTCACGGGACTCATCTGTAAAACAAACATGAGAATAAAAGATTATCCCGAGGTGCCTTCGAACGCTTCCTACAAAGCGGCTGCAGCACTCCCGAGTACATCGGGTTACACATAAAGTTCCCTCAGACTGTAAAAGCGTGCGAAAACAATGGCGCTGCACCACTAGATAAACGTAAAACACCTAACAGTCCCACAACACATAAATGCTTCCAAAATACTATATAGACTTTCCTTATATATAAAAAGGTACTCTAATTCCTTAATAGTTGCGTTAAGGCAGAAAACGGGCATAAGAATTAATATAAACGCCCTATCTCCTTTAATAAAAATGGACCACCCTGCTATGGAGAGATAACCCCAGACTGCTCTGGGCCCTAAAGTCCCAGACCCATAACAAGTCCTAAATAAAAAAAAATCCCTTGAGAAATATAAATAAAGGACTTACCCTCCAGGGTCTCTGTTGCAGAGCAGATACAGCACCTCCAGGTTTAGCCATTTTCCTCACACATCTGGCAGGGACCTGGACAGAAAAGAAAGAACAAAGTAACCAACCCTGGCTTTCCATAACAGGGATAGTAATAATGTTAGAAGTAAAGCAAAGACAACCTCGTCGCCTTCTAACTGCTAAAAGCCACAATTTATCTTATTAAAGAGATTGACATGGGCACAGCATAGCCCCTAATCCTTGCTTGCAGGGAAAAATACCCATTGAAGGATTAAATATCTTCGGACGCCATCTTCGCACATCCTCCCTTGACAGAGGCAAAGAGAATGACTGGGGTTTATGGGTAACGGAAGTGACACTTAACAGCTCTTTGCCTCCTCCTGCTGGTCAGGAGTAAACATCCCACTAGTAATTGGAATTTGTGGACTCTCCATGCAATAGGAAAGAAATAACATGATCTATCTTAATCATGAAACAAAAATTTTGGGTTCCCTATCATGTTAAGTCTAACATGGGATAAAATGTTTTACTGTATATTTACTGTTTATATTTCTTTCATGTAATTGGCAAGAGTCCAATTACATGAAGAGTCCAATAGGTGTAAGCCTGCAAAATACTGTATACACCTAAATTGAGTAAATAAGTGGTCAGTGGATCTTAAAGGATCTAAAATTTACTGAACTGGGGTCAGTTCCAGAATGCTCCATCATCCAAAGAAAATGCAGACAGCATTCAGTATAATTTAACTTATTGCATTAAGAGACACAATAAAATACAATAAAAAAATTAAAATCCAAGAATCTAAGGAGAATAGGAGAGATTGGGAGAGAATGAGAGCAACAGAAAGAGACATTCGGACCAGCTCTGCATACCAAATCCTGTGAGGCCATGCTGGGGCTATCAGGATTACAAATGACCGTTCCATTTTGATTTTGGAAATTACTCTGGGAAGCAGGACCAGAGGGGGGAATATATAAGCAGGCTGGTAAGACCAAGGAACTGCTAGAGCCTCCAACATCTGAGGATCCCTGGCCTTGCAAGGTACCTGGGAAGTTTCTTGTTCAAACGAAAGGCCATCAGATCTATTTCTGGTGGGCCCCAAAGTTGTATAATCAGATAGAACACATCTTGGTGGAGAGATCACTCTCCTGGATGCAGGGACTGACGACTGAGGTAATTGCCTCCTAGTTGTCTACCCCTGGGATATGAATCACAGTGATGAGGCAGGAGTTGGCTTCTGCCCAACAAAGGATTCAAGATACCTCTATCATGTCTCGGGAACTTTGAGTTCCCCCTTGATTATTGACATAGGCCACTGTGGTGATATTGTCTGTCTGAAAATGGAGATACAGTTCTTTCTTCAATAGGAGCCATGCCTGAAGGTCACTGAAGACAGCACAGAGTTTCAAAATATTAATTGGTTACCTTGCCTCCCGAGGATTGTGCTGTAATAGACCCCCAAACAGCTCCCCAACCTGTAAGACTTGCATCTGTGGTGATCACAGACCAGGTAAGACAAACAAAGGAAGCCCCCTGAAGAATAGAGTGGTAATTTAACCACCAAGTCAGACAAAAGTGAGTATTGGGATCAAAGACCATCTGCTGTGATATTTGAGTATAATCCTTGCACCATTGGCGTAGTATACAAAGCTGAAGAGCTCTCATATTAAAAAGAGCAAAAGGGATCTTGTTCAAAGCTTCAATCATGAGGCCTAGTACTTCCATACACAGTCACTGAAGGGAATGAAAGAGATTGAAGCTGAAACCAATTGTATTCGTCTCTTTTCTGTTAACCTAACCTTTTGTTTGGGGTATCAAGGAAATCTTTGGTAAATTGATCCTCTAACCATGTATTTGAAGAAACAACAATAGTTGTTTCGTGTGAGATTCTGCTAAATATAAAGATTGAGCCAATACCAAGATATCTTCCAAATATGGAAATACCACAATACCCTGCACTCTAATTTCAGATAAAAGGGCACCGAGAACCTTCAGAAATTAGTAATGTTCTGGGTGGATTGGGATGTGAACGTAAACAACCGGTAAATCTATTGTGGACATAAAGTGACCTTGTTGAATAAGAAGTAGGATAGGCCTTATAGTTTCAATTTTGAAAGTTGTAATTCTTACAAATTTGGTAAGAGTTTTCAGATCCAGAATTGGTCTGAAAGAATGTACCTTTTTTGGTACAATGAAGAGATTTGAATAAAATCCCATAATGACTCCCATATTTTCCAGATCCAAAACAGATTTTAGAAACGCCTGGGTGTTTTGGAATATGGGTGAGAAAAAATCTCCCCATAGGAGGTCGTATTGTGAATCCAATTAAGATTGAAAGTGTGCACTGTACGACGCAATTTAATAAGGTACTACGCCTGTCCCTTAAAAGATGCGTCACAGCGTGCACGGTCATGCGCATAAAGTGTAAAAAATTATTGGACGGTTTAAGCATGTCCCCTGCTATGCCGGTAAATATGCCCTGCTATGAGCAAGTTTTGACACATTCATAATTATAAACCCCTTGTTATGCCCCCTTCTAAGAAAAAAGCTGCATCGCTGCTCTTGTTATGTATGCCCTTCATGGGCTATAATTCATATGCTATTTGTTAAAAAAAAAATCCTATGTACAATAAACATTGAGGGTAATATACTTACCCTTAGACACTCTTCCACTGATAACAGACAGCCAGACCAGTACTGAAACATATCAGCAGAGGTAATGGAATGAGTATAATGTCGATATGTAAAGGGAAGCAGAAGATTAATCCTTGCAACCAAATTTACAGAGAGCCCATGAAAAGATTTCCTTTGAGGCAAAAACATTGTAACATGAGGCAGTACTTCCTTCACTTCCCTCTGACAAGCACTGTACTCTGAGGGAAACCAGCTTCAATATCCTCTGAAGCGCCTTTCACTGAAAAAATCAAGCAAATCATCATGCTTCAACCACCTCCTAAGAAGGCAAAGTTTAAAAATTGCGGTATGTGTGAGGGGCCTCCTCCTGGTAGGAATGTATATCCCATATATAACAGCTTGTAAACTCTCGCCATCTATATAAAATAAATAATGGCAATAAAATATAATTACCACTGCGGTTCTTGGAAAATTATAATCTTACCCCTATTAAAATGGCAAGCTAAACAGAAGCAATACAGGAGCTGTACCTCAGATGCGCAGAGAAGATAAATCCCCCAAAAAAGTAATTTTTCAAATCATCATATCATGTACACGTATTAGCCAATTTTTATCGTTTATCTGTAATTTGCTCTTGAAAACATTACTTCTGCCCAACCCTTCTTGGACTTCATTATGCATTGCTAATTACAGAATTCTACCTAGGTAGAACAATAATGGCGGCCCCTATTCACATTTCCAATTGTCTGTGGCAATGTATGCACAAAACTAACCTCATTCCTCCAGTATCAGCCTGTGCGTCATCAACACTGTGTTGGGTGTTGACGAAGAGGCCAGTGATGTTGCAGTCAGAGCGGCATGCCAGATCGCTGAAGACGGAGGGACGCAAGCGCATGCAGTCAGGCTTGGAGGAGTGCCTAGAGCAGCAGCAGTAGCATCTATAACAATTTAGGTATTTTTAAATCCCCTAGACAAGTGAAGGATACCTTGGCACCTCAGATGTTTTGAAACTTCATTTCCCATGAAGCTTAGGCACTCTGCAGTCTAGTTGAGCATCATGGGAAATATAGTTCAGAAACATCAGGGGTGCCAAGGTTAGCCATCACTGCCCTAGACCAGGGGTCAGCAACCTTGCCACCCTAAATGTTTCAGAACTACATTTCCCATTATACTCAGTCAGATTAAAGTGTGTCTGAGCATTATGGGAAATGTAGTTCCAAAACATCTGGGGAGCCAAGGTTGCTGACCCCTGCCCTAAACTGACAAGCAATTTAATGACGAAATACATGATCTTTGCATGTGGGGTACTGGCTAAAGCAAAATGGAGGATGTGCCATTAGCTTTACAATATTACAAAGCATATTTGATTGCCCAAAGATTCAAATGTGCATGCATTAGATGATCTGTGCTTGCTCGCAATTGGATGATGATATGGAAAGTCATAAGAGCTATTTTAGCAGATATAAATATAACTTAAATAGGAAATTAAGCTTTGTTTACAACTGAAGATTTATAACCCTTTAACCACTGTACTGCTGCACCTCTTCCCTGGCCTACAAATTGAATTAAAATAAAAGAGCGCCCTAACTTGAATTGTGCATGAAAATCGGTAGCACTGGGGGATAGATGTGTGACTGACAGCTAGTTTGCGCTGAAGTAGAAAAACGGAGCATGCATATAAAATTGACAGTGCTAACGTTACAGGTATACATAAAAACATAAATTATGCTTACCTGATAATTTTCTTTTCTTCAGATGGAAAGAGTCCACAGCTGCATTCATTACTTTTGGAAATTAAGAACCCGGCCACCAGGAGGAGGCAAAGACACCCCAGCTGAAGGCTTAAATACTTCTCCCACTTCCCTCATACCCCAGTCATTTTGCCGAGGAACAAGGAACAGTAGAAGAAATTCCAGGGTGAAAAGGTGCCAGAAGAAAATAACACGCCCCCCAGAAAAAAACGGGCGGGGAAATGTCATCTGAAGAAAAGAAAATTATCAGGTAAGCATAATTTATGTTTTTCTTCATAAATGGAAAGAGTCCACAGCTGCATTCATTACTTTTGGGAAAACAATACCCAAGCTATAGAGGATACTGAATGCGCAAACGGGAGGGAACAAAAGGCAGCCCCATTCTGAGGGCACCAGGCCTGAAAAACCCTTACCCAACAAAAAAACAGCTTCGTCCGAAGCCGAGAAAATTGGAAAAGAAAAAAGGCCCCAAGGACACTGCCCCGCAGATAGTCCATAAGCCTGGCTAGAGACCGCAGAAAGAACACAACTGAGCCAGCACGCCTCCAGGAGACAGTCACTCAGAAAGCGGCCCTCCACAACACACCCCGTACCAGACAATGGGGATCACCAAACAAACTCCCAAAAGGAAAAGAGATGGGGGAATAAGCAAGTATCCCCCCAAAACCCCAAAATGGGTATAACAGATTCCAAGAAAGGAAAACACCAAGAACCAAGCCAAACTCACAGAGACCGAAAACAGTCGTGAAATCAAGGGGAGGCAATGCTCAGACCCCAGATGTACAGAAACCACAAGGTTAAAACCAGGAATCCAACACAGAGAATAACTTCTCCTCAAGATAGTGCAACTGCACCCTAAAAGAAGACTGAAGACAGAGTCCTCAAGGAACTCAGAATATTGAAGTCTTCAGAAACCGATATACGTGCAGCAAACCCAGAAGGCAAGCCCCTGGGTCAACACCACACACTACAGTCATACCAGGATGACTTCAGAAGTAAAGTACTTGCAGGCAGGTAAGAGCAGCAGAAGATAGGTCACAAACCCTACTACAGACTGCAAAACATCTACTAAGCAGTGGACCCAGTGCAGGTGTAACCAAAAATCCGCCAGCCCTACTCCATATCCTGAACATGGAGAAGCACAGAAACCTCAAAAAGGCTCACCGTACCACAAGGACCCAAAGGTGAACAATAGAGTCTTGATAGAAATCTGCCAACACACAGATACAATGCAAACGGTTGTGACTGATTTCAAACTGCAACCTTCTGCTTGCTATGCAGCAAAGTAACCCACAGACCACTACAGCTGTCACGTCTGAAGGACAGAGGAACAGAAAAAAAACCCAAACACCAGTCCCCAAAAAGAGTATAGAAAAAGATGAACCAGCCACCCCAACGGAGCTCAGGTGCCAACCCAAGAACTCCAAAAATAGGAAGTCCAAGAGAATCCATAGGAGAGGAACTGAGAAAATGCAATAGAGCCTCAGAAGACCAAGCACGACACTACATGACAGTCTAGAACATGGAGACATCATCTCCCCAGAGGAAACAGAACCCTAAAGAGCAGATCGCTCTCCTCTAGAGGATAAAAAACTCCTGTTCCAACAACCTGCACACAGGACAGGACAGGACAACCAACCTCCAGAGAAAGGAAACCCCACCCCCATAAGGAGGACAAATGACCCCCCCGAAGGGGAGAGTACTGAATGAACAGTGCACAAGCTCATAAGATATGAAGCCATAGGCTGAGGAAACAAATCCAAATGAAATCATCTAGACATCAGAGATGAACATCGAGGAACTCCCCAAAAAAGAAGAAGTGCACAACTCAGACAAAGGGCAAAGAAATCCTAGCCAAGCCTTTTAGACCGAAGGTCATAGCCTGTGTTCCCTGGAAAAACTGGATCACACTGAACCAGCCACAGGATCGTAAGTCTGCTGGACATCCGGATGATCAACAACAAAAACTATAGGCCTGAGCCTCAGATCGTTCAAGGGAACATAACCGGACTAACCCGGAAAACGGGAACAAGTCACATTCGGAAATCCCAACCCAAAAGGGAAGATGACACTCCAAAGGGAGCTAAAGTATGACAGAGTCGCATGAGTGGCCTAGAGCCCACCAAGGCGATTAAAAAAACAATGCCCAGAAAAACATTGAGGACAAGGTCACCCGAAGAGTGAGCAAACAAAGACTAGTCTCCATAATCTCCTCCAGAGTACCAGAGGTCCATACCCAAGGAAAAAGAATGCAGAGCATCATAAACCCCGGTAGAAAAACCCCTAAGCAAAGCTTGGAGAAGGAGACAACACGGCCTACCATCCACTGATAGGGAACAACTTAATTCCCAAAGTAGGAAAAGCCACAAGGCCCTCCCATAAGGCGGCCAAGACCGCTAAGGGACAATGGACAAGTCCCGAAGTCTCATCCGAAGAAGAGAACCTCAAAATGAAAAATCCAAAAAAAGGACGATTCCAAGAACCACAAAGGCAAGACCGCCAGAACCGGTCAGCAAGGAGGTCTGAAATCCTCCCAACCTCCAACCCACGCGGGGAAGGAAACACTACACATCCCGACGTAAAGACAGAATCATGAGAGAGTCTAACTAGTATTTATATAGAGCCTTTCTCCCAGTGGGACACAAAGCGCTTTTCCAGTGCCCGCTCTCGGATTAACCAAATCGTCAGCTAAATAGTAATAGTTGTTATTACCCAATCTTAATGGTACTCATTTTATCGACCTCAGAAGGATGAAGGGCTGAGTCGGCCTGTGACCCTAGGACCTTTGCCAAATTTCTCCATCGCCACAGGGCTAGGAATGCGGAAATGGAGACTCAAAAACGTGACCAC
This sequence comes from Bombina bombina, assembly GCF_027579735.1. Taxonomy (NCBI): domain Eukaryota; kingdom Metazoa; phylum Chordata; class Amphibia; order Anura; family Bombinatoridae; genus Bombina; species Bombina bombina. The sequence goes on along the minus strand of NC_069502.1, from coordinate 1,003,408,949 downwards.
GCCCGGTCACAAGGTGAACCATACATTCCAGAAAAAGCACGCCAGACCGTAAAGGCTGCATCACTTCCAAAGGCCGTTATGGCACACAAAGCCATAAGCCTAAGTAACACTACACATAAGCGGGTCGAATCACATAACAAACATGATTAAAAAAAACCCTGTTCAATAACCCCCTTCCGGAGATATTACCCTTATATATAGTTAGTCCCACAAGGTGGTAGCCTCTCGGGAAACATTTGTAATACAATACAATCATGATGAAAGTAAAATGAAACAATATTACCGGAATCTACGCCATGGAACAGGAACACGGTTCTTCAAGTGTGACGGGATAGTAGCATCGCCTCCGCCGACTTGAGAGAAGAAAGCAGGCAGCAGAGCGAAGTTCGACAATGCTGATTGCTTGAGAAGCTGTTAACATGAGTCAGGATGGTTTCGCAGAAAACATAATTTATGTAAGAACTTACCTGATAAATTCATTTCTTTCATATTAGCAAGAGTCCATGAGCTAGTGACGTATGGGATATACATTCCTACCAGGAGGGGCAAAGTTTCCCAAACCTTAAAATGCCTATAAATACACCCCTCACCACACCCACAATTCAGTTTAACGAATAGCCAAGAAGTGGGGTTATAAGAAAGGAGCAAAAGCATAAAAAATAAGGAATTGGAATAATTGTGCTTTATACAAAAAAATCATAACCACCACAAAAAGGGTGGGCCTCATGGACTCTTGCTAATATGAAAGAGATGAATTTATCAGGTAAGTTCTTACATAAATTATGTTTTCTTTCATGTAATTAGCAAGAGTCCATGAGCTAGTGATGTATGGGATAGCAGATACCCAAGATGTGGAACTTCCACGCAAGAGTCACTAGAGAGGGAGGGATAAAATAAAGACAGCCAATTCCGCTGAAAAAATTAATCCACTACCCAAACAAAAGTTTCAATTTTTATAATGAAAAAAACTGAAATATAAGCAGAAGAATCAAACTGAAACAGCTGACCGAAGTACTATCATACCAAAAACTGCTTCTGAAGAAGAGAAAACATCAAAATGGTAGAATTTAGTAAAAATATGCAAAGAAGACCAAGTCGTTGCTTTGCAAATCTGATCAACAGAAGCTTCATTCTTAAAAGTCCAGGAAGTAGAAACTGACCTAGTATAATGAGCCGTAATCCTCTGAGGCGGGGATTAATCCGACTCCAAATAAGCATGATGAATCAAAAGCCTTAACCAAGATGCCAAAGAAAAGGCAGAATCCTTCTGACCTTCCTAAAACCAGAAAAGATAACAAATAGACTAGAAGTCTGTCTGAAATCTGAGTAGCTTCAACATAATATTTCAAAACTCTTACCACATCCAAAGAATGTAAGAATCTTACCAAAGAATTCTTAGGATTAGGACACAAGGAAGGGACAATAATCCCTCTACTAATGTTGTTAGAATTCACAACTTTAGGTAAAAATTGAAATGAGGACAGCAAAAACCACCTTATCCTGATGAAAATCAGAAAAAGGAGATTTTACAAGAAAGAACAGATAATTAAAAAACTGTTCTAGTTGAAGAGATGTCTAAAAAGAACAATACTTTCCATGAAAGTAATTAATGTCCAAAGAAAGCATATGCTCAAACAGAAGAGCCTGTAAAGCCTTCAGAACCAAAATAAGACTCCAAGGAGGAGAAATTGGCTTAATGACAGGCTTGATATGAACCAAAGGCTGAACAAAACAATGAATATCAGAAAGATTTAGCAATTCTTACTGTGAAACAGCACAGAAAAAGCAGAGATTTGTCCTTTCAAGGAACATGCAGACAAAACCTTATGAAGAACTATAAAATCCTAGGAATTCTAAAAGAATGCCAAGAGAATTCATAAGAAGAGCATCATGAGATGTAAATCTTCCAAACTCGATAATAAATCCTACTAGACACAGATTTATGAGCCTGCAACATAGTATTAATCACTGAGTCAGAGAAACTTCTATGACTAAGTACTAAGCGTTAAATTTTCATACCATCAAATTAATAATTTGAATTCCTGATGAAAAAAACGAATGTTAAGATATAAGGTCTGGCCTTAATGGAAGTAACCAAGATTGGCAACTGGACATCCGAACAAGAACCATATACCAAAACCTGTGTGGCCATGCTGGAGCCACCAGCCACACCAAAGATTGCTCTATGATGATTTAGAAAATCACTCTAAAAAGAAGAACCAGAGATGAAAAAAATATAGGCAGATTGATAATTCCAAGAAAGTGTTAATGCATACAATACTTCCGCCTGAGGATCCCAGGACCTGAATAGGCCCCTGGGAAGTTCCTTGTTTAGATGAGATACCATCAGATCTATTTCTGGAAGCCCTCACATCTGGAAAAATTGAAAAACATATCTGGGTAAAGAGACCATTCTCCCGGATGTAAAGCTTGATTAACAGAGATAATCCGCTTCCCAATTGTCTATACCTGAGAAAAGGACCACAGAAATTAGATAGGAGTTGGATTTAGCCCAAGCAAATATCCGAGATACTTCTGTCACAGCCTAAAGACTGATAGTCCCACCCTGATGATTGACATACGTCACAGTTGTGACATTGTCTGTCTGAAAAACCAAACTGAAGAACTCTGAGAATGCACAGAGTTCCAAAATATCAAATGGTAATCTCGCCTCCTGAGATTTCCAAACCCCTTGTGCTGACAGAGATCCTCAACCTAAAAGACTCATATCTGTAGAGATCATGGTCCAGGTTGAAAGAACCGAAGAGACCTGTAGAACTAAATGATGGTGATCTTAACCACCGAATAAAAGATAGTTAAACCTTAGGATTCAAAAATATAAAAAGTGATATCCTAGAATCCCTGCACCATTATTCAGCATAAAAAACTGGAAAGGTTTCCTATGAAAAGAGCAAAGGAAATCGAAACCAATGCTGAAGCCATGAAAACCTAAAATTTCCATGCATATATAGCAACTTGAAGGAAATAATAGAGACTGAAGGTTCCGACAAACGGAACCCAATAAACTTGTCACTTGTCTGTTAGAGACAAAAACATTGACACAATCTATCTGGAAACCTAAAAAAAAAGGTGATCCTTGTGTGAGGAATCAAGGAGCTTTTGATAAAAAAGATCCTCTAACCATGTCTTGAAGAAACAACAAAGTTGAATCGTATGAGATTCCGCAGAACGAAAAGACTGAGCCAGTACCACGATACCGTCCAAATAAGGAACACTGAGAACCTTGAAAAGATTCTTAGAGCTGTCGCTAGACCAGAAGGAAAAGCAACAAATTGGTAATGCTTGTCAAAAAAAGAGAATCTCAGAAAATAAAAATAATCTGAATGAAAACAGAAATTGAAGATATGCATCTATTGTATTTATTGTAAACAAATAATGCCATCACTGACCAAAAAGGCAGAATAGACCATATAAACACCAATCTAAAATATGGTACACTTATATGACAGTTCAAAAGATTTTCTATCTTTGGAACAATGAATAGTCTTGAAAAAATGCCAAAACCCAGTTCCTAAAATGAAACTGGAATAAATACCCCAGAAAACTCCAGGTCTGAGACACACTTCAGGAAAGTGTTAGTCTTACTGGAATAGCTGGAATAGCTGGAATATGATAGAGAAAAAAGACTTCTCACAGACAGTTTTACTCTGAAACCTATTCTGTACCCAAAGTCTAAGAAGTTTGGACCGAATAGAACCAAACAAATTTAAAAAAAAAATCTTAACCTGCCCCTTGCCAGCCAAGCTGGAATAAGAATCGCACCAACATGCAAATTTGGGGAGCTGACTTTGAACTTTAAAAAGGCTTAATAGAATGAAGAAAAAAACTTCCAATTATAAACATGTTACTTGGGGAAGAATTCAGGATTCCGTTCCTTAGTAAGAACAGAAAACTAATATAAGCTTAAAGTTTTAGTCTTAGAACTCAATCTTGAAGCCCAGAGTAACAGTTAAATAATTGAATCCAATTATGAACCAAATAATTGATTATCTTGGAAAAAAATAAAATATGGATTTTAGAAATCAAATTAGCATTCCAAGATTGAAATCACAAAATTCTTCTAGCTAAAATAGCTAAAGACATAGATTAAACCTCATTTGCGAAAATATTTAATAAAATGACAACACAAATGAAATTATTAGCATGTTAATCAAGTTAAAGGATCAGACAAATCAACAAATGCAAGATAACAAGACAATGCAATAGCACTTAGTCTGAACTTCAAATAAGTAGAAGATTTTGTCCTTTTAACAATGCTAAACAAATCATAATCCGATACTTGATCTTAAAGTATCCAACCAGAAAGATGCAGCAATTGCAACATCAGCCAAATAAATTACAGGTCTAAGAAAAGTACCTGAAAATAATTTTCCTTAAATAAGATACGACCATCTGAAGGAAAAAAATAAATACTATTTGCTATAAGAATAATAGTATATTTAGCAGGAGTAGAGATAGCCCCATTAACTTGGGGAATCTTTCCTCAAAACTGAAAACTAACTGCTGGCAAAGAATACAATTTAAAAACCTTAAAGAAAATTCTCAGCCTATTCCATTCCCTAGTATCAGGAACTAGAAAAAAACCTCTGAAGAAACAACAGAAGATAAATAAGCAGAATTTAAATGTTAGCTAGACCTTAAAATCAAAAGAACTAGATATTTCAATATCCAAAATAATCAACACCTTTTGAACAAAGAACAAATGTACTCTATTAAAAAATAAAAAACATAATTTATGTAAGAACTTGCCTGATAAATTCATTTCTTTCATATTAGCAAGAGTCCATGAGCTAGTGACGTATGGGATATACATTCCTACCAGGAGGGGCAAAGTTTCCCAAACCTCAAAATGCCTATAAATACACCCCTCACCACACCCACAAATCAGTTTAACGAATAGCCAAGAAGTGGGGTGATAAGAAAAAAGTGCGAAAGCATAAACAATAAGGAATTGGAATAATTGTGCTTTATACAAAAAAATCATAACCACCACAAAAAGGGTGGGCCTCATGGACTCTTGCTAATATGAAAGAAATGAATTTATCAGGTAAGTTCTTACATAAATTATGTTTTCTTTCATGTAATTAGCAAGAGTCCATGAGCTAGTGACGTATGGGATAATGAATACCCAAGATGTGGATCTTCCACGCAAGAGTCACTAGAGAGGGAGGGATAAAATAAAGACAGCCAATTCCGCTGAAAAATAATCCACACCCAAAACAAAGTTTAAATCTTATAATGAAAAAAACTGAAATTATAAGCAGAAGAATCAATCTGAAACAGCTGCCTGAAGTACTTTTCTACCAAAAACTGCTTCAGAAGAAGAAAATACATAAAAATGGTAGAATTTAGTAAAAGTATGCAAAGAAGACCAAGTTGCTGCTTTGCAAATCTGATCAACCGAAGCTTCATTCTTAAATGCCCAGGAAGTAGAGACTGACCTAGTCGAATGAGCTGTAATCCTTTGAGGCGGAGTTCTACCCGACTCAACATAAGCATGATGAATCAAAGACTTTAACCAAGATGCCAAGGAAATGGCATAAGCCTTCTGACCTTTCCTAGAACCAGAAAAGATAACAAATAGACTAGAAGTCTTTCGGAAATCTTTAGTAGCTTCATCATAATATTTCAAAGCTCTAACTACATCCAAAGAATGCAACGATCTTTCCTTAGAATTCTTAGGATTAGGACACAATGAATTTCTTTACTAATGTTGTTAGAATTCACAACCTTAGGTAAAAATTTAAATGAAGTTCGCAACACCGCCTTATCCTGATGAAAAATCAGAAAAGGAGACTCACAAGAAAGAGCAGATAATTCAGAAACTCTTCTAGCAGAAGAGATGGCCAAAAGAAACAAAACTTTCCAAGAAAGTAATTTAATATCCAGCTAATGCATAGGTTCAAACGGAGGAGCTTGAAGAGCCCCCAGAACTAAATTCAAACTCCAAGGAGAAGAAATTGACTTAATAACAGGTTTTATACGAACCAAAGCCTGTACAAAACAATGAATATCAGGAAGACTAGCAATCTTTCTGTGAAAAAGAACAGAAAGAGTAGAGATCTGTCCTTTCAAGGAACTTGCAGACAAACCTTTATCCAAACCATCCTGAAGAAACTGTAAAATTCTAGGAATTCTAAAAGAATGCCAAGAAAAATGATGAGAAGAACACCAAGAAATGTAAGTCTTCCAGACTCGATAATATATCTTCCTAGATACAGATTTATGAGCCTGTAACATAGTATTAATTACGGAATCAGAGAAACCTCTATGACTGAGAATCAAGCGTTCAATCTCCATACCTTCAAATTTAAGGATTTGAGATCCTGATGGAAAAAAGGACCTTGCGATAGAAGGTCTGGTCTTAATGGATGAGTCCACGGTTGGCAAGTAGCCATCCGGACAAGATCCGCATACCAAAACCTGTGAGGCCATGCTGGAGCCACCAGCAGAACAAACGAACGCTCCTTTAGAATCTTGGAAATCACTCTTGGAAGAAGAACTAGAGGCGGAAAGATATAGGCAGGATGATACTTCCAAGGAAGTGACAATGCATCCACTGCTTCCGCCTGAGGATCACTGGATCTGGACAGATACCTGGGAAGCTTCTTGTTTAGATGAGAAGCCATCAGATCTATTTCTGGAAGTCCCCATATTTGAACAATGTGAAGAAATACCTCTGGGTGAAGAGACCATTCGCCCGGATGTAACGTTTGGCAACTGAGATAATCCGCTTCCCAATTGTCTATACCTGGGATATGAACCGCAGAAATTAGACAGGAGCTGGATTCCGCCCATAACAGTATTCAAGATACTTCTTTCATAGCCAGAGGACTGTGAGTCCCTCCTTGATGATTGACATATGCCACGGTTGTGACATTGTCCGTCTGAAAACAAATGAACGACTCTCTCTTTAGAAGAGGCCACGACTGAAGAGCTCTGAAAATTGCACAGAGTTCCAAAATGTTGATTGGTAATCTCGCCCTCCTGAGATTCCCAAACCCCTTGTGCTGTCAGAGACCCCCAAACAGCTCCCCAACCTGTCAGACTTGCATCTGTTGAAATCACAGTCCAGATCGGAAGAACAAAAGAAGCCCCCTGAACTAAACGATGGTGGTCTGTCCACCACGTCAGAGAGTGTCGTACAATCGGTTTTAAAGATATTAATTGAGATATCTTCGTATAATCCCTGCACCACTGGTTCAGCATACAGAGCTGAAGAGGTCGCAAATGAGCAAAGAGGATCGCGTCCGATTCAGCAGTCATAAGACCTAGAATTTCCATGCATAAGGCTACCGAAGGGAATGATTGAGACTGAAGGTTTGGACAAGCTGAAACCAATTTCAGACGTCTCTTGTCCGTCAGAGACAGAGTCATGGACACTGAATCTATCTGGAAACCTAAAAAGGTTACCCTTGTCTGAGGAATCAACAAACTCTTTGATAAAATTGATCCTCCAACCATGTTCTCGAAGAAACAATACAAGTCGATTCGTATGAGATTCTGCAAAATGTGAAGACTGAGAAAATACCAAGATATCGTCCAAATAAGGAAATACCACAATACCCTGTTCTCTGATTACAGATAGAAGGGCACCGAGAACCTTTGTAAAAATCCTTGGAGCTGTTGCTAGGCCAAACGGCAGAGCCACAAACTGGTAATGCTTGTCTAGGAAAGAGAATCTCAGAAACTGATAGTGATCTGGATGAATCGGAATATGCAGATATGCATCTTGTAAATCTATTGTGGACATATAATGCCCTTGCTGAACAAAAGGCAGAATAGTCCTTATAGTTACCATTTTGAATGTTGGTATCCTTACATAACGATTCAATATTTTTAAATCCAGAACTGGCCTGAAGGAATTCTCCTTCTTTGGTACAATGAAGAGATTTGAGTAAAACCCCAGCCCCTGTTCCAGAACTGGAACTGGCATAATTACTCCAGCCAACTCTAGATCTGAAACACATTTCAGAAATGCTTGAGCCTTCACTGGATTTACTGGGACACAGGAAAGAAAAAATCTTCTTGCAGGAGGCCTTATCTTGAAGCCTATTCTGTACCCTTGTGAAACAATGTTCTGGATCCAAAGATTGTGAATCGAATTGATCCAAATTTCTTTGAAAAATCGTAATCTGCCCCCTACCAGCTGGGCTGGAATGAGGGCCGCACCTTCATGTGGACTTGGGAGCTGGCTTTGGCTTTCTAAAAGGCTTGGATTTATTCCAGACTGGAGATGGTTTCCAAACTGATACCACTCCTGTAGGGGAAGGATCAGGCTTTTGTTCCTTATTGTGACGAAAGGAACAAAAACGATTAGCAGACCTAAATTTACCTTTAGATTTTTTATCCTGTGGTAAAAAAGTTCCTTTCCCCCCAGTAACAGTTGAAATAATAGAATCCAACTGTGAACCAAACAATTTATTACCCTGGAAAGAAAGGGAAAGCAAAGTTGACTTAGAAGACATATCAGCATTCCAAGTTTTAAGCCATAAAGCTCTTCTAGCTAAAATAGCTAAAGACATATACCTGACATCAACCCTAATGATATCAAAGATGGCATCACAAATAAAATTATTAGCATGTTGAAGAAGATTGACAATGCTATGGGAATTATGATCTGTTACTTGTTGCGCTAAAGCTTCCAACCAGAAAGTTGAAGCTGCAGCAACATCCGCTAAAGATATAGCAGGTCTAAGAAGATTACCTGAACATAAGTAAGCTTTTCTTAGAAATGATTCAATTTTCCTATCTAAAGGATCCTTAAAGGAAGTACTATCTGCCGTAGGAATAGTAGTACGTTTAGCAAGAGTAGAGATAGCCCCATCAACCTTAGGGATTTTGTCCCAAAACTCTAATCTGTCAGATGGCACAGGATATAATTGCTTAAAGCGTTTAGAAGGAGTAAATGAATTACCCAAATTATTCCATTCCCTGGAAATTACTTCAGAAATAGCATCAGGGACGGGAAAAACCTCTGGAATAACTACAGGAGGTTTAAAAACCGTATTCAAACGTTTAGATTTAGTATCAAGAGGACCAGATTCCTCTATTTCTAATGCAATTAAGAGTTCTTTAAGCAAAAAACAAATAAATTCCATTTTAAATAAATATGAAGATTTATCAGTATCAACCTCTGAAACAGAATCCTCTGAACCAGAGGAATCATTATCAGAATCAGAATGATGATGTTCATTTAAAAATTCATCTGAATAATGAGAAGTTTTAAAAGACCTTTTACGTTTACTAGAAGGAGGAATAACAGACATAGCCTTCTTAATAGATTTAGAAACAAAATCTCTTATGTTAACAGGAACACCCTGAATATTAGATGTTGATGGAACAGCAACAGGTAATGGAACATTACTAAAGGAAATATTATCTGCATTAACAAGTTTGTCATGACATTCATTACAAACAACAGCCGGAGGAACAGATACCACAAGTTTTCAACAAATACACTTAACTTTGGTAGATCCAGCATCAGGCAGCAATTTTCCAGAAGTATCTTCTGATTCAGGGTCAATCTGAGACATCTTGCAATATGTAATAGAAAAAACAACATATAAAGCAAAATTGATCAAATTCCTTAAAAGACAGTTTCAGGAATGGGAAAAAATGCCAATGAACAAGCTTCTAGCAACCAGAAGCAAATAAAAAATGAGACTTAAATAATGTGGAGACAATAATGACGCCCATATTTTTTAGCGCCAAAAAAGACGCCCACATTATTTGGCGCCACATCCGGTAACGCCGACATTTTTGGCGCAAAAACGTCAAAAAAATTACGCAACTTCCGGCGACAAGTATGACGCCGGAAATGACAGACATTTTTTGCGCCAAAAAAGTCTGCGCCAAGAATTACGCAATAAAATGAAGCATTTTCAGCCCCCGCGAGCCTAATCTAGCACAAACTTACTTCACCACCTCCATGGGAGGCAAAGTTTGTAAAACTGATTTGTGGGTGTGGTGAGGGGTGTATTTATAGGCATTTTGAGGTTTGGGAAACTTTGCCCCTCCTGGTAGGAATGTATATCCCATACGTCACTAGCTCATGGACTCTTGCTAATTACATGAAAGAAAAGTAGATTTGTTAGTGTCAATATCTGATGAAGAAAAATTCTGAATGAGAAAAAAGCACCATCAGAGAAGGATAATTCATTATGTTGTTGGTCATTTGAAACTTCATCAACTAAAAAAGAAGTTTGAAAAAGACCTAAAAATTTTATTAGAAGGCGGGATGTCAGACAAAGCCTTTAAAATAGAATCAGAAAAATATTCTTATAAATTTCTAAGTATATCTTGTACATAAGATATAAAAAGAATAGCAATATATAAAGCATAAATACTAATGGATTCTGCATGTAAAAGTTTATCATGATAACTTATTACAAACCATAGCTAAAGATAAACATTCATAACATTAAAATAAATGAACTTAGCTTTGGTAGGACTGATATCAGTCAACAGGAATCCCTCAGCATTTCTTGATACAGGAACAGTGTATTGAATATCTTGCAATATGTAATAGAAAAAAACAACATATAAAGCAAAATTATCAAATTCCTTAAATGACAGTTTCAGGAATGGGAAAAAATGCAAAATAAGCAAGCCTCTAGCAACCAGAAGCAACAAAAAAGTGAGACTTAAATAATGTGAGAAAAAAGTGGAACAAGTATGACGCCCACATTATTGGCGCTAAGTACAACGCCCATATTTTTTGGCGCCAAGAATGACGCCACATCCTTTGATGCCGAAACAGACGCCCACATTTTTTGGCGCAAAAAAAGTCTGAATACACATGCGTCAAAAAAATTACGTAACTACAAACAACTTCCGGCGTCAACTACGACGACGGAAATGACAAAATTTTGCACCAAAAAAGTTTGCTCCAAGAATGACGCAATAAAATGAAGCATTTTCTGCCCCCGCGAGCCTAACAGCCCGCAGGGAAAAATAGTCAATTGAAAATTTTCAAGGTAAGAAAAAAATATTTATTCATATGCATTATCCCAAATAATGAAACTGACAGTCTGAATGAAGGAATACTGATTATCCTGAATCATGGCAAATATAAGTTTAAAGACATATATTTAGAACTTTACATATAAAGTGCCCAACCATAGCTTAGAGTGTCATGAATAGAAATAAGACTTACTTACCCCAAGACACTCATCTACATATAGTAGATAGCCAAACCAGTACTGAAACGAGAATCAGTAGAGGTAATGGTATATAAGAGTATATCGTTGATCTGAAAAGGGAGGTAGGAGAAGAAATCTCTACGACCGATAACAGAGAACCTATGAAATAGATCCCCTAGAGGAAGACCATTGTATTCAAATAGGCAATACTCTCTTCACATCCCTCTGACATTCACTGCACTCTGAGAGGAAAACCGGGCTTCAGCCTGCTGCGAAGCGCATATCAACGAAGAATCTAGCACAAACTTACTTCACCACCTCCATGGGAGGCAAAGTTTGTAAAACTGAATTGTGGGTGTGGTGAGGGGTGTATTTATAGGCATTTTAAGGTTTGGGAAACTTTGCCCCTCCTGGTAGGAATGTATATCCCATACGTCACTAGCTCATGGACTCTTGCTAATTACATGAAAGAAAGACTCTCCCTGCATCTTTGGCTGATAGGATTACTTAAAACTTTTGTCCCATTTTGAAGAGTACTACCCTCCATAAGAGACAAAATAAATTCTGACACTTCTCTGCCAACATCCTGGGACAAAAGGCAAAGAATGACTGGGGGATGAGGGAAGTGGGAGGAGTATTTAAGCCTTTAGCTGTGGTGTCTTTGCCTCCTCCTGGTGGCCAGGTTCTTAATTCCCAAAAGTAATGAATGCAGCTGTGGACTCTTTCCATTTATGAAGAAAATAAAAGTATATAACAAATTAAATATCCATTTATTGATATAAAATAATAAAATCACTAAGAGAATCTCTAGAGTCTGCAGTGTGTCCATACAGTTCAGCTAGACTGTGAAAATAAAAGCCTGGTGAAAAGCGTTAGTGTCTGTATAAGATGTCCCCTGGCTTTGTGGTAACAGAACACATGTACATGCTAATAGGCTGTGGGCTATGTGCCTGCTAAGAGCGAGTCCTCTTACCTGATATGCATCCACTCAACCGTGCTTACCAGCTGCAGAAACATACTGCTTCCAGTAGAGAGTCCATCCTGTGCTGTACACTTAACATCAGAGGGTCTTTATGTGGAGTATATTGAAGAACCAACAGGAGGAGGCTAAGGAACAGGTCCCGCAACACCTGTGGCAGACTTGTTCCTAACTCCTCACTGGGTGATCCTCCTCACTGCCAAATTTCTGTCCAATTTGAAATTCTCAGAGATGGAAATGGGTCTCACATCAGACTGAGAACACCAAGAATCTGGAACACATTGTTTTAATGGGCTTTTCAGTTTACTTTTATCGTCAAATTTAGTGTTCTCTTTGTATCCCTTTCACCTATGTAGGCTCAGGAGCAGCATTACACTACTGAGAGCTGATACCTGGTGGCTACAAGCGTATGCCTCTTGTCATAGGTTCACCAGATTTGTTCCATTAGGTCCCCGTAGTACGGTGGTGCTCTCAACCTTTTTTTTTTTTAGCATTCGATTACTGCACCGTTGCATGTCTATAGCACATTAGAAAGTATTTTTTTACACTTAATGCCCCTTTAAAGGTGAATCAATTGATTGCTTCATATGCTTGGATTTTGTAAAAACTTTTTAATCAGTGCCAAATGATAACTTTTAGAATAAATTTATAGGAATTGTAGTAAGTGGCAATATTAGCACATGAATAAACAATTGATTGAAAGATTAGAACAAAGATTTGTAGTTAATGGATCATACTCAAATTGGAGAAAGTAATAAGTGTAGTCCTTCAAATTCATTATAGGGCTGAGTTATTTTTTAAAAATATTTTTTATAAATGTCATAGAAGGCATAAGCCCCTAAAACAGCGCTAAGTATGGGAGCTAAACATATGAAGAATCAATGTAAGATTAACAGAGCTCCTACCTGAGTGGTTCCCGGTGTCCAGAATCCATGGTGTTATCTGATGCGGAGTTCACTTATCCAGCAACAATACTCCAAAACCAGTTTCCCCACCGGAAGGTATTTGTTGGAATCACTGCTCCACCTCTATGTCATGGAAACTCCGGCGCTCACTGTGAATAGCTCCACAGACCAAGCCCCTCCTCCCGTAAACGACTTCTCAGTGCAAACCGCTAATGGAAGATCCTAAAACTTCCAAAACAATAATCCGAAAACAGCTATGGGTCTGAAACTAAGTCTGGTGTTTTTATCTCTGCGGTGCCAATAAAAGCTAAGTTTTAGCACTTTTCTCCTGCCTTGCTATCTATCATTTAGATAGTAATATGTCTATCATTGCATTTGATACTTGACTGTGTAAAGTAATAAGCTCAGTACAGTATATAATTGCTCTGCAAGAGATATGAGAAGATAAAATAATGGGCTGGGTAATGGCAAATGAGATTTAACACTGTTAAATGTAAGATTTTACGTTTTGGAAGCAAACATAGGCATGTTACCTAATGCTTAAAGGGACAGTTTACTAAAAAATGTTCTCCTCTTTAATTTGTTTCCAATGATCCACTTTACCAGCTGGAGTGTATTCAATTGTTTACAAGTATTTTCATTAACCTTATACTGGCATATGAAAGTTTATTTAGCCTGTGGTATCCCCACCCATCCTGAGAGGTTTTGGCCTCAAGGCCAAGCTGTGTAATCACAACCAGTAGAATAAATTAAACTCCCAGTTGGTTATAGAAGAGATAAAGCAATAAAATGGCAATAAAATTCCATTGTTCTCTCCAGGTATTGGTGATTGGTTTATGGACAGATATCAGATAAAGAAGCAGGTATATGTACACAATGTGATAAAGTAATGAGATCTGATTATACCTGCATGCTCAACCCATTTTATTAGGTTGTGACTTCAAAACACAAAATTGGCTAATTCATATACACAAAAAAGACTTAAAAAAGCAAATCTCATACATTTATACTCTGCAGCTGGTAAAAAAAAGTAATTGGATACACATTAAGGGAAAAACTATTTTATAGTATACTGTCCCTTTAAACAGGAAAAGTCTAGGCTAAACAGAGGTGGAAAGGGGTTTAGGGGTTGAAAACAACAAATGAGAATGAAGTGCACAATGGCAGACAGCAGGTTCTATGGCAAACACGATAATCAGCCTATATAAAAAGGGCAAGAGCTGAAACTATTATTCTGCCCCATATACTTGCCTGATAAAATTTCACCTTGAGTGTGGAGTAGTGTTGGGCAAATTATTAAAGGGACATTAAACACTTTGAGATGGTAATATAAAATGATAAATCCTATATTATAAAAGACAAGAGTTTGTCTGAAGCCGTCATGCGCAGTTCAGACAAACTCTTGCAGCTGATCGCACGCGCACCCACCCGACAGCAGCGCGAGGACGAGAGAGAGAGAGAGAGAGAGAGAGAGAGAGACATAACACAACACGGCCCGTGTGAACGGGCTTTAGGACTAGTTGTATATAATAAAACAACTCTAAAATATTATCTTTCATTATTTATTTTGTCCTCTTTGCCTTAATTCCATTCTGAAATTGTGAGCTTTTCAGCTCCTGTTAGAAATGTAAGTGCAGAACACTGTTAAATCCAGCACAACCATTGGCTGCACACTCTAGTGACCTATTTATAACTGACCCTAATTGGCCACAGCAGAGAAAGTAACACAAGTTACAACATGGCAGCTCCCAGTGTTTTATAGACACTAAAACTTTACACTTATTTTGTCACTTTTTAAACAACTAATGAAACTTTAAAAAATACATCTACATGTTAGTCATAGACTAATCTTTTATTTGAATGTATCATACTATCTAGCATGTATTTAGTGTTAAATGTCCCTTTAAAAAGACCATTGCAGAACAAAAAATAGATCAGAGAAGGACATCACAATTAATAAGGGGATTTGATTATTTAAAGGGATATGAAACCCAAAATGTTTCTTTCATGATTCAGATAGAGCATGCGATTTTAAACAACTTTCTAGTTTACTTCTATTATAAAATTTTTTTTCTTGGTATCTTTTGTTGAAAAGCAGGGATGCATGCTTAAGAGCCAGGTCATTTCTAGGGCACTAGATGACAGTAGTTTTACAAGAATATTTTCCATTTGCAAGAGCACTAGACAGCAGCACTATTTCCTGCTATGTAGTGCTCCAGATGCCTACCTAGGTATCTCAACAACCCAGGATTTCATGGGAACTAAGAAAATTGGATAACAGAAGTAAATTGGAAACTTTTTTAAAAAAAGCTCTGTTTGACTCACAAAATAGTTTTTTGGGGCTTTTATCCCTTTAAGCTTTGAGGAGAAGGTATCAAAAATGGATCTGTTTACCCTAGAAAAAGGTGTATGAGAGGTGATATGATAACTTTATATAAATATATGTGTGGCCTGTATCAGGACACCTGTTTATCCCATTAAAGTTTTCTGTGAGAAGAGGTCACTAGTGGAAAGAAGATTTAGTGGTCAATTTATCAAGCTCCGTACGGAGTTTGAAGGCTCGCCAGAAACAGAAGTTATGAAGCAGAGGTCTAAAGACCGCTGCTCCATAACCTGTCCACCTCTGAGGTGGTGGACAGAAATCAACCCGGATATGATTGGGTTGATTGACACCCCCTGCTAGGGGCCGATTGGCCGCGAATCTGCAGGGGGAGGTATTGCACCAGCAGTTCACAAGAATTGCTGGTGCAAAGATAAATGCCGACAGCGTATGCTGTCAGAATTTATCGATGTGCAGCAGGCATGATACGCTACATTGTATCATGTCCGCTAGCACATTAGTAAATTGACACCTTAATCGCAAGACAAAAAGGCAAAAGAGCCATGAAACTGTGTAAATGATTGCCTGAGTTAGTAACTGCCACTACAGCAGATCATTTTAAAAAGGGGTTAGATATTTTTTACTTAAAAGTATCGAAGGGTAGGATTGTTTGTGTTAAAGGGACAGTAAGTGAAAATTACATTTTCACGATTAAAATAGAGCATATTCTCTCAGTATCCTTTGGCTCAGATGCAGCAATAGACTTCTGGGAGCTAGCTGCTATTTGGTGGTTGCACATATATTCCTCTTGTCATTAGTTGATACAATGTGTTCAGCTAACTCCCAGCAGCACATTGCTGATCATTATTTAAAGGATACTAAGAGAATAAAGCAAAATGTGATAATAGAAGTCAGCCAGAAAGTTGTTTAAAATTATATGTTCTACCTGAATCATGAAAGAAAAATAACATAATTTATGCTTACCTGATAAATTTATTTCTCTTGTAGTGTATCCAGTCCACAGATCATCCATTACTTGTGGGATATTCTCCTTCCCAACAGGAAGTTGCAAGAGGATCACCCACAGCAGAGCTGCTATATAGCTCCTCCCCTAACTGCCATATCCAGTCATTCGACCGAAACTAGCCGAGAAAGGAGAAACCATAGGGTGCAGTGGTGACTGTAGTTTAAAATTTAGACCTGCCTTAAAAGGACAGGGCGGGCCGTGGACTGGATACACTACAAGAGAAATAAATTTATCAGGTAAGCATAAATTATGTTTTCTCTTGTTAGGTGTATCCAGTCCACGGATCATCCATTACTTGTGGGATACCAATACCAAAGCTAAAGTACACGGATGAAGGGAGGGACAAGGCAGGTACTTAAACGGAAGGGACCACTGCCTGTAGAACCTTTCTCCCAAAAATAGCCTCAGAAGAAGCAAAAGTATCAAATTTGTAAAATTTTGAAAAGGTATGAAGCGAAGACCAAGTCGCCGCTTTGCAAATCTGTTCAACAGAAGCCTCATTTTTAAAGGCCCAGGTGGAAGCCACAGCTCTAGTAGAATGAGCTGTAATCCTTTCAGGGGGCTGCTGTCCAGCAGTCTCATAGGCTAAGCGTATCCGAAGCCAAAAAGAAAGAGAGGTTGCCGAAGCCTTTTGACCTCTCCTCTGTCCAGAGTAAACAACAAACAGGGAAGATGTTTGACGAAAATCTTTAGTCGCTTGTAAGTAAAACTTTAAAGCACGGACTACGTCCAAATTATGTAAAAGACGTTCCTTCTTTGAACAAGGATTAGGACACAATGATGGAACAACAATCTCTTGATTGATATTCTTGTTGGAAACTACCTTAGGTAAAAACCCAGGTTTTGTACGCAGAACTACTTAATCTGTATGGAAAATCAGATAAGGAGAATCACATTGTAAAGCTGATAACTCAGAGACTCTACGAGCTGAGGAAATAGCCATCAAAAACAGAACTTTCCAAGATAAAAGTTTGATATCAATGGAATGAAGGGGTTCAAATGGAACTCCTTGAAGAACCTTAAGAACCAAGTTTAAGCTCCATGGAGGAGCAACAGGTTTAAACACAGGCTTAATTCTAACCAAAGACTGACAAAATGCCTGGACGTCTGGAACCTCTGCCAGACGCTTGTGCAAAAGGATAGACAGAGCAGAAATCTGTCCCTTTAAAGAACTAGCTGATAATCCTTTATCCAAACCCTCTTGGAGAAAGGACAATATCCTAGGAATCCTAACCTTACTCCATGAGTAATTCTTGGATTCACACTAATGAAGCTATTTGCGCAATATCTTATGGTAGATTTTCCTGGTTACAGGCTTTCGTGCCTGTATTAAGGTATCAATGACTGACTCGGAGAAGCCACGCCTTGATAAAATCAAGCGTTCAATCTCCAGGCAGTCAGTCTCAGAGAAATTAGATTTGGATGATTGAAAGGACCTTGTAGTAGAAGGTCTTGTCTCAGAGGCAGAGGCCAAGGTGGAAAGGATAACATGTCCACCAGGTCTGCATACCAGGTCCTGCGTGGCCACGCAGGCGCGATCAAGATCACTGATGCTCTCTCCTGTTTGATTTTGGCAATCAGTCAAGGGAGCAGAGGAAACGGTGGAAACACATAAGCCAGGTTGAAGAACCACAGTGCTGCTAGAGCATCTATCAGCGTCGCGTCTGGGTCCCTGGACCTGGATCCGTAACAAGGAAGCTTGGCGTTCTGGCGAGACGCCATGAGATCCAATTCTGGTGTGCCCCAACGATGAACCAATTGAGCAAACACCTCCGGATGGAGTACCCACTCCCCCGGATGAAAAGTCTGACGACTTAGAAAATCCGCCTCCCAGTTCTCTACACCTGGGATATGGATCGCTGATAGATAGCAAGAGTGAGTCTCTGCCCAGCGAATTATCTTGGAGACTTCTAACATCGCTAGGGAGCTCCTGGTCCCCCCTTGATGGTTGATGTAAGCCACAGTCGTGATGCTGTCCGACTGAAATCTGATGAACCTCAGGGTTGCTAACTGAGGCCAAGCTAGAAGAGCATAGAATATTGCTCTTAACTCCAGAATATTTATTGGGAGGAGTTTCTCCTCCTGAGTCCACGATCACTGAGCCTTCAGGGAATTCCAGACTGCACCCCAACCTAGAAGGCTGGCATCTGTTGTTACAATTGTCCAATCTGGCCTGCGAAAGGTCATACCTTTGGACAGATGGACCCGAGATAGCCACCAAAGAAGAGAATCTCTGGTCTCTTGATCCAGATTTAGCAGAGGGGACAAATCTGTGCAATCCCCATTCCACTGACTGAGCATGCATAATTGCAGCGGTCTGAGATGTAGGTGCGCAAATGGCACTATGTCCATCGCCGCTACCATTAAGCCGATCACTTCCATGCACTGAGCCACCGAAGGGCGCGGAATGTAGTGAAGAACACGGCAGGAATTTAGAAGCTTTGATAACCTGGACTCCGTCAGGTAAATTTTCATTTCTACAGAATCTATCAGAGTTCCTAGGAAGGAAACCCTTGTGAGGGGTGATAGAGAACTCTTTCCCTCGTTCACTTTCCACCCATGCGACCTCAGAAATGCCAACACTATGTCCGTATGAGATTTGGCAATTTGGAAGTTTGACGCCTGTATCAGGATGTCGTCTAGATAAGGGGCCACTGCTATGCCCCGTGGTCTCAGGACCGCTAGAAGAGACCCCAGAACCTTTGTAAAAATTCTTGGGGCTGTAGCTAACCCGAAGGGAAGAGCCACAAACTGGTAATGCCTGTCTAGAAAGGCAAACCTTAGGAACCGATGATGATCTTTGTGAATCGGTATGTGAAGGTAAGCATCCTTCAAATCCACTGTGGTCATGTACTGACCCTCCTGGATCATAGGTAGGATTGTCCGAATAGTTTCCATTTTGAACGATGGAACTCTGAGGAATTTGTTTAAGATCTTTAGATCCAAAATTGGTCTGAAGGTTCCCTCTTTTTTGGGAACCACAAACAGATTTGAATAAAATCCCTATCCTTGTTCCATCTGTGGAACTGGATGGATCACTCCCATTATTAGGAGGTCTTGCACACAGCGTAAGAATGCCTCTTTCTTTATCTGGTTTACAGATAATCTCGAAAGGTGAAATCTCCCTTGTGGGGGGGAAGCTTTGAAGTCCAGAAGATATCCCTGAGATATGATCTCCAACGTACAGGGATCCTATACATCTCTTGCCCACGCCTGGGCGAAGAGAGAAAGTCTGCCCCCTACTAGATCCGTTGCCGGATAGGGGGCCGTTCCTTCATGCTGTCTTAGTTCCCTCTTGTTTTGCAGCAGAGGAAGTTGATGCTGCACCTGCCTTGAAGTTTCGAAAGCCACGAAAATTAGACTGTTTGGCCCTTGATTTGGCCCTGTCCTGAGGAAGGGTATGACCCTTACCTCCAGTAATGTCAGCAATAATTTCCTTCAAACCAGGCCCGAATAGGGTATGCCCCTTGAAGGGAATGTTAAGTAATTTAGACTTTGAAGTCACGTCAGCTGACCAAGATTTAAGCCATAGCGCCCTACGCGCCTGGATGGCGAATCCAGAATTCCTAGCCGTTAGTTTAGTCAAATGAACAATGGCATCAGAAACAAAAGAATTAGCTAGCTTAAGTGTTCTAAGCTTGTCAAGTATTTCAGTCAATGGAGTAGCTGTCTGAAAGGCCTCTTCCAGAGACTCAAACCAGAACGCTGCAGCAGCAGTGACAGGAGCAATGCATGCAAGGGGCTGCAGGATAAAACCTTGTTGAATAAACATTTTCTTAAGGTAACCTAATTTTTTATCCATTGGATCTGAAAAAGCACAACTGTCCTCGACAGGGATAGTGGTACGCTTTGCTAAAGTAGAAACTGCTCTCTCCACCTTAGGGACCGTCTGCCATAAGTCCTGTGTGGTGGCGTCTATTGGAAACATTTTTCTAAAAATAGGAGGGGGGAAAATGGCACACCGGGTCTGTCCCACTCCTTAGTAATAATTTCTGTAAACCTTTTAGGTATTGGAAAAACGTCAGTACACACCAGCACCGCGTAGTATTTATCCAGTCTACACAATTTCTCTGGCACTGCAATTGTGTCACAGTCATTCAGAGCAGCTAAAACCTCTCCAAGCAACACCCGGAGGTTCTCAAGCTTAACTTTAAAAGTAGACATATCTGAATCAGGTTTCCCCGAGTCAGAGACGTCACCCACAGACTGAAGCTCTTCCTCAGCTTCTGCATATTGTGACGCAGTATCAGACATGGGCCTTAAAACATCTGTGCGCTCTGTATTACGTCTAACCCCAGAGCTATCTCGCTTTCCTCTGAATTCAGGCAGTCTGGCTAATACCGCTGACAGGGTATTATCCATGATTGCCGCCATGTCCTGCAAAGTAATCGCTATGGGCGTCTTTGATGTACTTGGCGCCATTTTAGCGTGAGTCCCTTGAGCGGGAGTCAAAGGGTCCGACACGTGGGGAGAGTTAGTCGGCATAACTTCCCCCTCGTCAGAATCCTCTGGTGATAATTCTTTTAAAGATAACAGCTGATCTTTATTGTTTAAAGTGAAATCAATACATTTAGTACACATTCTCCTATGGGGTTCCACCATGGCTTTTAAACATAATGAACAAGGAGTTTCCTCTATGTCGGACATGTTTATACAGACTAGCAATGAGACTACCAAGCTTGGAAAACACTTTAAATCAAGTTAACAAGCAATATAAAAAAACGTTACTGTGCCTTTAAGAGAAACAAATTTTGCCAAAATTTGAAATAACAGTGAAAAAAGGCAGTTAAACTAACAAAATTTTTACAGTGTATGTAACAAGTTAGCAGAGCATTGCACCCACTTGCAAATGGATAATTAACCCCTTAATACAAAAAAACAGATTAACAAAACGAAAAACATGTTTTTTGAACAGTCATAACAACTGCCACAGCTCCTACTTTTGAAGCCTTTTGAGCCCTTCAGAGATGTCCTATAGCATGCAGGGGACTGCTGAGGGAAGCTGAATGTCACAGTTTGTAATTTTAACTGCACCAACTGTAACTTTTATACTATAACAGTGGAAAGCCTCAGGAAACTGTTTCTAGGCAAAAATAAAGCCAGCCATGTGGAAAAAAAACTAGGCCCCAATAAGTTTTATCACCAAAGCATATATAAAAGCGATTAAACATGCCAGCAAACGTTTTATATTGCACATTAATCAGAGTATATACCTCTGATAGCAAGCCTGATACTAGTCGCTATTAAATCACTGTATTTAGGCTTTAACTTACATTAATCCGGTATCAGCAGCATTTTCTAACAAATTCCATCCCTAGAAAAACTTAACTGCACATACCTTATTGCAGGATACCCTGCACGCCATTCTCCCTCTGAAGTTACCTCACTCCTCAGACTTATGTGAGAACGGCAGTGGATCTTAGTTACTTCTGCTAAGATCATAGAAAAAACGCAGGCAGATTCTTCTTCTAAATGCTGCCTGAGATAAAACAGTACACTCCGGTACCATTTAAAAACAATAAACTTTTGATTGAAGAAAAAACTAACTATATTTTACCACTTTCCTCTAACTACCACCTCCAGCTATGTTGAGAGCTTGCAAGAGAATGACTGGGTATGGCAGTTAGGGGAGGAGCTATATAGCAGCTCTGCTGTGGGTGATCCTCTTGCAACTTCCTGTTGGGAAGGAGAATATCCCACAAGTAATGGATGATCTGTGGACTGGATACACCTAACAAGAGAAATTGGGTTTCATGTCCTATTAAATAAGTAGGAGTTTTGAAGATATAAGTGCGAAGATATAAGTGTCAGTTCACCAACCATGCAACAAAGCACTGCTGCTCCCGAGCAGAAAAGGGCCAGCAAACCAATCAGGAGCCGCAGCTGCATTTAAACAACAATTCCCAGCCAAGTTCTGGTCAGGAGCTGTAATGTTTAACAAGAGATTTCCTGAATGTTTGCAGGGATTAAACACATATTACACATTTAGAGCAAGCAGTGTTTGATTTAGCGTATCCCTTTAAACAGATATGAACCCCAAAAATGTTCTTTTGTGAGTCAGACAGCATACAAATTTTAAAAAAAGTTTCCGCTTTACTTCTATTATCAAATTTGATTTGTTCCCATGGTATTCTGTGTTGAAGTGACACTTAGGTAGGCATCTGAAGAACTACATGGTAGGAAATAGTGCAAATGTATAACATTGTTTCAAAACTGCTGCCATTTAGTGCTCCAGAAATGGGCCGGCTCCTAAGCATGTGACCCTGATTTTCAACAAAAGATACCAAGAGAACAAAGAAATTTTGATAATAAAAGTAAAGTAGAAAATTGTTAAAAACTGCATGCTTATTATTATTATTATTATCAGTTATTTGTAGAGCACCAACAGATTCTGCAGCACTGTAAACATAGGTGGTATACAAGGAAACATTTATAGGGATCAAATGGGTAGAGGGCCCTGCCTAGAGTTGCACTGTTGTGGTCAGCTCTTATGAAGGTGATCTGCAAACAGCTGGGCATCTTAGGCTTACATGCTAAGGGGGTTCAAAGGGATAGCGGATAGTGGAACTGGTATAAATAAAGGTTAGTCTAGTGAAAGGTTAGTATAGGTTGTATGCATTCCTAAACAGTAGTCTTTAGGGAGCACTTTAAGCTAGGGGAGAGTCTTGTGGAGCGAGGCAGAGAGTTCTACAAGATGGGAGCCAGTCTGGAGAAGTCCTGTAAACAGGAATGTGAGGAGAGGAGGAGAGGAGGAGGTCATGAGAAGAGCGAAGGGGATGGGAGGGAGAGTATCTGGAGACAAGATCTGAGATATAGGCGGGAGCAGTGCAGTTGAATCACAAAATTAAAATTTCGGTTTTCATATCCCTGTAAGATAAAAACAGAAAACAAGAAGCCATATATATATATATATTTTAAATTATTTTAATCTGTGTAAGCTAAAAGAAAATTTACACGCTTACATTTCAAAAGATCTTGGGCATGCACGTGGACCTAGTTGTTACAGATCAATTATATTCTTCCATAGGAATTTCCCCAACCATTTACATCCCAAAGTCTTTGATGTATGTACAGCCTAAACCATAGCAACCTATGATTATATCTCTTTACACTGTGCAAATCAGAAGGAGAGTGGTAAAATAAAACACAAACAAAAACAACCTAAATAACAATAGTAATTATTTCCTAATAAAGACATTCATATCATTTGGTCCTTCTTAACTCAAAATCAAGCTGATTAAAACCAAATCTGTTTATAAGCCCCTAATCAACTGTTCTTCAAAGTAATTTAATTTGCAACACATAGAAACAAACAAATGGGACAAATGGGACAGGACTGAGACTGGGGTCTGAATCATAAAATACAGCAAAACGCTGAAGAATTAGCTGAAGAACTTTTAACCCATTACCGTCCATGAAGCCTACAACACAATGTGCAAAAGTTTCAAAGTCCTGCAAACAGTAAAGGGTTAAAAAAAAGAAAGAAAAAGATTGAGGCTTTCAGCACCAAATCAGTCCAGTTAACACACAACAAAACAACACTGAACATTTAAATGTAACAGTACGTTAAATTCAATACAAGTGGGAAAAACAGGACATTCAATCTGATGACATAGCCCACAGGCAGTGAAGGTTTTGCATGTTCACATTTTCTTTTTTTGATTTTCTGTAAGAAAGAATCCACCAGTGTATGTACCCTAGAATCAAAAAAAAAAAATCACCTTTGCCATTATATACAAATTGTAATTCATTTTTTAATCATATAAATGGAGTATTCAGTGTTGAAATATACATCAGTATGTATACTCTTCTAGTGCTTCTTGCCAGGTTTGAAATCCTCTTGCAAGGCAATTAAAAGTTTCTGTAGAAAAGGTCCAATTGATTAAGATTTTCATTTGATTTTTATCAGCCAGCCTTTTCTTGAGAACTTGTTGAAGGTGTTAATGTGGCTGGAAACATCAAAACCTTAGCGTGCATGAAAGACAGATCTGGGAGGCTTGCAATGACTTTAGCAGCTTCATCACTAAGATTCTCATCCCTTCTGGGTTTCCTGTGAAGAATTAAAAATAAAAGAACAACTAATTATAATGAGTAATGGAAAAGACAAAGAAACAGAAGGAAATGGGTTTTAAATGGATACGAAATTCTAAGCTAAATCAGAGGCTAATTTCATTAACAAGCAATTGAAAACAAAGCAATGTTAAACTGGATCACTCCCATGTGAGTGATTTTAAAGTATTTATAACAAATCTTCTTGGATTTTGGGTTATATTGCTTGTTACACTGTTCTGTATTACACCCTTAAAGGGATATGAAACCCACAACTTATTTTCATGATTCAGATACTTTCTAATTTACTTTTATCATCATTTTTCCTTATTCTCTTGGTATCTTTTGTTGAAAAGCAGGGACATATTCTTAGGAGCTGGCCCATTTCTGGAGAACTATATGGCAGCAGTTTTGTAAGAATGTTATCCATTTGCAAGAGCAGTAGATGGCAGCGCTAATTTTTGACATGTAGTACTCCAGATGCCTACTTAAAGTGAAAGTACATTTTGCAGTTCTCTAACAACGTTATGGATTCTACTACTTGCATCTAGTCGCTAAGTTTATTTTTTATCAATATGTTCCTAAACTTCGATACTAAACATTGAATCACTGGATTCTTTGTTTAGTATCATAGCGGAGATCGTATTATCGGTTTGCACGCATTGTATTCCCCTACGACCTTAACGAGCAATCTACATTCACAGTAAGCAAAGGATTTCCTTTTGAAGTTGATATGCGCATGCGGCTATTGTAAAAGCGCAGAGATGAAATTCATTGATAGCCGCATGCGCATAGCAAAATGTGGGCGTAAAAATGACAGTGTTAGAAGCCCATGGGGGACCAATGAGAGTAATACATTGCGTATTCGTCACAAGGAAAAGAAACAAAATTATAATGTGGGCGGAGGATCGGAGAACAAGACGGGCGGCTTTCAGGTAAATAAACTGGTCTATTATTTAGTTTAAAAAAAAATTGCTGAATGAAAGTGATATTAATTACAAACAATTTATTTAAACATATATAGCGGTCATCGCAAGTTTACTCTCACTTTAAGTATCTCTTCAACAGAAAATATCAAGCAAATTGTGGTAAATTGGAAACTTGTTTTTAAAATGGTATGCTCTGTCTGAATCACAAAATTAAATTTTTGGGTTTTATATCCCTTTAAGCATTATGGGATTTGTAGTTTGTGAAGGCCTTGGAATCATAATTTGCCTGAAGTGGAATAAGCGGATTTCAGAAGCAGCAGCTTTTCTTGTGAAATAATTGCAGTTTCCAGCTATTGTCTTCTGCCTGACAAATGTCATGTTCTGAGTAGTCAATACGGAGATTATCACAACATACAGGTCTCTTTTTTTTTTTTTGCAATTACACAGATAGTATCAAGCATGGTTTCTTTCAACATCATAGCAATGATTTAAAGGGACATTGTACACTAGATTTTTCTTTGCATAAATATTTTGTAGCCCATATATATAGCCCATCTGGTAGTGTTTTTGTAACAATGTATAGCTTTGATTTTCAGACTAACCAAGTCTCACAGTGTAAGATGTATACACGCGTTTACAGATGCCTGCTAGCTCCCGTTTGTGTTATCTGTAAAAAGCTCAGTAAAAATATCACATGAATAAACTCCAAGTAAAAAAGGAAGAGATTTTACTTCAAAATTCCTCAGTAGCCACATCCCACTGTAAAGGGAATCAAAACATCAAATCAGGATACTAGTCCCAAGATTAGCAAGGGGGCGTGCATCTGGTACATGCATCACAGACACTTTTTCTCTCCTCAGTTTTAGGAAGTACACTATGAAATCCTCACAAGATTTCAGTAAAATCGCATGAGATTACAGCAAAAGCAAAGTGTGAAATCAGTACAGATGATATTGATTGGCTACTTTCCCCCCCCCCCCACCATGCAGGTGGCAGTAAAAAAAAAAAAAGAGTACAGTTACGATAAACTTTGTGAATCCTTTTGAATTAACTGGATTTCTGGATTGCTTGAACGTAGTCTGATCTTCCCCTAAGTACAATTATAGTTGAGCTTTACAATTTTGTATTGAAAACATTGAGTAATTGACAGAACTTACCTGATAAATTAATTTATTTCATATTGGCAAGAGTCCATGAGCTAGTGATGTATGGGATATATAATCCTACCAGGAGGGGCAAAGTTTCCCAAACCTCAAAATGCCTATAAATACACCCCTCACCACACCCACAATTCAGTTTAACGAATAGCCAAGTAGTGGGGTGATAAAGAAAGGAGTAAAAAGCATAAACAAAGGAATTTGTAAATAATTGTGCTTTATACAAAAAATCATAACCACCATAAAAAGGGTGGGCCTCATGGACTCTTGCCAATATGAAAGAAATGAATTTATCAGGTAAGTTCTTACATACATTATGTTTTCTTTCATGTAATTGGCAAGAGTCCATGAGCAAGTGACATATGGGATATCAATACCCAAGATGTGGAACTCCACGCAAGAGTCACTAGAGAGGGAGGGATAAAATAAAAAAAAAGCCATTTTCCGCTGAAAAAATAATCCACAACCCAAATTCTAAGTTTATTCTTTTAATGACAAGAAAAACTTAAAACATCAGCAGAAGAATCAAACTGAAACAGCTGCCCGAAGAACTTTTCTACCAAAAACTGCTTCTGAAGAAGCAAATACATCAAAATGGTAGAATTTAGTAAATGTAGTGCAAATCTGATCAACTGAAGCTTCATTCTTAAAAGCCCACGAAGTGGAGACTGATCTCACCCGACTCCAAATAAGCTGAATTAATCAAAAGCTTTAACCAAGAAGCCAAGGAAATAGCAGAAGCCTTCTGACCTTTCCTAGGACCCGAAATTATAACAAATAGACTAGAAGTCTTCCTGAAATCTTTAGTAGCTTCAACATAATATTTCAAAGCTCTTACCACATCCAAAGAATGTAAGGATCTTTCCAAAGAATTCTTAGGATTAGGACACAAGGAAGGGACAACAATTTCTCTACTAATGTTGTTAGAATTCAGAACCTTAGGTAAAAATTGAAATGAAGTCCGCAAAAAATCAGAAAAGCAGATTCACAAGAAAGAGCAGAAAGCTCATTAACTCTTCTAGCAGAAGAGATAGCCAAAAGGAGCAACACATTCCAAGAAAGTAGTTTAATGTCCAAAGAATAAATAGGCTCAAATGGAGGAGCCTTTAACGCCTTCAAAACCAAATTAAGACTCAAAGGAGGAGAAACTGATTTAATGACAGGTTTAATACGAACTAAAGCCTGTACAAAACAGTGAATATCAGGAAGTTTAGCAATCTTTCTGTGAAATAAAACAGAAAGAGCAGAGATTTGTCCCTTCAAGGAACTTGCTGACAAACCTTTATCCAAACCATCCTGAAGAAACTGTAAAATTCTAGGAATTCTAAAAGAATGCCAAGAGAATTTATGAGAAGAACACCATGAAATGTAAGTCTTCCAAACTTGATAATAAATCTTTCTAGAGACATATTTACAAGCTTGTAACATAGTATTAATCACTGAGTCACAGAAACCCCTATGACTTAGCACTAAGC
The DNA here is from genome assembly GCF_027579735.1 of Bombina bombina. Lineage (NCBI taxonomy): Eukaryota > Metazoa > Chordata > Amphibia > Anura > Bombinatoridae > Bombina > Bombina bombina. Next base: position 1,003,380,943 of record NC_069502.1, on the reverse strand, counting down.
GTTCAATTTCCATACCTTCAAATTTAATGATTTGAGATCCTGATGGAAAAATGGACCTTGAGACAGTAGGTCCGGCCTTAACGGAAGTGGCCAAGGTTGGCAACTGGACATCCAAACAAGATCCGCATACCAAAACCTGTGTGGCCATGCTGGAGCCACAAGCAACACAAACGATTGTTCCATGATGATTTTGGAGATCACTCTTGGAAGAAGAACTAGAGGCGGAAAGATGTAAGCAGGTTGATAACACCATGGAAGTGTCAACGCATCCACTGCTACCGCCTGAACATCCCTGGACCTGGACAGGTATCTGGGAAGTTTCTTGTCTAGATGAGAGGCCATCAGATCTATCTCTGGAAGCCCCCACATCTGAACAATCTGAGAAAACACATCTGGATGGAGAGACCACTCCCCCGGATGTAAAGTCTGATGGCTGAGATAATCCGCCTCCCAATTGTCTACACCTGGGATATGCACCGCAGAGATTAGACAGGAGCTGGATTATGCCCAAGCAAATATCCAAGATACTTCTTTCATGACTTGGGGACTGTGAGTCCCACCCTGATGATTGACATATGCCACAGTTGTGATATTGTCTGTCTGAAAGCAAATGAACGGTTCTCTCTTCAACAGAGGCCAAAACTGAAGAGCTCTGAGAATTGCACGGAGTTCTAAAATCTTGTTTGGGTAATCTCACCTCTTGAGATTTCCAAACCCCTTGTGCTGTCAGAGATCCCCAAACAGCTCCCCAACCTGAAAGACTTGCATCTGTAGTTATCACAGTCCAGGTTGGGATTTAAGGATATTAATTGTGATATCTTTGTATAATCCCTGCACCATTGATTCAGCATACAAAGCTGGAGAGGTCTCATGTGAAAACGAGCAAAAGGAATTGTGTCCGATGCTGCAGTCATGAGGCCTAAAACTTCCATGCACATAGCCACTAAAGGGAATGACTGAGACTGAAGGTGCCGACAGGCTGCAACCAATTTCAAACGTCTCTTGTCTGTTAGAGACAGAGTCATGGACACTGAATCTATCTGGAAACCTAAAAAGGTGACCCTTGTCTGAGGAATTAAGAAACCTTTTGGTAAATTGATCCTCCAACCATGTTTTTGAAGAAACAACGCTAGTTGATTCGTGTGAGATTCTGCAGAACGTAAAGACTGAGCTAGTACCAAGATATCGTCCAAATAAGGAAACACCGCAATACCCTGTTCTCCGATTACAGAGAGTAGGGCACCTTCAACCTTTGAAAAGATTCTTGGAGCTGTTGCTAGGCCAAATGGAAGAGCAACAAATTGGTAATGCTTCTCTAGAAAAGAGAATCTCAGGAACTGATAATGTTCTGGATGAATCGGAATATGAAGGTATGCATCCTGCAAGTTTATTGTAGACATATAATGTCCTCGCTGAGCAAAAGGCAGAATAGTCCTTTTAGTCATCATCTTGAAAGTTGGTACTCTTACATAACGATTCAAAATTTTCAGATCCAGAACTGGTCTAAATGAATTTTCCTTCTTTGGGACAATGAATAGTTTTGAATAAAACCCCAGACCTTGTTCCTGAAAAGGAACCGGCATGATTACCCCTGAAAACTCCAGGTCTGAAACACACTTCAGGAAAGCCTGAGCTTTTACTGGATTTGCTGGGATACGTGAGAGAAAAAAAATCTTCACACAAGAGGTCTTACTCTGAATCCTATTCGATACCCTTGAGAGACAATGCTCTGAATCCATTGATTTTGGACAGAATTTATCCAAATATCTTTGAAAAACCTTAATCTGCCCCTACCAGCTGAGCTGGAATGAGGGCCGCACCTTTATGCGGACTTAGGGGTTGACTTTGGTTTCTTAAAAGGCATGGATTTATTCCAATTTGAGGAAGGCTTCCAATTGGAAACAGATTCCTTGGGGGAAGGATTACATTTTTGCTCCTTATTTTGACGAAAGGAACGAAAACGGTTAGAAGCCTTAGATTTACCCTTAGGTAGAAAAAAACCCTTTACCCCAGTAACAGTTGAAATAATAGAATCCAACTGAGAACCAAATAAATTATTACCTTGGAAAGAAAGAGATAGTAATCTAGATTTAGATGTCATATCAGCATTCCAAGAGTAAAGCCACAAAGCTCTTCTAGCTAAAATAGCTAAAGACATGGATCTAACATCAATTTTGATAATATCAAAAATGGCATCACAAATAAAATGATTAGCATGTTGCAGTAAGCGAATAATGCTAGATATGTCAGAATCCAATTCTTGTTGTGCTAAATTTTCCATCCAAAAAGTTGATGCAGCCGCAACATCAGCCAAAGAAATTGCAGGTCTGAGAAGATGACATGAATATAAATAGGCTATCCTTAGATAAGATTCAAGCTTTCTATCTAAAGGATCCTTAAAGGAATTACTATCTTCCATAGGAATAGAGGTACGTTTAGCAAGAGTAGAAATAGCCCCATCAACTTTGGGGACTTTTTCCCAAAACTCTATAGAAATTGCTGGTAAAGGATACAATTTATTAAACCTTGAAGAAGGAATAAGAGACGTACCTAGCTTATTCCATTCCTTAGAAATCATATCAGAAATAGCATCAGGAATAGGAAAAACCTCTGGAGTAACCACAGGAGGTTTAGAAACAGCATTTTAACATTTACTAGACTTAACGTCAAGTGGACTGGTTTCCTCAATATCCAAAGTAATTAACACTTCTTTTAGTAAAGAACGAATATACTCCATTTTAAATAAATAAGTAGATTTGTCAGTGTCAATATCTGAGGAAGGATCTTCTGTATCAGATAGATCCTCATCAGGAGGAGGATAAATCATTATGTTTTCGGTCATTTGAAATTTCATCAACCGAGTGAGAAGTTTTAAAAGACCTTTTACGTTTATTAGAAGGTGAAAATGCAGACAAAGCCTTCTGAATAGAATCAGTAACAAATTCTTTAAAATTCATAGGTATATTATGTACATTAGAAGTGGAAGGAACTGCAATGTACTATTACTGATGGACACATTATCTGCATGTAAAAGTTTATCATGACAACTATTACAAATGACATTCGGAGATATAATTTCCACAATTTTACAACAAATGCACTTAGCTTTGGTAGAACCGATGTCAGGAAGCAAAATTCCAACAGATACTTCAGAGGCAGGATCAGATTGAGACATCTTGCAAAATGTAAAAGAAAAAACAACATATAAAGCAAAATTATCAATTTACTTATATGACAGTTTCAGGAATGGGAAAAAATAGAAATAGCAAAGCCCTCTGACATAGAAAAAGGCAAGAGGCAAACAGCAACGGGGTATTAAATTAATGCAAAAATTTGGCACCAAGTATGACGCACAACGTAACAAATTTTTTTTGGTGCCAACAATATCCGGAAATGACACACTTGCGTCACTAACGACGCACCCGTGTGTAAGGCTTTGGCGTCAACTACGACGCTGGAAATGACGAACTTGCGGCAACGGACGTACTTTTCTCACCAAAAAAATTCTCGCGCCAAAAATTACGCAATAAAGTCTAGCACCGGCGGACCTAGTACTGCCTGCAATTCTCAAGAAAAAATGTAGTCAATTTGAAAAAAAGACTTAACCCCAGGTAAGAAAAATATTTCTTAATATGTTTATTTTCCCTAAATATGAAACTGACAGTCTGCACAAGGAAATACATGAACCTGACTCATGGCAAATATAAGTACAATACATATATTTAGAACTTTATATAAATGCATAAAGTGCCCAACCATAGCTGGGGTGTCTTAAGTAATAAAAAAACATAATTTATGCTTACCTGATAAATTTATTTCTCTTGTAGTGTGTTCAGTCCACGGGTCATCCATTACTTATGGGATATATTCTCCTTCCCAACAGGAAGTTGCAAGAGGATCACCCAAGCAGAGCTGCTATATAGCTCCTCCCTTCACATGTCATATCCAGTCATTCGACCGAAACAAGACGAGAAAGGAGAAACTATAAGGTGCAGTGGTGACTGGAGTTATAATTTTAAAATTTAGAACCTGCCTGAAAAAGACAGGGCGGGCCGTGGACTGAACACACTACAAGAGAAATAAATTTATCAGGTAAGCATAAATTATGTTTTCTCTTGTTAAGTGTGTTCAGTCCACGGGTCATCCATTACTTATGGGATACCAATACCAAAGCTAAGTACACGGATGATGGGAGGGACAAGGCAGGAACATTAAACAGAAGGAACCACTGCCTGTAGAACCTTTCTCCCAAAACCAGCCTCCGAAGAAGCGAAAGTGTCAAATTTGTAAAATTTGGAAAAAGTATGAAGTGAAGACCAAGTTGCAGCCTTGCAAATCTGTTCAACAGAGGCCTCATTTTTAAAGGCCCAGGTGGAAGCCACAGCTCTAGTGGAATGAGCTGTAATTCTTTCAGGAGGCTGCTGTCCAGCAGTCTCATAGGCTAAACGTATTATGCTACGAAGCCAAAAAGAGAGAGAGGTAGCCGAAGCCTTTTGACCTCTCCTCTGTCCAGAGTAAACGACAAACAGAGAAGAAGTTTGTCTAAAATCCTTAGTTGCCTGTAAGTAGAACTTCAGAGCACGGACCACGTCTAGATTATGCAAAAGACGTTCCTTCTATGAAGAAGGATTAGGACATAATGATGGAACAACAATCTCTTGATTGATATTCCTGTTAGAAACAACCTTAGGTAAAAACCCAGGTTTAGTACGCAGAACTACCTTGTCTGAATGAAAGATCAGATAAGGAGAATCACAATGTAAGGCAGATAACTCAGAGACTCTTCGAGCCGAGGAAATAGCCATCAAAAACAAAACTTTCCAAGATAACAGCTTAATATCAATGGAATGAAGGGGTTCAAACGGAACACCCTGAAGAACTGTAAGAACCAAGTTTAAGCCACGGAGGAGCAACAGCTTTAAACACAGGCTTAATTCTAGCCAAAGCCTGACAAAAGGCCTGGACGTCTGGATGCTCTGCCAGACGTTTGTGTAAAAGAATAGACAGAGCTGAAATCTGTCCCTTTAGCGAACTAGCGGATAAACCCCTTTCTAAACCCTCTTGTAGAAAAGCTACTATCCTAGGAATCCTAACCTTACTCCATGAGTAACTCTTGGATTCGCACCAATATAAATATTTACGCCATATCTTATGGTAAATTTTTCTTGTCACAGGTTTCCGAGCCTGTATTAATGTATCAATAACCGAATCCGAAAACCCACGCTTTGATAGAATCAAGCGTTCAATTTCCAGGCAGTCAGCCTCAGAGAAATTAGGTTTGGATGGTTGAAAGGACCCTGAATTAGAAGGTCCTGCCTCAGAGGAAGAGACCATGGTGGACAGGACGACATGTCCACTAGGTCTGTATACCAGGTCCTGCGTGGCCACGCAGGCGCTATCAGAAATACCGATGCCCTCTCCTGTTTGATCCTGGCAATCAGCCGAGGTAGCAACGGAAATGGTGGAAACACATAAGCTATGTTGAAAACCCAAGGGGCTGCTAATGCATCTACCAGCACCGCTCCCGGGTCCCTGGACCTGGATCCGTAACAAGGAAGCTTCGCGTTCTGGCGAGATGCCATGAGATCCAGATCCGGTTTGCCCCAACGACGAATCAGTTGAGCAAATACCTCCGGGTGAAGTTCCCACTCTCCCGGATGAAAAGTCTGGCGACTTAGTAAATCCGCCTCCCAGTTCTCTACGCCTGGGATGTGAATCGCTGACAGGTGGCAAGAGTGAGACTCTGCCCAGCGAATTATCTTAGAGACTTCCAACATCGCTAGGGAACTCCTGGTTCCCCCTTGATGATTGATGTAAGCCACAGTCGTGATATTGTCCGACTGAAATCTGATGAACCTCAGCTTTGCTAACTGAGGCCAAGCTAGAAGAGCATTGAATATTGCTCTTAATTCTAGAATGTTTATTGGGAGGAGTTTCTCCTCCTGAGTCCACGATCCCTGAGCCTTCAGGGAATTCCAGACTGCTCCCCAGCCTAGAAGGCTGGCATCCGTTGTTACAATCGTCCAATCTGGCCTGCGAAAGGTCATTCCTTTGGACAGATGAACCGGTGACAACCACCAGAGAAGCGAATCTCTGGTCTCATGGTCCAGATTTAGCAAAGGGGACAGATCTGAGTAATCCCCGTTCCATTGACTGAGCATGCATAGTTGCAGCGGTCTGAGATGCAGGCGCGCAAATGGCACTATGTCCATTGCCGCGACCATTAAGCCGATTACCTCCATGCACTGAGCTACTGATGGGCTTGGAACGGAATGAAGGACACGGCAAGCATTGAGAATCTTTGATAACCTGGACTCCGTCAGGTAAATCTTCATCTCTACAGAATCTATAAGAGTCCCTAGAAAAGGAACCCTTGTGAGTGGTAACAGAGAACTCTTTTCCACGTTCACTTTCCACCCATGCGACCTCAAAAATGCTAGAACTATCTCTGTATGAGACTTTGCATTCTGAAAACTTGACGCTTGTATCAGAATGTCGTCTAGGTACGGAGCCACCGCTATGCCTCGTGGTCTTAGTACCGCCAGAAGTGAGCCCAGAACCTTCGTAAAAATTCTCGGGGCCGTGGCTAACCCGAAGGGAAGAGCCACAAACTGGTAATGCCTGTCTAGAAAGGCAAACCTCAGGTACCGATAATGATCTTTGTGAATCGGTATATGAAGGTAAGCATCCTTTAAGTCCACCGTGGTCATATATTGACCCTCTTGGATCATGGGTAGGATGGTTCAAATGGTTTCCATCTTGAACGATGGTACCCTTAGGAATTTGTTTAAGATCTTTAAGTCCAAGATTGGTCTGAAGGTTCCCTCTTTTTTGGGAACCACAAATAGATTTGAGTAAAATCCTTGTCCCTGTTCCGATCGCGGAACTGAGTGGATCACCCCCATGATTAAGTGGTCTTGTACACATTGTAGAAATGCCTCTCTCTTTACTAGGTTTGTCGATAACCTCGAAAGATGGAACCTCCCTTGTGGAGGAGAGGTTTTGAAATCCAGAAGGTATCCCTGAGATATAATCCTTAACGTCCAGGGATCCTGCACATCTCTTGCCCAAGCCTGGGCAAAGAGAGAAAGTCTGCCCCCCACTAAATCCGTCTCCGGATAGGGGGCCCTGACTTCACGCTGTCGTAGGGGCGGGAGTAGGCTTTCTGGCCTGCTTGCCCTTGTTCCATGACTGGTTGCCTTTCCAACTCTGTCTGTAACGAGCAGTAGTTCCTTCCTGTTTTGGAGCAGAGGAAGCCGATGCTGCTCCTGCCTTGAAGTTATGAAAGGCACGAAAATTAGACTGTTTGGCCTTTGGTTTGGCCCTGTCCTGAGGAAGGGCGTGGCCCTTACCTCCCGTAATGTCAGCAATAATTTCCTTCAAGCCGGGCCCGAATAAGGTCTGCCCTTTGAAAGGAATGTTAAGTAGTTTAGACTTGGAAGTTACATCCGCTGACCAGGATTTAAGACAGAGCGCTCTGCGCGCCTGTATGCCGAATCCGGATTTTTTAGCCGTAAGTTTGGTTAGATGTACTACGGCATCTGAAACAAACGCATTAGCTTGCTTAAGGGTTCTAACTTTTCTCAAGGCCTCATCCAACGGCTCTGTGCGAATCGCCTCTTCCAGAGACTCAAACCAGAATGCCGCTGCAGCCGTGACAGGCGCAATGCATGCAAGAGGCTGCAATATAAAACCCTGTTGAACAAACATTTTCTTAAGATAACCCTCTAATTTTTTATCCATTGGATCTGAGAAAGCACAGCTATCCTCCACCGGGATAGTGGTACGCTTGGCTAACGTAGAAACTGCTCCCTCCACCTTAGGGACCGTCTGCCATAAGTCTCGTGTGGTGGCGTCTATAGGGAACATTTTTCTAAATATCGGGGGAGGGGAAAAAGGCACACCGGGTCTATCCCACTCCTTACTTATAATTTCTGTAAGTCTTTTTGGTATAGGAAAAACGTCAGTACACACCGGTACCTCATAGTATCTATCCAACCTACACAATTTCTCTGGAATTGCCACCGTGTCGCAATCATTCAGAGCCGCTAATACCTCCCCTAGTAACACACGGAGGTTCTCAAGCTTAAATTTAAAATTTGAAATTTCTGAATCCGGTCTCCCCGGATCAGAACCGTCACCGACAGAATGAAGCTCACCGTCCTCATGTTCTGCAAATTGTGACGCAGTATCAAACATGGCTCTCGTGTCATCAGCGCGCTCTGTCCTTAACCCAGAGCTATCGCGTTTGCCCCTTAATTCGGGCATATTATATAATACTTCTTTCATAACATTAGCCATATCATGTAAAGTGATTTGTAAGGGCCTAGATGTACTAGGTGTCTCAATCCTACGCATCTCCCGAGCGGGAGACGCAGGTACTGACACGTGAGGAGAGTTAGGCGGCATAACTTCCCCCTCGTTGTCTGGTGATAGCTTCTTTATCGGTACAGATTGACTTTTATTCAAAGCAATATCAATACAATTGGTACACATCGTTCTATTGGGCTCCACATTGGCTTTTGAACATGATGAACAAACAGTTTCCTCTGAATCAGACATGTTTAAAACAGACTTAGCAATTAAACTAACAGGCTTGGAAACCACTTTCAATAAGTTTACAAGCAATATAAAAAACGCTGCAGCGCTTCCAAAATACAGATATAATTAAACAATTCTTAACAAGAAGTGTATTATTAGCAGAGGATTGCACCCATTAGCAAAAGGATGATTAACCCCTCAATACCCAAAACGGATAAAACAGATATCAATTAAGATTTAACGCTTTTAATCACAGTCAGCACACTGTCACAGATCTGCTGTGACTGATTACCTCCCTCACAAATGAAATTTGCAGACCCCTGAGCTCTCTAGAGACGTCCTGGATCAAGGAGGAAGAAGCAGAAAGACTGTGCAATAATTTTAACTGCGCAACAAGGCGCTAAAACAAGGGCCCTCCCACTCCAATCACAACAGTGGGAGCCCTGATATAACGGTTTCCATGCAGAAAAACAGAATTTATGTTTACCTGATAAATTACTTTCTCCAACGGTGTGTCCGGTCCACGGCGTCATCCTTACTTGTGGGATATTCTCTTCCCCAACAGGAAATGGCAAAGAGCCCAGCAAAGCTGGTCACATGATCCCTCCTAGGCTCCGCCTACCCCAGTCATTCGACCGACGTTAAGGAGGAATATTTGCATAGGAGAAACCATATGTTACCGTGGTGACTGTAGTTAAAGAAAATAAATTATCAGACCTGATTAAAAAAACCAGGGCGGGCCGTGGACCGGACACACCGTTGGAGAAAGTAATTTATCAGGTAAACATAAATTCTGTTTTCTCCAACATAGGTGTGTCCGGTCCACGGCGTCATCCTTACTTGTGGGAACCAATACCAAAGCTTTAGGACACGGATGAAGGGAGGGAGCAAATCAGGTCACCTAAATGGAAGGCACCACGGCTTGCAAAACCTTTCTCCCAAAAATAGCCTCAGAAGAAGCAAAAGTATCAAATTTGTAAAATTTAGAAAAAGTGTGCAGTGAAGACCAAGTCGCTGCCTTACATATCTGATCAACAGAAGCCTCGTTCTTGAAGGCCCATGTGGAAGCCACAGCCCTAGTGGAGTGAGCTGTGATTCTTTCAGGAGGCTGCCGTCCGGCAGTCTCATAAGCCAATCGGATAATGCTTTTAATCCAGAAGGAGAGAGAGGTAGAAGTTGCTTTTTGACCTCTCCGTTTACCAGAATAAACAACAAACAAAGACAAAGTTTGTCTGAAAACCTTAGTAGCTGCTAAGTAAAATTTGAGAGCACGAACTACATCCAAGTTGTGCAACAAACGTTCCTTCTTTGAAACTGATTAGGACACAAAGAAGGCACAACTATCTCCTGGTTAATGTCTTTGTTAGAAACAACTTTTGGAAGAAAACCAGGTTTAGTACGCAAAACCACCTTATCTGCATGGAACACCAGATAAGGAGAAGAACACTGCAGAGCAGATAATTCTGAAACTCTTCTAGCAGAAGAAATTGCAACCAAAAACAAAACTTTCCAAGATAATAACTTAATATCAACGGAATGTAAGGGTTCAAACGGAACCCCCTGAAGAACTGAAAGAACTAGGTTGAGACTCCAAGGAGGAGTCAAAATTTTGTAAACAGGCTTGATTCTAACCAGAGCCTGAACAAAGGCTAGAACATCTGGCACAGCTGCCAGCTTTTTGTGAAGTAACACAGACAAGGCAGAAATCTGTCCCATCAAGGAACTTGCAGATAATCCTTTTTCCAATCCTTCTCGAAGGAAGGATAGACTCTTAGGAATCTTAACCTTGTCCCAAGGGAATCCTGCAGATTCACACCAACAGATATACCAAATTATGTGGTAATTTTCTGGTTACAGGCTTTCAGGCCTGAACAAGAGTATTAATAACAGAATCTGAGAACCCTCGCTTTGATAAGATCAAGCGTTCAATCTCCAAGCAGTCAGCTGGAGTGGGTCGAACGGACCTAGAACAAGAAGGTCTCGTCTCAAAGGTAGCTTCCATGGTGGAGCCGATGACATATTCACCAGATCTGCATACCAAGTCCTGCGTGGCCACGCAGGAGCTATCAAAATCACCGACGCCCTCTCCTGATTGATCCTGGCTACCAGCCTGGGGATGAGAGGAAACGGCGGGAACACATAAGCTAGTTTGAAGGTCCAAGGTGCTACTAGTGCATCCACTAGAGCCGCCTTGGGATCCCTGGATCTGTACCCGTAGTAAGGAACTCTGAAGTTCTGACGAGAGGCCATCAGATCCATGTCTGGAATGCCCCACGGTTGAGTGACTTGGGCAAAGATTTCCGGATGGAGTTCCCACTCCCCCGGATGCAATGTCTGACGACTCAGAAAATCCGCTTCCCAATTTTCCACTCCTGGGATGTGGATAGCAGACAGGTGGCAGGAGTGAGACTCCGCCCATAGAATGATTTTGGTCACTTCTTCCATCGCTAGGGAACTCCTTGTTCCCCCCTGATGGTTGATGTATGAACTTGGCCCTCGCTAGCTGAGGCCAAGCTTTGAGAGCATTGAATATCGCTCTCAGTTCCAGAATATTTATCGGTAGAAGAGATTCTACCCGAGACCAAAGACCCTGAGCTTTCAGGGATCCCCAGACCGCGCCCCAGCCCATCAGACTGGCGTCGGTCGTGACAATGACCCACTCTGGTCTGCGGAAGGTCATCCCTTGTGACAGGTTGTCCAGGGACAGCCACCAACGGAATGAGTCTCTGGTCCTCTGATTTACTTGTATCTTCGGAGACAAGTCTGAATAGTCCCCATTCCACTGACTGAGCAGGAACAGTTGTAATGGTCTTAGATGAATGCGCACAAAAGGAACTATGTCCATTGCCGCTACCATCAAACCTATCACTTCCATGCACTGCGCTATGGAAGGAAGAGGAACGGAATGAAGTATCCGACAAGAGTCTAGAAGTTTTGTTTTTCTGGCTTCTGTCAGAAAAATCCTCATTTCTAAGGAGTCTATTATAGTTCCCAAGAAGGGAACCCTCGTTGACGGAGATAGAGAACTCTTTTCCACGTTCACTTTCCATCCGTGAGATCTGAGAAAGGCCAGGACAATGTCCGTGTGAGCCTTTACTTGAGGAAGGGACGACGCTCGAATCAGAATGTCGTCCAAGTAAGGTACTACAGCAATGCCCCTTGGTCTTAGCACCGCCAGAAGGGACCCTAGTACCTATGAGAAAATCCTAGGAGCAGTGGCTAATCCGAAAGAAAACGCCACGAACTGGAAATGCTTGTCCAGGAATTCAAACCTTAGGAACCGATGATGTTCCTTGTGGATAGGAATATGTAGATACGCATCCTTGAAATCCACCTTGGTCATGAATTGACCTTCCTGGATGGAAGGAAGAAGTGTTCGAATGGTTTCCATCTTGAACGATGGAACCTTGAGAAACTTGTTCAAGATCTTGAGATCTAAGATTGGTCTGAACGTTCCCTCTTTTTTGGGAACTATGAACAGATTGGAGTAGAACCCCATCCCTTGTTCTCCTAATGGAACAGGATGAATCACTCCCATTTTTAGCAGGTCTTCTACCCAATGTAAGAATGCCTGTCTTCTTATGTGGTCTGAAGACAACTGAGACCTGTGGAACCTCCCCCTTGGAGGAAGCCCCTTGAACTCCAGAGAATAACCTTGGGAGACTATTTCTAGCGCCCAAGGGTCCAGAACATCTCTTGCCCCAGCCTGAGCGAAGAGAGAGAGTCTGCCCCCCACCAGATCCGGTCCCGGATCGGGGGCCCGCATTTCATGCTGTCTTGGTAGCAGTGGCAGGTTTCCTGGCCTGCTTTCCTTTGTTCCAGCCTTGCATAGGTCTCCAGGCTGGATTGGCTTGAGAAGTATTACCTTCCTGCTTAGAGGACGTAGCCCTTGGGGCTGATCCGTTTCTGCGAAAGGGACGAAACTTAGGTTTATTTTTGGTCTTGAAAAGACCTATCCTGAGGAAGGGCGTGGCCCTTGCCCCCAGTGATATCAGAGATAATCTCTTTCAAGTCAGGGCCAAAGAGTGTTTTCCCCTTGAAAGGAATGTCAAGCAATTTGTTCTTGGAAGACGCATCCGCTGCCCAAGATTTTAACCAAAGCGCTCTGCGCCACAATAGCAAACCCAGAATTTTTTCGCCGCTAACCTAGCCAATTGCAAGGTGGCGTCTAGGGTGAAAGAATTAGCCAATTTAAGAGCACGAATTCTGTCCATAATCTCCTCATAAGAAGAAGAATTACTAATAATCGCCTTTCCTAGCTCATCAAACTAGAAACACGCGGCTGCAGTGACAGGGACAATGCATGCAATTGGTTGTAGAAGGGAACCTTGCTGAACAAACATCTTTAGCAGACCTTCTAATTTTTTATCCATAGGATCTTGGAAAGCACAACTATCTTCTATGGGTATAGTGGCGCGCTTGTGTAGAGTAGAAACCGCCCCCTCGACCTTGGGGACTGTCTGCCATCAGTCCTTTCTGGTGTCGACTATAGGAAAACAATTTTATAAATATGGGGGGAGGTACTAAAGGTATACCGGGCCTGTCCCATTCTGTACTAACAATGTACGCCACCCGCTTGGATATAGGAAAAGCTTCGGGGGGCCCCGGGGCCTCTAAGAACTTTTCCATTTTACATAGTGGTTCTGGAATGACCAGATAATCACAATCATCCAAATTGGATAACACCTCCTTAAGCAGAGCGCGGAGATGTTCCAACTTAAATTTAAAAGTAATCACATCAGGTTCAGCTTGTTGAGAAATGTTTCCTGAATCTGAAATTTCTCCCTCAGACAAAACCTCCCTGGCCCCCTCAGACTGGTGTAGGGGCCCTTCAGAAACCATATCATCAGCGTTCTCATGCTCTACAGAATTTTCTAAAACAGAGCAGTCGCGCTTTCACTGATAAGTGGGCATATTGGCTAAAATGTTTTTGATAGAATTATCCATTACAGCCGTTAAATGTTGCATAGTAAGGAGTATTGGCGCACTAGATGTACTAGGGGCCTCCTGTATGGGCAAGACTGGTGTAGACGAAGGAGGGGATGATGCAGTACCATGCTTACTCCCCTCACTTGAGGAATCATCTTGGGCATCATTTTTACTAAATTTTTTTTATGACATAAAATACATATAGTTAAATGAGAAGGAACTTTGGTTTCCCCACAGTCAGAACACAATCTATCTGGTAGTTCAGACATGTTAAACAGGCATAAACTTGATAACAAAGCACAAAAAACGTTTTAAAATAAAACCATTACTGTCACTTTAAATTTTAAACTAAACACACTTTATTACTGCAATTGCGAAAAAGTATGAAGGAATTGTTCAAAATTCACCAAAATTTCACCACAGTGTCTTAAAGCCTTAAAAGTATTGCACACCAAATTTGGAAGCTTTAACCCTTAAAATAACGGAACCGGAGCCGTTTTTATATTTAACCCCTTTACAGTCCCTGGAATCTGCTTTGCTGAGACCCAACCAAGCCCAAAGGGGAATACGATACCAAATGATGCCTTCAGAAAGACCTTTCTATGTATCAGAGCTCCACACACATGCAGCTGCATGCCATGCTGTCCTCAAAAACAAGTGCGCCATACCGGCGCGAAAATGAGGCTCTGACTATGATTAGGGAAAGCCCCTAAAGAATAAGGTGTCAAAAACAGTGCCTGCCGATATAATCATATCAAAATACCCAGAATAAATGATTCCTCAAGGCTAAATATGTGTTAATAATGAATCGATTTAGCCCAGAAAAAGTCTACAGTCTTAATAAGCCCTTGTGAAGCCCTTATTTACTATCGTAATAAACATGGCTTACCGGATCCCATAGGGAAAATACCCAATGTTTACATGTTCTTTGCTTTTTTTGCAAGTTATAGGCCAATAAATACAAGTAGCACTTTGCTATTTCCAAACCACTTTTATCAAAATTAGCGCTAGTTACATTGGAACACTGATATCTGTCAGGAATCCCTGAATATCCCTTGACATGTATATATTTTTTTTTTTTAGAAGACCACCCAAAGTATTGATCTAGGCCCATTTTGGTATATTTCATGCCACCATTTCACCGCCAAATGCGATCAAATAAAAAAATCGTTCACTTTTTCACAAATTTTGTCACAAACTTTAGGTTTCTCACTGAAATTATTTACAAACAGCTTGTGCAAATATGGCACAAATGGTTTTAAATGCTTCTCTTGGATCCCCTTTGTTCAGAAATAGCAGACTTACATGGCTTTGGGGTTGCTTTTTGGTAATTAGAAGGCCGCTAAATGCCGCTGCGCACCACACGTGTATTATGCCAAGCAGTGAAGGGGTTAATTAGGGAGCTTGTAGGGACCATGTAGGGTTAATTTTAGCTTTATTGTAGTGTAGTAGACAACCCCAAGTATTGATCTAGGCCCATTGTGGTATATTTCATGCCACCATTTCACCGCCAAATGCGAGCAAATAAAAAAAAAAAAGTAACATTTTTCACAATTTTAGGTTTCTCACTGAAATTATTTTCAAACAGCTTGTGCAATTATGGCACAAACGGTTGTAAATGCTTCTCTGGGATTCCCTTTGGTCAGAAATAGCACACATATATGGCTTTGGCGTTGCTTTTTGGCAATTAGAAGGCCGCTAAATTCTGCTGCGCACCACACTTGTATTATGCCCAGCAGTAAAGGGATTAATTAGGTAGCTCGTAGGGAGCTTGCAGGGTTAATTTTAGCTTTAGTGTAGAGATCAGCCTCCCACCTGACACATCCCACCCCCTGATCCTCCCAAACAGCTCTCTTCCCTCCCCCACCCGACAATTGTCCGCGCCATCTTAAGTACTGGCAGAAAGTCTGGCAGTACTAAAATAAAAGGTGTTTTAGTTGTTTTTTTAAAAAAAAGAAAATATTTATTCAGCTGTGATGGACCACTGCCTTAGCCCCCAATCTCCCTGATCCCCCCAAACAGCTCTCTAACCCTTCCCCCGCTACCTATTTGCCGTCATCTTGGGTACTGGCAGCTGTCTGCCAGTACCCAGTTTGCCCCCAAAAACAAACAGCTAGATTACGAGTCTTGCGTTAGCCTTAAAAAGCAGCGTTGAGGGGTACCAACGCTGCTTTTAAACACCCGCTGGTATTACGAGTCAGGCAGGAGAGGGTCTACCGCTCACTTTATTTCCGCGATTTTAGCATACCGCAAATCCCCTTACCTCAATTGCATATCCTATCTTTTTAATAGGATTTTCCTAACGCCGGTATTACGATCGCCTGAAAAAGTGAGCGGTAGACCCTCTCCTGGCAAGACTCCTACCGCATTTAAAAGCCAGTAGTTAAGAGTTTTATGGGCTAACGCTGGAACAAAGCTTTTTAAAAAAGTGCTAAAAAGTACGCTAACACCCATAAACTACCTATTAACCCCTAAACCGAGGCCCCCCCCCCACATCAGAAACACTCAACTAAAATGTTTAACCCCTAATCTGCCGACCGGACATCGCCGCCACTTTAATACATTTATTAACCCCTAAACCGCCACACATTCCGCCTCGCAAACACTAGTTAAATTTTATTAACCCCTAATCTGCCATCCCTAAAATCGCCAACACCTACCTACATTTATTAACCCCTAATCTGCCGCCCCAACGTCGCCGCTACTATATTACATTTATTAACCCCTAACCCTAAGTCTAACACCCCCTAACTTAAATATAATTTAAATAAAACTAAATAAATTTACTACTATTAAATAAATTAATCATATTTAAAACTAAATACTTACCAATAAAATAAACCCTAAGCTAGCTACAATATAACTAAAAGTTACATTGTAGCTATCTTAGGATTTATTTTTATTTTACAGGCAACGTTGTATTTATTTTAACAAGGTACAATAGTTATTAAATAGTTAACTATTTAATAACTTCCTAGTTAAAATAAGTACAAATTTACCTGTAAAATAAATCCTAACCTAAATTACAATTACACCTAACACTACACTATCATTAAATTAATTACATAAATTACATACTATTAACTACAATTAAATCAAATAAACTAAAGTACAAAAAAAAACAAAACACTAAATTACAGAAAATAAAAAAGAATTACAATTTTTTAAAACTAATTACACCTAATATAATCCCCCTAATAAAATAAAAAAGCTCCCCAAAATAGTAAAATTCTCTACCCTATACTAAATTACAAATAGCCCTTAAAAGGACCTTTTGCAGGGCATTGCCCCAAAGTAATCAGCTCTTTTACCTGTAAAAAAAAATACAATACCCCCCCAACATTAAAACCCACCACCCACACACCCAACCCTACTCTAAAACCCACCCAATCCCCCCTTAAAAAAACCTAACACTACCCCCTTGAAGATCACCCTACCTTGAGCCGTCTTCACCCAGCCGGGCACAAGTGGACGTCCAGAGGGGCAGAAGTCTTCATCCGATCCGGCCAGAAGAGGGCCTCCAGAAGGGCAGAAGGCTTCATCCAGGCGGCATCTTCTATCTTCTTTCATCCGGAGTGGAGCGGGTCCATCTTGAAGACATCCGACGCGGTTCCAATCAGCCAATAGAATGCAAGCTCAATCCTATTGGCTCATTAGATCAGCCAATAGGATTGAACTTCAATCCTATTGGCTGATTGCATCAGCCAATAGGATTTTTCCTATCTTAATTCTGATTGGCTGATAGGATTCTATCAGCCAATCGGAATTGAAGGGAGGCCATCTTGGATGACATCACTTAAAGGAACCTTCATTCTTCAGTCGCCGTCGGATGGAAGAGGATGCTCCGCGTCGGATGTCTTCAAGATGGACCCGCTCCGCACCAGATGGAAGAAGATAGAAGATGCCGCCTGGATGAAGCCTTCTGCCTGTCTGTAGGTCCTCTTCTGGCCGGATTGGATGAAGACTTCTGCCCCTCTGGACGTCCACTTGTGCCCGGCTGGGCGAAGATGGCTCAAGGTAGGGTGATCTTCAAGGGGGTAGTGTTAGGTTTTTTTAAGGGGGGATTGGGTGGGTTTTAGAGTAGGGTTGGGTGTGTGGGTGGTGGGTTTTAATGTTGGGGGGTATTTTTTTTTTTTTTTTTTTACAGGTAAAAGAGCCGATTACTTTGGGGCAATGCCCCACAAAAGGCCCTTTTAAGGGCTATTTGTAATTTAGTATAGGGTAGGGAATTTTATTATTTTGGGGGGCTCTTTTATTTTATTACGGGGATTAGGTGTAATTAGTTTTAAAAAAAATTTAATTCTTTTTTTATTTTCTGTAATTTAGTGGGATTTTTTTTTGTACTTTAGTTTATTTAATTTAATTGTAGTTAAAGGGACACTGAACCCAAAATTTTTCTTTAACCCCTTAATGACCACAATGTACCCTGTATGTCACTGGTCGTTAAGGGTTTTTTCAGGACATAATAGCACAAGTCTAGCAAGAACACACTATTAATGCCCTCCCTCCAGAAGGCTTTGTGGAATAGAGCAGTCTCAACGCTGGTGGCAAGACCACGCTATAAAACAATCAAGTCCCCAAAAAAGGCCAGCGACATACAGGGTACGTCGCTGGTCCTTAAGGGGTTAATGATTCAGACAGAGCATGCAATTTTAAGCAACTTTCTAATTTACTCCTATTATCAATTTGTCTTTGTTCTCTTGCTATCTTTATTTGAAAAAGAAGGCATCTAAGCTAAGGAGCCAGCAAATTTTTGGTTCAGAACCATGGACAGCACTTGTTTATTGGTGCTGTTCAATCAGCAAGGACAACCCAGGTTATTCACCAAAAATGGGCCGGCATCTAAACTTAAATTCTTGATTTCCAAATAAACATACCAAGAGAATGAAGAAAATTTGATAATAGGAATAAAAACATAATTTATGTAAGAACTTACCTGATAAATTCATTTCTTTCATATTAACAAGAGTGCATGAGCTAGTGACGTATGGGATATACATTCCTACCAGGAGGGGCAAAGTTTCCCAAACCTTAAAATGCCTATAAATACACCCCTCACCACACCCACAAATCAGTTTAACGAATAGCCAAGAAGTGGGGTGATAAGAAAAAGTGCGAAGCATATAAAATAAGGAATTGGAATAATTGTGCTTTATACAAAAAAATCATAACCACCACAAAAAAGGGTGGGCCTCATGGACTCTTGTTAATATGAAAGAAATGAATTTATCAGGTAAGTTCTTACATAAATTATGTTTTCTTTCATGTAATTAACAAGAGTCCATGAGCTAGTGACGTATGGGATAATGACTACCCAAGATGTGGATCTTTCCACACAAGAGTCACTAGAGAGGGAGGGATAAAATAAAGACAGCCAATTCCTGCTGAAAATAATCCACACCCAAAATAAAGTTTAACAAAAAACATAAGCAGAAGATTCAAACTGAAACCGCTGCCTGAAGAACTTTTCTACCAAAAACTGCTTCAGAAGAAGAAAATACATCAAAATGGTAGAATTTAGTAAAAGTATGCAAAGAAGACCAAGTTGCTGCTTTGCAGATCTGGTCAACCGAAGCTTCATTCCTAAACGCCCAGGAAGTAGATACTGACCTAGTAGAATGAGCTGTAATTCTTTGAGGCGGAGTTTTACCCGACTCAACATAGGCAAGATGAATTAAAGATTTCAACCAAGATGCCAAAGAAATGGCAGAAGCTTTCTGGCCTTTCCTAGAACCGGAAAAGACAACAAATAGACTAGAAGTCTTACGGAAAGATTTCGTAGCTTCAACATAATATTTCAAAGCTCTAACAACATCCAAAGAATGCAATGATTTCTCCTTAGAATTCTTAGGATTAGGACATAATGAAGGAACCACAATTTCTCTACTAATGTTGTTGGAATTCACAACTTTAGGTAAAAATTCAAAAGAAGTTCGCAACACCGCCTTATCCTGATGAAAAATCAGAAAAGGAGACTCACACGAAAGAGCAGATAATTCAGAAACTCTTCTAGCAGAAGAGATGGCCAAAAGGAACAAAACTTTCCAAGAAAGTAATTTAATGTCCAATGAATGCATAGGTTCAAACGGAGGAGCTTGAAGAGCTCCCAGAACCAAATTCAAACTCCAAGGAGGAGAAATTGACTTAATGACAGGTTTTATACGAACCAAAGCTTGTACAAAACAATGAATATCAGGAAGAATAGCAATCTTTCTGTGAAAAAGAACAGAAAGAGCAGAGATTTGTCCTTTCAAAGAACTTGCGGACAAACCCTTATCCAAACCATCCTGAAGAAATTGTAAAATTCTCGGTATTCTAAAAGAATGCCAAGAAAAATGATGAGAAAGACACCAAGAAATATAAGTCTTCCAGACTCTATAATATATCTCTCGAGATACAGATTTACGAGCCTGAAACATAGTATTAATCACGGAGTCAGAGAAACCTCTATGACCAAGAATCAAGCGTTCAATCTCCATACCTTTAAATTTAAGGATTTCAGATCCGGATGGAAAAAAGGACCTTGTGACAGAAGGTCTGGTCTTAACGGAAGAGTCCATGGCTGGCAAGATGCCATCCGGACAAGATCCGCATACCAAAACCTGTGAGGCCATGCCGGAGCTATTAGCAGAACAAACGAGCATTCCCTCAGAATCTTGGAGATTACTCTTGGAAGAAGAACTAGAGGCGGAAAGATATAGGCAGGATGATACTTCCAAGGAAGTGATAATGCATCCACTGCCTCCGCCTGAGGATCCCGGGATCTGGACAGATACCTGGGAAGTTTCTTGTTTAGATGAGAGGCCATCAGATCTATCTCTGGGAGCCCCCACAATTGAACAATCTGAAGAAATACCTCTGGGTGAAGAGACCATTCGCCCGGATGCAACGTTTGGCGACTGAGATAATCCGCTTCCCAATTGTCTACACCTGGGATATGAACCGCAGAGATTAGACAGGAGCTGGATTCCGCCCAAACCAAAATTCGAGATACTTCTTTCATAGCCAGAGGACTGTGAGTCCCTCCATGATGATTGATGTATGCCACAGTTGTGACATTGTCTGTCTGAAAACAAATGAACGATTCTCTCTTCAGAAGAGGCCAAAACTGAAGAGCTCTGAAAATTGCACGGAGTTCCAAAATATTGATCGGTAATCTCACCTCCTGAGATTCCCAAACTCCTTGTGCCGTCAGAGATCCCCACACAGCTCCCCAACCTGTGAGACTTGCATCTGTTGAAATTACAGTCCAGGTCGGAAGAACAAAAGAAGCCCCCTGAATTAAACGATGGTGATCTGTCCACCACGTTAGAGAGTGTCGAACAATCGGTTTTAAAGATATTAATTGAGATATCTTCGTGTAATCCCTGCACCATTGGTTCAGCATACAGAGCTGAAGAGGTCGCATGTGAAAACGAGCAAAGGGGATCGCGTCCGATGCAGCAGTCATAAGACCTAGAATTTCCATGCATAAGGCTACCGAAGGGAATGATTGTGACTGAAGGTTTCGACAAGCTGTAATCAATTTTAGACGTCTCTTGTCTGTTAAAGACAGAGTCATGGACACTGAATCTATCTGGAAACCCAGAAAGGTTACCCTTGTTTGAGGAATCAAAGAACTTTTTGGTAAATTGATCCTCCAACCATGATCTTGAAGAAACAACACAAGTCGATTCGTATGAGACTCTGCTAAATGTAAAGACGGAGCAAGTACCAAGATATCGTCCAAATAAGGAAATACCACAATACCCTGTTCTCTGATTACAGACAGAAGGGCACCGAGAATCTTTGTGAAAATTCTTGGAGCTGTAGCAAGGCCAAACGGTAGAGCCACAAATTGGTAATGCTTGTCTAGAAAAGAGAATCTCAGGAACTGATAATGATCTGGATGAATCGGAATATGCAGATATGCATCCTGTAAATCTATTGTGGACATATAATTCCCTTGCTGAACAAAAGGCAATATAGTCCTTACAGTTACCATCTTGAACGTTGGTATCCTTACATAACGATTCAATAATTTTAGATCCAGAACTGGTCTGAAGGAAGTCTCCTTCTTTGGTACAATGAAGAGATTTGAATAAAACCCCATCCCCTGTTCCGGAACTGGAACTGACATAATTACTCCAGCCAACTCTAGATCTGAAACACAATTCAGAAATGCTTGAGCTTTCACTGGATTTACTGGGACATGGGAAAGAAAAAATCTCTTTGCAGGAGGTCTCATCTTGAAACCAATTCTGTACCCTTCTGAAACAATGTTCTGAATCCAAAGATTGTGAACAGATTTGATCCAAATTTCTTTGAAAAAACGTAACCTGCCCCCTACCAGCTGAACTGGAATGAGGGCCGTACCTTCATGTGAACTTAGAAGCAGGTTTTGCCTTTCTAGCAGGCTTGGATTTATTCCAGACTGGAGATGGTTTCCAAACTGAAACTGCTCCTGAGGAAGAAGGATCAGGCTTTTGTTCTTTGTTGAAACGAAAGGAACGAAAACGATTGTTAGCCCTGTTTTTACCTTTAGACTTTTTATCCTGTGGTAAAAAAGTTCCTTTCCCACCAGTAACAGTTGAAATAATAGAATCCAACTGAGAACCAAATAATTTGTTTCCCTGGAAAGAAATGGAAAGCAGAGTTGATTTAGAAGCCATATCAGCATTCCAAGTCTTAAGCCATAAAGCTCTTCTGGCTAAGATAGCCAGAGACATAAATCTAACATCAACTCTAATAATATCAAAAATGGCATCACAGATGAAATTATTAGCATGCTGGAGAAGAATAATAATATCATGAGAATCACGACTTGTTACTTGTTGCGCTAGAGTTTCCAACCAAAAAGTTGAAGCTGCAGCAACATCAGCCAATGATATAGCAGGTCTAAGAAGATTACCTGAACATAGATAAGCTTTTCTTAGAAAAGATTCAATTTTTCTATCTAAAGGATCCTTAAACGAGGTACCATCTGACGTAGGAATGGTAGTACGTTTAGCAAGGGTAGAAATAGCCCCATCAACTTTAGGGATTTTGTCCCAAAATTCTAACCTGTCAGGCGGAACAGGATATAATTGCTTAAAACGTTTAGAAGGAGTAAATGAATTACCCAATTTATCCCATTCCTTAGCAATTACTGCAGAAATAGCATTAGGAACAGGAAAGACTTCTGGAATAACCGCAGGAGCTTTAAAAACCTTATCCAAACGTATAGAATTAGTATCAAGAGGACTAGAATCCTCTATTTCTAAAGCAATTAGTACTTCTTTAAGTAAAGAGCGAATAAATTCCATCTTAAATAAATATGAAGATTTATCAGCATCAATCTCTGAGACAGAATCCTCTGAACCAGAAGAGTCCAAAGAATCAGAATGATGGTGTTCATTTAAAAATTCATCTGTAGAGAGAGAAGATTTAAAAGACTTTTTACGTTTACTAGAAGGAGAAATAACAGACAAAGCCTTCTTTATGGATTCAGAAACAAAATCTCTTATGTTATCAGGAACATTCTGCACCTTAGATGTTGAGGGAACTGCAACAGGCAATGGTACATTACTAAAGGAAATATTATCTGCTTTAACAAGTTTGTCATGACAATTATTACAAACAACAGCTGGAGGAATAGCTACCAAAAGTTTACAGCAGATACACTTAGCTTTGGTAGATCCAGCAGGCAGTGGTTTTCCTGTAGTATCTTCTGGCTCAGATGCAACGTGAGACATCTTGCAATATGTAAGAGAAAAAACAACATATAAAGCAAAATAGATCAAATTCCTTATAAGACAGTTTCAGGAATGGGAAAAAAATGCCAAACATCAAGCTTCTAGCAACCAGAAGCAAATGAAAAATGAGACTGAAATAATGTGGAGACAAAAGCGACGCCCATATTTTTTGGCGCCAAATAAGACGCCCACATTATTTGGCGCCTAAATGCTTTTGGCGCCAAAAATGACGCCACATCCGGAACGCCGACATTTTTGGCGCAAAATAACGTCAAAAAATGACACAACTTCCGGCGACACGTATGACGCCGGAAACGGAAAAGAATTTTTGCGCCAAAAAAGTCCGCGCCAAAAATGACGCAATAAAATGAAGCATTTTCAGCCCCCGCGAGCCTAACAGCCCACAGGGAAAAAAGTCAAATTTTTGAGGTAAGACAAAATATGATAATTTAAAGCATAATCCCAAATATGAAACTGACTGTCTGGAAATAAGGAAAGTTGAACATTCTGAGTCAAGGCAAATAAATGTTTGAATACATATATTTAGAACTTTATAAATAAAGTGCCCAACCATAGCTTAGAGTGTCACAGAAAATAAGACTTACTTACCCCAGGACACTCATCTACATGTTTGTAGAAAGCCAAACCAGTACTGAAACGAGAATCAGTAGAGGAAATGGTAAATATAAGAGTATATCGTCGATCTGAAAAGGGAGGTAAGAGATGAATCTCTACGACCGATAACAGAGAACCTTATGAAATAGACCCCGTAGAAGGAGATCACTGCATTCAATAGGCAATACTCTCCTCACATCCCTCTGACATTCACTGCACGCTGAGAGGAAAACCGGGCTCCAACTTGCTGCGGAGCGCATATCAACGTAGAATCTAGCACAAACTTACTTCACCACCTCCCTTGGAGGCAAAGTTTGTAAAACTGATTTGTGGGTGTGGTGAGGGGTGTATTTATAGGCATTTTAAGGTTTGGGAAACTTTGCCCCTCCTGGTAGGAATGTATATCCCATACGTCACTAGCTCATGGACTCTTGTTAATTACATGAAAGAAATAGAAAGTTGCTTAAAATTGTATGCTCTGTCTGAATCACGAAAGAAAAAATTTGGGTTCAGTGTCCCTTTAATTGTAGGTAATTTATGTAATTAATTTAATGATAGTGTAGTGTTAGGTGTAATTGTAATTAAGGTTAGGATTTATTTTACAGGTAAATTTGTACTTAGTTTAACTAGGAAGTTATTAAATAGTTAATAACTATTTAATAACTATTGTACCTAGTTAAAATAAATACAAAGTTGCCTGTAAAATAAAAATAAACCCTAAGCTAGGTACAATGTAACTATTAGTTATATTGTAGGTAGCTTCGGGTTTATTTTATCAGTAAGTATTTAGTTTTAAATATGAATAATTTATTTAATTGTAGTAAATTTATTTAGATGTATTTAAATTATATTTAAGTTAGGGGGTGTTAGGGTTAGACTTAGGTTTAGGGATTAATAAATTTATTCAAAAGGGGAAAAAAAAGTAGTTAAAGATACTAACACTCTCTGTCTCTAAAAAGCTAACCCAGCAGGTTGGAATATCTCCTGAGACCAACCACAGAAAGGAAAAAAGAATAAAAAATTGTTGTTTGGGTAGCGCTATTTAAAGCTTAGAGAAAGGGCAATGTAATTAATTTTTACTAAAACATATGATGCTCTATGAATATGTACGTGGTATCGAAATTACATGAATATCAATTTGTCGTGTAATCACATCAAATTAGTGTGGTCTTAGGACTCTTGAGACAATGAAAAGTGTCTGGGAAAAAAAGGAGAACGATATTGAATGATATGTGTTAAATACTTTGTGAACTATTCGTAAGATATAGTGTAATGAATGTACATTAAGCGTAATTGTGTTTGTATAACCTAACTGATACAAACTGAATGAATTAGTATTTAAAACATTAAAAATTTAATAATTTGTGCGAATATGAACAAAATAAAAAGTATGTTTGTACAACATAAGGGGTGCCGGCACCAAATATAAAAGAACATCAATTTAAAAACATGTAGTACATGCAATACATATGAACATATAAATTGGTAAGTGATCGTAACTTAGTTCATATCAATTGAGCCATAAAGGGAGAAAACAGTTCACTTCCAAATAGATTGGTAATGTTTACCGTAACTGAGTGTTTAGGATTACCGTCCTTAGTTAATGGGAAGTCCCGTCTGGTAAGGGGATATAATGCGGAGCTCTAAGGTGAAGATATCCAATACGGTGAAGGTATCCAATAAGGTGTGAATGGCAAACAATAATTTTAATATTTCAAAGCTGTAAAGTTGCCAAATTCTGCTGCATCAAGGTGTATTTTGTAGTGCTTTTGCAATGCTGCAGGTAAGTCCTGGGACCGAGGTATTTGCTGGCAGCCACACTCTTCTTACGGGCTGTACCTACAGGTCCTATTACCTGTTCCAGTGTTGGAGGTCACAAACTGAAATGCCGTTTAGATTGGAAACGTGGCCAAAGGAAAACTTCATATAGTTGAGGTTAGTGAAAAGTCGGTGTATAGATCCTGGGTGAGGAATTAAGCATATGTATACACCGCTTAAATATCATAAACGGCTTTAATGCACCTCACCTACTATAACCAAAGTTCCCATAGAGAGTATACAAATGAGCAAATCTACGCGTTTCAGCCCGGTAGGCCTTTATCAAGATCTAGAGCCAGCAAAGAGAATGACTGGGGGGTGGAGTTAAGGGGGGAGCTATATAGACAGCTTTGCTGTGGTGCTCTCTTTGCTACTTCCTGTCAGGAAGGACAATATCCCACAAGTTATGATGAATACGTGGACTCGGTACATCTTGCAAAAGAAATGACTGTATTGATTCTGGCGGAGTCTTTTGTGTAAGGGGCAGGGAAGTCGTACCTTTCTTAGATCCCCACAGTTTCCAACCACTCCGTTCCCTTGGAGGATAGTCTGGAAAATGCTTTATACTAGGTGGCTCATGCAGGGAGGTGTCAGGTGGGTCCAGACACAGTTATGTACAGGAGGAGGCAATGTCATCTGGTGTTTTACAGATAAGGCGCTTGCGATCTTGTAGAACCCACATTTATAAGGAATATTTTTACTCCTCAGTAGAGTTGTAAGTTAGGAGAATTCTCTTCTGCGTAGGAGTGTCCATGTGGGGAGATCTTGGTAAAATTGTAGAACATTTCCTCAAAAACGCAGGGGTTACGTTTTCAAGATTGAGCAAGTAGTATCTCCTTATCTAGAAAGTTTTTGAATCTTATTATATTATCTCTTGGGGAAGCTCCAGGTAATTCCAAAGGGTTCACAAACTTTTTCTTGGAACTATAGCTCTGGGTCACAGAGCACATACAATTGTGAGCTGAAAACATTTTGAGGTAAAAATATCTTCTTTTTTTATTTAACACAGAGTTGTCCATGTGATATTTTCTAGTCAGCTTTTTATAGTTATGCTGCATTTATTGCTAGCATGGAGAGGACTATGCCTTTGCAAGCCTGATAACAAAAGGCTGGTTTATTCAGAGAAGGAACACACATTAGGAAAAAAACTATTTTACTGTTATGAAACATAGCATGGCCTCTATTATGTGGTACACAGATCAAATTAGACCACAATGTCCCTTTAAACTTTATTTAGAGCCACCATACCTTCTGAGGGAACATTTGTAGAATGTCAAAATGATTGGGACTAACTTGCTTTTATTACATTTTTCTAAGTCACAGAGAATTGCATTTTGTATTTCTTATTTTACCCACACACATACTGTGGAGGATTCTACTTGCATTATACAGATATAAGTAGCACTAGTTTAATTTATCTTCTTCAAGAAGAACCTATTTAAATCAACGCTAATATTTAATGACAAGGGGACATGGACCAAAGGACGTGTTTTATTTACATTATAACATTGTTTTTCACATAAAATGATTACACAACTTCTAATAATAGAATCCATTATAAGAATGTTTTTTATCATCTAACCTGTGCTACACAGCTCTTAAAAATAGATTAGCCAAGGCTAAAACGTATATAAATGCTTTAATGTATCATTTGTTCCCTTCTCCCTCATGTCCATCAAGGTCTTTAAATTGTAACCTTGTTTAACCTCAGAATAGATATTTAAAGAATAGCGAGATGGCTTCTAAAAGGGGACGCGAGGAGAGAGTCCATGTGTAAAAACAGAAGTGTTGCGGCTATTTTATATTACTGCCATTAAGTGAAGGATTAACCATTGCCATTAAGTTTAATCAAACCAATATCTCAATTTAGATGATTATTTTTAGAATCAAAAAAATTGCATCTATTTTCAATTTCAGTTAAAATCGCTAAGGAAACAAGTCCAAAGCTAGAAAAAAAATTAAGCACACCATGAATACAACTTTAAGCAATGGATTTGCAAGCACTGAAATGCATAATTCTATTTAAAAGTCAAGCTGGTAAAAAAAAGAACCCAAAAACCTGTGAAGGTTGGTATTTAAAGGGCAAACTTATATGAAAATAATGGAGGGTGCTACAAAGCAAAAAAACACATTTATTCAGGGACACTGTATAATTTTAAAAAAAGACAATAAAATAGTGACGTCTCATCTACGAATAGAAAGATTAATTAAATTATCCGCACATAAAAAGCAAAAAATAAATAAATAATAAAGAACCTCTCTATACCACCATAAAAAAGTGAATATGAAAGTCTTGATAAAAGTTCAAGCACATATATGCGACATTCGTGGTAATTGTTGCACAATAATTACACAGTCACCTGTATCGCTTGAAAACAACAGATCCTTTGCAAGTATATTAGCTTTGCGTCACTGGTCAGTAGACAATGTATACACAGCTACCTGTATCAATACTTGGAATGAAAACAATGATCTTTTACGAGCGTTTCTTGCTTTACACCACTTGCCTTCTGGAGACTGATAGAGCGATCGCACTCACCCCTGGGCTCTTAATCCTCTGGTCTTTCAGGTGCTGGCTTTGATTTTTCTTTTTGATGGAAAGACTTCTGATTGTAAAGTGCAGAGTGCAATGTGGAGTTCAAATAGAAGAAAACAAAGGACAAACCGCCTGCTCTTAGCGTGAATTTAAAAATCCTTTTTTCATATTATATTATTTTGTTTATAATGTACATACAAAATATTTACGAACCATAGAACCTATACCATCTTAGAAATCTAAAGCACCTTAAGAGATAATTAAGCCTATTCAATACAATACGAGTGGAGGATTTTTATTTTTATTTTTTTTTTAAATAATTTTTTTATTGGTTTTACAAACAATATTAACATGTTTAGATGTTGACAAAAAGTGATCAATAACTGTAAGCAATTTCTACACAGAGCGTCTCTGATTAGCAAGTGTTAGCAACAAGTGACCAGTTCTTTCATTGAGTTCTCAACTCAAACTGTATAGTCCTGAGTTCCATAAGTCCTTTGTTCTTTTTCCTCTTACAGGAGTTCTTTGCAGGTCACTATACATATATTTCAATCATTCCCCCTAAAGGGTTCAAATGTTACAATTCTATCATAAGGGTTTAATAACCATATTTAACTGTTTATTCAAACAATGGTAAGCAAACGGAATTTTCTGTAAGATTTAGTGTATCTAGATTGTAACTTTCGATGTGTTGTGTTAGGTTTAAAGTGTTAAATCTAAATAGAGGAGTGGGTGTCCGTCCCACCCATCTGGTTTGTAATAGCCTTTATTTCAATATTTGGATGTGATCCATTTTCTTTGGGATCTTAGTCCCAATAGAATGTGTGTAAGCTACTTTTCTTTTCTATCTCTAGCCTGGCACTACATCGTGAATTCTAAACCTATGAGGTTATAATCTGGTGGCCTCCGGGTTCTGACATTCCTTCCATCTCATTAGCATATATTCATGCATGTCTAATGTGTTTGCCTGCATGTGGTGATATCTTTCTAGGTGCAGTAAAGTTTCCACTTGTCTCATCCATTCCTCAACCGATGGCACTGTTTTGCTTTTCCAATTTTTCGGAATTAATGTTTTTGCCCCGTTCAACATAACTAATCTGAGTGCGGCTGCAGCCTTATTTTCCAGATTGGGCAGGGAAAAAAACAGTAGTGTCTTGGGACTATTCTCTAGTGCTTTCCCTGTTGCTAGCCTGATATACTCCAGTATCTCCGTCCAATAACTGTCTAGGCTTGGGCAATCCCACCATATATGTGCTAGTGTACCTTCGCCCACACATTCCCTCCAGCACTTCCCTGTGGTAGTTTTATATATTTGTTTTAACCTGACTGGTGTGAGGTACCACCTTGATAGGAATTTATAGCTTGACTCCTGAATTCTGGCAGAAATTGAGGATTTTTTTGTAGTTTGGAATGCTGCCAGCCATTCCTGTGGCTCAATTTCCAGGTTTAATTCCTTTTCCCATGCCCTGGTAAAGGTTGGCAGCGTATGGGCGTCCTCAACTATAAGTAGCTTATATAGTATCGATATTGCATGGTCTGTCGGTGTGTCCCTCAGGCATAGTTTCTCGTATGTGGTGGTTTGTCTGGTTAGGTTGTGTTTTTGGTTATGTGTTGTCAGGAAATGGTTTAACTGTGAGTGTGTCAGCCAATTCATGTTACGGCCTACTTCGTTTTCTTTTAGTTGTTCGAGTGTTCCCAGTCTACCTCCCTCCATCAAAGCTGTGAGTGCCCTTTTCCCGTATGAAATGTTTATTGTCATGTCGGGTTCCTTATAATTCCACGGCAATGCAGGGTTCTGGCATATGGGTGTCAGGGGCGAGGTCTGTGTGGATATGTTTACCGATGTGTTAAGAAGTTTGTCCCAGTTATGAAAAAAGTCTATATACAGTGGGTGCAGTTCTGTTACTTGTGGTCTGTCTTTTCTAGCTAGCCAAGCCATGCCTCCCGCGTTACCCGTGCCTAACATGGCTCGGTCCAGTTGCACCCACGCTTTATTCTGGTCATTACAGCACCAGTCCAACAGGATGCGTAGAGTGATTGCCTGCTTGTATTTCTCCAAGTTTGGTAAACCCAGTCCTCCCCTGTCCCTTGGTAAGTAGAGTGTTTTCTTGGGGATGCAAGGTCTAATGCCGCCCCATACATACTGTTCTATTAGTGTTTGTATTTTATTTAAGTAATTGTGTGGGAGGGGTATGGGTGTTGTTTGTAGTAGATATAGAATTCTTGGCATAATGTTCATCTTAATGACGTTTATCCTCCCCAACCATGATATTGTTTTGGTTTTCCAGTTAGACATATCAGCTATTAGTTCTCTCTCTAGTTGTTTATAGTTTGCCTGGAATACCTCTTGCTGGTTTGGTGACATGTAGATACCCAAGTACTTCATTTTTGTGTCTTGTTGTCTGAGTTGGCATCTCTGTAGTGTGTTGCCTATGATTTCCTTAGTGCACGTTATGTTTAATATTTCTGATTTAGTGAGGTTCAGTTGGAAGTTCGATACCCTTCCATATGCGTTAAAAAGATCTAATGCCCTGGGTAGGGAAGTGTCTATATTTGTCAGTGTGAGTAGGACGTCGTCGGCATAAAGCGCCAGTTTGTAGTGTCTGGGTGCAATATCTAGTCCCGTAATCAGCCTGTCGTCCCTAATTCTCTGGGCAAGTACTTCTATAGTGAGTGCGAAAAGTATCGGGGAAAGTGGGCATCCCTGTCTAGTGCCATTTCTGATCATGAGCTTCTCCGAGAGAAGCCCGTTTACTTTTATTTTTGCAGTGGGTGCTCTGTATAAGGTGAAAATCAGTCGGATGAACCTGTCGCCAAATTTCATTTTGCGGAGCACTGAATTGAGGAACTGCCAATTAACCCTATCGAACGCTTTCTCCGCGTCTGTTGAGATGAGGGCCATTGGTATGTTGTTTAATTGCGCGTATGAAATCAGTTGAAAGGTCCTGAGTGTATTGTCACGTGCTTCCCGGCCTGGTATGAATCCCACCTGGTCTGTGTGGACCAGGTAAGGGAGATATTTATTTATTCTCGTGGCTAGTATTTTGGCGAATATTTTGATATCTGAGTTAAGGAGTGAGATGGGTCTGTAGCTTTCAGGCTTGTCCGGTGGCTTCCCTGGTTTGGGGAGAACTGTAA
Source organism: Bombina bombina (assembly GCF_027579735.1). Lineage (NCBI taxonomy): Eukaryota > Metazoa > Chordata > Amphibia > Anura > Bombinatoridae > Bombina > Bombina bombina. Next base: position 1,003,349,653 of record NC_069502.1, on the reverse strand, counting down.
TGTGTGCTTCTAGCATATGTTCTGTGAAGCCTTTTTCGTCAAGTAGGGAGTTAAAAAGTTTGGTTAGTGGAGTTAGTAATTGATGTATGAACGTTTTGTAGTATTTAATGCTTAAGCCGTCTGGGCCTGGGCTTTTGCCATTTGGCAAGTGTTTGATTGCTGTTTTTATTTCTTCTGGTGTTATTGGAGTCTCTAATGATTCTGCGTTTTCACTGCTCAGTTCTTTGAGCTGTGTGTCAGCTAGGAACCTATCTATGTCGGTTTGTGTGCTCTCTGTCTGTATATTGTATAGGTTTTCATAGTACTGTTTGAAAATGTCTGCTATTTGTACGCTGTCTTTTTGTATGTGTCCTGACGTGTCTATCATTTTGTATACTTGTGAGTCTAGTTGCCGTCTCCTTAGAGCTTTCGCTAGGGAGGATCCTGTTTTGTCGTTTACATCGAAGTATCTTTGCTGCAACTTGGTTGCCTTTCTCTGATATTCCTTTATTAGGTAATTATTGTATTCTGCTTTAGTTTTGTTTAAGTTGTCTAGTGTGTCAGTGTCTGTGGGTTGTCTCTTTAGCTCGTTTTCCCAGTATCTGATTTGTGAGGTCATGGAGTTTGCGTACTGTCTTTTATTTTTATTGTCTCTGGCCTTATGTCTTATGAATTCCCCCCTTAGAACGCATTTATGTGCTTCCCACACTACTGACATATTTGTGTCCTCGTGTTTTCCCTAAAATAATGGCCTAAGGTACTGTCCAGTTCCATACGTGTCAGTGGGCTGTCCAGCATGTGTTCATCCAGTCTCCACATAAACGGTGTGGGTGGTATACTTTGCCATCTGATTGTGCATTGTACTGGAGCGTGGTCTGACCAGGTGGTCGGCATGATTGTGGAATCATCTACTAGTGCTAGTCCTATTTGGTCTGTGATAATATAGTCTATTCTAGTGAATAGGCTGTGCGGGTGTGAATAGAATGTATAGTCCCTTGTATGTGGGTGCTGTGTCCTCCATACGTCGTGTAGTTTGAGTTGTTGTAGTTGTGAGTTTATGGATTTTATCACCCTGTGTGATGTGCTGGTCCTGCCCATTGACGTGTCTTGTGTCGGGTCTAGTGGCGTGTTAAAATCCCCACATAGCAGGATAATCCCCCTAGAGTGTTCCATTATTAGTTGGGCAATTTGTTTGAACAGGGTTTGTTGACCTATGTTTGGCAGATAAATATTAACTAGTGTAGTCTGCGTGTTGAAGAGTAAGCCCGTCACCAGCAAGTAAGCTCCTTTGGGGTCTTTAATGACATTAGTCGGGGTAAATTGAATGTTGTTTCTCAGAAAAATGCCCACCCCTCCTTTTTTCGTGGGCCCTGATGCTGTGAAAGCTGTTTTATACCTACTGCTAATAAACTTGGGTTCCCTTCCCTTCTTAAAGTGGGTCTCTTGAATGTACAGTATGTCCCCCATGTCTTTATGCATCTGATTGAATGCTATGGAACGTTTCTCTGGGCTGTTTAGGCCCTTCGCATTTATGGATAATATTTTAAGTCTTCTAGGCTGCATGTTGTTGCGGTTCACTACATCTCTAATCTTCAATGTCCCTCTCCTACCTGCCTCTTAGTGATATGGATATTGGTTATTTGTTTCAGCCTGTATGGCTATTTATTTATCTGATGGTAGTAGTTTATGTGTTAAGGAGTCAGGCACTCGGTGGCGCTGTTGTTATCTAGTGCTATCTTATGTTAAGGAGCTATAGTTGTGTTGTGTTGGAGAAATCTATTTATGTGCTTTGTTATATTGTGGCCACCAGGACGTGAGATAGCCCCTCCTCTGGCCTTCTCTTCCCTACTATGCTTGTCGTTAACTTCGTTGAGATGTCTAAGCTAACAAAATCTCTAACTTGAACTAAAACACTGTGTTACAATTAACATTAAAATTTGGTGTGTAACAAAACAATACAATTGAGGCAGTATCCCTGCCCCCAAACCCAACCTGTAAAAAAAGAATCATATAAAAGATTAAACATTGTAAGCATACGACCTTATTTCGTCTGTTCTGAGTCAACGTTCATACTGTTATAGTCCTTACAAAGACATTTATAAAGTCAGGTGGTCGATGTAGAATCTTCCTCCTCCGACATTTCAAGCTGTGCAGTTTTCTCTGAGTGATGTGGATCTTTCTTCTGGGATATGCGTGGATTGTTCCCACGCCCTGTGTTTCTTGTTTCATCAAGTTCTGCGGTTTCCAGCTGATGTATGTTGATTTTCAGGACTTCACAAAAGTGAGGGAGGTCTTCCTTGTGTTTAAAAATCACCGTAGAGTTGTCTTTGCTTGCTATGATGCTGACCGGGAAGCCCCATCTGTAGGCAATCTTGTGATCTCTTAGGGTCTTTGTGATGTAGCTCAGCTCTCTCCTCTTTTGAAGGGTGATTGGGCTGAGGTCTTGAAAAATCTGTATGCGGTTTCCCGCGTGTGTAATATTTTGTTTCAGTCTGGCATGTCTCATTATTTCTTCTTTGTCTTTAAAGTTTAATAATTTGAGTATTACGTCTCTCGGTGGTGCTTTGGGAGGAGGCTTAGCCCGTAGTGCTCTGTGTGCTCTTTCAATTGTCATATCTGGAGCACAGTTGTCGCCCTTAACTGTTCTAAATAAATCTTGTAGGCAGCCCTCGAGTGCTACTTGTTGGATTGTTTCAGGGATACCACGTATCCTTAAATTATTTCTCCTTCCCCTGTTGTCCATGTCTTCAACTTTTTCCATGAGGTGGCCTATGGTCTCTTCCTGGTCATATACCATCCGTGACATGTGTTGAATGTCTGTATCCATGTTGTTGAGGCTCTCTTCCAATGTTGTGACTCTCTGTGTTACTCTTGATATATCTCTCTTTAGTTCGCCGTACCAGTTTTTCACTTCTGCTACTATCTCTTTGAGATCATTCTTGGTGCACAATGGTAGGATATCCTCTCTTGTGTTTGTATTTTATTTAAGTAATTGTGTGGGAGGGGTATGGGTGTTGTTTGTAGTAGATATAGAATTCTTGGCATAATGTTCATCTTAATGACGTTTATCCTCCCCAACCATGATATTGTTTTGGTTTTCCAGTTAGACATATCAGCTATTAGTTCTCTCTCTAGTTGTTTATAGTTTGCCTGGAATACCTCTTGCTGGTTTGGTGACATGTAGATACCCAAGTACTTCATTTTTGTGTCTTGTTGTCTGAGTTGGCATCTCTGTAGTGTGTTGCCTATGATTTCCTTAGTGCACGTTATGTTTAATATTTCTGATTTAGTGAGGTTCAGTTGGAAGTTCGATACCCTTCCATATGCGTTAAAAAGATCTAATGCCCTGGGTAGGGAAGTGTCTATATTTGTCAGTGTGAGTAGGACGTCGTCGGCATAAAGCGCCAGTTTGTAGTGTCTGGGTGCAATATCTAGTCCCGTAATCAGCCTGTCGTCCCTAATTCTCTGGGCAAGTACTTCTATAGTGAGTGCGAAAAGTATCGGGGAAAGTGGGCATCCCTGTCTAGTGCCATTTCTGATCATGAGCTTCTCCGAGAGAAGCCCGTTTACTTTTATTTTTGCAGTGGGTGCTCTGTATAAGGTGAAAATCAGTCGGATGAACCTGTCGCCAAATTTCATTTTGCGGAGCACTGAATTGAGGAACTGCCAATTAACCCTATCGAACGCTTTCTCCGCGTCTGTTGAGATGAGGGCCATTGGTATGTTGTTTAATTGCGCGTATGAAATCAGTTGAAAGGTCCTGAGTGTATTGTCACGTGCTTCCCGGCCTGGTATGAATCCCACCTGGTCTGTGTGGACCAGGTCAGGGAGATATTTATTTATTCTCGTGGCTAGTATTTTGGCGAATATTTTGATATCTGAGTTAAGGAGTGAGATGGGTCTGTAGCTTTCAGGCTTGTCCGGTGGCTTCCCTGGTTTGGGGAGAACTGTAATGTGTGCTTCTAGCATATGTTCTGTGAAGCCTTTTTCGTCAAGTAGGGAGTTAAAAAGTTTGGTTAGTGGAGTTAGTAATTGATGTATGAACGTTTTGTAGTATTTAATGCTTAAGCCGTCTGGGCCTGGGCTTTTGCCATTTGGCAAGTGTTTGATTGCTGTTTTTATTTCTTCTGGTGTTATTGGAGTCTCTAATGATTCTGCGTTTTCACTGCTCAGTTCTTTGAGCTGTGTGTCAGCTAGGAACCTATCTATGTCGGTTTGTGTGCTCTCTGTCTGTATATTGTATAGGTTTTCATAGTACTGTTTGAAAATGTCTGCTATTTGTACGCTGTCTTTTTGTATGTGTCCTGACGTGTCTATCATTTTGTATACTTGTGAGTCTAGTTGCCGTCTCCTTAGAGCTTTCGCTAGGGAGGATCCTGTTTTGTCGTTTACATCGAAGTATCTTTGCTGCAACTTGGTTGCCTTTCTCTGATATTCCTTTATTAGGTAATTATTGTATTCTGCTTTAGTTTTGTTTAAGTTGTCTAGTGTGTCAGTGTCTGTGGGTTGTCTCTTTAGCTCGTTTTCCCAGTATCTGATTTGTGAGGTCATGGAGTTTGCGTACTGTCTTTTATTTTTATTGTCTCTGGCCTTATGTCTTATGAATTCCCCCCTTAGAACGCATTTATGTGCTTCCCACACTACTGACATATTTGTGTCCTCGTGTTTTCCCTAAAATAATGGCCTAAGGTACTGTCCAGTTCCATACGTGTCAGTGGGCTGTCCAGCATGTGTTCATCCAGTCTCCACATAAACGGTGTGGGTGGTATACTTTGCCATCTGATTGTGCATTGTACTGGAGCGTGGTCTGACCAGGTGGTCGGCATGATTGTGGAATCATCTACTAGTGCTAGTCCTATTTGGTCTGTGATAATATAGTCTATTCTAGTGAATAGGATGTGCGGGTGTGAATAGAATGTATAGTCCCTTGTATGTGGGTGCTGTGTCCTCCATACGTCGTGTAGTTTGAGTTGTTGTAGTTGTGAGTTTATGGATTTTATCACCCTGTGTGATGTGCTGGTCCTGCCCATTGACGTGTCTTGTGTCGGGTCTAGTGGCGTGTTAAAATCCCCACATAGCAGGATAATCCCCCTAGAGTGTTCCATTATTAGTTGGGCAATTTGTTTGAACAGGGTTTGTTGACCTATGTTTGGCAGATAAATATTAACTAGTGTAGTCTGCGTGTTGAAGAGTAAGCCCGTCACCAGCAAGTAAGCTCCTTTGGGGTCTTTAATGACATTAGTCGGGGTAAATTGAATGTTGTTTCTCAGAAAAATGCCCACCCCTCCTTTTTTCGTGGGCCCTGATGCTGTGAAAGCTGTTTTATACCTACTGCTAATAAACTTGGGTTCCCTTCCCTTCTTAAAGTGGGTCTCTTGAATGTACAGTATGTCCCCCATGTCTTTATGCATCTGATTGAATGCTATGGAACGTTTCTCTGGGCTGTTTAGGCCCTTCGCATTTATGGATAATATTTTAAGTCTTCTAGGCTGCATGTTGTTGCGGTTCACTACATCTCTAATCTTCAATGTCCCTCTCCTACCTGCCTCTTAGTGATATGGATATTGGTTATTTGTTTCAGCCTGTATGGCTATTTATTTATCTGATGGTAGTAGTTTATGTGTTAAGGAGTCAGGCACTCGGTGGCGCTGTTGTTATCTAGTGCTATCTTATGTTAAGGAGCTATAGTTGTGTTGTGTTGGAGAAATCTATTTATGTGCTTTGTTATATTGTGGCCACCAGGACGTGAGATAGCCCCTCCTCTGGCCTTCTCTTCCCTACTATGCTTGTCGTTAACTTCGTTGAGATGTCTAAGCTAACAAAATCTCTAACTTGAACTAAAACACTGTGTTACAATTAACATTAAAATTTGGTGTGTAACAAAACAATACAATTGAGGCAGTATCCCTGCCCCCAAACCCAACCTGTAAAAAAAGAATCATATAAAAGATTAAACATTGTAAGCATACGACCTTATTTCGTCTGTTCTGAGTCAACGTTCATACTGTTATAGTCCTTACAAAGACATTTATAAAGTCAGGTGGTCGATGTAGAATCTTCCTCCTCCGACATTTCAAGCTGTGCAGTTTTCTCTGAGTGATGTGGATCTTTCTTCTGGGATATGCGTGGATTGTTCCCACGCCCTGTGTTTCTTGTTTCATCAAGTTCTGCGGTTTCCAGCTGATGTATGTTGATTTTCAGGACTTCACAAAAGTGAGGGAGGTCTTCCTTGTGTTTAAAAATCACTGTAGAGTTGTCTTTGCTTGCTATGATGCTGACCGGGAAGCCCCATCTGTAGGCAATCTTGTGATCTCTTAGGGTCTTTGTGATGTAGCTCAGCTCTCTCCTCTTTTGAAGGGTGATTGGGCTGAGGTCTTGAAAAATCTGTATGCGGTTTCCCGCGTGTGTAATATTTTGTTTCAGTCTGGCATGTCTCATTATTTCTTCTTTGTCTTTAAAGTTTAATAATTTGAGTATTACGTCTCTCGGTGGTGCTTTGGGAGGAGGCTTAGCCCGTAGTGCTCTGTGTGCTCTTTCAATTGTCATATCTGGAGCACAGTTGTCGCCCTTAACTGTTCTAAATAAATCTTGTAGGCAGCCCTCGAGTGCTACTTGTTGGATTGTTTCAGGGATACCACGTATCCTTAAATTATTTCTCCTTCCCCTGTTGTCCATGTCTTCAACTTTTTCCATGAGGTGGCCTATGGTCTCTTCCTGGTCATATACCATCCGTGACATGTGTTGAATGTCTGTATCCATGTTGTTGAGGCTCTCTTCCAATGTTGTGACTCTCTGTGTTACTCTTGATATATCTCTCTTTAGTTCGCCGTACCAGTTTTTCACTTCTGCTACTATCTCTTTGAGATCATTCTTGGTGCACAATGGTAGGATATCCTCTCTTGTGAGGATAGTGCTGTCATGTGGCCTGGTTGCTTCTTCTACCATTATCTCCATTTTTGGGCCTTTGTTAGTGGTGGCCTGTGAGCTCTCTAACAATGTTTCAATTGGTTTCAAGTAATGCTGTAACATTCTAGAGCGTGGCGTGTTTTCAGTTTTGTTAGGCTTACGGCCTGGCATTTCACCAGGACAGTGCAAACAGGAGTATAGTTATGTGGTATATGCAGTCAGGATGTGCTGTGGCGTCGTCTTTCTTTTCTCTGCTGTTTTGTTTTCCCCTGTATTACTCTATCCGCTCTGTCCAAGTTCCAGCTATTTCCCACCTCTGTGTTAATAAAGTCTTTTTCTCATTTGCAGCTGAGTATCGTGCTTAAGGGATGGGGGTTGATATGTCTGCTTATCACTCTTTTTTGCCCCCTTATTTCCTGTTTTTCCTCCCTTTCAGCCTGGCTATCTTGCAATATCTTTTCAGGGATGTGGGCTGTGTACCTTCTTGTGGTGTCCTTATTTAACAATGGTGCTGATGGTTATAGGCTTAGGGCCCTGTTTGTCTTAGGTACTGCCTTATGTGCTGCTTACTTTGCTTAAATTGGGCTTTAATTGTACTTGTTTCGTCGCTTCATTTAGTGCCTGTTTTCTTACTAAACTTTCTACTGCGTATGCAGTCTTACCCCTGTCCGTAGCGCTGTGTCTCTTTCGATAACGGTAGGCCACGTGGGATCGCGGCTCCGTTTTTCAATGCCGGGACTTCCTTACCGCCTCCTCTCCTTCTGTGTGTCCCGCGGCTTCGTGTGATTGCTTTATGCCGTTGGGGGGGATATGCTTCGCTGCTTCGTGGGTATGTGTGTGTGCAGTCAACGGCTTGTTCCCTTATGTTTGCGGCCTTCTGATCTGCGTAACGCTGATTGCAGTGCGAAGTCTCCTTGCAGTTTGCGGTTATTCTTTTTCTGGCTCCGCTATTAGAATCTTTGTTGTGACATGAGATGTGTCTCCTTATTTTTTAGTTGTCTGTTGTCGATGCTTACTATAAAGGCTGGGTTTGGGGTTTCAGGGCATGGGAGCTACTGAATCACACAGCCATCTTCCAGACCGGCCAAGCCCCGCCAGAGTGGAGGATTTTTAAATTCAGTCTTCAAGAACAGCTGTTATCTTGAGAAAGTCCAAGCAATGGGTGAAACGCGTAGAAGCCATTTTCCTGCAAACCTTTTTTTCAAAGCTGCAGCCTAGGTACCTTGCAATACCTGCGTGTGATACATGCTAAGAGCGGGCGTTTTGTCCTTTGTTTTCTTCTATTTTAACTCAACATCTCACTCTGCACTTTACAATCAGAAGTCTTTCCATCAAAAAGAAAAATCAAAGCCAACACCTGAAAGACCAGAGGATTAAGAGCCCAGGGGAGAGTGAGATCGCTCTATCAGTTTCCAGAAGGCAAGTGGTGTAAAGCAAGAAATGCTTGTAAAAGATCACTGTTTTCATTCCATGTATTGATACAGGTAGCTGTGTATACATTGTCTACTGACCAGTGACGCAAAGCTAATATACTTGCAAAGGATCTGTTGTTTTCAAGTGATACAGGTGACTGTGTAATTACCACGAATACAGGTGACTGTGCAACAATTACCACGAATGTCGCATATATGTGCTTGAACTTTTATCAAGACTTTCATATTCACTTATTTATGGTGGTATAGAGAGGTTCTTTATTTATTTTTTATTTATGGATAATTGAATGTATTTTTCTATTCGTAGAGGAGACGTCCCTATTTTATTGTGTTTTTTTTAAATTATGCAGTGTCTCTGAATAAATTAGTTTTTTGACTTTTGGCTTTGTAGCGCCCTCCATTTTTTTCATATAAGTTTGCTGTATTATGTCCATCTAAATGGAGCTGGATTAGGAGTGGCAACAATTGTAAAATCGTGCTTAAGCTAACTTTTCTCCTTGCCTTTAGTATTTAAAGGGGTTGTTTACTTTTTTTTTTCCCTTCAAAGTATGTCTCTTTTAGCACCTCTTTGGGTACGTGTTTACACTGTTCTCCCTTGTGTCCCTCAATCTGAGGACGTTGTGTGACTTTGGCTATACCCCCCGCCTTCTTGAAAAGAAAAAAAATGTATAACCAAAAATGTACACAAGATGAGAAGATAAATGGTGTGACAGTGTGTGCTTGATCAGCTGGTCATGTAAGGGCGCGAGGCATGACCATTTTAAGTGTCAATAAGTACTTGATATGCTGTCTGACAGATTTTTATAGTTATGGAGTCTGTTTTTGTAAGTGATATATTATTGGAATAAATATAATCCTTTTTTCAAGGATTTTTTGACATAAAACCCAACATTTTTCTTTTATGATTCAGATAGAACATGTATTTTTAAACAAGTTTCCCATTTTCTTTTATTATCACATTTCCTTAATTCTCTTAGGATACTTTCTTGAAGGAGGAGCAATGCGCTACTGGGAGATAACTTAGCTGAACACATCAGGCGATCCAACAGCAAGAGGCATATAAGTTCAGCCACTAACCGGAAGCTAGCTCCCAGTAGTGCACAAGTCAACTTAGGTATGCTTTCAACAAAGGATATCAGGAGAACAAAGCATATCAGATAATAGAAGTTGTTTAAAAATACGTAATCTGAGTCATTAAAGTTTTATTTTGACTTTCCTGTCCCTTTAGGGACAATAAAATGATATTGTTTATTAATTAGTATGAGAATCAAAATAATGTGCAACACTCTTGATGCCATCACATCCGCCCCACAACATAATTCTAGTAAGTCTAAAACACTTTAAACCATGTAATTGCACCTGTTGACATTTATCTTTAGACCAGTTGATGGGAAGAGGTCAAAATGACTCCTCTGTAGGCTGCACCAAGATAGAAAAGACTGCAAACAGCTTCCAATGTTCTTCATTTCTTGGTTCTCTACCTCAAACATCCCCTATATCTGCCACTCAATGTATTACATGTATTGCACATATTGCTTGATACCCAACCACACACACACAACTTCTCCATGGCAGTATAGTGTGGCTTTTTTGAGGTCTAAGGAATCACACTTGCGATCTTGTATTTTTTTTTACATAAATTTGGATACCACTATTTACCTTGCAGATGTGCTTGTTGTCTCTGCTGTAGACATTAGTCTGGCAAAAGCATCTGTTACTTTGTTGCTTGCATTGGAGTAATCCAGTTTTGAGGTTGTCAGTTCATACAACTCGGGGTCCACACCTTATGGTATAAAATTATAATCAGTGAACAGCAGAACTAAAAGCTATTACAGTATCACGACACACACACACACCAGAGGTAAATTCCTTGAACTTCTTTAAACACCTGAGTCCCACAATGCCTTTCTGACATTTGACACAAGAAATCAAATTGAAGATAAAGCCCTTCCCATAATCAGATACTCATTTTGCCTGACTTAATAAAAAATATATACAGAAATTAAATTTAACAGAAATGATGGGAAGATACAATCGGAAAAAACAGAATTTATGTTTACCTGATAAATTACTTTCTCCAACGGTGTGTCCGGTCCACGGCGTCATCCTTACTTGTGGGATATTCTCTTCCCCAACAGGAAATGGCAAAGAGCCCAGCAAAGCTGGTCACATGATCCCTCCTAGGCTCCGCCTACCCCAGTCATTCGACCGACGTTAAGGAGGAATATTTGCATAGGAGAAACCATATGGTACCGTGGTGACTGTAGTTAAAGAAAATAAATTATCAGACCTGATTAAAAAAACCAGGGCGGGCCGTGGACCGGACACACCGTTGGAGAAAGTAATTTATCAGGTAAACATAAATTCTGTTTTCTCCAACATAGGTGTGTCCGGTCCACGGCGTCATCCTTACTTGTGGGAACCAATACCAAAGCTTTAGGACACGGATGAAGGGAGGGAGCAAATCAGGTCACCTAAATGGAAGGCACCACGGCTTGCAAAACCTTTCTCCCAAAAATAGCCTCAGAAGAAGCAAAAGTATCAAACTTGTAAAATTTGGTAAAAGTGTGCAGTGAAGACCAAGTCGCTGCCCTACATATCTGATCAACAGAAGCCTCGTTCTTGAAGGCCCATGTGGAAGCCACAGCCCTAGTGGAATGAGCTGTGATTCTTTCGGGAGGCTGCCGTCCGGCAGTCTCGTAAGCCAATCTGATGATGCTTTTAATCCAAAAAGAGAGAGAGGTAGAAGTTGCTTTTTGACCTCTCCTTTTACCGGAATAAACAACAAACAAGGAAGATGTTTGTCTAAAATCCTTTGTAGCATCTAAATAGAATTTTAGAGCGCGAACAACATCCAAATTGTGCAACAAACGTTCCTTCTTTGAAACTGGTTTCGGACACAGAGAAGGTACGATAATCTCCTGGTTAATGTTTTTGTTAGAAACAACTTTTGGAAGAAAACCAGGTTTAGTACGTAAAACCACCTTATCTGCATGGAACACCAGATAAGGAGTAGAACACTGCAGAGCAGATAATTCTGAAACTCTTCTAGCAGAAGAAATTGCAACTAAAAACAAAACTTTCCAAGATAATAACTTAATATCAACGGAATGCAAGGGTTCAAACGGAACCCCCTGAAGAACTGAAAGAACTAAATTGAGACTCCAAGGAGGAGTCAAAGGTTTGTAAACAGGCTTAATTCTAACCAGAGCCTGAACAAAGGCTTGAACATCTGGCACAGCGGCCAGCTTTTTGTGAAGTAACACAGACAAGGCAGAAATCTGTCCCTTCAGGGAACTTGCAGATAATCCTTTTTCCAATCCTTCTTGAAGGAAGGATAGAATCCTAGGAATCTTAACCTTGTCCCAAGGGAATCCTTTAGATTCACACCAACAGATATATTTTTTCCAAATTTTGTGGTAAATCTTTCTAGTTACAGGCTTTCTGGCCTGAACAAGAGTATCGATAACAGAATCTGAGAATCCTCGCTTCGATAAGATCAAGCGTTCAATCTCCAAGCAGTCAGCTGGAGTGAAACCAGATTCGGATGTTCGAACGGACCCTGAACAAGAAGGTCTCGTCTCAAAGGTAGCTTCCAAGGAGGAGCCGATGACATATTCACCAGATCTGCATACCAAGTCCTGCGTGGCCACGCAGGAGCTATCAAGATCACCGACGCCCTCTCCTGATTGATCCTGGCTACCAGCCTGGGGATGAGAGGAAACGGCGGGAACACATAAGCTAGTTTGAAGGTCCAAGGTGCTACTAGTGCATCCACTAGAGCCGCCTTGGGATCCCTGGATCTGGACCCGTAGCAAGGAACTTTGAAGTTCTGACGAGAGGCCATCAGATCCATGTCTGGAATGCCCCACAGCTGAGTGACTTGGGCAAAGATTTCCGGATGGAGTTCCCACTCCCCCGGATGCAATGTCTGACGACTCAGAAAATCCGCTTCCCAATTTTCCACTCCTGGGATGTGGATAGCAGACAGGTGGCAGGAGTGAGACTCCGCCCATAGAATGATTTTGGTCACTTCTTCCATCGCCAGGGAACTCCTTGTTCCCCCCTGATGGTTGATGTACGCAACAGTTGTCATGTTGTCTGATTGAAACCGTATGAACTTGGCCCTCGCTAGCTGAGGCCAAGCCTTGAGAGCATTGAATATCGCTCTCAGTTCCAGAATATTTATCGGTAGAAGAGATTCTTCCCGAGACCAAAGACCCTGAGCTTTCAGGGATCCCCAGACCGCGCCCCAGCCCATCAGACTAGCGTCGGTCGTGACAATGACCCACTCTGGTCTGCGGAATGTCATCCCTCGTGACAGGTTGTCCAGGGACAGCCACCAACGGAGTGAGCCTCTGGTCCTCTGATTTACTTGTATCTTCGGAGACAAGTCTGTATAGTCCCCATTCCACTGACTGAGCATGCACAGTTGTAATGGTCTTAGATGAATGCGTGCAAAAGGAACTATGTCCATTGCCGCTACCATCAACCCGATCACTTCCATGCACTGAGCTATGGAAGGAAGAGGAACGGAATGAAGTAACCGACAAGAGTCTAGAAGTTTTGTTTTTCTGGCCTCTGTCAGAAAAATCCTCATTTCTAAGGAGTCTATTATTGTTCCCAAGAAGGGAACCCTTGTTGACGGAGATAGAGAACTCTTTTCCACGTTCACTTTCCATCCGTGAGATCTGAGAAAGGCCAGGACAATGTCCGTGTGAGCCTTTGCTTGAGGAAGGGACGACGCTTGAATCAGAATGTCGTCCAAGTAAGGTACTACAGCAATGCCCCTTGGTCTTAGCACAGCTAGAAGGGACCCTAGTACCTTTGTGAAAATCCTTGGAGCAGTGGCTAATCCGAAAGGAAGCGCCACGAACTGGTAATGTTTGTCCAGGAATGCGAACCTCAGGAACCGATGATGTTCCTTGTGGATAGGAATATGTAGATACGCATCCTTTAAATCCACCGTGGTCATGAATTGACCTTCCTGGATGGAAGGAAGAATAGTTCGAATGGTTTCCATCTTGAACGATGGAACCTTGAGAAACTTGTTTAAGATCTTGAGATCTAAGATTGGTCTGAACGTTCCCTCTTTTTTGGGAACTATAAACAGATTGGAGTAGAACCCCATCCCTTGTTCTCTTAATGGAACGGGATGAATCACTCCCATTTTTAACAGGTCTTCTACACAATGTAAGAATGCCTGTCTTTTTATGTGGTCTGAAGACAACTGAGACCTGTGGAACCTCCCCCTTGGGGGAAGTCCCTTGAATTCCAGAGGATAACCTTGGGAGACTATTTCTAGCGCCCAAGGATCCAGAACATCTCTTGCCCAAGCCTGAGCGAAGAGAGAGAGTCTGCCCCCCACCAGATCCGGTCCCGGATCGGGGGCCAACATTTCATGCTGTCTTGGTAGCAGTGGCAGGTTTCTTGGCCTGCTTTCCCTTGTTCCAGCCTTGCATTGGTCTCCAAGCTGGCTTGGCTTGAGAAGTATTACCCTCTTGCTTAGAGGACGTAGCACTTTGGGCTGGTCCGTTTCTACGAAAGGGACGAAAATTAGGTTTATTTTTTGCCTTGAAAGGCCGATCCTGAGGAAGGGCGTGGCCCTTACCCCCAGTGATATCCGAGATAATCTCTTTCAAGTCAGGGCCAAACAGCGTTTTCCCCTTGAAAGGAATGTTAAGTAGCTTGTTCTTGGAAGACGCATCAGCCGACCAAGATTTCAACCAAAGCGCTCTGCGCGCCACAATAGCAAACCCAGAATTCTTAGCCGCTAACCTAGCCAATTGCAAAGTGGCGTCTAGGGTGAAAGAATTAGCCAATTTGAGAGCATTGATTCTGTCCATAATCTCCTCATAAGGAGGAGAATCACTGTCGACCGCCTTTATCAGCTCATCGAACCAGAAACATGCGGCTGTAGCGACAGGGACAATGCATGAAATTGGTTGTAGAAGGTAACCCTGCTGAACAAACATCTTTTTAAGCAAACCTTCTAATTTTTTATCCATAGGATCTTTGAAAGCACAACTATCCTCTATGGGTATAGTGGTGCGTTTGTTTAAAGTGGAAACCGCTCCCTCGACCTTGGGGACTGTCTGCCATAAGTCCTTTCTGGGGTCGACCATAGGAAACAATTTTTTAAATATGGGGGGAGGGACGAAAGGAATACCGGGCCTTTCCCATTCTTTATTAACAATGTCCGCCACCCGCTTGGGTATAGGAAAAGCTTCTGGGAGCCCCGGCACCTCTAGGAACTTGTCCATTTTACATAGTTTCTCTGGGATGACCAACTTGTCACAATCATCCAGAGTGGATAATACCTCCTTAAGCAGAATGCGGAGATGTTCCAACTTAAATTTAAATGCAATCACATCAGGTTCAGCTTGTTGAGAAATGTTCCCTGAATCAGTAATTTCTCCCTCAGACAAAACCTCCCTGGCCCCATCAGACTGAGTTAGGGGCCCTTCAGAAATATTAATATCAGCGTCGTCATGCTCTTCAGTATCTAAAACAGAGCAGTCGCGCTTACACTGATAAGTGTTCATTTTGGCTAAAATGTTTTTGACAGAATTATCCATTACAGCCGTTAATTGTTGCATAGTAAGGAGTATTGGCGCGCTAGATGTACTAGGGGCCTCCTGAGTGGGCAAGACTCGTGTAGACGAAGGAGGGAATGATGCAGTACCATGCTTACTCCCCTCACTTGAGGAATCATCTTGGGCATCATTGTCATTGTCACATAAATCACATTTATTTAAATGAATAGGAATTCTGGCTTCCCCACATTCAGAACACAGTCTATCTGGTAGTTCAGACATGTTAAACAGGCATAAACTTGATAACAAGTACAAAAAACGTTTTAAAATAAAACCGTTACTGTCACTTTAAATTTTAAACTGAACACACTTTATTACTGCAAATGCGAAAAAACATGAAGGAATTGTTCAAAATTCACCAAATTTTCACCACAGTGTCTTAAAGCCTTAAAAGTATTGCACACCAAATTTGGAAGCTTTAACCCTTAAAATAACGGAACCGGAGCCGTTTTGAACTTTAACCCCTTTACAGTCCCTGGTATCTGCTTTGCTGAGACCCAACCAAGCCCCAAGGGGAATACGATACCAAATGACGCCTTCAGAAAGTCTTTTCTAAGTATCAGAGCTCCTCTCACATGCGACTGCATGCCATGCCTCTCAAAAACAAGTGCGCAACACCGGCGCGAAAATGAGGCTCTGCCTATGCTTTGGGAAAGCCCCTAAAGAATAAGGTGTCTAAAACAGTGCCTGCCGATATTATTATATCAAAATACCCAGATAAAATGATTCCTCAAGGCTAAATATGTGTTAATAATCAATCGATTTAGCCCAAAAAAAGTCTACAGTCTTAATAAGCCCTTTTTGAAGCCCTTATTTACAATCGTAATAAACATGGCTTACCGGATCCCAGAGGGAAAATGACAGCTTCCAGCATTACATCGTCTTGTTAGAATGTGTCATACCTCAAGCAGCAAGAGACTGCTCACTGTTCCCCCAACTGAAGTTAATTGCTCTCAACAGTCCTGTGTGGAACAGCCATGGATTTTAGTAACGGTTGCTAAAATCATTTTCCTCATACAAACAGAAATCTTCATCTCTTTTCTGTTTCTGAGTAAATAGTACATACCAGCACTATTTCAAAATAACAAACTCTTGATTGAATAATAAAAACTACAGTTAAACACTAAAAAACTCTAAGCCATCTCCGTGGAGATGTTGCCTGTACAACGGCAAAGAGAATGACTGGGGTAGGCGGAGCCTAGGAGGGATCATGTGACCAGCTTTGCTGGGCTCTTTGCCATTTCCTGTTGGGGAAGAGAATATCCCACAAGTAAGGATGACGCCGTGGACCGGACACACCTATGTTGGAGAAATAAATGTGGAGAAATAAATTTCTACTTTACAGAACAGACTATATTTGAAGTCATTATTTCTGGTATATGACAATGGATAGTACAGAATGGAAGTATTTTATAGATAACCCCTAAAACAATATGTACACAATTGCATCTTTATATTAACCAAATAGAAATGTATGTATTATTGTTTTAAATATTCTGCTTATATAATACTTCATAGGAGCGAAAACTATCATTTAAAAATATATGACAGTCAGACTACAATGTGAAGTATGTCTTTATGATTATATTGATTTTTTGAATATTGAACGTACATGTGGTATATGTAAGAATTACTGCATTTGATGGACTCAGATATTTGCAGAAAATGAAAAGAAAAAAAAAACCACTAGCATTCTTAGAATCAGAGAATAGCTTGCTGAAGCATTAACAGCCCTGCTAAAATCAGTGTTAAAAAAAAGAAAAAAAAAAGTACTTGGACTGTGATTTCAGATTAAACAGTAAGCTCTCCAAGACCATGACAGAAAGCACTGATCAGCTCTCTTTAAAGGGACATAATACAAATATGCTAAATCACTTGAAAGTAATGCAGCATAACTGTAAAAAGCTGACCGGAAAATATCACCTAAGCATCTCTATGTAAAAAAAGGAAGATATTTTACCTCACAATTTCCTCAGCTAACCAGAGAAAGGTCTGTGTAAAACATACTTCAGCTGCTGTCCAGCTGCAGGTAAAAAAAAAAAAAGAAGAAGAAATGAACAGCAGCCAATCAGCATCAACAGTGCTGAGGTCATGAATTTTTTTACTGTGATCTCATGAGATTTCATAGTAAACTTCATTAAACTGAATAGGGAAATAACATGACTGTGCATGAGGCACGCTCCCTTGCAGGTTCCGGGGCAGGTATACTGATTTGCTGCTTAAAGTCCTTTACAATGGGGTGTGAATACTTAGGACATTTTGAGGTCAAATATCTTTCTTTTTTACATAGAGATGTTCAGGTGATATTTTCTAGTCAACGTTTTACAGCTATGCTGCCGCACTTTCAAGTGTTTCAACATTTGGGTATCATGTCCCTTTAATTGCATTTATTTGTTAATTGCATTTATTTGATCAAATAATGGAATGGCATGATATAAAAAGCTTTAACAGAGTAGGCCTAAGTAACAAAGACTTATGATATTATTAGAAATGGCTTACCTATTACTTTTTTTTTTTCTCACACGCAATTCAGAAAACCATTTTTTCTAAGATTGACACTATTCTTGGTTCACATTTTTCACAACATTGATTTTGCTTAGGCTAAATGAACACAATACGCCATAATAAATCAAGGACTTGAAGGGTAGTTATATCTACCATTTATTTAGGCTCCTATTGATGTGTAGTTTGCCGTATACCAGCTTTCTCTCCACTTATCCATTAAGTAGCCAAAGAGAAAATGGTTAATGTTTGAGTGGACTCAAACTTTTAGCATTTGAAGTAACAGCACATTCTCTGCTTTTGGAAATAAATGTAATTAAACCTTCTAGCTTAACCCTTTCAGTAACCTACTTCTACTTTCTCTCTTTAATGACATAGCTCAAGCAGTAATGTATATACAGTATCTCACAAAAGTGAGTACACCCCTCACATTTTTGTAAATATTTTATTATATCTTTTCATGTAACAACACTGAAGAAATTACACTTTGGGCCCAAAGTGCCAATATTTTGTGTGGCCACCATTATTTTCCAGCACTGCCTTAACCCTCTTGGGCATGGAGTTCACCAGAGCTTCACAGGTTGCCACTAGAGTCCTCTTCCACTCCTCCATGACGACATCACCGAGCTAGTGGATATTAGAGACCTTGTGCTCCCCCACCTTCTGTTTGAGGATGCCCCACAGATGCTCAATAGGGTTTAGGTCTGGAGACATGCTAGGCCAGTCCATCGCCTTTACCCTCAGCTTCTTTAGCAAGGCAGTGGCCGTCTTGGAGGTGTGTTTGGGGTCGTTATCATGTTGGAATACTGCCCTGCAGCCCAGTCTCCGTAGCGAGGGGATCATGCTCTGCTTTAGTATGTCACAGTGAATGTTGGCATTCATGGTTCCCTCAATGAACTGTAGCTCCCCAGTGCCGGCAGCACTCATGCAGGCCCAGACCATGACACTCCCACCACCATCCTTGACTGTAGGCAAGACACACTTGTCTTTGTACTCCTCACCTGGTTGTCGCCACACACGCTTGACACCATCTGAACCAAATAAGTTTATCTTGGTCTCATCGGACCACAGGACATGGTTCCAGTAATCCATGCCCTTAGTCTGCTTGTCTTCAGCAAACTGTTTGCAGGCTTTCTTGTGCATCATCTTTAGAAGAGGCTTCCTTCTGGGATGACAGCCATGCAGACCAATTTGACGCAGTGTGTGGCATATGGTCTGAGCAACGACAGGCTGACCCCCCCACCCCTTCAACCTCTGCAGCAATGCTGGCAGCACTCATACGTCTATTTCCCAAAGACAACCTATTTATATGATGCTGAGCATGTGAATGCATGTATGTATGTATGTATGTATGTATGAATTAATGAATGTATTGGGTACTTGTAAAGTGCGGCTAATCACCCGTAAGGGTCTCAAGGCGCTGTTCATTTTATCAACCTCGGAAGGATGAAAGACTGAGTGGACCTTGCGGGGATCGAACCTGCAACCCTTGGATTGCTACAGAGCTCAGCCACAGTGCCTTAGCATGCTGACCTATATGTCCGGCGTGCACTCAACTTCTTTGGTCGACCATGGCGAGGCCTGTTCTGAGTAAAAACCTTTCCTGTGAACCGCTGTATGGTCTTGCCCACTGTGCTGCAGCTCAGTTTCAGGGTCTTGGCCATCTTCCTATAGCCTAGGCCATCTTTATGTAAAGCAACAATTCTTTTTTTCAGATCCTCAGTGTTCTTTGCCATGAGGTGCCATGTTGAACTTACAGTGACCAGTATGAGAGAGTGTGAGAGCGATAACACCAAATTTAACACACCTGCTCTCCATTCAAACCTGAGACCTTGTAACACTACCCAGTCACATGACACCGGGGAGGGAAATGGCTAATTGGGCCCAATTTGGACATTTCCACTTAGGGGTGTACTCACTTTTGTTGCCAACGGTTTAGAAATTAATTACTGTGTGTTGAGTTATTTTGAGGGGACAGCAAATTTACACTTTTATACAGGCTGTACACTCACTAATTTACATTGTAGCAAAGTGTAATTTCTTCAGTGTTGTCACATGAAAAGATATAATAAATTATTTACAAAAATGTGAGGGGTGTACTCACTTTGTAGCTCAAGTGGGAATTTATATAGCTCAAGCAGAAATTTATATAGCTCAAGCAGGAATCTTGAAACAAAAGATAAAAATAACAGAGCCAACAACTTGAAAAGAGAGTAGGATCCAAAACAAAAGTGAGCCCTGTGCTATCCCACATATGCTATTGATTTGAATCTTAAAAAACCGATTGAACTAAAGAATAAATCTGGTCTTCTCTGATTCTGATAACAGCACCCAGCTTTGAGACTCTCCTGACCATGGACAGACCCATCAATAAATCTGTTTTAAATGTAATATAGGTTAAGATGTTCTAGAACCAGCAAGAGTAAATTTAAAACCTAGTAAGGCTCAGGGACTTACTTTTATAAAGCTTTTAACAAAGAGAAAAAAAACAAGTAAAAAAAAAACAAGTAAATAGCTATCATTTTGTGTAAAAGAAAGACCTTAAATTAACCAGGCCTTAAATTAACCAGGATTTTAGGACCTTTAAAGGTGCAACCAACCAGTTATTTATTCTTCAGGAAAAAAAAAAACTAACCACTCCAACAGAGTAAGCACCAAGCAACTTATGATAGAAAGATGTCTAAGGAACCTGGAGAACCAGCACTTTCAGAATAATCATCAATTGCTTGTCTTATTTTGTAATAATCCAATGAAGCAAACATGTTATGCTGAATTTCTGTAAGACCCCAATTGCATCTACCGTAAACTCATGGATGGACATAAAATATCAAAACACTGTCTTTCCAGTGTTTGAGAATGACAAAACCAGTAGCCTCTAGATCTATCCATTGTTCACACAAATTGTGCTCCATTGAATTATGATGGCCCCAGCCTATAGTGATCTTAATCTCTATTGTTTGTTTCAAATATAAGATCAGTAATACAGCATTTTAGGTTTGGAAAATAATTCCTTAACGCTTTCGGAACCAGAAATTGAACTGTCAGTTCAAAAAAAATATTAAAAAGAAAATTTATGCTTACCTGATAAATTTGTTTCTTTTTAGACACGATGAGTCCACAAATTTCATCCTTACTTGTGGGATAACGCCTCCTGGTCAGCAGGAGGCAAAGAGCACCACAGCAGAGCTGTATATATAGCTTCTCCCTTCCCTTCCACTCCAGTCAAAAGGGGGGGACACGACAGGGAACCTAAATGGAAGGCAATACTGCTTGTAGAACCTTTCTCCCAAAAACAGCCTCAGCCAAGGCAAAGGTGTCAAATTCGTAGAATTTAGAAAAAGTGTGAAGCGAAGACCAAGTTGCAGCCTTGCAAATCTGTTCAACAGAAGCATCATTTTTGAATGTCCAGGAGGAAGCCACAGCCCTAGTGGAATAAGCCGTCATTCGTTCAGGAGGCTGCTGTCCAGCAGTCTCATATGCAAAACGGATGATACTCTTCAGCCAAAAAGAAAGAGAGGTAACCATAGCTTTTTGACCCCTGATCCCTGAAAAAATGACAAACAAAGAAGGCGATTGTCGAAAATCCTTAGTCGCTTGTAAGTAGAACTTTAAAGCACGGACTAAGTCAAAATTATGTAACAGATGTTCCTTCTTAGAAGAAGGATTAGGACACAAGGAAGGAACAACAATCTCCTGATTGATATTCTTGTTTGAAACAACTTTAGGAAGAAAACCAAGTTTTGCACGTAACACCCCCTTATCCGAATGAAAAATAAGATAAGGAGAATCATATTGTAATGCCAAAAGCTCAGATACTCTTCGAGCAGAGGAAATAGCAACCAGAAATAAAAACTTTCCTAGATAATAACTTAATATCTATGGAATGCATAGGTTCAAACGGAACCCCTTGAAGAACTCTAAGAACTAAATTTAAACTCCAAGGAGGAGCAATTGGTCTAAATACAGGCCTGATTCAAGTCAGAGCCTGACAAAAAGATTGTACATCTGTAACATCTGCCAGACACTTGTGTAACAAAATCGATAAAGCAGAAATCTGTCCCTTTAAGGAACTCGCTGATAACCCCTTCTCCAATCCTTCTTGGAGAAAAGACAAAATCCTGGGAATCCTAACCCTACTCCATGAGTAGCACTTGGATTCACACCAATAAAGATATTTACGCCATATATTATGGTAAATTTTCCTAGTAACATTAAAGTATCTATGACCGAATCAGAAAAACCTTGCTTAGATAAAATTAAACATTCAATCTCCAAGCAGTCAGCTGCAGAGAAACTAGATTTGGGTGACGGAAGGGACCCCGAATGAGAAGGTCCTTCCTCAATGGAAGCCTCCAGATCGGCATACCAAATTCTGCGAGGCCACGCAGGGGCAATGAGGATCACCGACGCCCTCTCCTGTTTGATCCGAGCAATCACCCGAGTAAGAGGGCAAACGGGGGAAACACATACGCTAGGCTGAAGGACCAAGGAACTGCCAAGGCATCAGCTCGGCCCGAGGATCCCTGGATCTGGACCCGTATCTCGGAAGCTTGGCATTCTGATGAGACGCCATAAGGTCCAACTCCGGCCGACCCCATCTAAGAATCAGGTTTGAAAATATATCCGGATTGAGTTCCCACTGATGAGTTCCCGGATGAAAGGTCTGCCTGCTCAGAAAATCTGCCTCCCAGTTCTCCACCCCTGGGATGTAGATCGCCGACAGATAGCAAGAGTGAGTCTCCGCCTACTGAATTATTTTGGCCACTTCGGTCATCGCTAGGGAACTCCTTGTTCCTCCCCGATGATTGATGTAAGCCACTGTCGTTATGTTGTCCGACTGAAATCTGATGAATTGGGCTGAGGCCAACTGAGGCCAAGCCCGAAGCGCATTAAATATCGCCCTCAACTCTAGGATGTTGATGGGAAGTAGAGATTCTGCTTGAGTCCATACTCCTTGAGCCCTCAAGGAGTTCCAGACCGCTCCCCATCCTAACAGGCTGGCATCTGTTGTCACAATCACCCATGAGGGTCTGCGAAAGCATGTCCCCTGGGATAGATGATCCGGCGGCAACCACCAGAGAAGAGACTCCCTTGTCTCCTAATCTAGATTTATTCAAGGAGACAAATCTGTATAATCTCCATTCCACTGCCTGAGCATGCTTAGTTGCAGAGACCAGAGATGAAAACATGCAAACCGTACAATGTCCATTGCCGCCACCATCAATCTGATTACCTCCATGCATTGAGCCACTGATGGCCGAGGATTGGACTGAAAGGCTCGACATGTATCCCAAATTTTTAACTTTCTGACCTCCGTCAGAAAAATCTTCATTGAAATAGAGTCAATTAGAGTTCCCAGAAAGGGAACCCTTGTCCGAGGAACTAACAAACTCTTTTCCTGATTTACCTTCCACCCATGAGTTGTCAGGAAGGATAGCACAATGTCGGTATGGGACCTTGCTAGTTGATAGGATGACGCCTGGATCAGAATATCGTCCAGGTAAGGCACCACCTCAATGCCCCTCGGTCGTAGAACCGCCAGTAGAGACCCTAGAACCTTTATGAAAATTCTGGATGCCGTGGCCAGACTGAAAGGGAGAGCTACAAACGGAAAATGTTTGTCCAGAAAGGCAAACCTCAGGAACCTGTGATGATCTCTGTGGATAGGAACATGAAGATATGCATCCTTGAGATCCACTGTTGGATCAATGAGAGAATGGTACGAATGGTTTCCATCTTGAAGGATGGAACTCTGAGAAACTTGTTTAGACTTTTGACGTCTAAAATAGGTCTGAAGGTTCCCTCTTTTTTGGGAACTACAAACAGATGAGTAAAACCCCTATCCCTGTTCCTGAACTGGAACGGGACAGATTACTCCCATGAAGGAGAGGTCTCTTACACAACGTAAGAACGGCTCTCTTTTTATCTGGTCTGCAGATAATCGTGAAAGAAGAAACCTTCCTTTGGGGAAGGAATTTCTGAACTCCAATTTGTATCCATGAGACACTATCTCTATTGCCCAGGGATCCTGAACGTCTCGTATCCAAGCCTGTATGAAGAAGGACAGTCTGCCCCCTACTAGATCCGGTCCCGGATCGGGGGCCAACCCTTCATGCTGACTTGGGAGCAGCAGCAGGTTTTTTGGATTGTTTACCCTTGTTCCAAGACTGGTTGGGTCTCCAGGTAGACGGTTTGTGATTAGTTCCCTTCCTATTTAGAGGAAGAGGAAGGAGGGATTCCCTTGAAGTTTCGAAAGGAACGAAAATTACTCTGTTGACCTCTCTGTTTGGATTTCTTATCCTGAGGGAGGAGATGACCCTTGCCTCCTGTGATGTCAGAAATAATTTCCTTTAAGTCAGGTCCGAACAGGGTCTTCCCCTTGTAAGGAATAGCTAAAAGCTTAGACTTAGATGATACTTCCGCAGACCAAGATTTCAACCATAAGGCTCTGCGTGCTAAGATGGAAAAACCCAAACTCTTAGCCGCCAATTTGGTAATCTGCAGAGAAGCATCTGTAATAAAAGAATTACCTAATTTAAGAGCTTTAATTCTATCCTGCATCTCTTCCAAAGAAGTCTCAGTTTTAAGAGATTCTTCCAGAGCATCAAACCAATAAGCGGCCGCACTTGTAACCGTAACAATGCAGGCCACCGGCTGCAATAGCAACCCCTGATGAACATAGATCTTCTTAAGGAGACCCTCCAATTTCTTATTCATGGAGTCTTTGAAAGCACAACTATCCTCAATAGGAATAGTAGTTCACTTAGCCAAGGTGGAAATAGCTCCTTCCACCTTAGGGGCCGTCTGCCAAGAGTCCCTAATAGCGTCAGCTATAGGGTACATCTTCTTGAAAACGGGAGGAGAGAATGGAATACCTGGTCTTTCCCATTCCTTAGCAATAATCTCTGAAGTTCTCTTAGGAACTGGAAAAACATCAGAATAAGAAGGGACTTCTAGATATCTGTCCAACTTACTCAATTTCTCTAGAGGGACCACAAATGAATCGCAGTCGTCCAGAGTCACCAAAACCTCCCTCAATAACAGGCGGAGGTGTTCAAGTTTAAACCTGAAGGAAACCACTTCTGAATCTGTCAGTGGCAAGAGAATTCCTGAGTCACAAAGGTCGCCTTTGGATAGGACCTCCAAACCCTCCAATTCAGAGCCCTGGGAGGGTATATCTGAGATCGCCATCAAAGCATTAGAAGCTGTATTGACCACTTGGGTTTCCTTCCTTCTGCGTTTGCCTTGAAGTACAGGAAAGGCAGATAACACATCTGAAAGTGTAGATGACATAACTGCAGCTATGTCCTTTAGTGTGATCGCAGCAGAAGCTGCAGAGGTACTTGGTTCCGCTTGCGCGGGCGTTAAAGGCTGTGACGCTTGGGGAGAAAACTGCGGCATACTCTGTATCTCATCAGTAGAACCCTGAGAAACATCCGCTTTAGTCAAATTTTTATCAAAGAATATTTGTTCTCTAAACTGTAATGCCCTCTCAGTGCATGAGAGACAAAAAGTAACAGGGGGTTCCACATTGGCATTCAAACACATGGAACATGTGACGCTCTGAAGGTCTTCCATGATAACAAATAAAGCAAATTTTGGTCGTAAACCTGTTGCACTTAAATCATCTTGATAAAGGCCCCTGGCGGCTGAAACGCGTAGATTTACCGACTGCTCCTGTGCACAATACTAATTTACTTGTTTGTTAAATAACAGATTGGAGACGTAAGTACTTAGGACAGGTACATCAAGCAGCTTTTAAAAACTTGTTTTAAGCTAGCTTCATATGTGTAATTCCTGTCCCGGGACCTACTCATACCTATCCATCTGTATAATCAATAACCAATATCCCTTACAAACTTTGGATCGTATAACACTCTTGGGAACTGCAAAAGGTTATTCATACCGGAACATCCTTTGAACTACAACCCGGACCTGCTTGAATTCACACGGGGATCATTGCATCCTCCACGGTTCACAGACAGCTGCAATAACTTTTAACACCGAGGAGAGAAGAGAACTAAAATTCCGGAGTTCATTTTTACAACTAAGTTTGTATAGAACAATTGTTCCTTGGACACTGTTTGACACAGTTTACAATATAAACAGGACTACACAGGTTTTTTATATATGTGTGATGTATTTCATTTTCGTTTTGCTTAGATAAAGACACATACTTACATACACATTGCTATTTAGGGACCGCTTCAGTTTATT
The DNA here is from genome assembly GCF_027579735.1 of Bombina bombina. NCBI lineage: Eukaryota > Metazoa > Chordata > Amphibia > Anura > Bombinatoridae > Bombina > Bombina bombina. The sequence continues at coordinate 1,003,324,020 of NC_069502.1, read as the reverse complement.
AAGATACAGTCTATTGCTATTAGCTTCTTCTAGAAATATTAATACTCATTTTTTAATCTCTAAGTTGCTCTCTGTCTGAGCGCCACCCAGAACCACTTCTTTTCCTTTTGTACTTTATTGGGTTTTATGAGGTTTTAACCCATTAACATTTTCTGGGTATAGGCATTAGAGTAGCAGAGTGTTGTATCTCTATAAACGCCCTGTTTCTTTTGCACTTAAATCATAAAAAGTATGAGAATAGCCTATTATGACTTAAGACAATATCCCCTGAAAATGGAGCGTAACTGTGCCTTTAAATGATAAATTTACACAATTTTACTGCACCAACACTCAAACGGTTAGCCTTGCAACAGAGCGTAACTGTATCTTTAAAATATAAAAGCACATATTTATACAGCAACTCTGACAATTAATCCATTTTACTAGGAATAATAATGAAAAACAAACAGTGCACCTCCTCGCCTCAACAGCTCTGCTGAGGCGCCTACCTGCCCCCACGGTACACCGACCACGTCTATCTGATCTGCAGAATGCCTAAGACCGCCTGGCTTAACCTTCAACCATGCGGTCTAGCAAACACCAGAGCCTGAAGCTTGGATGCCGGGATCCCTTAGAAGAGACAACTGTAAGGCTTCTAAGCGTGCAAACCCTAAGCCCCACCCATCATGGGCGGTCATCTTAACCCGGCTAAACCATAGTGAAAAAAACAAATGCCGGTCAAAATAACCTAAACGGAACCCCAGTAAAACACACTGCCTACACCGGAGTACATATAAAAAAACTCTGAGATTTTAACATCCCCAGCGTCTCGCCCACAGCACCACCAATATAGGTCTATTAGTTCAGGAAGAGCCCTATCAAGTTACGGTCTGACATGACACTTGAAAGCTCCTTCCACCTTTCGAAAGTCATAGAGTACTGAGGGAAACCCTTAATAAACGTTTATGACCCCTCTTGTTAGAAAGGAAAAATAAAATTTATGCTTACCTGATAAATTTATTTCTCTTGTGGTGTATCCAGTCCACGGATTCATCCATTACTTGTGGGATATTCTCCTTCCCAACAGGAAGCTGCAAGAGGATCACCCACAGCAGAGCTGTCTATATAGCTCCTCCCCTAACTGCCACCTCTCAGTCATTCGACCGAAGACAAGCAAGAGAAAGGAGAAACTATAGGGTGCAGTGGTGACTGTAGTTTAAAAATTAAAAAACACCTGCCTTAAAATGGCAGGGCGGGCCGTGGACTGGATACACCACAAGAGAAATAAATTTATCAGGTAAGCATAAATTTAGTTTTCTCTTGTAAGGTGTATCCAGTCCACGGATTCATCCATTACTTGTGGGATACCAATACCAAAGCTAGAGGCCAAGGATGAAGGGAGGGACAAGGCAGGGCGCTTAAACGGAAGGCACCACTGCCTGTAAGACCTTTCTCCCCAAAATAGCCTCCGAAGAAGCAAAAGTATCAAATTTGTAGAATTTAGAAAAAGTATGAAGCAAAGACCAAGTCGCCGCCTTACAAATCTGTTCAACAGAATAGTGGAATGAGCTGTAATTCTTACAGGAGGCTGCTGGCCAGCAGTCTCATAAGCTAAGCGGATTATACTTCTTAACCAAAAAGAAAGAGAAGTTGCTGAAGCCTTTTGGTCTTTCCTCTGTCCAGAGTAGACAACAAACAATGCAGATGTTTGACAAAAATCTTTAGTAGCTTGTAAATAAAACTTTAAATAACGAACCACGTCAAGATTGTGTAATAGACGTTCCTTCTTTGAAGAAGGATTAGGATACAGTGACGGAACAACAATCTCTTGATTGATATTCTTATTGGATACCACCTTAGGAAGAAACCCAGGTTTGGTAAGCAAAACTACCTTATCTGCATGGAAGATCAGATAAGGGGAATCACACTACAAGGCAGATAACTCTGAAACTCTTCGAGCCGAAGAGATAGCTACCAAGAACAGAACTTTCCAAGATAAAAGCTTGATATCTATGGAATGCAGAGGTTCAAACGGAACCCCTTACAGAACCTTAAGAACTAAATTTAAACTCCATGGCAGAGCAACAGGTTTAAACACAGGCTTGATTCTAACTAAAGCCTGACAAAACGCTTGAACGTCTGGAACATCCGCCAGACGCTTGTGCAAAAGAATAGAGCAGAAATCTGTTCCTTTAAGGAACTAGCTGACAATCCCTTCTCCAATCCTTCTTGGAGAAAAGACAATATCCTGGGAATCCTGACTTTACTTCATGAGTAACCCTTGGATTCACACCAATGAAGATATTTACACCATATCTTATGATAGATTTTCCTGATGACAGGCTTTCGAGCCTGAATTAAGGGATAAATGACCGACTCGGAAAAACCACGTTTTGACAAAATCAAGCGTTCAATCTCCAAGCAGTCAGACGCAGAGAAATTAGATTTGGATGTTTGAAGGGACCTTGAAGTAGAAGGTCCTGCCTCAGCGGCAGAGTCCAAGGTGGAAAGAATGACCAGATCTGCGTACCAAGTCCTGCGTGGCCACGCAGGAGCTATCAAAATCACCAAAGCTCTCTCCTGCTTGATCTTGGCAATCAGACGAGGGAGCAGAGGAAACGGTGGAAACACATAAGCCAGGTTGAAAGACCAAGGCGCTGCTAGAGCATCTATCAGCGCTGCCTTGGGATACCTGGACCTGAACCTGTAACAAGGAAGCTTGGCATTCTGACGAGACACCATGAGATCCAGTTCTGGTTTGCCCCAAAGTTGAATCAACTGTGCAAACACCTCCGGATGGAGTTCCCACTCCCCCGGATGAAAAGTCTGTCTACTTAGAAAATCCGCCTCCCAGTTCTCTACTCCTGGGATATGGATAGCTGATAGATGGCAAGAGTGAACCTCTGCCCATAGAATTATTTTTGAAACCTCCAACATTGCTAGGGAACTCTTTGTTCCCCCTTGATGGTTGATGTAAGCTACAGTCGTGATGTTGTCCGACTGAAATCTGATGAACCTGACCACAGCTAGCTGAGGCCAAGCCTGAAGAGCATTGAATATCGCTCTTAGTTCCAGAATGTTTATCGGAAGGAGTGTCTCCTCCTGAGTCCACAAGCCCTGAGCCTTCAGGCAGTTCCAGACTGCACCCCAGCCCAGAAGGCTGGCATCTGTCGTTACTATTTTCCAATCTGGCCTGCGGAAGGTCATACCCTTGGACAGATGGACCCGAGATAACCACCAGAGAAGAGAATCCCTGGTCTCTTGATCGAGATTTAGTAGAGGGGACAAATCTGTGTAATCCCCATTCCACTGACTGAGCATGCAGAGTTGCAGTGGTCTGAGATGTAGGCGGGCAAACGGCACTATGTCCATTGCCGCTACCATTAAGCCGATTACTTCCATACACTGAGCCACTGAAGGGCGAGAAGTAGAATAAAGAACATGGCAGGAATTTAGAAGTTTTGACAACCTGGCCTCTGTCAGGTAAATCTTAATTTCTACAGAATCTATCAGAGTTCCTAGGAAGGAAACTCTTGTGAGAGGGGATAGAGAACTTTTTTCTTCGTTCACTTTCCACCCATGCGACCCCAGAAATGCCAGAACAATGTCCGTGTGAGACCAGGCAACTTGAAAAGTCGACGCCTGTATCAGAATGTCATCTGAGTAAGGGGCTACTGCTATAGCCCGCGACCTTAGGACCGCTAGAAAGGACCCTAGAACCTTTGTAAAGATTCTTGGTACCGTGGCCAACCCGAAGGGAAGAGCCACAAACTGGTAGTGTCTGTATTGACCCTCCTGGATCATAGGAAGGATGGTTCGAATAGTATCCATCTTGAAGGATGGGACTCTGAGAAATTTGTTTAAGATCTTGAGATCTAAGATTGGTCTGAATGTTCCCTCTTTCTTGGGAACGACAAACAGATTTGAATAAAAGCCCTGTCACTGTTCCTCCTGCGGAACTGGGTGGATCACTCCCATAACTAGGAGGTCTTGAACACAATGTAAGAATGCTTCTCTCTATCTGGTTTGCAGATAAAAGTGAGAGATGAAATCTCCCTTTTGGGGGAGAGGTTTTGAATTCCAGAGATCCTGGACATCTCTTGCCCAAGCCTGGGCAAAGAGAGAGAGTCTGCCCCCTACTAGATCCGTTTCCGGATCGGGGGCTGCTCCTTCATGCTGTCTTCGAGGCAGCAGCAGGCTTCTTGGCCTGTTTCCCCTTGTTCCAAGCCTGGTTAGGTCTCCAGACCGGCTTAGACTGGGCAAAAGTTCCCTCTTGTTTTGTGTTAGAGGAAGTTGAAGCTGCGCCACTCTTGAAGTTTCGAAAGGGCCGAAAACTAGACTGTTTGGTCCTTAATTTGTTGGACCCGTCTTGAGGAAGGGCGTGACCTTTTCCTCCAGTGATGTCAGAAATGATCTCCTTCAGTCCAGGCCCGAATAGGATCTGTCCTTTGAAGGGAATGTTGAGAAGTTTAGACTTTGAAGTCACGTCAGCTGACCAGGATTTAAGCCATAGCGCCCTACGCGCCTGAATAGCAAAACCTGAATTTTTAGCCGTTAGCTTGGTTAAATGAACAACGGCGTCAGAAACACATGATATTGGCTAGCTTAAGGGCCCTAAGCTTGTCAATAATATCTTCCAACGGGATTTCAACCTGTAGAGCCTCCTCTAGGGACTCAAACCAGAAAGCCACGGCAGCAGTGACTGGGGCAATGCATGCTAGAGGCTGGAGAATAAAACCTTGTTGAATAAAAATTTTCTTAAGGTAACCCTCTAATTTTTTATCCATTGGATCTAGAAAAGCACAACTGTCTTCGACAGGGATAGTGGTACGCTTAGCTAGAGTAGAAACTGCTCTCTCCACCTTAGGGACCGCCTGCCATAAGTCCCGTGTAGCGGCGGCTATAGGAAACATCTTTTTAAAAACAGGAGGGGGAGAGAATGGTACACCTGGTCTATCCCATTCCTTAGTAATATTTTCAGAAAACCTTTTAGGGATTGGAAAAACATCAGTGTAAGTAGGTACTGCATAGTATTTATCCAATCTACATAGTTTCTCTGGGACTACAATAGTGTCACAGTCGTCTAGAGCTGCTAAAACCTCCCTGAGCAATACGCGTAGGTGTTCAAGCTTAAATTTAAATGTAGACATATCAGAATCAGATTGAAGTATCTTCCCTGAATTAGAAAAATCACCCACAGATTGAAGCTCCCCTGCTTCAGCTTCATTATATTGTGAGGGTGTATCAGAGATAGCTACTAAAGCGTCAGAGAGCTCTGTATTTATTCTAGTCCCAGAGCTGTCTCGCTTTCCTTGCAATCCTGGCAGTTTAGATAATACCTCTGTAATGGTATGATTCATAACTGCCGCCATGTCTTGCAAGGTATACGCAATGGGCGCGCTAGATGTACTTGGCGTCCCCTGAGCGGGATTTATAGGATCTGACACATGGGGAGAGTTAGACAGCATAACTTCCTCCTTGTCAATTTCTTCTGGTGATAAATTTTTTTAAAGCCAGAATATGGTCTTTGTAATCTATAGTAAAATCAGTGCATTTGGTACACATTCTAAGAGGGGGTTCCACAATGGCTTCTAAACATAATGAACAATGAGTTTCCTCTATGTCAGACATGTTTAAACAGACTAGTAATGAGACCAGCAAGCTTGGAAAACACTTTAATAACTGTGAACAAGCAAAAAATAAAAACGGTACTGTGCCTTTAAGAGAAAAAAACAATCATAGAAACTGCTAAAACAGTGAAAAAAGCAGTAAATCTTACGAAATTTTTACAGTGTGTATAATAGGCTGAAAGAGCATTGCACCCACTTGCAAATGGATGATTAACCCCTTAGTTTCAAAACCGGATCAAAAAAACGATATAAACGTTTTTAAACAGTCACAACAAACTGCCACAGCTCTACTGTGGCCCTACCTGCCCATACAACGACTTTGGAAGGCACAAAAAGCCCTTAGAGAGGTCCTATATGTTCAGGGGACTCCTTCAGGGAAGCTGGATGTCTCAAGCTGCAAAAACTAATGGAAAATAGGCCCCTCCCAACCTGTACTCACAGTGAGAGGGCCTTAAAAAACTATCCCTAGGCAAAATCTAGTCAGCCATGTGGAAAAACTGGGCCCCAGAATAAAGTTTTATCACCAATATGAATTAAACGTTTATACACCTCAAGCAAACGTTATATCTATTCAGTAATGTGAGTAAATAATAAAAATATTACCCTTTACAGCAAGCATGATACCAGTCGTTATTAAATCAGGCTTACCTTAAATAAATCAGGTACTGTCAGCATTTTCTAGCTTATCATCTCTCTAGAAAAATTTAAAACTGCACATACCTCAGAGCAGGAGACCCTGCACGCTATTCCCCCAGCTGAAGTTACCCATCTCTTCAGTTATGTGTGAGAACAGCAATGGATCTTAGTTACAACCTGCTAAGATCATCAAAGACCACAGGCAGACTCTTCTTCAACTTTCTACCTGAGGCTAAAATAGTACAACTCCAGTACCATTTGAAAATAACAAACTTTTGATTGAAGATAAACTACATTAATGCACCACATCTCTCTAGCTGCTTCCCTTGTCGAGAGCTGCAAGAGAATGACTGGGAGGTGGCAGTTAGGGGAGGAGCTATATAGACAGCTCTGCTGAGGGTGATCTTCTTGCAGCTTCCTGTTGGGAAGGAAAATATCCCACAAGTAATGGATGAATCCGTGGACTGGATACACCTTACAAGAGAAATATACAGTCTTTTCTGAGCTACCTCATGTCCCAGAGAAATAACAGACTGCACATACCTCTATGCTGAGCGACAGCATGACAAGTCCCACAGGATCCAGAAGTCTTCTCCCTCCTGTCGATCTGTGGAGACATACAGGGCCTTAGTTAACATCTGCTAAGACCACCATCAGAAGGGCAGCACTCAGTATGGGAGGCGCAGTGAGAGTTAAGACCCACCAGTTCTCATTGCTTTAAAGCCACCTGTAGCTCTACTCTAGAGGCTGACAAGGAATACGGCTACACCCTTAAAAAAATAGCACTCATTGGTACCATTTTAAAATAACAAACTCTTGATAGAAGAATCTTAAACTAAAACCTCACATTACCTTTTCCTATCACTAACACAGGCAAAGAGAATGACTGGAGTGGGAGGGAAGGGAGGAGCTATATATACAGCTCTGCTGTGGTGCTCTTTGCCTCCTCCTGCTGACCAGGAGGCATTACCCCACAAGTAAGGATGAAATCCGTGGACTCATCATGTCTTTAAAAAGAAAACAAATGTTCTTATATTTACCAGATACTGAAAGAAGATCACAGACAACAAAATACAAACCTCCTAGTCAAGTGAAATAGAATTTTTGGATTGTTAAAAAAAATAGGGTAAACCATTTCAACTATAGATCTAGCCTTGAAATCCTCAGCTGCAATAAAGCATTAACGTCTTCAGAATCCAAAAGGTCAAATAATTGCTTTGAAGGGATATTAACAGAAATCATATGCCCCATAAAGGGCCAGATTAGGAGTGGAACTGTTTTTTGTGCGCAAGCGATATCGGGTTTGTATGTTAGTTTGCATTTAAGTTAAATTACGCTAGAATGATTACCGCAACCTCAGAGCTCTGGTTAACTGTTTTACAAAACTAAAAAAGTGTCACAAAACACATCAAAAATACATGACAATATACAGTTACACTCATAACAACACTGTCTAATAATAATTATTCAAAATAATATTGGACACAAAAGTTATAAAGGCTCAAATAAATACATGTCTAAAGATGTATGTGTGTATATATATATATATATATATATATATATATATATATATATATATATGTGTGTGTATATATATATATGTGCACATATGTATTTATATGTATATATGTATTTACAGACACACACATAACTACATATGTATACATATATAGACATACAGTATATAAGTGCATTGGAGCCATTTGCTGTCAAGAAGATGAAAACATGTAAAAGCATATTTATGCAATATTCATATTTAATAAAGGTTTTAACTATATATTTACTGTAAGTATTTCACATTACAATGTTCTGCACATAGCAGAATATGTTCTATTTATATCTAAATAGATACTCTCATATATATATATATATATATATATATATATATAATATATATATATATATATATCTCAATATATAACAAGGTATATATATATATGTACAGATATATATTGTACCAAAATACCATCAGATATATTTAGAAATATGTATTTACAAAATAAATAGAACATATTCTGCAATGTGAAGAACATTGGAATGTGAAATATTCATATTTTGATGTCAGGCTAGCGCATTTGAGAATATGCATTGGGTTAGCGCACAAGAGGGGTGTTAGTTTTTTTCCACTTTTTTCTCTCTATTGACTTCTATGGGGGAATAGGTTATCATGCGAACGATACTTTAAGTTCTGCTTTTTGCGCGCATTGGATTATCACACAAGCAACAACTTTTTACTTGTAATACAAGCGCAACCCAACGCACGCAAAAAGTTTACTTCTAGCGCAGTTGGTGCACAAGCAAAAGTGCTAAAAATCGCTCCACTCATATTCTGGCCCAAGATGAATAATTAGAAGTATATTAAAATCTGATCTACATTATTTATTTATCCACTTTCCTGTAACTTAATATTCCTATGCAACTTGTGTTTTTTCCCACTCTGCCATAGAGGAACTCAAGAGCACCACCCCATAGTTGAGAAGGTTGAAAACGGATACAAAGTAGATTGCTGAGAACAGTGCACAAGTTTATTTACACATCGCCATTGGCTACAGAAAAGGAGGCCAGGTATACATAGTTCAGACGGTTTTCAAGGGATATGAACCTGGACTGCATTAAATAAATATAAAATAATGCCTATATGGTCCTCTACTGAATTGATCAAGTCTTGCATTGATCTACCATTATATAGCATCTTAAACCTTGAAGCACTGGAGATGGTTACATTCTTCACCTACACAGCTAAAGCCTTACAATACCAAACTCAAATCAGCAAAAACTAAACAGCAGCCCTAGAGGAAGAAGTAGGTAATCATAATGGAAGAGCCAGGAGATGTCTGAGTTTCTAGACACTACAAGCAGGAATGGGGTTCATTTCCCAAAACTAGAGAATGTGCTGGCACAAAAATGAACAGTCAATAAATTTGCATGAAAATAACCCAAATAAAGGCATTTTTCAAGTTGACAGTACTAAGCTCCAGTAAAATAAACTATGCACCTTTTTATTGCAGAATGTTTTAACTGACAAGTTTACGTCACTATTTAGAATAGGTAACTAGTTCGGTTTATCCAAAAATGTTCTGGTAATTTTTATATGAAAATAATAAGATCAATGTTTAATATATTTTATTACTACAAAATATTCCCATGTAACTTAATATCCCGCACCAGGCGTCCTACAGAACAGGTCTTGAGCAGGACATGGACACTTAGTGGTGGCTATTTATATTTGTGCTGCCCTCATTGGTTCACTGGTGATGCCCAGCTCCGGTACAGCAATGCACTGCGGCTTCTGGAATTTAACTATGTGGTTAACCCTGAGAGTTAAACAAATTCAAAAATAAATTGCTTTAACACTCCAGTTGAGGAGCAACTTGGATGAGAACAGGTTAACCACAATAAGTGAAGAATGGGTTATATAACCTGTGAAGTAGCTCAGACATCCTGCAAATATGAACTGTTGGTAAGGAACACTGCTATAAAATATTCAGCAACTAAATTATGATGTCACTTTAGGTGTAAGTTCAAATATTGCTCTGGTAAATCTTAAAGGGCCATGATACCCAAATGTTGAAACACTTGAAAGTGATGCAGCATAGCTGTAAAAAGCCGACTAGAAAATATCACCTGAACATCTCTATGTAAAAAAGATATATATTTTCCCTTAATTAAAATATCCTAAGTATTCATACCTCATTGTAAAGGACTTTAAACACCAAATCAGTATGCCTGTCCCAGGACATGCAAGGGAGCGAGCCTCATGCACTCTCATTATTTCCCTATTCAGTTTAAGGAAGTTTACTATGAAATCTCATAAGAGTTAAAGGGACATTCCAGCCAAAATTAAAATGCACAGGGATGCATTTCAGTTTTGAATAGAAGCATTTTTGTAATTTACATGTATTAGCAAAAATGCTTCTAATAAAAGCTATAGCTGTTTAAAACGTGTATTTAAGTATGCTCTGTGCATGTGCATAAAAACAGCACTTGCTCAGAGAGCCTAAGTTGCTTTTATCATCTGGTAATGAGTCAATTTGTTAATAGCTCACATGATACAAGCCCCACTGATGTTCTGAGCAGTTGCAGTATTTAAAATGCTGGTTCACTGAGAATATCTAGCTTAGCTTCACATGCACGTGCAGAGAAAAATGCTCACAATAAAACAGTGATAACTTTTACCAGACGCATTTTTGCCAATACATGTATATTGCAAATTTGTTTGTATTCAAAGATGTAATTCATCTATGTGCATTTAAATTTTGACTGGAATGTCCCTTTAAGTCAAATCTCATAAGATCACAGTAAAAGAGTTCATGACCTCAGCACTGCTGATGCCGATTGGCTGCTGTTCATTTCTTCCTTTTTTTCCACCTGCAGCCGGACAGCAGCTAAAGTATAACTTTTTAAACAGCACTTATTCTAGTGAGCTAAGGAAATTGTGAGGTAAAATATCTTCCTTTTTTACAAAGAGATTCTCAGGTGATATTTGCCTGTCAGCTTTTTACAGTTATTCTGCATCACTTTCAAGTTATTTATCATATGAGTATTATGTCCCTTTATGCCACCGAGTTCACAGGTTTCAACTTTATCTAACAGTACTGTGGTGGCTTAAAGGGACAGTAAACACCTTGGGATGTTTCTATAAAAGGTTTAGTTATGCATGATGAAACAACTTTGCAATATATTTTCATTATTTATTTTGCCCCTTTTCATGCTAAGTCTATTAAAGGGACACTAAACCCAAAATTTTTCTTTCATGATTCAGATAGACCATGCAATTATAAGCAACTTTCAAATTTACTCCTATTATCAAATTGTCTTTGTTCTCTTGCTATCTTTATTTAAAAAGCAGGAATATGATGCATAGGAGCCGGACCATTTTTGGTTGAGAACCTGGGTTATGCTTGCTTATTGGAGGGTAAATTAAAGCATCAAATAAGCAAGCGCTATCCATGGTGCTGAACCTAAAATGGGCTGGCTGCTAAGATTTACATTCCTGCTTTTAAAATAAAGATAGCAAGAGAACGAAGAAAAATTGATAATAGGAGTAAATTAGAAAGTTGCTTAAAATTCCATGCTCTATCTGAATCATGAAAGCAAAAATTTGGGTTCAGTGCCCCTTTAAGCTTTGAAAATTGAGCAATTTCTTATTCTAAAAAATTTGAATGCACCCTGCTGACTTCTCAAGGTTATAACCTTGCTAAATATATGTCCCTAATTGGCATAATCAGATAACCGCAGCAAAAAATCTATATCAACACAACAGAAATGTCTTGTTATTTGTAATTACAAGGTGTTTTCTGACCCTTTAACACAAAGCAAACATTTCCTAATCAGAGTTTCCAGCAAACTAAGTATTAAGAAACCCACCACCAAAATGTTCAGCAAGCTCTTACAGACAGATGACTTTCCCAGAAACAAGTAAAATATGCATATGGATGTTAGTTGCTTTAAAAGGAAATACATGCATGGTGTGTTTTTGTAAGCTATAGATAAAGACACAGCAATAATAAAAAGTATTGCATATCACTGTGGTCTCATTATTTGGTTAAGATTATATATATATATATATATATATATATACACATACACATATATATATATGAGGCATTTTGTTAACCACTTAACGACGTTAGGACGTTCCATGTCGTTATAGAAGCGCTGGGATTAAACGCCTTAAGGACAGCATAGAATGTCCTAACCTTCGTGGCGTCCTGCTCCATTCTAAAAAAAAACGGCAGTTGATTCGACTGGGGGGCGTGCCTAGCAATGCAGGCAGTTGCCCAGGAGCCAATCAGCACTGTTATTGAAGCACATGATCGTAGTGATAGACATGTGTTTCATTTTCCTTTTCTTTTGTTTTTGATTGGAACTTCAACGGATGGGTCCATCCTGAAGGGGTTAAAATATTGTTGATGAAGTGCAATGTACTGGTGGTACAAGACATTGTATATATTTAAAAAAAAAATAAACAATGAATAACATCTTGGGGCTCACTAACTGTAATAAATTTACAAGTATAGTGAATTAAAAACCAAAAAAGTATTACACACTGATACAATTATATAATGGGAAAGATGGGATCTAACATCAGATTTAAAGGGACAGTCTATTCCAAAATAAACTTTCATGATTCAGATAGGGCATTTTTAAAAAAACTTTCCAATTTACTTTTATCACCAATTTTGCTTTGTTCTCTTGGTATTCTTAGTTGAAAGCTAAACCTAGGTAGGCCAATATGCTAATTTCTTAGACCTTGAAGGCCACCTCGTATCTGAATGCATTTAACAGCTTTTCACAACTAGAGGGCATAAGTTCATATGTGTCATGTGCCCACGCATGTGGAGTTACCTAGGAGTCAGCACTGATTGGCTAAAATGCAAGTCTGACAAAAGAACTGAAATAAGGGGGCAGTTTGCAGAGGTATAGATACAAGGTAATCACAGTGGTAAAAAAGTGTATTAATATAACTGTTAGTTATGCAAAACTGGGGAATAGGTAATAAAGTAATTATTTATCTTTTTAAACAATAAAAAAATCTGGTGTAGACTCTCTCTTTAACAATAACTAAATATGATCTAGCAGTTAAATGAAAATGTGCAGAAACGTGAAAAAAATAATAATAATAATAGTAAGGAAACGAGCACCTTAAAAAGTGTGACTCAAGCTTTATAAATATTTTAATAAGTTTCTTTTCTATCAAACTGGAAGAATGTTTTGCAAAGGTGACTCTCTAATCTAATCTCATTCCAGATCCATACTACAGAATGTACTGTATCTTTAAATCTGTGACTCAAAATAGTAACAGAAAAAAATTACACTATAGGAACAGTGATATATTTGGTTGCATAACTTTATTGTAAAATAAAATATATATATAAGTATAATGTTTAACAACTGGAATGCATTTCCTGAAACATTTTATTTTTGCACACGTTTTATGCTGTATTAAACAGTCTACAGAATGGCACACAATTTAAAACATGACAAAAATCAAACAGTCTTAAATGGTTTAACACATTGAGCTCTGAAAAGATGGCCAACATACAGCACAATACTCAGTGCTAAATGTGGTCCTCAGAAGGTGCTTGTGATATTAAATGATCATTTCACATACACAATAAAAGTGCAACATACAGGTTCCTTGTTTTTAGGAAAGCCACAGTGAAGTGCTCATGCTTTTAAAGCAAACTGTAATTAAAGTCTACTTTGCGGTTTCAACACTCAGCTGACCTGGGATTGTGGTGTTGCTGTTAGAGCCATTGTCATCCACCGGCCCAAAGAAATCAAGGTTCAGAAGAGTGGAACCTCCACTAGCTTGAAATGCAGTGACCGTGTTGGTAATCAGCCGTAAAGAAGGCAAGCCAAAGGAATGGGTTTGTGTGTAAAAAGGGTAAGACATACTTGAACATGCAAGTCACCAGTATATATTCCATAGACAGCTTTATATTCTTATTAGTAAATAAAACAAGAACTGAAAATGTTAAAGGGACATTATACGCATTTTTTCTATCATTTATATAAATGAGCAGCATTTAAACATGTTAATTTCCAAATTTTTCATGCAAAAAGAAAAACAAATAAATAAACTGTTTAAAATTTAAATGAGTACAGCAGCATTGGTTGTGAACTTCCTAGTAATGCTCAATGGTTGATGGGTACTTTCTACTAATGCTCATTGGCTGATAGGTACTTTCTACTAATGCTCATTGGCTGATGGGTACTTTCTACTAATGCTCATTGGCTGATGGGTACTTTCTACTAATGCTCATTGGCTGATGGGTACTTTCTACTAATGCTCATTGGCTGATGGGTACTTCCTGGTAATGCTCATTGGCTGATGGGTACTTCCTGGTAATGCTCATTGGCTGATGGGTACTTCCTAGTAATGCTCATTGGCCCATGCTTCTGCTACTGCACATTCTCATGTTTAAATGTTATTCTTTAATATAAATGATATTTTTTTAGTAAAATGTCTCATTAAGTTATGCATTTCGACCCTTTGTAGTTTATATAATTGCACATACAAAAATGTATTCAGCAAACTAATGTTTAACATATATTTGCAGACTTGTGGAATTAATAAGGGAAGAAGATGCACAACTAATACTAGAGGACAAAGAGAAACAATTCAGCTTATCGTAGCCATAAAGTAATGTCCTAATGTGAATATCTCGGTGGACAAGCAGGCGTATGAGAAAAACATGAAGAGTAAACAAACAACTGTAAAACTTTTAGTTTCTCGGGCCATTTGTAAAAACGGCTATAAAAGCTTTAAAACATATTTTGCCAATATTAAAGTATATTATTCAAATGAAATGTATTGAATACAGAATATTTCATCATTAATGTTAATACTGAAAACAGAACTGAATTGTTCCTCGTTAATGCACTGAACATAGATCATGTGTTATAGACAGAAAAAAGATTTGATAAAGTAACAGAACACCAGAAAACAGAACTTTAAAAATAAATAAATAAAACTGAAACAGTCCATCCAGGCTTTCCTTCATCTGAAAGAGATTCAGGTTTGCTTTCCAGCCAATGAAATAGGATGGCATTTTCTAATGTGTGTCAATAATACTGATTTACGGTAATATTTTCCCTGAAACATTAAGCCAGTACTAGCAAAGATTACTGACATTATAAAAACAGTGCTTAAATGAAATGGATAAATGGACATATTTACATTTTGTGCTGCCCATCCCAAACCATTATTTAAATGTGCAAATATGGGGTAGCATGCTTATTAGGAGCATAACAATGCTTAACAAACATAGTCAATAATGCAGGTGGTGCAAAAAAAACACATCAATGATAAAGAAGAAAAAGAGAAAAAAAGAGGGGGGGAAAATAAAAACACACCATTACAGTGATTGTAAACATACCTGGCTCTGCATTGTGGAATATAAAATAAATATATTATAATGTAACTCCATAAAGAGTTAAAGTATATGCAGAATAGATTTAAACTTACTGTAAAAAGGACACACAGGAAGCTGATTTTATGCTAATGAGCAGAGCATTGCAGAGAGAATAAGTATTTGTGCTACTTCCTAGAATAGAATACAGCTCGTTTTGTATTATGTTAAAGCAGAAAGAAAGCCTGAATTTTCAAAACACTAAAAAGGCAAAAGGAAAGATCAGCATGGAGAAGTGGGTCTGTACTCTGATGCTTTCTTAAGTCTAGTTCTGGCGCTAGAGGCTCTATGGAGAGACGTACCATCTAACGGGTTGGTAAGGCCACTGCTACTCCAGTCAAACTGGATGGGTGGGAGGGATTCCTGCAAAAGATTGCAAAAATAGAAAAATAATAGGTCATGCCATTCCAATATAAATTACAGTTATTTGCTCCTAGGAACAGTATTACAGTTTAATTCAAATAAAGCTTTTTTGTTGTCACACATTCTAGATTTATATATATATATATATATATATATATATATATTTATATTTATATATTTTATCCCAGAGGAATGCACATTTGTGCTGAAACAGTCTATGTTAAGTGTAACTTCTAACACAGCTTTGCATCATGGGTTTAAAAAAAAGGAGTCGTCAAACTTTATTTTGACTTGTTTAGGTTTGTGTTGCTGAAATGTTTTACACTATTTACACTCCCAAATGGGCTATATAAATGGATCTACAAAACATTTATGCAAAGAACAATCTAGTGTATAATATTCCTTTAAAGGATTACTTTCTGTTATAATTTTTAAGCTAAACAACTAACATATTAAAGTTAATAAACATTAATTAAAACCTACTGACCTATATTTTCTCCAAAACGAAGATTCATAACGTTCTAAAAGTTATATCTTTTATTCGCTGATGATGTCACGTTATCCTGCCCACTATTTTCAGCACTGAGTGTTCAAAATATTTAAACCAATAACTTTGTGTTTGAAGCGCCATTTTGAAACCTAGGTATTGTATACGGATTGGTACAGAGCAAAGGATACCCATGGAGTGGGTTTGGAAAACAATTAAATTTGCAGACAAGATTTCTGATATACGGTAGAGATATGTTAATGAAATGCTATTGATAAAAAGCGTATTTGGGGTAGTTAGTTAGTAACAGGCATAGAAAATATTTACTTACAGTGGCCCTTTAATGATTCAGCATGTAATTTTGAACAACGTTTCAATGTACTTCTAATAACTAATTTGTTTTGTTCTCTAGGTATCCTATTTTGAAAAGGAAACCTAGGTAGACTCATGAGCTGCTAATTGATGGCTGCACATATATGCCCCTTGTTATTGGCTCACCCAATGCATTCAGCTAGCTCCCAGTACTACATTGCTTATTCTAGGATACAAAGAGAATGAAATTGGATAATAGAAGTACATTTGAAAGTTGTTCAAAAATCTGAATCATTAAAGAAAAAACATAATTTATGTAAGAACTTACCTTATAAATTCATTTCTTTCATATTAGCAAGAGTCCATGAGCTAGTGACGTATGGGATATACATTCCTACCAGGAGGGGCAAAGTTTCCCAAACCTCAAAATGCCAATAAATACACCCCTCACCACACCCACAAATCAGTTTAACGAATAGCCAAGAAGTGGGGTGATAAGAAAAAAGTGCGAAAGCATAAAAAACAAGGAATTTGAATAATTGTGCTTTATACAAAAAAATCATAACCACCACAAAAAAGGGTGGGCCTCATGGACTCTTGCTAATATGAAAGAAATGAATTTATCAGGTAAGTTCTTACATAAATTATGTTTTCTTTCATGTAATTAGCAAGAGTCCATGAGCTAGTGACGTATGGGATAATGACTACCCAAGATGTGGATCTTCCACGCAAGAGTCACTAGAGAGGGAGGGATAAAATAAAGACAGCCAATTCCGCTGAAAAATAATCCACACCCAAAATAAAGTTTAAATCTTATAATGAAGAAAACTGAAATTATAAGCAGAAGAATCAAACTGAAACAGCTGCCTGAAGTATTTTTCTACCAAAAACTGCTTCAGAAGAAGAATACACATCAAAATGGTAGAATTTAGTAAAAGTATGCAAAGAAGACCAAGTTGCTGCTTTGCAAATCTGATCAATCGAAGCTTCATTCCTAAACGCCCAGGAAGTAGAAACTGACCTAGTAGAATGAGCTGTAATCCTTTGAGGCGGAGATTTACCCGATTCGACATAAGCATGATGAATTAAAGATTTCAACCAAGATCCCAAAGAAATGGCAGAGGCCTTCTGACCTTTCCTAGAACCGGAAAAGATAACAAATAGACTAAAAGTCTTTCGGAAATTCTTAGTAGCTTCAACATAATATTTCAAAGCTCTAACTACATCCAAAGAATGCAATGATCTCTCCTTAGAATTCTTAGGATTAGGACATAATGAAGGAACCACAATTTCTCTACTAATGTTGTTAGAATTCACAACCTTAGGTAAAAATTTAAAAGAAGTTCGCAACACCGCCTTATCCTGATGGAAAATCAGAAAAGGAGATTCACAAGAAAGAGCAGATAATTCAGAAACTCTTCTAGCAGAAGAGATGGCCAAAAGAAAACAAAACTTTCCAAGAAAGTAATTTAATGTCCAGTGAATGCATAGGTTCAAACGGAAGAGCTTGAAGAGCCCCCCGAACCAAATTCAAACTCCAAGGAGGAGAAATTGACTTAATAACAGGTTTTATACGAACCAAAGCTTGTACAAAACAATGAATATCAGGAAGAATAGCAATCCTTCTGTGAAAAAGAACAGAAAGAGCAGAGATTTGTCCTTTCAAGGAACTTGCAGACAAACCTTTATCCAAACCATCCTGAAGAAACTTAAAAATTCTCAGAATTCTAAAAGAATGCCAGGAAAAATGATGAGAAAGACACCAAGAAATGTAAGTCTTCCAGACTCGATAATATATCTTCCTAGATACAGATCTACGAGCCTGTAACATAGTATTAATCACAGAGTCAGAGAAACCTCTTTCACTAAGAATCAAGCGTTCAATCTCCATACCTTTAAATTTAAGGATTTGAGATCCTGATGGTAAAAAAGGACCTTGTGACAGAAAGTCTGGTCTTAACGGAAGAGTCCACGGTTGGCAAGAGGCCATGCGGACAAGATCCGTATACCAAAACCTGTGACACCATGCTGGAGCCACCAGCAGAAAAAACGAGCATTCCTTCAGAATCTTGGAGATTACTCTTGGAAGAAGAACTAGAGGCGGAAAGATATAGGCAGGATGATACTTCCAAGGAAGTGACAATGCATCCACTGCTTCCACCTGAGGATCCCTGGATCTGGACAGATACCTGGGAAGTTTCTTGTTTAGATGAGAAGCCATCAGATCTATTTCTGGAAGTCCCCACATTTGAACAATCTGAAGAAACACCTCTGGGTGAAGAGACCACTCGCCCGGATGTAACGTTTGGCGACTGAGATAATCCGCTTTCCAATTGTCAATACCTGGGATATGAACCGCAGAGATTAGCCAGGAGCTGGATTCCGCCCATACCAGTATTCAAGTCACAATCCTCTGGCTATGAAAGAAGTGAGTCCCTCCTTGATGATTGATATATGCCACAGTTGTGACATTGTCTGTCTGAAAACAAATGAACGATTCTCTCTTTAGAAGAGGCCATGACTGAAGAGCTTCTGAAAATTGCACGGAGTTCCAAAATATTGATTGGTAATCTCACCTCCTGAGATTTCTCAAACCCCTTGTGCTGTCAGAAACCCCCATACAGCTCCCCAACCTGTCAGACTTGCATCTGTTGAGATCACAGTCCAGGTTGGAAGAAAAAAAGAAGCCCCCTGAACTAAACGATGGTGGTCTGTACCACGTCAGAGGGTGTCGAACAATCAGTTTTAAAGATATTAAATGAGATATCTTTGTATAATCCCGGCACCACTGGTTCAGCATACAGAGTTGAAGAGGTTGCATGTGAAAATGAGCAAAGGGGAACACGTCCAATGCAGCAGTCATAAGAACCTAGAATTTCCATGCATAAGGCTACCGAAGGGAATGATTGAGACTGAAGGTTTCGATAAGCTGAAACCAATTTCAGACGTCTCCTGTCCAACAGAGACAGAGTCATGGATACTGAATCTATCTGGAAATCTAAAAAAGGTTACTCTTGTCTGAGGAATCAACAAACTTTTTGGTTAATTGATCCTCCCACCATGTTCTTGAAGAAACAACACTCATAAAAAGCTGGAAAGGATCTTTCCATTGAAAATGAGCAAAGGGAATTGAATCCAATGCTGTTAAAACTTCTATGCATATATAGCAACTGAAGGAAATAATAGAGAATAAAGGTACCGACAGACGGAACCCAATACAAATTGTTCCTTGTCTGATAGAGACAAAGATAGTGACATAAACCATCTGGAAACCTAAAAAAAAAAAGGTGACCCTTGTGTGAGGAATCAAGAGCTTTTGAAAAAAGATCCTCTAACTATGTCCTGAAGAGCAAGTGAAACATATGAGAATCCGCATCCTCAGGAAATAATCTGAATGAAAACAGAAAAATGAAGAATACGCATTTATTGTATCTAAAGAAAACAAATAATGCTATCAATGACCACAAAAAGGCAAAATAGTTTGAATAAAACTCAAAAACCCAGTTCCTAGAAAAGGAACTGGAATAAAAACCCCAGAAGATTCCAGGTCTGAGCAGCGCTTGAACCCCATGGGTACCCAGCCATGCCTCAACAGTATCCAAAATATATAGGACAGAAACACACTGAAAGAAAGTGTTAGCCTTACTGGAATAAAATCAAAGAAATTTGGACAAAATAGAACCAAATAAATTTCAAAGAAGTCTTAACCTGCCCCTTACCAGCCAAGCTGGAATACGGCACGTGCATCGCAACATTAGGGAGCTAATTTCGAACCCCAATTAAAAACATGTTACTTGGGAAAGAACTCAGGATTCGTTCCTTAATAAGAACAACCAAACTAGTATAAGCTTAAAGTTTTAGTCTTAGAACTCAATCTTGAAGCCCATAGTAACAGTTAAGAATTGAATCCAATTATAATTGATTATCTTAGAACAAAAGAAATATGGATTTTCTTTTTTTTTTTTTTTTTTTTTTAAAATCACAGAATTCTTCTAGCTAAAATAGCTAAAGACATAGATTAACCCTCATTTGCGAATATATTCAATAAAATGAAGACACAAATGAAATCATTAGCATGATAGTCCAGTTTAAAGGACCAGTCAAAACAGAGGACTTGCAAAATGCAAAACAACAAGACAAATGCAACGGCACCTAGTCTAGTAAATGTTGTCCCTTAACAATGCTAAAATAAATCATGATCTGATACTTGATCTTAAAGTAAACGAAAAAATGAAGCAATTGCAATATCACAGGACCAAGAAAAGTACCTGATACTAAATAATTTTCCAAAAATAAGATACAACTATATAAAGGAAAATAAATACTATTTTGCTATAAAAACAATAGCATAATTAGTAGGAGTAGAGATAGCTCCAATAAATTGGAGAACCCTCCAAATTGAATTTAACTGCTGACAAAGAATATAGTTTAAAAATAAAAGAAAATTCTCAGCCTATTCCATTCCCTAGTATGGGGAATTGGAAAGAAAACCTCTGAAATCACAGCAGAAATAAAAAGGAAGAAATAGTGTCAGCTAGTCTTAAAGAACTAGTTACCTTAATATCCAAAATAATCAACACCTCTTCAACAAAGAACAAATGTACTTTAATAATAAAAAAATTATATAAAAAAGTAGATTTGTTAGTGTCAATATCTGATGAAGAGAATTTCTGAAAGAGAAAAAAACATCATCAGAGAAGGATAAATCAGTATGTTGTTGGTCATTTGAAACTTCAATAATTAAAAAAGAAGTGAAAAAGACCTAAAAATCGTATTAGAAGGCACAAAGTCAGACATAGCCTTAATCAGAAAAAATATTTCTTATAAATCTTCTAAACATTTCTTGCACTTAAGAATGGAAATGTATAAAGCATAAATACTAATGGAATCTGCATGTAAAAGTATATCATAATAACTTATTACAAACCATAGCTAAAGATAAACATTTATAACATTTAAAATAAATGAACTTAGCTTTGGTAGAACTGAAACTCAGTTAAGCATTTTTCCAGAAGTGGCTTCTGACTCAGGGACAAACGGAGACATCTTGCAATATGTAATAGAAAAAACAACATATAAAACAAAATTGATCAAATTCCTTAAATGACAGTTTCAGGAATGGGAAAAAAATGCCAGTGAACAAGCTTCTAGCAACCAGAAGCAATAAATAATGAGACTTAAATAACGTGGAGACAATAGACGCCCATATTTTTTAGCGCCAAAAAAGACGCTCACATTATTTGGCGCCAAAAATGACACCACATCCGGAACGCCGACACTTTTGGCGAAAAAAAAAATGTCAAAAAAATGACGCAACTTCCGGCGACACGTATGACGCCGGAAACAGAAAAAAAATTTTGCGCCAAAAAAGTAAGCGCCAAGAATGACGCAATAAAATGAAGCATTTTCAGCCCCCGCGAGCCTAATAGCCCACAGGGAAAAAGTAAAATTTTAAGGTAAGAAAAAAATTGATTAATTCATATGCATTATCCCAAATATGAAACTGACTGTCTGAAATAAGGAATGTTGAACATCCTGAGTCAAGGCAAATAAATGTTTGAATACATATATTTAGAACTTTATAAAAAAGTGCCCAACCATAGCTTAGAGTGTCACAGAAAATAAGACTTACTTACCCCAGGACACTCATCTACATGTTGTAGAAAGCCAAACCAATACTGAAACGAGAATCAGTAGAGGTAATGGTATATATATAAGAGTATATCGTCGATCTGAAAAGGGAGGTAAGAGATGAATCTCTACGACCGATAACAGAGAACCTATGAAATAGACCCCGTAGAAGGAGATCATTGAATTCAAATAGGCAATACTCTCCTCACATCCCTCTGACATTCACTGCACGCTGAGAGGAAAACCGGGCTCCAACCTGCTGCGGAGCGCATATCAACGAAGAATCTAGCACAAACTTACTTCACCGCCTCCATAGGAGGCAGAGTTTGTAAAACTGATTTGTGGGTGTGGTGAGGGGTGTATTTATAGGCATTTTGAGGTTTGGGAAACTTTGCCCCTCCTGGTAGGAATGTATATCCCATACGTCACTAGCTCATGGACTCTTGCTAATTACATGAAAGAAAGATTGGGTTTCATGTCCCTTTAAGTGCCCTGAGGATCTGTAAGAAATGAAGTAGTATTTGTGGAAAAAGATCCCTTTTGAATTCTTACGCTCCCTTTTATGTGTGAACCCCTTATTTATGTGGAGTGAAAATAATAAATATAGAATGAAATTGAATATAACCATTGTTAAATTATTACTACATCACTGAACACAAATTTACAACAAAAGGTCAACCAAGTGCTTGATACATTATCCTAAGCTATTATTAGTATATTTCCTTATTTCAGTTGTTATAAATTCATAGAGATTTTCGTATATTTTCCACTTAAAGTAACAAATCTCTATTTTTATGTCATACCCCAATTTGTTGGTTACAGGCACGAAAGAACGAAAGTCAACTTGCCACAACAAATGAATATAAGAATGAAATATACTTTGAACCCATACCATTTTATTCAATTGCCTACCAGCATCTTGTTTTATATTATTATTATTATCGGTTATTTGTAGAGCGCCAACAGATTCCGCAGCTCTTGTTTTATATTAAAGGAATGTATATAAGGGCATTACAGCAAGTTAATTGCAGCTTTTTCTAAAATGCTTGCATATTATTATGAGTGTGCGTCTTTCCTCCCCTACCCCTCCATTTTCTACCAGCTTCGGTTCACACATTAGTTAACCCCTTTACTACCGGGACTTTCAGAGAAGAACTTGCCCAAAATTCCAGAGAATATTTAGCATTTTTGCTATTACTCCATTTTAACAGAAATAGAGCCTTGTTTTTTCTATTTACCTGTCAAAACTATACATTTGTTTTTAAGTAGACAACCCAAGGTATTGATCTAGGCTCATTTTTGTATATTTCATGCCACCATTTCGCCACCAAATGCAATCACACAAAAAAATATTTTTTTCACAAAATTTGGGTTTCTCACTGAAATTATTTACATATTGCTTGTGCAATCATGGCCCAAATGTTTGTAAAAGTTTCTCTGGGATCCCCTTTGTTCAGAAATAGCAGAGATGCATGGCTTTGCCATTGGTTTTTAGTAATTAGAGGGTCGCTAACTGTAGCTGCACACCACACTTCTATTATTACCGGCAGTGAAGGGGTTAATCAGGTAGCTTGTAAGTTTAATTTTAGCTTTAGTGTAGAGATTACCCTCCCACCTGACACCTCCCTGATCCCTCTCAAACAGCTCTCTTCCCTCCCTCACCCCCCACTGGTACCACCATCTTAGGTACTGGCAGACAGTCTGCCAATATTAACCCTTTGAGTGCTAAGCACTTTCCCACCTGGGTGCTAAGGTTTTTTTAAAGGGTTTTTTTATTTTATATTTTTACAAATATATTTTTTTAACTTCTTTTTTATTTATTTCAGATCCCCAAGATTTACAATGTTGGAAAGGTTAGGCGATTACCTTTCCAACGGTGGGTCTTGGGGGTCTGTAGCTGCTTAGATATCTGAGATACAGGCTTCTAAGCAGCATGCCCCCTGCTCCTATATTTAACATTGTTAACGTTAAATAAAGTTGCGGTGACGTCACCGCGCATAACGTGAAGCCCCGGCGATGCCTGTCACTATGCAGGCCTGATCGCCAGGCTAGGAGCGGGTGGGAGCCCCCAGATCTCCCTCAAAGTGGGAGAGTGCTAGTGACGGCTCTGAGTCGTCATTAGCACCAGAGTGGGAAACTCTGTGATGGCTCAGAGCTGTCATTAGCACTCAAGGGGTTAAAGGAATAGTCTAGTCAAAATGAAACTTTCTTGATTCAGAAAGAGCATGCAATTTTAAGCAACTCTCTAATTTACCCCTATTAATTTTTATTCGTTCTTTTGGTATCTTTATTTTAATATACAAAGCAAAAAAATCCTTAATGTGTTTAGCATTGCTTCCCTTTTGACAAAAGGTAAATCCCAAACCTTTAATATATAATAAAAATGCAAGAAAAAACAAGGGTGCGCCTATAAAAGTCAGCTATACAGATAGCTATGACAAACACCTGTTGAAAAACAGAATTTATGCTTACCCGATAAATTACTTTCTCCAACAGTGTGTCCGGTCCACGGCGTCATCCTTACTTGTGGGACTATCTCTTCCCCAACAGGAAATGACAAAGAGTCCCAGCAAAGCTGGCCATATAGTCCCTCCTAGGCTCCGCCCACCCCAGTCATTCGACCGACGGACAGGAGGAAAAAATAGGAGAAACCATAGGGTGCCGTGGTGACTGTAGTTAGAGAAAATAATTCATCAGACCTGATTAAAAAAAACCAGGGCGGGCCGTGGACCGGACACACCGTTGGAGAAAGTAATTTATCAGGTAAGCATTATCAATTGCACTCCATTCTCTTGGTATCCATTGTTAAATAGCTGTGCTAGATACACTCAGGAGTGTGCACATATCTTGAGCACTGTATGGCAGCAGTGTTTGCAACAATGTTTATAATAATTGTATAAGTTTTAAACGTTTTGTGTGTATATAATAACAATATATTAAATTTATATTTCTCCAACATTGGTGTGTCCGGTCCACGGCGTCATCCTTACTTGTGGGAACCAATACCAAAGCTTTAGGACACGGATGAAGGGAGGGAGCAAATCAGGTTACCTAAACGGAAGGCACCACGGCTTGCAAAACCTTTCTCCCAAAAATAGCCTCCGAAGAAGCAAAATTATCAAATTTGTAAAATTTGGCAAAAGTGTGCAGTGAAGACCAAGTCGCTGCCTTACATATCTGATCAACAGAAGCCTCGTTCTTGAAGGCCCATGTGGAAGCTACAGCCCTAGTGGAGTGAGCTGTGATTCTTTCAGGAGGCTGCCGTCCGGCAGTCTCATAAGCCAATCGGATGATGCTTTTAAGCCAAAAGGAAAGAGAGGTAGAAGTTGCTTTTTGACCTCTCCTTTTACCAGAATAGACGACAAACAGAGAAGAAGTTTGTCTGAACTCTTTTGTAGCTTCTAAGTAGAATTTTAGAGCACGGACTACATCTAAATTGTGTAGCAAACGTTCCTTCTTTAAAACTGGATTCGGACACAAAGAAGGTACAACTATCTCCTGATTAATATTTTTGTTGGAAACAACCTTTGGTAGAAAACCAGGCTTAGTACGCAAAACAACCTTATCTGAATGGAACACCAGATAGGGCGGAGTACACTGTAGAGCAGATAACTCAGAAACTCTTCTAGCAGAAGAAATAGCAACCAAAAACAAAACTTTCCAAGATAACAACTTAATATCTATGGAATGTAAAGGTTCAAACGGAACCCCTTGAAGAACTGAAAGAACTAGATTTAAACTCCAGGGAGGAGTCAAAGGTCTGTAAACAGGCTTGATCCTAACCAAAGCCTGAACAAATGCTTGAACATCTGGCACAACTGCCAGTCGTTTGTGTAGTAAGACAGATAAAGCAGAAATCTGTCCCTTTAGAGAACTCGCAGATAATCCTTTATCCAAACCTTCTTGTAGAAAGGAAAGAATCCTAGGAATTTTTATCCTATTCCATGGGAATCCCTTGGATTCACACCAGCAGATATATCTTTTCCATATTTTATGGTAAATCTTTCTAGTTACCGGTTTTCTGGCCTGAACCAGAGTATCAATCACAGAATCTGAAAACCCACGCTTTGATAGAATCAAGCGTTCAATCTTCAAGCCGTCAGCTGGAGGGAGACCAGATTTGGATGTTCGAATGGACCCTGAACAAGAAGGTCCTGTCTCAAAGGTAGCTTCCATGGTGGAACCGATGACATATTCACCAGGTCTGCATACCAAGTCCTGCGTGGCCACGCAGGAGCTATCAAGATCACCGAGGCCCTCTCCTGTTTGATCCTGGCTACCAGCCTGGGAATGAGAGGAAACGGTGTTAACACATAAGCTAGGTTGAAGGTCCAAGGCGCTACTAGTGCATCCACTAGAGTCGCCTTGGAATCCCTGGATCTGGACCCGTAGCAAGGAACCTTGAAGTTCTGACGAGACGCCATCAGATCCATATCTGGAATGCCCCATAGTTGCGTCAACTGGGCAAAGATCTCCGGGTGGAGTTCCCACTCCCCCGGATGGAATGTATGACGACTCAAATAATCCGCTTCCCAGTTTTCCACACCTGGAATGTGGATCGCAGATAGGTGGCAGGAGTGATTCTCCGCCCATTGTATTATTTTGGTCACTTCTTTCATCGCCAGGGAACTCCTTGTTCCCACCTGATGATTGATATACGCAACAGTCGTCATGTTGTCTGATTGGAATCTTATGAATCTGGCCTTTGCTAGCTGAGGCCAAGCCCTGAGAGCATTGAATATCGCTCTTAGTTCCAGAATGTTTATCGGGAGAAGAGACTCTTCCCAAGACCATAGTCCCTGAGCTTTCAGGGATTCCCAGACCGCGCCCCAGCCCACTAGGCTGGCGTCGGTCGTGACGATGACCCACTCTGGTCTGCGGAAGCTCATTCCCTGGGACAGGTGATCCTGGGTTAGCCACCAACGGAGTGAGTCTCTGGTCTTCTGATCTACTTGAATCACTGGAGACAAGTCTGTATAGTCCCCATTCCACTGTTTCAGCATGCACAGTTGTAATGGTCTTAGATGAATTCGCGCAAAAGGAACTATGTCCATTGCTGCAACCATCAATCCTACTACTTCCATGCACTGAGCTACGGAAGGACGAGGAATAGAATGAAGAACTTGACAAGCGTTTAGAAGTTTTGACTTTCTGACTTCTGTCAAGAAAATCCTCATTTCTAAGGAATCTATTATTGTTCCCAAGAAGGGAACTCTTGTCGACGGAGACAGGGAACTTTTTTCTATGTTCACCTTCCATCCGTGAGATCTGAGAAAGGCCAGAACGATGTCTGAGTGAGCCTTTGCCTTTGAAAGAGACGACGCTTGTATTAGAATGTCATCCAAGTACGGTACTACTGCAATGCCCCTTGGTCTTAGAACCGCTAGAAGGGATCCGAGTACATTTGTGAAAATCCTTGGAGCAGTGGCTAACCCGAATGGGAGGGCCACAAACTGGTAATGTTTGTCCAGAAAGGCGAACCTTAGGAACTGATGATGTTCTTTGTGGATAGGGATATGTAGATACGCATCCTTTAGATCCACGGTAGTCATAAATTGACCTTCCTTGATTGTGGGTAGAATCGTTCGAATGGTTTCCATCTTGAACGATGGTACTCTGAGAAATTTGTTTAGGATCTTTAAATCCAGGATTGGTCTGAAAGTTCCCTCTTTTTTGGGAACTACAAACAGATTTGAGTAAAATCCCATTCCTTGTTCCGCCGTTGGAACTGGGTGTATCACTCCCATCTTTAACAGGTCTTCTACACAATGTAAGAATGCCTGTCTCTTTATTTGGTTTGAGGATAAGTGAGACATGTGGAACCTTCCCCTTGGGGGTAGTTCCTTGAATTCCAGAAGATAACCCTGAGAAACTATTTCTAGCGTCCAGGGATCCTGAACATCTCTTGCCCAAGCCTGAGCAAAGAGAGAGAGTCTGCCCCCCACTAGATCCGGTCCCGGATCGGGGGCTACTCCTTCATGCTGTTTTGTTAGCAGCGGCAGGCTTCTTGGCCTGCTTACCCTTGTTCCAGCCTTGCATCGGTTTCCAGGCTGGTTTAGTCTGTGAGGTATTACCCTCTTGCTTAGAGGATGCAGAATTAGAGCCCGGTCCGTTCCTGAAATTACGAAAGGAACGAAAATTAGACTTATTCTTGGCTTTGAAAGGCCTATCTTGTGGGAGGGCGTGGCCCTTTCCCCCAGTGATGTCTGAGATAATCTCTTTCAATTCTGGTCCAAAGAGAGTTTTACCCTTGAAGGGGATATTAAGCAATTTTGTCTTGGATGATACATCCGCTGACCAAGACTCTAGCCAAAGCGCTCTGCGCGCCACAATTGCAAACCCTGAATTTTTCGCCACTAATCTAGCTATTTGCAAAGCGGGATCTAAAATAAAAGAGTTAGCCAACTTAAGTGCGTGAACTCTGTCCATAACCTCCTCATATGGAGTCTCTCTACTGAGCGACTTTTCTAGTTCCTCGAACCAGAACCACGCTGCTGTAGTGACAGGAACAATGCACGAAATGGGTTGAAGAAGGTAACCTTGCTGTACAAAAATCTTTTTAAGCAAACCCTCCAATTTTTTATCCATAGGATCTTTGAAAGCACAATTATCCTCGATAGGAATAGTAGTGCGCTTGTTTAGAGTAGAAACTGCCCCCTCGACCTTAGGGACTGTCTGCCATAAGTCCTTTCTGGGGTCGACCATAGGAAATAATTTCTTAAATATAGGAGGGGGAACAAAAGGTATGCCGGGCTTCTCCCATTCCTTATTCACTATGTCCGCCACCCGCTTGAATACAGGAAAAGTGTCGGGGTGCACCGGAACCTCTAGGAATTTGTCCATCTTGCATAATTTTTCTGGAATGACCAGGTTGTCACAATCATCCAGAGTAGATAACACCTCCTTAAGCAGTGCGCGGAGATGTTCAAATTTAAATTTAAATGTCACAACATCAGGTTCAGCCTGTTGGGAAATTTTTCCCGAATCTGAAATTTCCCCATCTGACAAAACCTCCCTCATGGCCCCTTCAGATTGGTGTGAGGGTATGACAGAACAATTATCATCAGCGCCCTCCTGCTCTTCAGTGTTTAAAACAGAACAATCGCGCTTTCTCTGATATGCAGGCATTTAGGATAAAATATTTGCTATGGAGTTATCCATTACAGCCGTCAATTGTTGCATGGTAATAAGCATTGGCGCGCTAGAAGTACTAGGGGCCTCCTGCGTGGGCAAAACTGGTGTAGACACAGAAGGAGATGATGTAGAACCATGTCTACTCCCTTCATCTGATGAATCATCTTGGGCAACTTCATTATCTGTGACAGTACTGTCCTTACTTTGTTTGGACGCTTTGGCACAATTATCACATAATTTAGAATGGGGAGACACATTGACTTTCATACATATAGAACATAGCTTATCTGAAGGCACAGACATGTTAAACAGGCTTAAACTTGTCAGTAAAACACAAAAACCGTTTTAAAACAAAACCGTTACCGTCTCTTTAAATTTTAAACAGAGCACACTTTATTACTGAATATGTGAAAAAATATGAAGGAATTGTTCAAAATTTACCAAAATTTCACCACAGTCTCTTAAAGCATTAAAAGTAAGCTTTAACCCTTAAAATAACGAAACCGGAGCCGGTTACAGTTTTAACCCCTCTACAGTCCCAGCTACAGCCTTTGCTGCGACTTTACCAAGCCCAGAGGGGAATACGATACCAAATGACGCCTTCTAGGAACTTTTCCAACTATCTTCAGGTCCTCACACATGCATCTGCATGTCTTGCTCTCAAAAACAACTGCGCAGTAATGGCGCGAAAATGAGGCTCAGCCTACAACTGGGAAGGCCCTTCCTGACTGGAAAAGGTGTCTAACATAGTGCCTGACGTTAAAAAACGTTCCCCAAGTTTATAAGTGTGAAATACCAGCATAAACATGTATAAAATGCCCAAATAAAGCAATCGATTTTGCCCATAAAAGTGTCTACCAGTTTTATAGCCCATATTAAGCCCTTTATTCTGCTTGAGACTAAGAAAATGGCTTACCGGTCCCCATGAGGGGAAAAGACAGCCTTCCAGCATTTCACAGTCTTGTTAGAAATATGGCTAGTCATACCTTAAGCAGAAAAGTCTGCTAACTGTTTCCCCCAACTGACGTTACTTCATCTCAACAGTCCTATGTGGAAAAAGCAAAGGATTTTAGTTACTGTCTGCTAAAATCATCTTCCTCTCACAAACAGAATTCTTCATCTTTTTCTCTTTCAGAGTAAATAGTACATACCAGCACTATTTTAAAATAACAAACTCTTGATAGTAGAATAAAAAACTACAACTAAACACCACATACTCTTAACCATCTCCGTGGAGATGTTGCCTGTGCAACTGCAAAGAGAATGACTGGTGTGGACGGAGCCTAGGAGGGACTATATGGCCAGCTTTGCTGGGACTCTTTGCCATTTCCTGTTGGGGAAGAGATATTCCCACAAGTAAGGATGACGCCGTGGACCGGACACACCAATGTTGGAGAAATATAAATTTAATATATTGTTATTATATACACACAAAACGTTTAAAACTTATACAATTATTATAAACATTGTTGCAAACACTGCTGCCATACAGTGCTCAAGATATGTGCACACTCCTGAGTGTATCTAGCACAGCTATTTAACAATGGATACCAAGAGAATGGAGTGCAATTGATAAAATAAGTACCTGCCAATGAGATTTTAGTAATTCCAAACATTGCAATCTGCACCATCTTTGAGAAAAAATAAAATAAAAAAAATAATATATATATATATATATATATAAAAGTCATGTCCCTAAGCAGAGAAAGCTGTAGACTTAGCAGCTAAAGAAAATGTATCCATATAAGCATCACAGACATATTGAAATAACAAAGTCCCTAAAGATTCAAGTTAAATATTAAAGGGACAGTAAACACCTTGATATGTTTATATAAAATGTTTAGTTATCTGTAATGAAACAAAATTTGCAATATCTTTTCATTATTTATTTTGTCCCTGTTTTATGTCATTCAGCTCTGGAAATAGAGCAATTTCTAATTCTCACAACATGAAAAGCACCCTGCTGACTTCTCACATATATATCACAAAATAGCTTTAACAGATAACAACTGCAAAAAAGAGAACTTTATATTAACTTTAAGGCTGTAGCTAGCATTGTTATCTAGAGACTAAAGTCCAGATGGGCTCCACCAAGTAAAGCTAATGATGGGTGGAGTTTGGCTAGTGAAAAATAATTGCTGTAAAAGGATGTTAATTTGTTTTAAAATGTTTAGACTTGGCTGATGTGTTATTCTATAGCAACAGAAATGTCTTAATTACAAGGTGTTTAAAGTCACTTTAATATGGAGGTCATGTATGTTTCTTGCAAGGCAGAGGGAATGGACATGAAGCAACTAGAATAGTATTTAAGATGGTTGCAGGAATTGCGACAAAAAACAAAATATTACACTGTCTTTTCACAATAACCAAAACCTTGCAAACAGCATGAACCAGCCTAGGACAAATCTCAGCAGCCGGTTTAATATATTTCACTTTTTCACAAATCTAAATACAAAAACTCTTTTCTTGTTGGTTCCTAAACTTCAAATAGATTTGTCAACCTTGGAAACAAATATAAATAATACTTGAAAAACTCTGCTAAAATTATAATCCTCCAAGGAGTTACAGAAGCTCCTGGGCCCTCTATTTACGTTAAAACAAAGTAATGACATGAACCAATTTACCAGAAAAAGTGAAATGCAGCTGCAGTTATCAGCACAGCAAAAGAAGCAGATCCATTTCAGATACAAAAGGAGGAAAACCATACAGAAATACTGAAATTGGTGTGTTAGCTGTCTGAGCAGCCAAACCCCATAAGCAACACAGCTTGTGCTTCAGTAGTATTAACACCTGCAGTGTTATTCCTTGTACTAGTAATACATTGTTTAAATTGAGTATAAGGAAAACACAGAAAAATGTTGTACTAAAAAGCATTAACCCCTAGACGCCTTTAGGACGTTCCATGCCGTCCTAAAAGCACTGGCAATTTCCCAGGATTTGACCCCAGTGGTGGAATCATGTGACTTTATGTTTATATCAAAACTTTGTTACAATCATTAACACTTGCCCCTCTGAAGAGGTTAAATAAAAAAGAAGGTTAATAAAACGCATAAACAGACATTTAAATCCTTGCCCCTAATAAGCTCCAGTAATAAGAAGCATATAACCTAACGATACACCAAGACTGTATACTCATAAGGACAGGATCATATGCACAGGGTACATTCGGAAAGTATAACAAAAGAAAACAATCCACTGAAGAACTATAGTGGAATATCCCCAACATCAGCAAGTAACATTATGTCCTATGTGGGTGGCAAAAGAGACCCCTAAAGAACATAGCTAGAGTCTAATAAAACCAACAATACAGTTAAATATGACAACAGAAGCATGTAGTAAAGTTTACCACAACACTACATAATGTTTTATTTGACAAACCAATTATTTTCCATGGGTAAACCACCTTACATAAAAACAGCTTTATGGGAAAAAAATAAAATAATTTATGTAAGAACTTACCTGATAAATTAATTTCTTTCATGTAATTAGCAAGAGTCCATGAGCTAGTGACGTATGGGATATACATTCCTACCAGGAGGGGAAAAGTTTCCCAAACCTTAAAATGCCTATAAATACACCCCTCACCACACCCACAATTCAGTTTAACGAATAGCCAAGAAGTGGGGTGATAAGGAAAAAGTGCAAAAGCATATAAAATAAGGAATTGGAATAATTGTGCTTTATACAAAAAAATCATAACCACCACAAAAAAGAGCGGGCCTCATGGACTCTTGCTAATATGAAAGAAATGAATTTATCAGGTAAGTTCTTACATAAATTATGTTTTCTTTCATGTAATTAGCAAGAGTCCATGAGCTAGTGACGTATGGGATAATGACTACCCAAGATGTGGATCTTTCCACGCAAGAGTCACTAGAGAGGGAGGGATAAAATAAAGACAGCCAATTCCTGCTGAAAATAATCCACACCCAAAATAAAGTTTAATGAAAAACATAAACAGAAGATTCAAACTGAAACCGCTGCCTGAAGTACTTTTCTACCAAAAACTGCTTCAGAAGAAGAAAATACATAAAAATGGTAGAATTTAGTAAAAATATGCAAAGAGGACCAAGTTGCTGCTTTGCAAATCTGATCAACCGAAGCTTCATTCCTAAACGCCCAGGAAGTAGAAACTGACCTAGTAGAATGAGCTGTAATCCTTTGAGGCGGAGTTTTACCCGACTCGACATAAGCATGATGAATTAAAGATTTCAACCAAGATGCCAAAGAAATGGCAGAAGCTTTCTGGCCTTTTCTAGAACCGGAAAAGATAACAAATAGACTAGAAGTCTTTCGGAAAGACTTAGTAGCTTCAACATAATATTTCAAAGCTCTAACAACATCCAAAGAATGCAACGATTTCTCCTTAGAATTCTTAGGATTAGGACATAATGAGGGAACCACAATTTCTCTACTAATGTTGTTGGAATTCACAACCTTAGGTAAAAATTCAAAAGAAGTTCGCAACACCGCCTTATCCTGATGAAAAATCAGAAAAGTTGACTCGCAAGAAAGAGCAGATAATTCAGAGACCCTTCTGGCAGAAGAGATCGCCAAAAGGAACAAAACTTTCCAAGAAAGTAATTTAATGTCCAATGAATGCATGGGTTCAAAAAGAGGAGCTTGAAGAGCCCCCAGAACCAAATTCAAACTCCAAGGAGGAGAAATTGACTTAATGACAGGTTTTATACGAACCAAAGCTTGTACAAAACAATGAATATCAGGAAGATTAGCAATCTTTCTGTGAAAAAGAACAGAAAGAGCAGAGATTTGTCCTTTCAA
Organism: Bombina bombina; assembly: GCF_027579735.1. Classification (NCBI taxonomy): domain Eukaryota; kingdom Metazoa; phylum Chordata; class Amphibia; order Anura; family Bombinatoridae; genus Bombina; species Bombina bombina. The sequence goes on along the minus strand of NC_069502.1, from coordinate 1,003,290,148 downwards.
AGAACTTGCGGATAAACCTTTATCTAAACCATCCTGAAGAAACTGTAAAATTCTCGGAATTCTAAAAGAATGCCAAGAAAAATGATGAGAAAGACACCAAGAAATATAAGTCTTCCAGACTCTATAATATATCTCTCTGGATACAGATTTACGAGCCTGTAACATAGTATTAATCACAGAGTCAGAGAAACCTCTTTGACCAAGAATCAAGCGTTCAATCTCCATACCTTTAAATTTAAGGATTTGAGATCCTGATGGAAAAAAGGACCTTGCGACAGAAGGTCTGGCCTTAGTGGAAGAGTCCACGGATGGCAAGAAGCCATCCGGACAAGATCCGCATACCAAAACCTGTGAGGCCATGCCGGAGCTACCAGCAGAACAAACGAGCATTCCTTCAGAATCTTGGAGATTACTCTTGGAAGAAGAACTAGAGGCGGAAAGATATAGGCAGGATGATACTTCCAAGGAAGTGATAATGCATCCACTGCTTCCGCCTGAGGATCCCGGGATCTGGACAGATACCTGGGAAGTTTCTTGTTTAGATGAGACGCCATCAGATCTATTTCTGGAAGCTCCCACATTTGAACAATCTGAAGAAATACCTCTGGGTGAAGAGACCATTCGCCCGGATGCAACGTTTGGCGACTGAGATAATCCGCTTCCCAATTGTCTATACCTGGGATATGAACCGCAGAGATTAGACAGGAGCTGGATTCCGCCCAAACCAGAATTCGAGATACTTCTTTCATAGCCAGAGGACTGTGAGTCCCTCCTTGATGATTGATGTATGCCACAGTTGTGACATTGTCTGTCTGAAAACAAATGAACGATTCTCTCTTCAGAAGAGGCCAAGACTGAAGAGCTCTGAATATTGCACAGAGTTCCAAAATATTGATCGGTAATCTCACCTCCTGAGATTCCCAAACTCCTTGTGCCGTCAGAGATCCCCACACAGCTCCCCAACCTGTAAGACTTGCATCTGTTGAAATTACAGTCCAGGTCGGAAGAACAAAAGAAGCCCCCTGAATTAAACGATGGTGATCTGTCCACCACGTTAGAGAGTGTCGTACAATCGGTTTTAAAGATATTAATTGAGATATCTTTGTGTAATCCCTGCACCATTGATTCAGCATACAGAGCTGAAGAGGTCGCATGTGAAAACGAGCAAAGGGGATCGCGTCCGATGCAGCAGTCATAAGACCTAGAATTTCCATGCATAAGGCTACCGAAGGGAATGATTGTGACTGAAGGTTTCGACAAGCTGAAATCAATTTTAGACGTCTCTTGTCTGTCAAAGACAGAGTCATGGACACTGAATCTATCTGGAAACCCAGAAAGGTTACCCTTGTCTGAGGAATCAATGAACTTTTTAATGAATTGATCCTCCAACCATGATCTTGAAGAAACAACACAAGTCGATTCGTATGAGAATCTGCTAAATGTAAAGACTGAGCAAGTACCAAGATATCGTCCAAATAAGGAAATACCACAATACCCTGTTCTCTGATTACAGACAGAAGGGCACCGAGAACCTTTGTAAAAATTCTTGGAGCTGTAGCTAGGCCAAACGGCAGAGCCACAAACTGGTAATGCTTGTCCAGAAAAGAGAATCTCAGGAACTGATAATGATCTGGATGAATCGGAATATGCAGATATGCATCCTGTAAATCTATTGTGGACATATAATGCCCTTGCTGAACAAAAGGCAAGATAGTCCTTACAGTTACCATTTTGAACGTTGGTATCCTTACATAACGATTCAATATTTTTAGATCCAGAACTGGTCTGAAGGAATTCTCCTTCTTTGGTACAATGAAGAGATTTGAATAAAACCCCAGCCCCTGTTCCAGAACTGGAACTGGCATAATTACTCCAGCCAACTCTAGATCTGAAACACATTTCAGAAATGCTTGAGCTTTCACTGGATTTACTGGGACACGGGAAAGAAAAAATCTCTTTGCAGGAGGTCTTATCTTGAAACCAATTCTGTACCCTTCTGAAACAATGTTCTGAATCCAAAGATTGTGAACAGAATTGATCCAAATTTCTTTGAAAAAACGTAACCTGCCCCCTACCAGCTGAGCTGGAATGAGGGCCGCACCTTCATGTGGACTTAGAAGCTGGCTTTGCTTTTCTAGAAGGCTTGGATTTATTCCAGACTGGAGATGGTTTCCAAACTGAAACTGCTCCTGAGGATGAAGGATCAGGCTTTTGTTCTTTGTTGAAACGAAAGGAACGAAAACGATTATTAGCCCTGTTTTTACCCTTAGATTTTTTATCCTGTGGTAAAAAAGTTCCTTTCCCACCAGTAACAGTTGAGATAATAGAATCCAACTGAGAACCAAATAATTTGTTACCCTGGAAAGAAATGGAAAGTAGAGTCGATTTAGAAGACATATCAGCATTCCAAGTTTTAAGCCATAAAGCTCTTCTAGCTAAAATAGCTAGAGACATAAACCTGACATCAACTCTGATAATATCAAAAATGGCATCACAGATAAAATTATTAGCATGTTGAAGAAGAATAATAATATTATGAGAATCATGATCTGTTACTTGTTGCGCTAAAGTTTCCAACCAAAAAGTTGAAGCTGCAGCAACATCAGCCAATGATATAGCGGGTCTAAGAAGATTACCTGAACACAGATAAGCTTTTCTTAGAAAGGATTCAATTTTCCTATCTAAAGGATCCTTAAACGAAGTACCATCTGACGTAGGAATAGTAGTACGTTTAGCAAGGGTAGAAATAGCCCCATCAACTTTAGGGATTTTGTCCCAAAATTCTAATCTATCAGACGGCACAGGATATAATTGCTTAAAACGTTTAGAAGGAGTAAATGAATTACCCAAATTATTCCATTCTCTGGAAATTACTTCAGAAATAGCACCAGGAACAGGAAAAACTTATGGAATAACCACAGGAGATTTAAAGACCTTATCTAAACGTTTAGATTTAGTATCAAGAGGACCAGAATCCTCAATTTCTAAAGCAATTAGTACTTCTTTAAGTAAAGAACGAATAAATTCCATTTTAAATAAATATGAAGATTTATCAGCATCAATCTCTGAGACAGAATCCTCTGAACCAGAAGAGTCATTAGAATCAGAATGATGATGTTCATTTAAAAATTCATCTGTATAAAGAGAAGTTTTAAAAGATTTTTTATGTTTACTAGAAGGAGGAATAACAGACATAGCCTTCTTGATGGATTCAGAAACAAAATCTCTTATGTTATCAGGAACATTCTGAACATTAGATGTTGATGGAACTGCAACAGGTAATGGTACATTACTAAAGGAAATATTATCTGCATTAACAAGTTTGTCATGACAATTAATACAAACAACAGCTGGAGGAATAGCTACCAAAAGTTTACAGCAGATACACTTAGTTTTGGTAGTTCCAGCACCAGACAGCGATTTTCCTGAAGTATCTTCTGACTCAGATGCAACGTGAGACATCTTGCAATATGTAAGAGAAAAAACAACATATAAAGCAAAATTGATCAAATTCCTTAAATGACAGTTTCAGGAATGGGAAAAAATGCCAAGGAACAAGCTTCTAGCAACCAGAAGCAAAGAAAAATGAAACTTAAATAATGTGGAGACAAAAGCGACGCCCATATTTTTTTAGCGCCAAATAAGACGCTTACATTATTTGGCGCCTAAATGCTTTTGGCGCCAAAAATGACGCCACGTCCGGAATGCCAACATTTTTGGCGCAAAAGAACGTAAAAAATGACGCAACTTCCGGCGACACGTATGACGCCGGAAACAGAAAATAATTTTTGCGCCAAAAAAGTCCGCGCCAAGAATGACGCAATAAAATTAAGCATTTTCAGCCCCCGCGAGCCTAACAGCCCACAGGGAAAAAGTCAAATTTTTAAGGTAAGAAAAATAATTGATTCAAGTGCATTATCCCAAATATGAAACTGACTGTCTGAAAATAAGGAATGTTGAACATCCTGAGTCAAGGCAAATAAATGTTTGAATACATATATTTAGAACTTTATTAAAAAAGTGCCCAACCATAGCTTAGAGTGTCACAGAAAATAAGATTTACTTACCCCAGGACACTCATCTACACGTTTGTAGAAAGCCAAACCAGTACTGAAACGAAAATCAGCAGAGGTAATGGTATAAATATAAGAGTATATCGTCGATCTGAAAAGGGAGGTAAGAGATGAATCTCTACGACCGATAACAGAGAACCTATGAAATAGACCCCGTAGAAGGAGATCACTGCATTCAAAATAGGCAATACTCTCCTCACATCCCTCTGACATTCACTGCACGCTGAGAGGAAAACCGGGCTCCAACCTGCTGCGGAGCACATATCAACGTAGAATCTAGCACAAACTTACTTCACCACCTCCATAGGAGGCAAAGTTTGTAAAACTGAATTGTGGGTGTGGTGAGGGGTGTATTTATAGGCATTTTAAGGTTTGGGAAACTTTGCCCCTCCTGGTAGGAATGTATATCCCATACGTCACTAGCTCATGGACTCTTGCTAATTACATGAAAGAAATGAAAATTATGAAGTCCCAAAGACTTCTGGGAAGCATTTACCTACACGGAGTGGTATGAAGCTGCATGCTTACCAGTGAAGTATTCTATCATAAAAAAATGAAGTCTTTAGTATATAGGGAAATGCATAAATACACATTCATAAAAACAATTCCACAGCGAATTCTATACAGTTAGTTCAGAATCAAACTGAGTTACCTGCAATGGATCGGAAGTAATGATGCTCTCTTCTGAAGGAACAGGTGAAGATTGCCCTATTGATGCTATCTTTTCTGCAGCTGATAAAGGCTTTAGAGGTTCCTTGGTTGGCTCTAGCATACCCTGTATGTAAAACACAGTATAAGCAAAAACAGAAACACTCTAGGGCAAGACAGATTAACTATCACATTTAAGTCACAATGTTGCTGGGAAGCCATATATTTCAGTATATTCTAGCAGGTATGTTAACATATAAATGTCATATTAATTTAATTAAAACCTAATTCCTGTTTCATCCTCCAATCCTTTAATAAAAAAGGCAAAAAAGACAAGCACATGTGTATTAAAACTAAAAATAAACTTTCTAGATCAACTCCATATCCAATGCTTTACTGGTACATTTAGAGTTCAATTGACATGGTCAAATAAATACATTGCTGGCAACAATTGGCCACCTGCAACAATTTCCCAGTGTGAAAAGAGTTTATGGTTTAACCGTGCCATGTCTGTAAATTAAGAATCACCAGATATGCCGTATTTCTGAATGAAAGTTTTCTACCTAAATTGTGCACTATTTTGGTATAAGTTACACTGTTCTATTACTATAGGACAGTTTATGTTAGTATTAATGTACATTTAATAATATTTAGCATACCTTAATACAAAGAGTAACATTTAATGTACATCTATACTCTTTAAATACATAATGCATTATACTTAATAGACATTTTTATTTTCTTGGAAAATTGAAACAGTGCTCACCAGACCAGCTGCATACATCGGCACAATTACTGGTTGCTTTTTGTTGCCTGTAAATAGCTAAAAAAAAAAAAAAGAAAAAGAAAGAAATTGAATAAAACAAAACAAATGAATATGCATTCTTACTTAGCTAATGAGCAAAATCACTTTAAATATAAAAAAACTACCCAGATTAAACTTCCCATTTTCTTGAATATTGTCCTGAAGTTTTCATTCATGTATATTACATATAAATCACCAAACTTTCTATATCTTGATCTATATCCCAACTAATACTCACCAATGAGCCAAATATCCGCTAGGGATAATATTGAGAACTAAACACTTCCTGCTAAAGCTGCCTACTGACCTCCTCATTCTAAGGGCTAGATTAATCATGCCCTTTTCTCCACTTTGACTGCAGGTTTGCACAAGCGAACCTGCATTTACGATTTATCAAGCAGCAGTCAACAGACTTCCCTACCCTGTTCTCCAACTCTTAGGTGGAGAATCTTAATCTCTCAAGTCTCTTCCGATCGGGGAGATTAACGGCTCCTGTCCGTGCGTGATTGGCTGTGTACAGGCAGGGGCCTGGGTTGTGCGCGAGTGCAAAGGAGCGATTATGTGCAATGTTAAATGTGGGTAGCAAAATGCTGCCCACCAGAAGATAAATTGGGCGGACCTGTCCACGATGGATTGATAAATTGAGCTCTAAGTGGGTATCAATAAAAAAATGCAAAATCAAGTAATGGGACTAAGATCGAGAAATTATTTTCTTTATTTAAATAATTTTGTTTTTACTTTAATTTCTTATTATCTTGGCTCACCAGTGAGACAAATACAAAGCAATACAAAATATTGTGTGATGGAAAAAAAAAAAAAAAAAAGGACGCAAGATTAATAAAACTGCAAACACTGTAAATATTTATTGCTAAATATTTCTTCCAAACTTTGTGGATACTGACTTGTCAGACATCCAACTTATAATGAAAATAAATGTATTATCTATCTTCCAGACTGCTGTTTCCATTGCAATTAAGTCTGAAACAATTTTGGGTAACAATTCTCAAACGGTTTGTGACACCATTGTGTACAAAGTACGGTTCTCCCACTAAAAGCGCTTGAAGTTATGAAACAATTTTTGCACAGCAACAGTTACCAAGAATATGGTGTAGTAGGAGTAAAAAAAAAATACTAAGGAACTTCACGTAATGGTTTAAGGGGTGCATCCAGGATAACATCAACTATCATAAATAGAACACATTAAGATGTAATTGATCTTTTTGATGGGCATATGAGCAAGTTGGTTATGTGTCGAGAGTGAGGGCGCTAAAAACAGCTAAAGGAATCTGAACAAAAAAAATATTTTAGACGGATATTTTTTTTAGTACAGAAAAGTGTAAAGTGCTTTCCTACAATAGGTTCAGGGAAAAATATAAAGTGCAAATTGATGATTATAATAAATTTGGTGTTTATATATAAAAGAAAATAATAATTACAAAGAATTTCCTAAAAGTTACAGTGTATAGTGTAATAATCAGATTTTTAATCTGAATATATTTGGTAGTGCTAAAGTAGTGGTAACTAAAATATTAGGTGATGGTGTATAATGGTTCTTATAAATATATGGGTATTGTGTGAATGTTCACATAAAAACAAACTAATAACAATATTAAAACTATTTTTTGTGTAATCGATCCTTTGGTTAAATATATTTATAAAGATGAGAGTAAGACTGGAACGTTAGATGAAAATATTGATACAATTTATTAAAATCTTCTAAAAGAGCTTAAAACAAAGTATATAGGAGTCAAAAGGAAAAATCATAAGCTACACATGAGCTACGGGACGTCTCCCCAGAATTATTAAAATCAACAATTACTAAAAGATATACAGATATTATTGCCAGAAGCTTGTATCAGTTATGTATTATTAATTACACACAGTTCAATGTTTTTAATATTCCATATCTGTAGGGCTCAGTGTTAGTCACTTCATAGAGGTTTTTAGCAACAAGAGGTTAAGCCGTATTGTTTAAAATCCTCTGATTGTTCAGGACAAGAGTCTCTATAGTACGGGTTTTACAGGACACCCTGGGTAAGAGTTACCTTGTTTTCCTAACAGTGGCGGTTACACTCGTAGCTTGCTTGTTCCGATAGTGAGTCGGCAACGCTGCATGTGTCTTGGCGTCTGACGTCATACTCCTTGGTCAAAGGTCAGATCCGGAAATTTACTGTGTTAGACAGTTCCTTATTTGCCAAATAGTACATCAAAAAGTTCCTGCACTTAGTGCCATGCACGCAGGTGCAGTATAACTTGAGCAGCCAAGTTATAAGGCAATAGTATTGTGATTGTGATTATTAAACATCTTAATGTTAAGATGTTTAATAATATGAACACCAATATTTGGGGTCTAAAGTTCACCTCCAATTGGAGCAAAAGCTCAATAACATTCTTAGATCTAGAAATAATGGTCATAGACGAAAAACTAGAGACCAGAACCCACTTTAAAAAAACTGATTCTAACAACTACATACATTCGAGCAGTTGTCACCTAGAAACTTGGAAAAAAAAGCATTCCCATAGGTCAATACCTACGCATAAAAAAAATTGTTCAAGATCTATTGATTTTGAGCAACAGTCAGAAATGCTAGAAGAAAGGTTTCACTCTAAAGGCTATAAAACTGATATCACCAATAAAGCCATGGAAAGAGCTAAAAATACTAATAGAGATACCCTGCTAACATATAAAGAAAAACAAAAAAGACAGTAATGAGAAAATAAAAACACTATTCATCACTGACTATAATGCAGACCACAATATCTTAAAAAGAATTGTCAAGAAACACTGGCACCTTACTAAAGAAGATGACATTTTAGGAGACAAAATTTCCGAGAACCCAAACTTCATATTTAGAAAAGCAGCAAATTTAAAAACCATTTTGGCCCCAAGCGAACTTAGGCCCCCTACAAAAAGTAATTTAAAACAAAAAGACTTGATGGGAAAAAATATTGCAGGTTTTTTCCCTTGTTATTCATGCAAGGCTTGCAGTCACAGTAAAAAGCTAAGCAATTTAAAGATAAATGACTCAGAAAAACCATTCACCATAAAATACATTATAAGGTGCACAACTAAAAATGTGATATATGTCCTAAAATGCTCCTGTAATCTTTTTTATTTGGTGAAACAAAAAGAATGGTAAAAGATAGAATTAGAGAACACCTAAATAATATTAGAAAAGGTACTGATGACACCCATCTCTATAAACATTTCAAGACTGCCCACAAAGGTAACACTAAACATTTGCTATATTGGGGAATTAAAAAAGTACATAAACATTGGAGAGGAGGTAATATAGAAAAAAAGTTGTTAATAAAAGAAGCAGAACTAATCTAAAGATATAACACACGGTTTCCAAAAGGGTTAAATTCTGAACTAGACCTTTCCCCTTTTCATTTTGAATAACATTTGGAATAACAACTTATACAGTAATTTATTTATTATTTATATATATATTTAATAACCCCAATTTATTTTTTTACTAAATGTTCCCCTAGCTTATTGAGTTTATGGCTTCTAATTTAAGAAACTTAACAATGGGTTATTAACCTTCTATACCCCTTATCCATTTAATAGTATATTCATTTTATATGTTAGAAACAACGTTTACTCTATGCTTTGCTTTTTAGTTCACTTTTTAAAAAAACAATTTTTGATAAATTATGCAAGATAAACAAAAAACCTTTTTAAATGTTCTTTTAGACTGTTTTTAATGTATGTAAGGACAAATACACTGGCTCTTGGAATGTTAATGACAACCTTCCACCTTAAAGAATAAGAATGAGAACACAGGAAACAACATGGACACCGGTATGAGTAATCTAGAATCCACCTTTATTCAAAATGAAAACTAACCAATCGGGGTCTGAAATTACACTTAAGTGTCAAAAATTACAAGTCACAAGCGTCTTGATAAAGCTCTGTATAGAGCGAAACGCGTCGAGCTGTGTGACTTATCTGCAAACTTCAAAGTGAAGAACTACCATCTTTGCCAATCTGAGATTAAGATTGTGGCTGTATAACCCGGGTTATATTTTTAACTTTTATCTCCACGTATCACAATACTATTGCCTTATAACTTGGCTGCTCAAGTTATACCGCAACTGCGTGCATGGCACTAAGTGCAGGAACTTTTTGATGTACTATTTGGCAAATAAGGAACTGTCTAACACGGTAAATTTTCGGATCTGACCTTTGACCAAGGAGTGTGACGTCAGACGCCAAGAGACACATGCGGCGTTGCTGACTCACTATTGGAACAAGCAAGCTACGAGTGTAACCGCCACTGTTAGGAAAACAAGGTAACTCTTAACCAAGGTGTCCTGTAAAACCCGTACTATAGAGACTCTTGTCCTGAACAATCAGAGGATTTTAAACAATACGGCTTAACCTCTTGTTGCTAAAAACCTCTATGAAGTGACTAACACTGAGCCCTACAGATACGGAATATTAAAAAATTGAACTGTGTGTAATTAATAATACATAACTCTGATACAAGCTTCTGGCAATAATATCGGTATATCTTTTAGTAATTTTTGATTTTAATAATTCTGGGGAGATGTCCCGTAGCTCATGTGTAGCTTATGATTTTTCCTTTTGACTCATATATACTTTGTTTTAAGCTCTTTTAGAAGATTTTAATAAATTGTATCAATATTTTCATCTAACGTTCCAGTCTTACTCTCATCTTTATAAATATATTTAACCAAAGGATCGGTTACACAAAAAATAGTTTTAATATTGTTATTAGTTTAAGTTTTTATGTGAACATTCACACAATACCCATATATTTATAAGAACCATTATACACTATCACCTAATATTTTAGTTACCACTACTTTAGCACTACCAAATATATTCAGATTAAAAATCTGATTATTACACTATACACTGTAACTTTTAGGAAATTCTTTGTAATTATTATTTTCTTTTATATATAAACACCAAATTTTTTATAATCATCAATTTGCACTTTGCACTTCATATTTTTCCCTGAACCTATTGTAGGAAAGCACTTTACACTTTTTTGTACTAAACAAAATATCCGTCTAAAATATTAATTTTTTGTTCAGATTCCTTTAGCTGTTTTTAGCGCCCTCACTCTCCACACATAACCAATTATAGCATTTGAAAAGATAGAAGGATCTTTTCCCTTAGTGAGGTGTTTGGAATCCTTGTACTTCCAGCGCTCTACTCACTCATACTCATACTACATATGAGCAAGTGCTTTGATAAAATTACATAACTAAAGGTTCTTGTATCCATTTAATTCCTTTAATGGCTGAGATAAAGGCTCCTGCTTCTATTTAATTCCTATAATAGCTGATATAACAGGCTCCTGCATCCATTTAATTTCTATAAATGTCTGAGATAACAAATGCGTGAACTTTCAAAGTGTTACAACTTATTCATTGATAAACATTGTACAGAAATTCAATAAGATCACATAGTGCTTTGCTTAAAAATGGATGTAAACTAATAATAAACCTGCAAGGGTCGACATTCATATATTAAAAATATTTAAATAGCTCACATTTCTAGTGATAAGTACAAAAACCAACCATATAAAGTAACGGACAGGGAAAAAATACAAATGCACCCAAGCAAGCTAAATTTATATAGCTTTGTACCCTTTTTTTCAAATGAATTGCCTCATGCCACAGAAGTATTTAATGTATGGGTATGACTATATACACTAAATAAAGCACTTTCATCACATACACACGATTAAATGAAAGAGGGGATTCCCCTCTTTTAAATGAGGGTTCTCATGCCCCTCCACTAGGTGTCTTCTAGGGGCTTGCAAGCACTAAAATCCTCAAGTTATCATCAACATCCGAAAAGAGACCCTATTTTGAAAGATGTCAACCTATTTCTTCAACATTGAAGTAGGCATCGAGCAATCACCAACATGAATAAACAGTAATTCCAAAACAGACTTTTTAGTTTACCATAGCTCTAGTTGTAGCTATGCCTAAAACCAGCTACCAAAACTTATTGTAATTACACAGTGATTTCCCAATTGAAGACAGTCTACTGACTTCCTTTATCCATACAAATAAAGTAAATATGAAAAAGGTGCTACTTACAAACTGTGGTTGATAACTGTGCTCATGAACTTGAAATACCTAGACATTTATAGCACTTAAACAGAGATGTCCATCAGTGGACACACTCAAAGCTGTCACTTTAGACATCTCACCTATGTAGAAGCAAAAGGTCAGTATGTTAGACTCAAGAAGAAACACTCGGGTGAAGATGCCTTAAGGGTACAGGTTTTACCTCCTAACTGAGCAGATTAAGGATAGAGGGACAAATATATAATCCCCATCCAAACTAAGAACCTAACACTTATGAGGCAGCTAAAACATCAATATGTCTTTCCATGACTGAGTCAACCTAAAACTATACAACTCCAGCATAATGAGTCACACACACAAGCCTGTCTCCTTTAACTCTAGCCAACTTCCCAACACATGGAGGCATCAGAGCAACACATTAGAAGCCTTAAGGGCCGTAATAAAAATGTATGGCTATTGAACACATCTATAATAATATTTTTCCTAAAAATATCCAGTGACACATTGTCAGGATTACAGGATTACCTCTGTACACTGTTCTTACTTCTAGAGGTAGTTTTTGAGTTGGGGGTCTGTCAAAAGCATACATTCATTTTGTATTAATTTTCCTGGGGCCAATCAAACTATGGCAAGCTTTGTTTGTTCTGCTTTTTCCTGGGGTGCTGAGCCACAGCTTTCAAAAACTAGTGCAGAGGGCCATAGGCAGCCAGTTAGCCATCCCTGATGTACACGATAAATCAAAAGCTGGAGAACCACAAGCAAAATCCCTGCCCATTTCCCGAACTACACCAAACGGATATGATATCCCAAACTTTGAGGAGGGCAGCCTTGTTATGGATGCAAGGGTAAATGGACCACAGCAGTAGAGAACATACTGTATTGAGTGGTATTACACATATCTCTTTATCTGTGAGAAAAAAAAACAACTCTTCTGGTAGAGCAGGTCAATACTGAGACAGTGCTTCCTCCAACATAAAACCAAAAGGTAGAGGTAGGAAGAGTATGGGCCCCAATGATTTCTGAAAAGATTCTACAAGGCACAAGACATACAGCCCCAGTAATGCCTGAAATGCCTACAAATGGAGAAATATCACTTTGCAGGTTAATGTACAAGCAATTCATACATTGCATGTAAGAGAAATGTAAATTAAATTTAATTCAGAACTTAGTTTGACAACCACATCACAGCAATATGTATGTTTTTAGTCCTAGAAGGTAACTTATTTAATGAACATTTGAATTTCAATGACCTGAAGGTACAGATTCAGTATACGTACAATGTTCCTTGTGTCAATTCCAAGCGAGCACAGGAGCTTTTTGTTGCTGTGAGAACCGCCCCACTGGTACTTCAGTCCAAAGGCTTCATGAATATCTTGAATATCTGTCCAAATGTTCGGGACTTCCCTTTGTGTTTTAAGAAAATTAAAGGGTTATTAATAAGCAGCAAGCTCTGCTCATTTTGTTCACTGAATATGTACTGCACTAATTAGATGAGTTCACATAAAAATTCAAATCACATACATTATTAGGACAAATAGCCTGAAATATAACTGGTGATTGATATAAGAGAGATAAAGAGGATTTATAGGCATAATTATTGTAGCAATCTGAAATGCAATTAACTAGTACAATCTTAAATGTCAACTCCACATGAGCATCATTTAAAAAAGTTGAACAGCCAAAACACCTTTTACTTAACTGGAATAGATGACAGGATGTTAAGCTTGAGATTACTTCCCACAACGGAGAGCGTTGGGCTTTTTGACTGATCATGTGCCAAATTAAAAACCTGGCTAACACTGAATAAAATGTTCTTAGTACAACTTGTCAATACTTTTGAAAAGCTTAAAAAATAAAAAAAAAACTATTTAAAAAGAGTTTCAACCATGGATTATTAAAGGGACAGTAAAGTTAAAACTAAACATTCATGAATCAGATAGAGCATGCAATTTTAAACAACTCCAATTTACTTATTTTATCACATTTTCTTTGCTCTCTTTGTATCCTTTGTTGAAGAGGAAAACCAGATGGACTGATAGGAGCTTATGAGCCTGCCCGTGTGTGTTTGAATTCTACAGCAGCAGTGTTTGCAACAATGTTTAAAGTGATGTTCTACATTATTGCAAACACGGTGCCAGGTGGCTAAAGACATGTGCACGCTCCTGAACTTACCTAGGATTACTCTTTATAAAGGATACCAAGAGAACTAAGCAAAATGGATTACAGAAGTAAATTGGAAAAGTTGGTTCCATTCCATTTAAGTTTAGTTTACTTATAGTTGATTAAAATTCCAATACATTTAGGTTAATTTTCAGTTTACTGTACCTTTAATATTACATTATATTCTGACTAAAATATCCTCTTTCATATGGTGGTGAGAGTCCACGAGTCTTTAAATGCGTGTACTAATCAGTTTGTTTTCTTCTTAAATGAAAAGAGTCCACAGCTGCATTCATTACTTTTGGGAAATAAGAACCTGGCCACCAGGAGGAGGCAAAGACACCCCAGCCAAAGGCTTAAATACTCCTCCCACTTCCCTCATCCCCCAGTCGTTCTTTGCCTTTCGTCCCAGGAGGTTGGCAGAGAAGTGTCAGAAGTTTTTATTTTATTTTTTCTATATTAATGTTTCTTATGGAGGGTGCTACTATTCGACAAGAAACAGGAGTTTTAAGTAGTCCTTTCAGTCTCTCGTGTGAGGGCTTGGGCGAAAGTGAGACTCCGGAGATGCAGTGGGAGCTTCCCCTGCGACACCATCCTGACTCGTAATCACAGCTCCCTTTCAGCACTTGGCATTGTCGAACTTCACTTTGCTACCTGCTGTCCTCTATCAAGTCCATGGCGGAGGCGATGCTACTATTCGTCACACGCCATGTTCCTGTTCCACGGCGTGGATTACGGTAAGATCGTTTAATTTACCTTCTCTGATTGCACTGTAACGCATTTGTTAGATAAAAATTGGGGTTTCAATGGGACTCCTTTAGTATATTGGAATCAAGGGTTAATATCTCCTGAGGGGGATTATTGAACAGAGGTTTTTTTTTAATCATGTTTTTATTATGTGATTTAACCTGCTTATGTGTAGTGTTTTTTTCTGGCTTGGAACATATAAGCTTTCAAAGTGACGCGGCCCTACGGTTGGGCGCCTTTTGTTTTTTGGACTGTACGGTTCACCTGGTGACCGGGCGTTTTACGTCTGTGTCTCCCATTTCCGCATTCCTGTCTGTGTGGCGTCTGAGTAATAGTCTGCAGCGGACTGGTTATCAGGAGGTGGTGAATGCCCTAGTCATTGGGGGTGTCTGGTGCCGTTTTTATTCTGGTTTTATAGTCCACTTTAAGTACCCAACTATGGAGGATACTGATGTTGAATCGGGTCAACTTTCTGGGTCAGACTCCTCGCCCTGTGATTATTGTGAATCGGACCCTTGGACACAGGTTCCTCAGTTATGTTCCTCAAACTGTTCTAGAGCTCCTTGTTCCTCGAGCTAGGGGATTCAAGAGACTGCTGAGCCTTCTGCCCTCAGGGGGCACGGTCCTCTGGGAGGCAAGTTCCCTACTGCTCCCTTCTAATACTACACATGCGGGTAACCCAAGTTATGTCTTTCCCTCCTCAGATGGGAGTCTGTTTCCCCCGGAGGTGGTGGTGTGTTTTTGTTTTTACATCCTTTTGATGCTGGCTCGACTGCAGAGTCCGGATGTTTGTTCGCGATTGTGTTCGTGCCCGATTAGCCCGGCTCTTTCGGCCCTTGGAGGACATATGCAGCTCCCTGAGGGAGTAACCTTTCCAGAGTGCTGTGTTTTTCGTTACAGGTGGGCTCGCCTTAGTGTTTTCCTTAGAGACACGTTTTCGGGTTACTGAGGAACCCTACCCTTATGGGTTATGGGACTCGGTAGCTTTTTCTTCGAATGACACAGCCTTGTTAGACATGGGAGGGGGGTGGTATAATCTCCTCTACGTCTTGTTATCAAGTTCCTTCCCAATTTTTGTAAAACAGGTTTCCGTTAGGCAGGTCCTGCGGGCCTTCTGTTCATTATTTTAGGCGTTAACCTTCGGGTTGCCGGTAGTTTTAATTTTGTCCGGTAGGATGATTTTTGGTTTACCTTCTAATAGTTCCTGTGGGAACTTTTTTTTCTGGGATCGATGCTAATGGTTTGGCTTCTATTGAAGTTGTTAGGAACACGTTAGTTCACACAACTTTTTCAGACACGTGGCGACTATCGGCCTAGCTGGTCTGGTAGGGGCGCCGATTTCTCACAATAATGTTTGTGTTATTTTGCTTCTAGTGAAGCATTTACCAGGACTCTCGGGTCCGAGTGGTTCTTGGGAGTGTTTCGGTTTTTTTATAACTATCTCTCGGGGGACCGGTCAGTGAAGATGCTGCGTCTCTCTCTGTTGTTCCCGCTTTTTGGGGAGTTGGAGTATTCTTTCCACGTGGTGCGAAGGATAGAGGCTGTATCGCCTTTTGGAGGCTCGGGAATTTGTCCTTTTAAGACTTGTTCCGTTGGGGATCTCTGGTTTTGCGACCTTCAGGACAATCTCTCTTTCTCCTTGGGGACGGGTCACCTTCAGGGATCTAGTTCCCTTCAGTAGTTATTTTGTTCATCTTAAGGACATCTGACAGTGTAGTCTGGCGACCTATAGGTCCTAATGACCTTTCTCATGTGGTTTAGGGATTGCTGCTTATGTGGCACCCATAACCATGGATTTTTCCCCTATGGTTTATCCTAAGGGGTATAGAGTCCTGCAGTGTTCTGTGGGTAGCTTGTCCTCACTGTCCTCTAGTTTCTGCAGTTCGTTACTAGCTGGAAGGCTACGTCAGCCTGCTCGGCATCGTGGTAACCTGATGGTTTACAGTTTCATTCCCTGGAGGTGTGTTCAGCCTTCCCTCCTTCGGGTAGTGTCATGATACAATCATGTGGAGTAGTTGATACCTGGATTGGCTACCCGGCAGAGGTGGTATTGTGTTCTCAGCCTGGAAAAGGTTAATGTGAATTGCCTTTTTCTGTGTGTGAAATCTGCTTTCAGAAAAGCTGTAAGCTAAGACCCCCCCTCCTTAGCCCGTCACAGGTCTGAGGTGAAGTGTTCTTTGTGTAACTGGTAACTGTGTGTAGGAATGCAAAAAGCTCCTCCCCTACTGGGAGCTAAGACTTGTTTGCATTGGCTGTACAGGTTGTAAATTATAACCAGGGCGTTGTCTTTGACAAGACAAAGAAAGTTTTGTTTAAATATGTAACAGAAAGACTTGTGGGTAGAACTGCCCTGGGACTCAAGCCACTAACATCATAAACAGCAGCTCTCCACATATCTAAAGGAACATGGTAATAAGTTGGATATGGTGTGTGTAATTCTTTTCATGTCCCATTTTCTTTTTTTAAAGAATTGTAACTTTGCAATTGTATGTTATTTTGAATGTCTTCATAATTTCGCATTGTGTAACCTGTGTTGATATTTTTGTTATTAAACACATAGAAAATCTCATTCTGTCTTTTGGGCTCTAATATCCAAATTCACACTCCTGTTGAGACAAGGTTAAAGGCACGTTACCTAATTGTTAAATTGTGTGAGTTTTAGGGGGTTCCCAAAACGCCTCTTTAATTTAGAAGTTTTGGGTGGCAGCAGAAATTGTTAATTAGAGCGGTGTGGACAGGATTTGGGGGCTAATGTGGTATCCCTTTTAAAGGTCTTTTTGTAGAGTTGCAAGGTTAAGGGAACCAGAGCTGTGTGCCATTAACCCCTTCATGCCCACACCCCTCTGTTGTGACGTTGAGAAGGCTGGATTCGTCACAAACTGGCTGGCAGCGGTGGGGATATTTAGAGTTTTTTAGTGCTATTTGTATAGTACTAAAAGAAATTACATGTTTTTGTGTAATTTCCCAAAGACAGAACTCTGTGCCTAATTACATACAGTGCAAAGAAGCAGTTCTTTTTACCTTCCTCTTGTTGTTTGTTGCTTCTCATTATGGAAGCATATAGGATATAGGAAGATGCTGAAGGAATCCCTGGAGCTGCTTTGCCAGGAGAAAGCCATTGCAACTTTTGGCAAAACAAAGGAGCAGTTGGTCCAGGAATTGCAGCAGGCAGATGGCATTCCAGCAGAGCAGGAAACAGGCACAGGAAGGGTTACTGTGGAACTGGTAACCCAGGAGATGGTACTACTGTTACCCCTGAGAGTGCAAAGGAGTCTGAGCTACAAACAGCACTCAGGTACTTAGAGGATGCTGATCCCAAACTAAGAATGGAATTGATCCTCAAGTTTCAAGAAGCAGCTGAGAGAAAGAGGGAGGCTGCAGCGAGAGAAAGAAAAGAAGAGAGAGAAAGAGAGAGAGAGAGAGAGAGGCTGCAGAGAGGAAGGCCGCAGAAAGAGAGAGAGAAAGAAAAGAAGAGAGAGAAAGAGAGAGAGAGAGGCTGCAGAGAGGAAGGCTGGTGTTTCACTTGTAACCAAATGGGGCATCTGAGTTTCACCTGCCCAGAAAAGAAGAAGCCTGAGGGTGGAAATGTGGCTGGGGGACTGTTTTGTTTGTGGGTGGGTTCCCAAGGCAAAAGCGGAAAGATAACCTACAGAGGGTATCTGTGGGTGACCAGGTGGCAACAGGACTCAGGGATAGTGGAGCTTCGGTTACCTTGGTGCATCCTGAAATGGTAAAGCCGGAGAACATTATACCAGGAAGGACTGTGTCCATTCAAGGAATTGGGGGAGTTTGCCCCGCAGTGCCTGTGGCACGAGTGTACCTTGATTGGGGTGTGGGAAAAGTTTTGAGGGAGGTGGGAATCTCCACGGATATCCCTGTTGGTGTTTTGCTTGGCGATGATTTGGGCTGGATGCTTTGTCAGTACACCCCAGAAAACAACACGTGCAACCTGGAAGGGGCAGTAGAGGGCCCTGCACCAACTGAGGTACTGTGTGAAACTTTGGGGGACCCAGAGGGAAAGCTAGGGATGGACACATCGCTAGCTACACCAGAGCTAGAGGTATCCCACCAAAGGATAAAAGATGATTCCCTTGAACATGATTGCTGGGAGGGGGGGCTGAGGGTTAATGCAGCTCTGCCTTTGTGTACACCAGTAATGTATTGTTCTAATGAAGAGGGATGTATTGAAAATGTTTGTGACAATGTTGCTTCTATTGAACCTGGGCGCTGGGAGGGAGAGCCTATGGTTAATGAAGATTTACCTGAACCTGTACCAGTACTGTATTGTGCCAGTGAACAGGGTTATACTGCCATTGATTGTGACAATGTTGCTTCTACTGAACCTGGTTACTGGGAGGTAGAGCCTAAGGTTAATGCTGATTTACCTGTACCAGTAATGTATTGTGCCAGTGGAAAGGGTTATACTGCCATTAATTGTGACAATGTGATACCTGATGCAGTGTGTGGGAATGTAAGAGGGCAGCAAAGCTTGGCAGAGGGGCAGACCGAGTGTGTGTACCCTTCTGTGCTAGAACCATCATTGCATGCCCAAGAGGAATGTATGGAATGGGCAATGCCAGAACTTAGTGAAGGAGCTGCTATACCCCAGGAAAAGGTAGGATGTGTGGAGTGGGGTAAAGTGGCCAGTATGATATGTCAGGTGCCTGAGTGTGGTGTGCCACATGAGTGGAGTGAGCAGGGGGCAGAAGAAGAGGCTTATTCTCTGTTTTCCCCTGAGGTAAAATGCCCCCTTAGTGAGGGACGTCAGCTATACAGCTGCAAAGGAGAACAGGTGACAGGTATGTGTCAGTCTGTCCCTGAAACCATTTTGAATATACAAAGAGTGAATAGCATGGCTGATGTAGGGACCAGAGTACCCCCTGCCCTGTTACAGAGAGTAAGACAAGATGGGACCCTGGGTGTGTCTGTGGACCTCCCCTACAGGGATGGCAGATGTGAAGAAGGGGGAGGGAGATGTGGCTGCAGTGACCAATGAACCTGCTACTCCTACAGAGCATACTGGGGTAGGTGTGAACAGTGGAGTATCTGGCCTAAGCATAGCAAGAATTTCTCTTAGTCCCCTAGTGAGTTACCCTGAGGGGGTACTATATCCCTTTATGAGTGAGAGCAAGTGTGTGATATCCTACAAGGAAATGTCCTCCACAAGGGACATTGTGTCAGCTGATGCTAACTGTTACAGTGGGCAAATGAATGCAGAGAGTGTGCAGAAAAGGCAGATCTGGTCTTATGAACGAGGAAAAACTAGGATTTAGGTTGACATAGGGGATCAGCGTGGGATGACCCCCTATTTCCACCATTTTAAAAGGGTAGGTGTGGAGTAGTTGATACCTGGATTGGCAGGTGGTATTGTGTTCTAAGCCTGGAAAAGGTTAATGTGAACTGCCTTTTTCTGTGTGTGAAATCTGCTTTCAGAAAAGCTGTAAGCTGAGACCACCCCCCCTCCTTAGCCCGTCACAGGTCTGAGGTGAAGTGTTCTTTGTGTAACTGGTAACTGTGTGTAGGAATGCAAAAAGCTACTCCCCTACTGGGAGCTAAGACGTGTTTGCATTGGCTGTACTTGTAAATTATAATCAGGGTGTTGTCTTTGACAAGACAAAGAAAGTTTGGTTTAAATATGTAGCAGAACTGCCCTGGGACTCAAGCCACTAACATCATGAACAGCAGCTCTCCACATATCTAAATGAACTTGGTAATAAGTTGGATATGGTGTGTGTTTCTTTTCATGTCCCATTTTATTTTTTTAAAGAATTGTAACTTTGCAATTGTATGTTATTTTGAATGTCTTTATAATTTCGCACTGTGTAACCTGTGTTGATATTTTTGTTATTAAACACATAGAAAATTTCATTCTGTCTTTTGGGCTCTAATATCCAAATTCACACTCCTGTTGAGACAAGGTTAAAGGCACGTTACCCAATTCTTAAATTGTGTGAGTTTTTGAGGGTTCCCAAAACGCCCCTTTAATTTAGAAGTTTTGGGTGGCAGCAGAAATTGTTAATTAGAGCAGTGTGGACAGGATTTGGGGGCTAATGTGGTATCCCTTTTAAGGTCCTTTTGTAGAGTTGCAAGGTTAAGGGAACCAGAGCTGTGTGCCATTTACCCCTTCATGCCCACACCCCTCTATTGTGACGTTGAGAAGGCTTGATTCGTCACAGGTAGTTTTATGAGGTGGCGCTTGATCCCTGGTAGGGGATTAGCCGTGCTGGTCAAGCACATTCGTGTTCCTGTCGCTTGGTTGAATAACTATTGAGTGTCTTTGTACGTCCTTGAAAGTCCTTGCTACTTTTAGAGCATTGGTCTTCTGTGAGGAGGTCTCTTCCCTTTAAATTGGGGCTTGCAGAGCTCTTGCTTTTGTTATCCAGCTTCGTCCGGATGTTCCCTGGGAGGTCTATCGGTCTCTCGGACCAGGGATTTCTGTTCCTGCATGATGGTTTAGTTTAACCTTTTTAGGACACAGGGGACTTATCCTGATCTTCCGGTTGTCGAGGAGTTGTTCTCGGCTCCTTATTTTGATGTAAGATCCTGGGTTGGATCTTGGAGTGTCCAGAGAGTATCAGTCAGCACCTGAACCACTTGCACGCCATGTAGGGGTACCACAAAACCCTACTCACAATATAGTAAAAGTCCAAGAAGTATGGCAGCAATCAGTGGTTTAACAAATGGTCTTTATTTGGAGCACAGCAAACAAAGCAGCGACATTTCGGGAGTTTCCTCCCTTTGTCAAGCATAAAACATTGTGGTAACAAACCTCTTAATATACCCACATCCACTAGGTGGCAGCAAAGAGTAATTTCCTCCTATATAGGATACATTTTAACTCATTCATTTACTTGGCACATTACAAAGAGTTTAACCACATCAATATATTACAAAGATACAATATACAAATTAAAAATTATATATATTAAATTGTTTCAGAATACACAATCACAATCGATACACTATTTAACTATATATACACATGGTGCAAGAATAATTCCTTATAAACTAAGGTGCATAATTATTGGAGATGCAAAAATTACATTGCAAAACCAGTTGCAAAAATTGTTTAGCAAAGAACATCAGCACAGAAAACGGACCCAAATTTATTTATTCTATAGGAACACTGACAAGTCCCAATCCTTGTTAAGTCCTATAGGTTGGAGGGTGTTCAATTCAAAGATCCAAAATCTCTCTCTTTGATGGAGCAACAGCAACCTATTACCTCCTCTCCTGGGAATAGGGACATAATCAATCACTTGAAATCGTAATTGGTTAATGGCATGTCCAGCTGAATTAAAGTGACAAGCAACAGGGGACTTTTCATTCTTTATTCTAATGGGGCTCTTATGTTCCACTATATTATCCCTAATGGGCCTAGTGGTCTAACCCACATAGCTCCGCCCACAGGGACACTTGATTAGGTAAATAACGAATTTTGAGTGACAGGTATAGAATTTCTTAATTTGATATTTCTTGCCTGAGCTGGGATGATAAAAGGTAGATCCCTTAATCATATTACCACAACAAGAACATCCCAGGCATGGAAAACAGCCCCTATTCCTGTCAGTCAAGAATCTCTGACCATTCCCACTCCTAGAACTACCAATATCAGCCCTAATCAATTTTTGTTGAAGATTATGGCCTCTTTTAAAGGCAGGCATTGGGTTCTCCATAAACTCAGAAATATTAGGATAACATATGGACAATAAAGGCCAATGCTTCCTAATAATGTTATTAATCCTATAGCTTTGACAGTTGTTTTCTGATACAAAAACCATTCTTTTAGATTCACCCCTTCTTTTTTCTTTACTTTTAGGGGGCATATGGTTTTTTGGTTCAGTAGACAACAATGAAGCCCTAGGAATAAGAGAAACAGATTGAGCCTCTTTCTCCAACAATGTTTTGGGGTAACCACGCTCTAAGAAGCGATTCATCATTTCCCCTAGCCTCAAATCAAACAACTTTTGATCAGTAACAATCCTACGAACCCTTAGTAATTGGCTCCTGGGTAGAGCTTTTAACAAGGAAAGGGGATGAGCACTATCAAAGTGCAAGATACTGTTACGGTCAGTGGGTTTTCTAAATAAATCAATAGTTAGAGATCCTCCTGTATTGACAACTCTAGTATCCAAAAATACAATTTCTTCTTCACTCAAACACAACTTAAATTTTAAATGTACTGTTGAACTATTCAAATCATTAATAAAGGTCCTAAGGGTTCCAGCGTTGCCCAACCAAATACCGAAGATGTCATCGATATGGCGCCACCAACAGGCGCCATATCGAATGAAATCCTTGTTGGAATATTCAAATTTTTCTTCAAAAGCATCCATCAGCAAATTAGCATAATTAGGAGCGACGCTGGAACCCATGGCAGTTCCCTGAATCTGTAAATAATAATCATCCCCAAACAGAAAATAATTATTATATAAAACAAATTCCAATAATTTAAGAAAAAATTCAATCTGGTAACTAGAGAAGTCACCATAGGTATACAAAATTGATTCAACAGCACCCATACCACTCACATGAGTGATAGAGGTATAAAGGCTTTCTACATCCAAACTATAGATGATAAACTTACTAGTCTCTAGATTTAGAGCTTCTAATTTAAGTAAGAAATCACTTGTGTCTCTTAAAAATGAGCTAGTCTTCTCTACATAGGGTCGCAAGATTTTATCTAAATATATAGAGATGTTAGATGTAATAGCTCCAATGGAGGACACAATTGGACGTCCAGGAGGTGTTTCAAGATTTTTATGTACCTTAGGTAACGTATAAAGTACGGGTGTACGTGGATAGGGTACATCCAAAAATGTAAGTAAATCTTTATCAATAATTCCATTTTTTTGGGCAATTGTCAAAGTGTTCCTAAGCTCATTTTGTATTTGAAAAACAGGGTTATTTAAAAGTTTTCTGTACACATGTTCACTATTTAATTGACTTTTAATTTCTCCAATATTAAAATCTTTATCAATGATTACAGTGGCACCGCCTTTATCTGCTCTTTTCAAAAACAGAATTTATGTTTACCTGATAAATTACTTTCTCCAACGGTGTGTCCGGTCCACGGCGTCATCCTTACTTGTGGGATATTCTCTTCCCCAACAGGAAATGGCAAAGAGCCCAGCAAAGCTGGTCACATGATCCCTCCTAGGCTCCGCCTACCCCAGTCATTCGACCGACGTTAAGGAGGAATATTTGCATAGGAGAAACCATATGAAACCGTGGTGACTGTAGTTAAAGAAAATAAATTATCAGACCTGATTAAAAAACCAGGGCGGGCCGTGGACCGGACACACCGTTGGAGAAAGTAATTTATCAGGTAAACATAAATTCTGTTTTCTCCAACATAGGTGTGTCCGGTCCACGGTGTCATCCTTACTTGTGGGAACCAATACCAAAGCTTTAGGACACGGATGATGGGAGGGAGCAAATCAGGTCACCTAGATGGAAGGCACCACGGCTTGCAAAACCTTTCTCCCAAAAATAGCCTCAGAAGAAGCAAAAGTATCAAACTTGTAAAATTTGGTAAAAGTGTGCAGTGAAGACCAAGTCGCTGCCCTACATATCTGATCAACAGAAGCCTCGTTCTTGAAGGCCCATGTGGAAGCCACAGCCCTAGTGGAATGAGCTGTGATTCTTTCGGGAGGCTGCCGTCCGGCAGTCTCGTAAGCCAATCTGATGATGCTTTTAATCCAAAAAGAGAGAGAGGTAGAAGTTGCTTTTTGACCTCTCCTTTTACCGGAATAAACAACAAACAAGGAAGATGTTTGTCTAAAATCCTTTGTAGCATCTAAATAGAATTTTAGAGCGCGAACAACATCCAAATTGTGCAACAAACGTTCCTTCTTCGAAACTGGTTTCGGACACAGAGAAGGTACGATAATCTCCTGGTTAATGTTTTTGTTAGAAACAACTTTTGGAAGAAAACCAGGTTTAGTACGTAAAGCCACCTTATCTGCATGGAACACCAGATAAGGAGGAGAACACTGCAGAGCAGATAATTCTGAAACTCTTCTAGCAGGAGAAATTGCAACCAAAAACAAAACTTTCCAAGATAATAACTTAATATCAACGGAATGTAAGGGTTCAAACGGAACCCCCTGAAGAACTGAAAGAACTAAGTTGAGACTCCAAGGAGGAGTCAAAGGTTTGTAAACAGGCTTGATTCTAACCAGAGCCTGAACAAAGGCTTGAACATCTGGCACAGCTGCCAGCTTTTTATGAAGTAACACAGACAAGGCAGAAATCTGTCCCTTCAGGGAACTTGCAGATAATCCCTTTTCCAATCCTTCTTGAAGGAAGGATAGAATCTTAGGAATCTTAACCTTGTCCCAAGGGAATCCTTTAGATTCACACCAACAGATATATTTTTTCCAAATTTTGTGGTAAATCTTTCTAGTTACAGGCTTTCTGGCCTGAACAAGAGTATCGATAACAGAATCTGAGAACCCTCGCTTCGATAAGATCAAGCGTTCAATCTCCAAGCAGTCAGCTGGAGTGAGACCAGATTCGGATGTTCGAACGGACCTTGAACAAGAAGGTCTCGTCTCAAAGGTAGCTTCCATGGTGGAGCCGATGACATATTCACCAGATCTGCATACCAAGTCCTGCGTGGCCACGCAGGAGCTATCAAGATCACCGACGCCCTTTCCTGATTGATCCTGGCTACCAGCCTGGGGATGAGAGGAAACGGCGGGAATACATAAGCTAGTTTGAAGGTCCAAGGTGCTACTAGTGCATCCACTAGAGCCGCCTTGGGATCCCTGGATCTGGACCCGTAGCAAGGAACTTTGAAGTTCTGACGAGAGGCCATCAGATCCATGTCTGGAATGCCCCACAGTTGAGTGACTTGGGCAAAGATTTCCGGATGGAGTTCCCACTCCCCCGGATGCAATGTCTGACGACTCAGAAAATCCGCTTCCCAATTTTCCACTCCTGGGATGTGGATAGCAGACAGGTGGCAGGAGTGAGACTCCGCCCATAGAATGATTTTGGTCACTTCTTCCATCGCCAGGGAACTCCTTGTTCCCCCCTGATGGTTGATGTACGCAACAGTTGTCATGTTGTCTGATTGAAACCGTATGAACTTGGCCCTCGCTAGCTGAGGCCAAGCCTTGAGAGCATTGAATATCGCTCTCAGTTCCAGAATATTTATCGGTAGAAGAGATTCTTCCCGAGACCAAAGACCCTGAGCTTTCAGGGATCCCCAGACCGCGCCCCAGCCCATCAGACTGGCGTCGGTCGTGACAATGACCCACTCTGGTCTGCGGAAGGTCATCCCTTGTGACAGGTTGTCCAGGGACAGCCACCAACGGAGTGAGTCTCTGGTCCTCTGATTTACTTGTATCCTCGGAGACAAGTTTGTATAGTCCCCATTCCACTGACTGAGCATGCACAGTTGTAATGGTCTTAGATGAATGCGCGCAAAAGGAACTATGTCCATTGCCGCTACCATCAAACCTATCACTTCCATGCACTGCGCTATGGAAGGAAGAGGAACGGAATGAAGTATCCGACAAGAGTCTAGAAGTTTTGTTTTTCTGGCCTCTGTCAGAAAAATCCTCATTTCTAAGGAGTCTATTATTGTCCCCAAGAAGGGAACCCTTGTTGACGGAGATAGAGAACTCTTTTCCACGTTCACTTTCCATCCGTGAGATCTGAGAAAGGCCAGGACAATGTCCGTGTGAGCCTTTGCTTGAGGAAGGGACGACGCTTGAATCAGAATGTCGTCCAAGTAAGGTACTACAGCAATGCCCCTTGGTCTTAGCACAGCTAGAAGGGACCCTAGTACCTTTGTGAAAATCCTTGGAGCAGTGGCTAATCCGAAAGGAAGCGCCACGAACTGGTAATGCTTGTCCAGGAATGCGAACCTTAGGAACCGATGATGTTCCTTGTGGATAGGAATATGTAGATACGCATCCTTTAAATCCACCGTGGTCATGAATTGACCTTCCTGGATAGAAGGAAGAATTGTTCGAATGGTTTCCATTTTGAACGATGGAACCTTGAGAAACTTGTTTAAGATCTTGAGATCTAAGATTGGTCTGAACGTTCCCTCTTTTTTGGGAACTATGAACAGATTGGAGTAGAACCCCATCCCTTGTTCTCCTAATGGAACAGGATGAATCACTCCCATTTTTAACAGGTCTTCTACACAACGTAAGAATGCCTGTCTTTTTATGTGGTCTGAAGACAACTGAGACCTGTGGAACCTCCCCCTTGGGGGAAGCCCCTTGAATTCCAGAAGATAACCTTGGGAGACTATTTCTAGCGCCCAAGGATCCAGAACATCTCTTGCCCAAGCCCGAGCGAAGAGAGAGAGTCTGCCCCCCACCAGATCCGGTCCCGGATCGGGGGCCAACATTTCATGCTGTCTTGGTAGCAGTGGCAGGTTTCTTGGCCTGCTTTCCCTTGTTCCAGCCTTGCATTGGTCTCCAAGCTGGCTTGGCTTGAGAAGTATTACCCTCTTGCTAAGAGGACGTAGCACTTTGGGCTGGTCCGTTTCTACGAAAGGGACGAAAATTAGGTTTATTTTTGGCCTTGAAAGGCCGATCCTGAGGAAGGGCATGGCCCTTACCCCCAGTGATATCAGAGATAATCTCTTTCAAGTCAGGGCCAAACAGCGTTTTCCCCTTGAAAGGAATGTTAAGTAGCTTGTTCTTGGAAGACGCATCAGCTGACCAAGATTTCAACCAAAGCGCTCTGCGCGCCACAATAGCAAACCCAGAATTCTTAGCCGCTAACCTAGCCAATTGCAAAGTGGCGTCTAGGGTGAAAGAATTAGCCAATTTGAGAGCATTGATTCTGTCCATAATCTCCTCATAAGGAGGAGAATCACTATCGACCGCCTTTACCAGCTCATCGAACCAGAAACACGCGGCTGTAGCGACAGGGACAATGCATGAGATTGGTTGTAGAAGGTAACCCTGCTGAACAAACATCTTTTTAAGTAAACCTTCTAATTTTTTATCCATAGGATCTTTGAAAGCACAACTATCTTCTATGGGTATAGTGGTGCGTTTGTTTAAAGTGGAAACCGCTCCCTCGACCTTGGGGACTGTCTGCCATAAGTCCTTTCTGGGGTCGACCATAGGAAACAATTTTTTAAATATGGGGGGAGGGACGAAAGGAATACCGGGCCTTTCCCATTCTTTATTTACAATGTCCGCCACCCGCTTGGGTATAGGAAAAGCTTCTGGGAGCCCCGGGACCTCTAGGAACTTGTCCATTTTACATAGTTTCTCTGGGATGACCAACTTGTCACAATCATCCAGAGTGGATAATACCTCCTTAAGCAGAATGCGGAGATGTTCCAACTTAAATTTAAACGTAATCACATCAGGTTCAGCTTGTTGAGAAATGTTCCCTGAATCAGTAATTTCTCCCTCAGACAAAACCTCCCTGGCCCCATCAGACTGGTTTAGGGGCCCTTCAGAACCATTATTATCAGCGTCGTCATGCTCTTCAGTATCTAAAACAGAGCAGTCGCGCTTACGCTGATAAGTGTGCATTTTGGCTAAAATGTTTTTGACAGAATTATCCATTACAGCCGTTAATTGTTGCATAGTAAGGAGTATTGGCGCGCTAGATGTACTAGGGGCCTCCTGAGTTAAACACTAAAAAACTCTAAGCCATCTCCGTGGAGATGTTGCCTGTACAACGGCAAAGAGAATGACTGGGGTAGGCGGAGCCTAGGAGGGATCATGTGACCAGCTTTGCTGGGCTCTTTGCCATTTCCTGTTGGGGAAGAGAATATCCCACAAGTAAGGATGACGCCGTGGACCGGACACACCTATGTTGGAGAAATTAGGTTTATTTTTGGCCTTGAAAGGCCGATCCTGAGGAAGGGCATGGCCCTTACCCCCAGTGATATCAGAGATAATCTCTTTCAAGTCAGGGCCAAACAGCGTTTTCCCCTTGAAAGGAATGTTAAGTAGCTTGTTCTTGGAAGACGCATCAGCTGACCAAGATTTCAACCAAAGCGCTCTGCGCGCCACAATAGCAAACCCAGAATTCTTAGCCGCTAACCTAGCCAATTGCAAAGTGGCGTCTAGGGTGAAAGAATTAGCCAATTTGAGAGCATTGATTCTGTCCATAATCTCCTCATAAGGAGGAGAATCACTATCGACCGCCTTTACCAGCTCATCGAACCAGAAACACGCGGCTGTAGCGACAGGGACAATGCATGAGATTGGTTGTAGAAGGTAACCCTGCTGAACAAACATCTTTTTAAGTAAACCTTCTAATTTTTTATCCATAGGATCTTTGAAAGCACAACTATCTTCTATGGGTATAGTGGTGTGTTTGTTTAAAGTGGAAACCGCTCCCTCGACCTTGGGGACTGTCTGCCATAAGTCCTTTCTGGGGTCGACCATAGGAAACAATTTTTTAAATATGGGGGGAGGGACGAAAGGAATACCGGGCCTTTCCCATTCTTTATTTACAATGTCCGCCACCCGCTTGGGTATAGGAAAAGCTTCTGGGAGCCCCGGGACCTCTAGGAACTTGTCCATTTTACATAGTTTCTCTGGGATGACCAACTTGTCACAATCATCCAGAGTGGATAATACCTCCTTAAGCAGAATGCGGAGATGTTCCAACTTAAATTTAAACGTAATCACATCAGGTTCAGCTTGTTGAGAAATGTTCCCTGAATCAGTAATTTCTCCCTCAGACAAAACCTCCCTGGCCCCATCAGACTGGTTTAGGGGCCCTTCAGAACCATTATTATCAGCGTCGTCATTCTCTTCAGTATCTAAAACAGAGCAGTCGCGCTTACGCTGATAAGTGTGCATTTTGGCTAAAATGTTTTTGACAGAATTATCCATTACAGCCGTTAATTGTTGCATAGTAAGGAGTATTGGCACGCTAGATGTACTAGGGGCCTCCTGAGTTAAACACTAAAAAACTCTAAGCCATCTCCGTGGAGATGTTGCCTGTACAACGGCAAAGAGAATGACTGGGGTAGGCGGAGCCTAGGAGGGATCATGTGACCAGCTTTGCTGGGCTCTTTGCCATTTCCTGTTGGGGAAGAGAATATCCCACAAGTAAGGATGACGCCGTGGACCGGACACACCTATGTTGGAGAAATTAGGTTTATTTTTGGCCTTGAAAGGCCGATCCTGAGGAAGGGCATGGCCCTTACCCCCAGTGATATCAGAGATAATCTCTTTCAAGTCAGGGCCAAACAGCGTTTTCCCCTTGAAAGGAATGTTAAGTAGCTTGTTCTTGGAAGACGCATCAGCTGACCAAGATTTCAACCAAAGCGCTCTGCGCGCCACAATAGCAAACCCAGAATTCTTAGCCGCTAACCTAGCCAATTGCAAAGTGGCGTCTAGGGTGAAAGAATTAGCCAATTTGAGAGCATTGATTCTGTCCATAATCTCCTCATAAGGAGGAGAATCACTATCGACCGCCTTTACCAGCTCATCGAACCAGAAACACGCGGCTGTAGCGACAGGGACAATGCATGAAATTGGTTGTAGAAGGTAACCCTGCTGAACAAACATCTTTTTAAGTAAACCTTCTAATTTTTTATCCATAGGATCTTTGAAAGCACAACTATCTTCTATGGGTATAGTGGTGCGTTTGTTTAAAGTGGAAACCGCTCCCTCGACCTTGGGGACTGTCTGCCATAAGTCCTTTCTGGGGTCGACCATAGGAAACAATTTTTTAAATATGGGGGGAGGGACGAAAGGAATACCGGGCCTTTCCCATTCTTTATTTACAATGTCCGCCACCCGCTTGGGTATAGGAAAAGCTTCTGGGAGCCCCGGGACCTCTAGGAACTTGTCCATTTTACATAGTTTCTCTGGGATGACCAACTTGTCACAATCATCCAGAGTGGATAATACCTCCTTAAGCAGAATGCGGAGATGTTCCAACTTAAATTTAAACGTAATCACATCAGGTTCAGCTTGTTGAGAAATGTTCCCTGAATCAGTAATTTCTCCCTCAGACAAAACCTCCCTGGCCCCATCAGACTGGTTTAGGGGCCCTTCAGAACCATTATTATCAGCGTCGTCATGCTCTTCAGTATCTAAAACAGAGCAGTCGCGCTTACGCTGATAAGTGTGCATTTTGGCTAAAATGTTTTTGACAGAATTATCCATTACAGCCGTTAATTGTTGCATAGTAAGGAGTATTGGCGCGCTAGATGTACTAGGGGCCTCCTGAGTGGGCAAGACTCGTGTAGACGAAGGAGGGAATGATGCAGTACCATGCTTACTCCCCTCACTTGAGGAATCATCTTGGGCATCATTGTCATTGTCACATAAATCACATTTATTTAAATGAGAAGGAACTCTGGCTTCCCCACATTCAGAACACAGTCTATCTGGTAGTTCAGACATGTTAAACAGGCATAAACTTGATAACAAAGTACAAAAAACGTTTTAAAATAAACCCGTTACTGTCACTTTAAATTTTAAACTGAACACACTTTATTACTGCAATTGCGAAAAAATATGAAGGAATTGTTCAAAATTCACCAAAATTTCACCACAGTGTCTTAAAGCCTTAAAAGTATTGCACCCCAAATTTGGAAGCTTTAACCCTTAAAATAACGGAACCGGAGCCGTTCTTAACTTTAACCCCTTTACAGTCCCTGGTGTCTGCTTTGCTGAGACCCAACCAAGCCCAAAGGGGAATACGATACCAAATGACGCCTTCAGAAAGTCTTTTCTATGTATCAGAGCTCCTCACACATGCGACTGCATGTCATGCCTCTCAAAAACAAGTGCGCAACACCGGCGCGAAAATGAGGCTCTGCCTATGATTTGGGAAAGCCCCTAAAGAGAAAGGTGTCTAAAAAAGTGCCTGCCGATATAAACTTATCAAAATACCCAGATTAAATGATTCCTCAAGGCTAAATATGTGTTAATAATGAATCGATTTAGCCCAGAAAAAGTCTACAGTCTTAATAAGCCCTTGTGAAGCCCTTATTTACAATCTTAATAAACATGGCTTACCGGATCCCATAGGGAAAATGACAGCTTCCAGCATTACATCGTCTTGTTAGAATGTGTCATACCTCAAGCAGCAAGAGACTGCTCACTGTTCCCCCAACTGAAGTTAATTCCTCTCAACAGTCCTGTGTGGAACAGCCATGGATTTTAGTAACGGTTGCTAAAATCATTTTCCTCATACAAACAGAAATCTTCATCTCTTTTCTGTTTCTGAGTAAATAGTACATACCAGCACTATTTTAAAATAACAAACTCTTGATTGAATAATAAAAACTACAGTTAAACACTAAAAAACTCTAAGCCATCTCCGTGGAGATGTTGCCTGTACAACGGCAAAGAGAATGACTGGGGTAGGCGGAGCCTAGGAGGGATCATGTGACCAGCTTTGCTGGGCTCTTTGCCATTTCCTGTTGGGGAAGAGAATATCCCACAAGTAAGGATGACGCCGTGGACCGGACACACCTATGTTGGAGAAATTACATTATCCTTAGATGATAGAGATTTTAAGGCTAATCGGTCCTGTTTAGAAAAGTTATTCAAAAGGTGTTTATATTTTAATTTAGCCTCGTTGTTGCCAACAATTTCAGCAGTAGGTATATATTTACCTTTATTATTAACACCCCTTGAATTTCTCTCTTTCAGGATTTTATCTTTCAAACAATCTATATCCTGAGTCACCAATTTAATAAAGGTTTCAACCCCATAGTGATTCTGGGCTGGTAAAAATGTGCTTTTGTTTCTCAAACCAACATTTTTAAGACTTAATCTGTTAGCCATATTCACATTTCCGGATATACATTTATTATCAAAGGTACACATCTTAAGCCTGATATTCCTAAAAAATCTAAATAAATCTTTGGATAATTGAAAAAAGTTACAATTGTTTTTAGGGCAATATGACAAACCTTTATTCAAAACAGCTAACTCAACATCAGAAATTTCTGCTTTAGAAATATTTAGCACTATATCATTCTTAGTAATCCCTGGTTGGGATACACAGCAAGAGGACACAGTCTCTGATGGTAAATGGACCAGTCCTTCATATAATGTGAGTTCATCATGCCCAATCGTGTTAGCGTTCTCCTCAATTATTGGCCCCAATCTTACCGGCCTTACTTCTGCTTCTTCCTGACCGTACGAAGCGGACGTGGAGCTTTTTCTTTTCCTCCTTCGGTGATGTTTCCTGCAGCCTCTGTATCAGAGTATGAAAAAGTTTTCCAACTTTGCTGTGTTTCCTCCATTTTAATAGGATAATTTTCCCAACAGGTGCACGAAAAGACAGTGGTACCAAACAATGAAATGTCCAGAGAGTATCAGTCAGCACCTGAACCACTTGCACGCCATGTAGGGGTACCACCAAACCCTACTCACAATATAGTAAAAGTCCAAGAAGTATGGCAGCAATCAGTGGTTTAACAAATGGTCTTTATTTGGAGCACAGCAAACAAAGCAGCGACGTTTCGGGAGTTTCCTCCCTTTGTCAAGCATAAAACATTGTGGTAACAAACCTCTTAATATACCCACATCCACTAGGTGGCAGCAAAGAGTAATTTCCTCCTATATAGGATACATTTTAACTCATTCATTTACTTGGCACATTACAAAGAGTTTAACCACATCAATATATTACAAAGATACAATATACAAATTAAAAAGTATATATATTAAATTGTTTCAGAATACACAATCACAATCGATACACTATTTAACTATATATACACATGGTGCAAGAATAATTCCTTATAAACTAAAGTGCATAATTATTGGAGATGCAAAAATACATTGCAAAACCAGTTGCAAAAATTGCTTAGCAAAGAACATCACTTGCACCATGTGTATATATAGTTAAATAGTGTATCGATTGTGATTGTGTATTCTGAAACAATTTAATATATATACTTTTTAATTTGTATATTGTATCTTTGTAATATATTGATGTGGTTAAACTCTTTGTAATGTGCCAAGTAAATGAATGAGTTAAAATGTATCCTATATAGGAGGAAATTACTCTTTGCTGCCACCTAGTGGATGTGGGTATATTAAGAGGTTTGTTACCACAATGTTTTATGCTTGAAAAAGGGAGGAAGCTCCCGAAACGTCGCTGCTTTGTTTGCTGTGCTCCAAATAAAGACCATTTGTTAAACCACTGATTGCTGCCATACTTCTTGGACTTTTACTATATTGTGAGTAGGGTTTGGTGGTACCCCTACATGGCGTGCAAGTGGTTCAGGTACTGACTGATACTCTCTGGACATTTCATTGTTTGGTACCACTGTCTTTTCGTGCACCTGTTGGGAAAATTATCCTATTAAAATGGAGGAAGCACAGCAAAGTTGGAAAACTTTTTCATACTCTGATACAGAGGCTGCAAGGATCACTACCTTAACTAAAGGTTCTAGAGATTTTTTAAAAATAGCACCATCAGAATCTGTCTCTAAGGACTATGAGAAACTAGCAAAAAAGAAATTGGCTTATGATCTGCACGCTACCACTTTAAGTGAGTACCATAGGGTGAAGCGGATCCCCCGGGGTCTGAGAATGACTGCCCGCCCGACACTAATGAGGGATAACAAGTTCTATTGTGACGTGTTTGAACAAATACTGAATAAATGTTCAATGGACTTATTGGTGCTCACTGTGGATTGTTTGAATAAAGAAACAGCGGAGCAACAAATGAAACTCAAAGAAATGGAGTCGGAAATTGTGAATAGCTTACCAACAGAAGAGTCATCCAAGCTACTTACTCAGGTTGAGACCAATGTGGGAGATTTGAAGAAAATCATAGAAACCCGTAAGCGCACCAAGTTTGCCCGAGATGAGCAAGATTATTCCCTAGGAAGGGTGTACAGATGGCGCTATGATCCGGAGGGCACTTCCAGACGGGGCACTTCCGGTAGAGGTAGACGTCACTTCCGGGCGCCCGCGCACAGTAACAGTGGGTCCGGTTCTTCAGACATGTCGGCGGGGGACTCCGATGCCGACTCCATCGTGGGGGCGGAAACATCACAGAAGGAGGAAAAGAAAAAGCTCCACGTCCGCTTCGTACGGTCAGGAAGAAGCAGAAGTAAGGCCGGTAAGATTGGGGCCAATAATTGAGGAGAACGCTAACACGATTGGGCATGATGAACTCACATTATATGAAGGACTGGTCCATTTACCATCAGAGACTGTGTCCTCTTGCTGTGTATCCCAACCAGGGATTACTAAGAATGATATAGTGCTAAATATTTCTAAAGCAGAAATTTCTGATGTTGAGTTAGCTGTTTTGAATAAAGGTTTGTCATATTGCCCTAAAAACAATTGTAACTTTTTTCAATTATCCAAAGATTTATTTAGATTTTTTAGGAATATCAGGCTTAAGACGTGTACCTTTGATAATAAATGTATATCCGGAAATGTGAATATGGCTAACAGATTAAGTCTTAAAAATGTTGGTTTGAGAAACAAAAGCACATTTTTACCAGCCCAGAATCACCATGGGGTTGAAACCTTTATTAAATTGGTGACTCAGGATATAGATTGTTTGAAAGATAAAATCCTGAAAGAGAGAAATTCAAGGGGTGTTAATAATAAAGGTAAATATATACCTACTGCTGAAATTGTTGGCAACAACGAGGCTAAATTAAAATATAAACACCTTTTGAATAACTTTTCTAAACAGGACCGATTAGCCTTAAAATCTCTATCATCTAAGGATAATGTAATTTTGAAAAGAGCAGATAAAGGCGGTGCCACTGTAATCATTGATAAAGATTTTTATATTGGAGAAATTAAAAGTCAATTAAATATTGAACATGTGTACAGAAAACTTTTAAATAACCCTGTTTTTCAAATACAAAATGAGCTTAGGAACACTTTGACAATTGCCCAAAAAAATGGAATTATTGATAAAGATTTACTTAAATTTTTGGATGTACCCTATCCACGTACACCCGTACTTTATACGTTACCTAAGGTACATAAAAATCTTGAAACACCTCCTGGACGTCCAATTGTGTCCTCCATTGGAGCTATTACATCTAACATCTCTATATATTTAGATAAAATCTTGCGACCCTATGTAGAGAAGACTAGCTCATTTTTAAGAGACACAAGTGATTTCTTACTTAAATTAGAAGCTCTAAATCTAGAGACTAGTAAGTTTATCATCTATAGTTTGGATGTAGAAAGCCTACTAGTGGTATGTGAGTGGTATGGGTGCTGTTGAATCAATTTTGTATACCTATGGTGACTTCTCTAATTACCAGATTGAATTTTTTCTTAAATTATTGGAATTTGTTTTATATAATAATTATTTTCTGTTTGGGGATGATTATTATTTACAGATTCAGGGAACTGCCATGGGTTCCAGCGTCGCTCCTAATTATGCTAATTTGCTGATGGATGCTTTTGAAGAAAAATTTGTATATTCCAACAAGGATTTCATTCGATATGGCGCCTGTTGGTGGCGCTATATCGATTACATCTTCGGTATTTGGTTGGGCGACGCTGGAACCCTTAGGACCTTTATTAATGATTTGAATAGTTCAACAGTACATTTAAAATTTAAGTTGTCTTTGAGTGAAGAAGAAATTGTATTTTTGGATACTAGAGTTGTCAATACAGGAGGATCTCTAACTATTGATTTATTTAGAAAACCCACTGACCGTAACAGTATCTTGCACTTTGATAGTGCTCATCCCCTTTCCTTGTTAAAAGCTCTACCCAGGAGCCAATTACTAAGGGTTCGTAGGATTGTTACTGATCAAAAGTGGTTTGATTTGAGGCTAGGGGAAATGATGAATCGCTTCTTAGAGCGTGG
This sequence comes from Bombina bombina, assembly GCF_027579735.1. Classification (NCBI taxonomy): domain Eukaryota; kingdom Metazoa; phylum Chordata; class Amphibia; order Anura; family Bombinatoridae; genus Bombina; species Bombina bombina. The sequence goes on along the minus strand of NC_069502.1, from coordinate 1,003,253,860 downwards.
TTACCCCAAAACATTGTTGGAGAAAGAGGCTCAATCTGTTTCTCTTATTCCTAGGGCTTCATTGTTGTCTACTGAACCAAAAAACCATATGCCCCCTAAAAGTAAAGAAAAAAGAAGGGGTGAATCTAAAAGAATGGTTTTTGTATCAGAATACAACTGTCAAAGCTATAGGATTAATAACATTATTAGGAAGCATTGGCCTTTATTGTCCAAATGTTATCCTAATATTTCTGAGTTTATGGAGAACCCAATGCCTACCTTTAAAAGAGGCCATAATCTTCAACAAAAATTGATTAGGGCTGATATTGGTAGTTCTAGGAGTGGGGATGGTCAGAGATTCTTGACTGACAGGAATAGGGGTTGTTTTCCATGCCTGGGATGTTCTTGTTGTGGTAATATGATTAAGGGATCTACCTTTTATCATCCCAGCTCAGGCAAGAAATATCAAATTAAGAACTTCTATACCTGTCACTCAAAATTCGTTATTTACCTAATCAAGTGTCCCTGTGGGCGGAGCTATGTGGGCGAGACCACTAGGCCCATTAGGGATAGAATAGTGGAACATAAGAGCTCCATTAGAATAAAGAATGAAAAGTCCCCTGTTGCTTGTCACTTTAATTCAGCTGGACATGCCATTAACCAATTACGATTTCAAGTGATTGATTATGTCCCTATTCCCAGGAGAGGAGGTAATAGGGAGCTGTTGCTCCATCAAAGAGAGAGATTTTGGATCTTTGAATTGAACACCCTCCAACCTATAGGACTTAACAAGGATTGGGACTTGTCAGTGTTCCTATAGAATAAATAAATTTGGGTCTGTTTTCTGTGCTGATGTTCTTTGCTAAGCAATTTTTGCAACTGGTTTTGCAATGTAATTTTTGCATCTCCAATAATTATGCACCTTAGTTTATAAGGAATTATTCTTGCACCATAGTTAAATAGTGTATCGATTGTGATTGTGTATTCTGAAAGAATTTAATATATATACTTTTTAATTTGTATATTGGATCTTGGAGCTCAGTGTTCCTGGTTCCTCGGCCTTCGTCCTTTTTCTGGCTTTTTCCTTGGGCCAGCTCTTCTAGGAGCCGGGTAGCTGTGGTTCCTTGGGGTCAGCCACCTGTTGTCCCTTGTCGGTGGCGGTTCCAGCTTCACAGGAGGACTGTTGCAAGGGCAAGGTTTTTAATTCCATGCCCGATAGGCGAGCTGACTCAATGGGGTTTTCACTGAGGGACTATTCTGTGATACAGTGGAGTGACCTTGTTTCTCCCGGTTTCTTCCTTGACACTCCTGTTCCTTGGGCAGTTGTCTCTCGATGCTCTCATTTCTGGGGGTTCACTATGTCTTTCTCTCCTCTCTTCGGAGGTGTAGTTCCTTTGTGGGATCTCTCCGGTGGGTGGGAGGTTGAAGCAGGTTTTTTTTCTTCGGTTTGGACAATGGTCAACTTTTGTTGTTCTTTCCTAACTGGGCTCTTGGCCGACGTTGAGACTTTAGTTGGCTGGCTGACGAGTTTTCTTTGGATCTCGTGCCTTATCGAGTGTCTCTAGATGGATTAGCTGTGTTTACTCTTTCGCTTTGTGGGTCGGTCCTTGGTTACCTTGCTTCCCTGCTCAGATCTGCCATTGCTCGGGCTGTTCCGGCTGGTGGTACGATCTGAGATTGGTTGTTTGTTCGCAGGTCTTTGGGCCAGTGGACTTTTGGTTATCCCAGTGCATTAGTTGCCTGGTGGGTACCTCCCTGTCCGGGAGGGTGGGCAATTTGGTATTTGCCTTGTTGGCAGTTTTCCTTGCGGATGTCTCGGAATTATACCAAGGATGGTAAGTTTCTGGACTCAGGCATTTATTACTGGGTTCCTACCATATCTTAATAACTCAGTTTTTTCTGAGTTCCGATGTCGAGGACTTGGTTTTCAGCTGTCATTTTTTATGTTCTGTACGATCCTTGAGCTCTTATTGTCTACAGGAGATGGTTCTTTTAGAGAATCTTTATACCTTTTGGGTATACTGTTGGTTTCCCTTACCCTTTTCTTTTTGGCGGATTTGGGTATTTGTACTAGTACAGGGAGTGTGGGACTGCCTATAGGGCGACGGTCCTTTTGGTAGAGTGTTGGTTCAGTGAGCCTGCTTGGGATCTCTGGTTGAACTTCGGACTGTCTACGAGTCTGTGTCCTTGGGGGCCTTTTTCATTCTTAATTTTGTGCCCTGCTCTGAAGAAGCAGGGTTTGGGATGGTTTGTGTTTTTCTGGCTTGGTGCCCTTAGAATGGGCTGCCTAATGTACCCTCCTGTTTTAGCATTCAGTGTCCTCTTTAGCTTGGGTATTGTTTTCCCAAAAGTAATGAATGCAGCTGTGGACTCTTCCCATTTATGAAGAAAAACAAAATATGCTTACCCACCCGTAATTTTATGTGTGGCGTCCTTATTTTATTCTTCTGGCACCTTTCACCCTGATATTTCTTCTACTGTTCCTTGTTCCTCGGCAGAATAACTGGGGGATGAGGGAAGTGGGAGGAATATTTAAGACTTTGGCTGGGCTGTCTTTGCCTCCTCCTGGTAGCCAGGTTCTTATTTCTCAAAAGTAATGAATGCAGCTGTGGATTCTTTCCATCAGAAGAAAAGAAAATTTTCAGGTAAGCATAATTGATGTTGTTTTGCCTCCCAGGAGTGAAGGGGAAGATAGAGGTGTTTTATTAGGGGTTCTCATACATATGCGAGACCCATTACCCCTGGCATGTGTTACTTCAATATAATGGGGTACAGGAGTACTAAGCTATGAGCACAGTATTTCCTTAAGGGATTTCAGCCATAACTACCCTCAAGTGTCACAGGGACATGTTCTTTAGACTCCTCCTGTGGGATCATCATTACACATACCATGTATCCTCTGCTGTAACCTTCACAGCACTGGATGGGCTCTTTACTGGATACAGCTGTTTCTCTTTGCTGGTAAGCTCAGTGGAAGGGTGCTTCTCTCAGGTAAGTGTTAAACAGCACACACATAGCCCACATGCTATTTGTAGATACACTATATTGTATTTGTATACCATAGAGAGGGGACTCAGGTAACATCTTAAGACACTGTTTGATTATATATTGTGAGCTCTCAGGAGCCCTTTTTTCTCTTCAGCAGCTTAAAATTTGTTAAAAAAAATATTTTTTTATTTTGGGGTATACACCTTTAAGAAACAGACAGAGCGCATCTTTAAGTTAGCGCTTGTCAGAGGTTGATACCGGATAGTTCTCCTCACAGGTAACATTTTTTAAAAGATAGGGGTAATTCTATGAAATTATTTCACAGGATTGTGCAGGATCTCATCTACAACCTATAAAGTGTGCTGTGGGCTGTTTTTCCCCACTGGGTTTTTGGCGCCCTTTTTCCTATCTATTGTCGGTCGCCATTTTTGTTCTGCAGGGAGACGCTGAAGACTCATACAGCGTTTCTCTATACTTCTGTCAGTATCTTTTCTCCTGGAGGAGGCAAGAATCCTAAACAACAAGACCTACTGAGGGGGTCATTTATTATGTAATGGGTCTGTGTATGTCTACTTTTTTTCCTCATACTGTTTTATTAGATTTGGTGCTTCTGGGTTGCATATTGCCTACTTATAATTGTTGTAGTTTTATTGGGGGTTTTTTTTAATATTTTTTTTTTTTAAACTCTTATGGCACATTTAGCCTAAGGTTAACTGCCTTATTCACTGTTTCTTTTATACAGTTTGATATTCATTTATGGAGTCTAACATATCAATCTCATCTGTTTCTTTGTCAGACTCATTGGATGGGAGAACTACTGATCATATTCCTGTACAATTTCTTTTTGTACTTTGCAAAACTGTACCAGTTTGTCAACCCAATCAGCTATATAATAGTTGTGTATCTCACTTCATGCATTCTAATAAGTTTTCAACCACTGTTCCCACTAAGAGTGTTTGCCCTGCTCCTGTATACATTTCCTAGGGAGCTTTCACATATTTTTCTCCTGATTTTAAAAATAATTTATCCTCTACAATGGTAGATCTTTTAGCGACAATCCTTAGGTCAAGTAAGCATAAATGCAAGTCTTGTGATATGGTTATACATACTGTTTCAGATAAGTTCCTCAGTCTCTGGCACAAATCCCTGAAATTCTTCAGGAATCTTTCTCAGACAGTTCTGATATTTCCTCATAGGGGGAACTGTCCATAGAGGATCAAGACTCAGTTCCTGAATTGGATTTTAATTTTGCTGCATTGTGCTTAAAACTTTTGGCCTATCTGATGTAAAACCAACTTACGACAAGCCTGTCAATCAGTTAAATGTTATTTTTAAGTCTTCTCCTAAAACTCCTGAAGTTTTTGGGTTCCTGATTTGGTCACTGAGATTATTGCTAAGGAGTGGGAAAAAACTGATGGGACTTTTGCTTCTTCTTCCAGATTTAAAAAGATCTATCCTTTACCAGAGCAGGCATTAGAATTATGGGAATCTATTGTTGAGGTTGATGGAGCTATATCTACTTTGGCTAAGTATACCGCAATCCCTTTAGAGGACAGCACTTCAACTTGCTATCCATTGGATCTCTGAAAGGAGTCTTTTCTCAGAAATTATTCCTCCGAACAGGATGTCTTTTTAAACCAGCCGTGGCTATAATATTCATTGCTGGTGCCGCAGCATTATGGTGTGACTCTTTATCTCAGTTGACTACTAATCCAGCTTCGGGAGAGGATCTACAAAATTGTATTAAGGCCATAAAAAGGTGTCTTACTCTTATTTGTGACATGGTCATGGACATTATCAAAATTAATGTTAAGAATATGTCCCTTGCAGTCCTGACAAGAAGAACTTGGCTAAAGTCATGGTCAACTGACATGGTCTCTTAGAACAGATTTGTAAATCTTGCCTTTTAGGGAAAAGTTTTGTTTGGCTCTGGTGTGGACTCAATTATCTCTACTGTTTCAGGAGGAAATGGAGCTTTCCTCCCTCAGGATAAGAAATTAAGAGGAAAGAACAGACTGGGTAATTGTTTTCATTCCTTTCATTCTTCTAGAGTTCAAAATTCTTCCTCTTCCCAAAATACGACATCACCTGAGCCTTTCTGGAAACCAGGGTCATCCTGGGCAAGGCTAAGCAGAATAAAAAGTCCAATATCACATCTAAATCTGTATGAAGGTGCAGTCCTTGATCTAGAATCTGTTATGGTAGGGGGCAGAGTCTTTTTCAGGAGGCCTGGTCTTGATCAGTTCAGGATCCTTGGGTTTTAAACATCATATCCCAGGGTTACAAGAGGACGAGGATGATTCCTTCGGTCCCATGTCCCCAAGAATCCTTTGAAGGCAGCTGCCTTTTTTCAATGAGTTCATGATATGGAGAATATGGCTGTTGTTCATCCGGTTCCAATATCAGAACAGGGCCAGGAATTTGAACACTTTAAACAAGTTTCTAAGGGTGCCAATATTTAAAATGGAAACAATTTACACTATTTTACCACTGATCCAACAAGGTCAATTCATGTCGACAATAGACCTAAAGGATGCATACAGTCATATCCCTTTTCACAGGGATCATTATCAGTTCAAGATTTGCTTTCCAAAACAAGCATTGCCAGTTTGTTGCCCTTTCATTTAGTCTTGACACAGCTCCCTGCATCTTCACAAAGGTATTGGGAGTCTTGTTGGCTGAAATCAGAACTTAGGGCATATGAGTTACCCCATATCTAGACAACATTTTGGTTCTGGCTCCTTACCTGTCTTAAGTGATGTCTCAAATTTAAAGACTTCTATCCTTCCTACAGGAACACATTTGGAAGATAAATGTTCCAAAGAGCTTTTTATCTCCAGCTACCAAAGTGTATTTTCTCTGAGTCTCCATATACTACTCAGTGGCCCTGAGCCTCTCTTTAACAGTGGCTCAGTGCATGGAAGTGGTGTGGGCCTAATGGTGGCGGCAGGTAATCCCTTTATTAAAATACTATTACCCTTACCAGCTAACTAATTAACCCCTTCAATGACGGAAATGTCAGAAGTGTGGTACACAGCTGCTATTAGCAGCCTTCTAATAACTTAAAAAAAAAAGTGGTGCTGGCACTAGGACCTAGTAATACTGGAAAAAGGACTGAAATTGTGAATCCAGTCTGGTGCTACCCCTAATGTGTATACATTAAACAAAAAAGGTTAAAAAAAAAGATTGGGGCTTAGCTAGCACTCTTTCCTAGGGATAAGTGATATAAGTTAAAACAAATAACTTTTAAAAATATTTGTTTAAAAATGAGGATAATGCCTCTATAGTGCGGTATGTACCTCACCAGCCAACAATAGCTAAAATCAAATTATGTAATCACCCCCCCCCCCCCCCGTTTCCTGGCCGATATCAGCATTCATCGGCATCAGGTGCCAGGGGTGAAAAACATGAGTGTAACGAATAAAAATCGCACAAACGCGTTTCGGCCTTGGTATTAGCCTTTTTCAATGTGAAAGTTGACAAGCCGAAGCCCTGAATGCCACCCTTTTAAATATGGTTCACTTGAACCTAGATCTTCCAATAGCCGTTCAGTAATGAACAACGTCTACCACAGAGCCAATCAATGCTGACTGAAAATTATTCGTAGGCATGTGAATTTCATCCTGATAGCGGTTGGTTGATTCTATGAATGACGTCATGTAGTGTGCAGCAATAATAGGGGAGAATGACAACCAATATTCCTAGATGATCGTATTGAAGTACTGTACTTACATTTCGGTGATCCAGATGTGTGCTGCGATCTGCTATCCTGTAAACTTGTTTGGTGTTTATAGTGTTCCCAATTACTTTGCAGGATCAGAGTATGCTTTATGTGACCCACACAGTGTCTTCTTGATAATCCCTGAGATGATTGATAGGATGCAATAACAAGCTACTAGAGAATCATACAAAGTCAGAGAAGGAAACAGCACCAATATATATATATATATATATATATATATATATATATATATATATATATATATATATTTATTAAAAAAAATCTTCTTTATTCTATCAACCATGAGCAGGTAAAAACAAAAAGACTATGTTTCGGGTCCAGGAGCTATACACCTGTGTAAAGGTATTTAAGGTGATGTGTTACATTGCATTATAGACATGATTAAGGGTTTGTGACCCGAAACATAGTCTTGCTGTTTTTACCTGCTCATGGTTGATTTATTAAAGAAGAATTTATATATATATATATATATATACATACAGAGAGAAGTGCACTCACAGGAACGAACAACTGGCTCAATGCCATTGTTAGCCTGTTCTATGGCGATTTACCACCTGGGTGCAGCTTTTTAGCCCAGTAATGCTTTTCACAGAGTAGAACTTTCCTGTAGTATATCAGTCTGATCCCGCCTATTACGGTCAGTCCAGCGCCGAAATACCAGGCAATTCCTCTCTGAACAAGGAACACAGCAACCCCAGACGATCGTTTCGGCCTTCATTGGGCCTCGTCAGTGAGGTGTAGCAGTATTCCTCTAAGCACACTGAGCTAGGAGTCCACGTCTGGTTGCCCCTTTTTCCCATAGGGAGACTAAATACATACAGAGAGAAGTGCACTCACAGGAACGAACAACTGGCTCAATGCCATTGTTAGCCTGTTCTATGGCGATTTACCACCTGGGTGCAGCTTTTTAGCCCAGTAATGCTTTTCACAGAGTAGAACTTTCCTGTAGTATATCAGTCTGATCCCGCCTATTACGGTCAGTCCAGCGCCGAAATACCAGGCAATTCCTCTCTGAACAAGGAACACAGCAACCCCAGACGATCGTTTCGGCCTTCATTGGGCCTCGTCAGTGAGGTGTAGCAGTATTCCTCTAAGCACACTGAGCAAGGAGTCCACGTCTGGTTGCCCCTTTTTCCCATAGGGAGACTAAATACATACAGAGAGAAGTGCACTCACAGGAACGAACAACTGGCTCAATGCCATTGTTAGCCTGTTCTATGGCGATTTACCACCTGGGTGCAGCTTTTTAGCCCAGTAATGCTTTTCACAGAGTAGAACTTTCCTGTAGTATATCAGTCTGATCCCGCCTATTACGGTCAGTCCAGCGCCGAAATACCAGGCAATTCCTCTCTGAACAAGGAACACAGCAACCCCAGACGATCGTTTCGGCCTTCATTGGGCCTCGTCAGTGAGGTGTAGCAGTATTCCTCTAAGCACACTGAGCAAGGAGTCCACGTCTGGTTGCCCCTTTTTCCCATAGGGAGACTAAATACATACAGAGAGAAGTGCACTCACAGGAACGAACAACTGGCTCAATGCCATTGTTAGCCTGTTCTATGGCGATTTACCACCTGGGTGCAGCTTTTTAGCCCAGTAATGCTTTTCACAGAGTAGAACTTTCCTGTAGTATATCAGTCTGATCCCGCCTATTACGGTCAGTCCAGCGCCGAAATACCAGGCAATTCCTCTCTGAACAAGGAACACAGCAACCCTTGCTCAGTGTGCTTAGAGGAATGTGGCTGCACCTCACTGACGAGGCCCATAGGAGGCCGAAACGATCGTCTGGGGTTGTTATATTCCTTGTTCAGAGGAGAATTGCCTGGTATTTCGGGGCTGGACTGACCTTACTTGGCGGGATCAGACTGATATACTTCAGGAAAGTTTTCTTCTGTGAAAAGCACACTGGTCTAAAAGAGGCTGCTTCCGGGTGGTAAATCACCATAGAACAAGCCACTGAGCTGTTGTTCGTTCCTGGTAGAGCACTTCTCTCTTTGTATGCAAATTATTATGACCCTGGGGAAGTCTCCCTATGGGTGATGGGGGAAACCAGACGTGGACTCCTTGCTCAGTGTGCTTAGAGGAATGTGGCTGCACCTCACTGACGAGGCCCATAGGAGGCCGAAACGATCGTCTGGGGTTGTTATATTCCTTGTTCAGAGGAGAATTGCCTGGTATTTCGGGGCTGGACTGACCTTACTTGGCGGGATCAGACTGATATACTTCAGGAAAGTTTTCTTCTGTGAAAAGCACACTGGTCTAAAAGAGGCTGCTTCCGGGTGGTAAATCACCATAGAACAAGCCACTGAGCTGTTGTTCGTTCCTGGTAGAGCACTTCTCTCTTTGTATGCAAATTATTATGACCCTGGGGAAGTCTCCCTATGGGTGATGGGGGAAACCAGACGTGGACTCCTTGCTCAGTGTGCTTAGAGGAATGTGGCTGCACCTCACTGACGAGGCCCATAGGAGGCCGAAACGATCGTCTGGGGTTGTTATATTCCTTGTTCAGAGGAGAATTGCCTGGTATTTCGGGGCTGGACTGACCTTACTTGGCGGGATCAGACTGATATACTTCAGGAAAGTTTTCTTCTGTGAAAAGCACACTGGTCTAAAAGAGGCTGCTTCCGGGTGGTAAATCACCATAGAACAAGCCACTGAGCTGTTGTTCGTTCCTGGTAGAGCACTTCTCTCTTTGTATGCAAATTATTATGACCCTGGGGAAGTCTCCCTATGGGTGATGGGGGAAACCAGACGTGGACTCCTTGCTCAGTGTGCTTAGAGGAATGTGGCTGCACCTCACTGACGAGGCCCATAGGAGGCCGAAACGATCGTCTGGGGTTGTTATATTCCTTGTTCAGAGGAGAATTGCCTGGTATTTCGGGGCTGGACTGACCTTACTTGGCGGGATCAGACTGATATACTTCAGGAAAGTTTTCTTCTGTGAAAAGCACACTGGTCTAAAAGAGGCTGCTTCCGGGTGGTAAATCACCATAGAACAAGCCACTGAGCTGTTGTTCGTTCCTGGTAGAGCACTTCTCTCTTTGTATGCAAATTATTATGACCCTGGGGAAGTCTCCCTATGGGTGATGGGGGAAACCAGACGTGGACTCCTTGCTCAGTGTGCTTAGAGGAATGTGGCTGCACCTCACTGACGAGGCCCATAGGAGGCCGAAACGATCGTCTGGGGTTGTTATATTCCTTGTTCAGAGGAGAATTGCCTGGTATTTCGGGGCTGGACTGACCTTACTTTGCGGGATCAGACTGATATACTTCAGGAAAGTTTTCTTCTGTGAAAAGCACACTGGTCTAAAAGAGGCTGCTTCCGGGTGGTAAATCACCATAGAACAAGCCACTGAGCTGTTGTTCGTTCCTGGTAGAGCACTTCTCTCTTTGTATGCAAATTATTATGACCCTGGGGAAGTCTCCCTATGGGTGATGGGGGAAACCAGACGTGGACTCCTTGCTCAGTGTGCTTAGAGGAATGTGGCTGCACCTCACTGACGAGGCCCATAGGAGGCCGAAACGATCGTCTGGGGTTGTTATATTCCTTGTTCAGAGGAGAATTGCCTGGTATTTCGGGGCTGGACTGACCTTACTTGGCGGGATCAGACTGATATACTTCAGGAAAGTTTTCTTCTGTGAAAAGCACACTGGTCTAAAAGAGGCTGCTTCCGGGTGGTAAATCACCATAGAACAAGCCACTGAGCTGTTGTTCGTTCCTGGTAGAGCACTTCTCTCTTTGTATGCAAATTATTATGACCCTGGGGAAGTCTCCCTATGGGTGATGGGGGAAACCAGACGTGGACTCCTTGCTCAGTGTGCTTAGAGGAATGTGGCTGCACCTCACTGACGAGGCCCATAGGAGGCCGAAACGATCGTCTGGGGTTGTTATATTCCTTGTTCAGAGGAGAATTGCCTGGTATTTCGGGGCTGGACTGACCTTACTTTGCGGGATCAGACTGATATACTTCAGGAAAGTTTTCTTCTGTGAAAAGCACACTGGTCTAAAAGAGGCTGCTTCCGGGTGGTAAATCACCATAGAACAAGCCACTGAGCTGTTGTTCGTTCCTGGTAGAGCACTTCTCTCTTTGTATGCAAATTATTATGACCCTGGGGAAGTCTCCCTATGGGTGATGGGGGAAACCAGACGTGGACTCCTTGCTCAGTGTGCTTAGAGGAATGTGGCTGCACCTCACTGACGAGGCCCATAGGAGGCCGAAACGATCGTCTGGGGTTGTTATATTCCTTGTTCAGAGGAGAATTGCCTGGTATTTCGGGGCTGGACTGACCTTACTTGGCGGGATCAGACTGATATACTTCAGGAAAGTTTTCTTCTGTGAAAAGCACACTGGTCTAAAAGAGGCTGCTTCCGGGTGGTAAATCACCATAGAACAAGCCACTGAGCTGTTGTTCGTTCCTGGTAGAGCACTTCTCTCTTTGTATGCAAATTATTATGACCCTGGGGAAGTCTCCCTATGGGTGATGGGGGAAACCAGACGTGGACTCCTTGCTCAGTGTGCTTAGAGGAATGTGGCTGCACCTCACTGACGAGGCCCATAGGAGGCCGAAACGATCGTCTGGGGTTGTTATATTCCTTGTTCAGAGGAGAATTGCCTGGTATTTCGGGGCTGGACTGACCTTACTTGGCGGGATCAGACTGATATACTTCAGGAAAGTTTTCTTCTGTGAAAAGCACACTGGTCTAAAAGAGGCTGCTTCCGGGTGGTAAATCACCATAGAACAAGCCACTGAGCTGTTGTTCGTTCCTGGTAGAGCACTTCTCTCTTTGTATATATATATATATATATATATATATATATATATATATATATATATATATATATATATATATAGTGGTGATGCCTCCTTCTTGGACTTTGAATGTTTTAAGGTATGCAGCAACCTTTTGGCATGCACACCTCTACCTCTTTAGTGCTGGATTATACTAGGGACCGTAAGATACTAGAGAATAGCAGACTAGCAACAATTACACATATCTTTATTATGAAGATTTATTTTTTAAATTTGGCCTGTAATGACATCTTATCCATCAAAGAGTGTAAAACACTTTAGGAGCCAATTTACCAAAAACAAGAAATGGATGCTCTAAGAGAATTATCTGAATGGACTGATGTACAGATCAAAAATAATAACAAGGGGGGCAATATTGTGATATGGCCCACATCTATGTAAGTAGCAGAGGCCAATAAACAATTAAGTAATAAGAAAAATTACAAATGCTTATTGGGGAACCCCACTTAAATGTTCTTAGAGCAATATAATAAGATGATAAATAATGCTCTGGCAGAAGTATCTTTTGATAAGAAAGAACATAAATTCCTTGAAGTTAAAAATCCAAAGGTTGCGACCTTATACCTGCTACCCAAAATACATAAGGACATTCTTTGTCCGCCGGGGAGACCGATTGTGTCCGGGATCGGTTCTCTTACGGAAGCAGTCAGCAGATATTTGGACACCAGACTTATGGAATATGGTTGAAGATCATCCATCACACACGAGAGATACCATGCACATATTAAATAAGATTTAGAATGTCTATGTAACGTCAAACTCTTTATTGGTGACATGCGATGTAGAATCGCTGTACACAAGCATTCAAACAGAGTGGGGATGCAAAGCAGTGGCTCATTTCCTGGAGAAAAACACAGAAATAACCGCAGAGACCAAAGATTTCATCACAAAACTGCTTAAATATATATTTACCCACAACTACTTTGTATTCAACGAAAAGTTTTACTTACAAATATGTGGCACTGCCATGGGCACCTTGTGTGCCCCCACCTACGCAAATATATATCTGGGCTGGTGGGAGGAAATGGTAGTATTTCATGAATCTTTAAAGAGCTATACACAACATATATCCCACTGGTCCAGATATATAGATGATATCTTATTTATATAGAACGGACCAGTGGAAACACTAGACTAATCTATCAATATACTTAATGTTAATCCTTTCAGCCTTTTTTAACATACACATCTAATGTAGACAATGTGGAATTCTTAGATTTGGTAATCAAAAAGGTGGACAAGAAACTAGAGACTGATGTGTACAGAAAACCAACTGCAACTAACAACATTTTACATGCATCAGGTCACCATCATCCATCTACAGTTAGAGGTATTCCATATGGTGAATATATAAGAATCAAGAGATACAGCACTATTTTAGAATCTTTTAAAAAGGCAGCATTAGACTTAAGAAATAGACTTCTGCTACGTGGATATTCTAGAAAATCACTAGCCAGGGCATAACACAAGGCCCTTGCAAAAGACAGGGATGATTTACTGAAACCAAAAGAGCGCAGTTCAACTATCTCACTTAGATTCATCTCCACCTATAATTATCAAAGTGATCAACTTTCAAATATAGTCAATAAGCATTGGCATATTTTAAGGGGAGATAAACAATTAAGATCACTATTACCAGAGAAACCCTTGTTTACATTCAGAAGAGCACAAAACCTCAATGATCGCCTTACCAAAAGTCATTTTAACAGAAATGCTAAGAAAGCACCACTATATTGGTGCTCCATCCCATGTGGGGACTGTAAAGTGTGCCAACACATGGTCAAAAAAATAAGTCATGGTTGATAGATTTACCAAGAAGTGGAAGATTAACACACATACCAATTGCCAAAGTACAAATGTCATACATTGTGTATCATGCTCATGTGACCTCTTTTATGTTGGGATAACCACCAGAAAGTTGGGTAAACGCATGACAGAACATTTAAGTAATATCCGTAATGCACGAAAAGATCTTGAAAAAGGCAAGCAGATTACAAGCGTGGCTACACATTTTCTACAACACCATGGCGGGAGTACAGGAGCTTTCAGATGTTGGGGACTAGAAAAGGTTAAACCTGGGATCAGAGGTGGGGGATGTGAACAAACATTGCTCCAAAAAGAAACAAATTGGATATTCAGAAGCAAATAATTTTGGGGGATTTTCTGTAAACAAAGTGATCCTCATACATACATAGAATCTGTACTTGTAAATATTTTTAATGTATCTTAGTGGATATGTGTCAGCTATATATGTGAATCTATTTTTCAAGGTTACCAGTGACATAAAACACAATACCAATTGAAGGTTTATATACCACAACATTATTGGAGAGGGTATATGAGATATATATGCTAGCTGTGTATGTTATGAGAATATAAGAATCCCAAGACAATTATAGGTCTGGTCTACATATCAGTGCTAAATGCACTGTTAGAGACTTTTTGCATCTGCTTCCATTGACACTATATAGTTGACTGGGTATGGGAAAATACCGGTTCTTAACACATGCACATCTATTATTATCATAGAATATACACACCAATATAATGGGTTTTCGTCATCTTACTGATGAGTGCACATGTGAGTAATACACAAATAGGGTATAGTCTGATTTATCATTTTCCAGCAACTCGTAGTTGCATCCCATTCATTAATATAGAATATATATCAGGGTATTAGAAACCAGCCTTATATGAGCTTTTTAAAAATGAACACTTTGAATATGGACTAAGATTATGTGCATTACACTTAAGTCAGGTATGTGCTCAATATCGGACTAGGAAATATACATGTATATAAATCACACAGATGTGCATTTAGTACTTGGTTATGATCTGCAAAATACACAGGCTGCTATTTCCCACTACTATTGCCACCCACATTATGACGTAATTTATAGAATTATCTATCTTTAACTGATTCATAATTACACGTTTCCGGATACATTTTCACTAAGGTTAAATCACTAGATGCTACAATAAGTGACACCATACATCGACTACTAAATAGCATTGCCACCATCTTCATAATAAACATATGTGTAATTGTTGCTAGTCCGCTATTCTCTAGTCGCTTATTGCGTCCTATCAATCATCTCAGGGATTATGAAGAAGACACTGTGTGAGTCACATAAAGCATACTCTGATCCCGTAATGTGATTAGGAACGCTATAAACACCAAACAAGTTTACAGGATAGTGGATCGCAACACACATATGGATCACAGAAATGTAAGTACAGTACTTCAATATGATCATCTAGGAATATTGGTTGTCATTCTCCCCTATTATTGCAGTCCATTACATGACGTCATTCATAGAATCAACCAACCGCTATCAGGATGAAAATCACACGACTACGGATAATTTTCAGTCAACACTGATTGGCTCCGTGGTAGGCGTTGTTCATTACTGAACGGCTATTGGAAGATCTAGGTTCAAGTGAACCACATTTAAAAGAGTGGCATTCAGGGCTTCGGCTTGTCAACTTTCACACTGAAAAAGGCTAATACCAAGGCCGAAACGCGTTTGTGCTATTTTTATTAGTTACACTCATGTTTTTCACCCCTGGCACCTGATGCTGACGAATGCTAAAAAGGGGAAACAGGGGGTGATTACATGATTTGATTGTAGCTATTGTTGGTTGGTGAGGTACATACCGCAATATAGAGGTATAATCCTCATTTTTAAACGATTATTATTAAAAGTTATTTGTTTTAACTTATATCACTTATCCCTAGGTAAGAGTGCTAGCTAAGCCCTAATCCTTTTTCTTTGCTTTTTTGTTTAATAAACAAAGGGGACCCCAGAGAACTTTTTACAATAATTTCTCCCATGACTGCAATAGTTATGTGTAAATAATTTCAGTAAAAACCCCAAAGTTTGTGAATAGTTTTTATTTATTTTTTTAATATGATCCCATTTGGTGCAGAAACAGTGGCATGAAATATATAAACTGGGCATAGATCAATACCTTCGGTTGTCTACAAAAAATATATATAGTTTTGATAGGTAAATAAAAAAACAAAACAAGTCTCTATTCCTGTTTAAATAGTGATAGCAAAAATGCTAAAAACAGAATTTATGTTTACCTGATAAATTTCTTTCTCCTACGGTGTGTCCGGTCCACGGCTTCATCCTTACTTGTGGGATATTCTCATTCCCTACAGGAAGTGGCAAAGAGAGCACAACAGCAGAGCTGTCCATATAGCTCCCCCTCTAGCTCCGCCCCCCAGTCATTCGACCGACGGTCAGGAGAAAAAGGAGAACCATAGGGTGCAGTGGTGACTGTAGTGTACAAAAACTTTAAACCTGACTAAAAGCCAGGGCGGGCCGTGGACCGGACACACCGTAGGAGAAAGAAATTTATCAGGTAAACATAAATTCTGTTTTCTCCTACATTGGTGTGTCCAGTCCACGGCTTCATCCTTACTTGTGGGAACCAATATCAAAGCTTTAGGACACGGATGAAGGGAGGGAGCAAGTCAGGTAACCTAAACGGAAGGCACCACTGCTTGTAAAACCTTTCTCCCAAAAATAGCCTCCGAAGAAGCATAAGTATCGAATTTGTAAAATTTGGCAAAAGTATGCAGTGAAGACCAAGTCACTGCCTTACAGATCTGTTCAACAGAAGCCTCGTTCTTGAAAGCCCATTCGTTCAGGAGGCTGCCGTCCAGCAGTCTCATAAGCCAATCGGATGATGCTTTTTTTAGCCAGAAGGAAAGAGAGGTAGCAGTAGCTTTCTGACCTCTTCTCTTACCAGAATAGACGACAAACAAAGAAGATGTCTGTCTGAAATCCTTTGTTGCTTCTAGATAGAATTTTAAAGCACGAACCACATCTAGATTGTGTAACAAACGTTCCTTTTTAGAAACTGGATTAGGACACAGAGAAGGAACAACTATTTCCTGGTTAATATTCCTATTGGAAGAAAACCAGGCTTGGTACGTAAAACTACCTTATCTGTATGAAACACCAGATAGGGTGAATTACACTGCAAAGCAGACAATTAAGAAATTCTTCTAGCAGAAGAAATAGCAACCAAAAACAAAAATTTTTCCAAGATAGTAACTTAATATCTATGGAAAGTAAAGGTTCAAACGGAACCCCATGAAGAACTGAAAGAACTAAATTTAGACTCCATGGAGGAGTCACAGGTCTGTAGACAGGCTTGATTCTGACTAACGCCTGTACGAACGCCTGAACATCTGGCACGGCTGCCAGACGTTTGTGCAACAAGACAGACAGAGCAGATATCTGTCCTTTTAAAGAACTAGCTAACAGACCTTTCTCCAATCCCTCTTGGAGAAAGGAAATAATCCTTGGAATCCTAATTTTACTCCATGAGTAACCCTTGGATTCGCACCAATAGATATATTTCTGCCATATATTTTATGGTAAATTCTCCTGGTTACAGGCTTTCTAGCCTAAATCAGAGTATCTATAACTGATTCCGAAACCCCACGCTTAGATAGAATCAAGCGTTCAATTTCCAAGCAGTCAGTTGCAGAGAAACTAGGTTTGGATGTTCAAATGGACCTTGTACTAGAAGGTCCTGTCTCAAAGGTAGCTTCCATGGTGGAGCCGATGACATATTCACCAGGTCTGCATACCAAGTCCTGCGTGGCCACGCAGGAGCTATTAGAATTATCGACTAACACCACATACTCTTTACCACCTCCGTGGAGATGCTACTTGTACAGAGCGCAAAGAGAATGACTGGGGGGCGGAGCTAGAGGGGGAGCTATATGGACAGCTCTGCTGTTGTGCTCTCTTTGCCACTTCCTGTAGGGAATGAGAATATCCCACAAGTAAGGATGAAGCCGTGGACCGGACACAAAAAATGTAGGAGAAAATGATTCAGTATTTTGGGCAAGTTATTCTCTGAAACTCTGGGTAGCGAAGGGGTTAATGGGATATGAAACACACAAAAAAATGTATTAAGAAAGAGCATATATTTTTTTTTTTAAAGTTTCCATTTTACTTGTATTATCAAATTTGCTTCTATCCCATGATCATCTTTGTTGAAGAGATACCTAGATAGATGTCTTGAGAACTACATGGCAGGAAAATAGTAATCCCATCTGGTGCTCTTGCAAATGGATAACAATCTTGCAAAACTGCTGCATATAATGCTCCAGACACATGCACTCTCCTGACATTACATCTTTGCTTTTCAACAAGAGATACCAAATGAACAAAGAAAATTTGATAATAGAAGTAAATTAGTTTTGGGGGGGTTGCAAAACTATACACATTGTGCAAACAAGCTGCTTGAAAAACTTGCTGAGTATGTTTGTCTCACTTGATTATGGAAAGTTGGAGTTAGCTGCAGATGTGTTTGTTTAATTACAGTGTTTGGTCCAGGAAGTTCTGTATAAAATTTGAACAAAACACAAGGGCGTCACAATAATGAATTAACTTCAAAAGGCTTCAGTAAGTCGTAAAGATGATGTCAATGAAACTCACATATGTAATTCACACCTTAGTATCAAAATGATAGACTCAAAGGGACATTTCAGTCAAAATTTAAATGCACATAGATTAAATACATCTTTGAATAGAAACATATTTGCAATATACATATTAGCATTTTTCACTGCACATGCAAGTGAAACTAGATATTCTCAGTGCACCAGCATTGTATATACTGCAGCTGCTAAGAGCATAAGTGGGGCTTGTATCATGTCATCAATTAAAGGGACACTCGGGTTAAATTACATTTTCATGATTCAGATACAGCATATAATTTTAAACAACTTTCCAATTTACTTCCATTAAAAAAAATGTGCACAATCTGTTATAGTTACTCATTTTGAGTCACCAGATCCTACTGAGCATGTGCAAGAATTCACAGACTATACGTATATGCATTTGTGATTGGCTGATTGCTATCACATGGTACAAGGGGAGTGGAAATATACATAACTTTGAAATTTGTTATAAAAAAAATCTACTACTCATTTGAAGTTCAGACTAAGTGCTATTGCATTGTCTTGTTATCTTGCATTTGTTGATTATGCAAATCTAAAGTGTTGACTGGTCCTTTAACTGAGTCATTACCAGATGGTACAAGCACCTTAGTCTCTCTGAGCTGAGAAAGTGCTGTGTTTAAAGCTGCTGTTCCTGGTCTCCCAGCATCTGCCTTCATATGGTTACCATACAGTTACCATATGAAGACAGATTGCTAGATAGTTACAGACAGTGACACAGACCATGTAACTGTAATGATCTCCGTTGATGTCAGCGGGAGGGAAGGCGGTCGGCAGCCTTGTGGTGGAAGGGGGAGACGCAGTAGGAGAGGTCCTACACTGCAGAAAATATATTTTGAAGGGAAGGGAGGGATAGGGTGCTGCACTACTAAAAAAAAAAGGCTAGAATGCGGGTGGGGGGGCACTTAAAAATGATATTGATACATATATACACACACACATTTATACACATATATACACACATACACCAATTAGGTATTGGAAGTACCAAAGATGACCGCCACTAGTACCTAAGATGGTGGAGTTGAGTGTGAGTGGGGGGGGAGAAAGCTGTTTGGGAGGGTTCAGGGAGATGGGCAGGTACAATACTATTTCCATTATCAGCTAAATAATTAACACCTTCTTTGCCAGGAATTTCAGAAGTGTGGTACGCAGCTGCAATTAGTGGTCTTCTAATTACCAAAAATCAATGGCATGTCTGCTATTTCCAATTGCACAAGCAGTATGTAAATAATTTCAGAGTTTCAAAGTTTATGTAAAAATTAGCAACTTTTTTATATTATCGCATTTGGCTGCAAAATGGTGCATGAAATATACCAAAATGGAACAACATCAATATCTTGGGTTGTCTAATTAAAAAATATATCGTTTTGATACGTAAATCAAAAAAACAAAGCGATTTCTATTTAAATGACTGATAGCAAAAATGCTGACAATTCTCCAGTATTTTGGGAAAGTTTTTTTTCTGAATCCCCAGTAGCAAAGGGGTTAATATTACTTTATGGCTCAGTTGTCTGCTGGGAACTACTGAAATAAGAGCTCAAATTTTCTTATTTGTGCTTTCCCCCCCAATATCTGGTTCCTGTGGCATTTTTTGTAATAATGTACAGTGGGGTTACTCATCTCATTCTAATTTCAAATACATTAATAAAATATTATTAATCATAAATAAAAATAATGTTTTCTTACCTAGACAAAGATTCAGATGTTTCCTTACACTTGTCACGGTTTAGAAGATGCTCCAGGGATAATATATCATGTTCAACTTCAACAACAGGAGAAAGAGGAAAACAGACTGAGACAATTCGCTCAAGGCGGCTCAATAATGATTGCTAAAAGAGATAAGGGAATAACAAAATTTATTCTTACCTGATAAAGTATTTTCTTTATTGGTAGTGAGGGTTCACAAAATCCTATTCTTACAAATAGGAAAATAGCACCTGACTACCAGGAGGCGGCCAAGACACCCCAACCAAAGCATTTAACTATCCATCCTACTTCCCCTTCCCTTCTATTAGTTCAATATCCGAGGATAGGGAAAAGTAAGAGAGATATAAGGAGTAAGAGGTGCAACTGGAACTGCTGCCAATCACAACAAAAACAGGGTGCGTTTGTGGACTCTCACTACCAAAAAAGAAAATAATTTATCAGGTAAGAATTAATTTTGTTTTCTTTCTAATGGTAGTGAGAGTCCATGCAATCCTATTCTTAACAATGTGAATCTATACCCAAGCTGTGGAGTCCACAATGAAAAAGGAGCGGTATTAATAGGCAAGGCAGTTACCTAAAAACTTGGCACCACCGCCTGAAGAAAGTACTGCCAAAAGAAACCTCTAAAATAACAAGAATATCAAGCTGGAAAAATTTAGTAAGCGTAAGAAGAGAAGATCAGATAGCAGCTTGGTAAATCTGAACTACCAAATTCTCACTTCTAAAGGCCTAACACATAGTTACTGAACAAGTGGAAAGAGTAGAGAGACGAATCAGAGGCTGATGACGTGCCTCCATGTATGAGCCATCTGAGAAGATTCCTCAACTGAGAAAACAAGGAAATATCAGTAGCCCTTCAACCCTTGAACATACCAGAGAGAAAAAATGAACAAGCCTGCAAATAGTGCAAGCACTTAGTAGCATGAAAGCAATAACTTAATGTCCTGGTCATAACTAAATTATAAACCAATCTTTCCTTGAAGAACCAACAACAATCTCCTGATTTCCGATGTTAGATGAAACTACCTTAGAAGGTTTTAAAAGGACTGTGATCCAAAAAAAATTAATTATTCAAAACTCTCAATCTTCTGCTTTAAGACAAAGAAGAACACCATCAAGTTACACCAGCTCAGCAAACCTGGTTTAGATCTCAGTGCCGCCTTATCCTGTTGTAACACAGGATCACAGTGAAGAGTCAACAACTATGAAAACTCTGGGAACAGAAAAGATAGTCAGTAAAAACAACGCTTCCCATGAAAATAACCTGATGTTGAGGGAATGCATAGGTACAAGGAAACATGTTGCAAAAATGATTTGAGCAACTAGTCCGATTCTAATCAGGACCTAAACAAAGGATTGAACATCGGACATCGTGCCAACTTGTAAGGCATTAAACTTAAAATTCCCAAATTTTGTGGTCCTTTAAAAGGGAATTTTTACACTGTAATTTTCTTTACATGTTTTGTAGATTATCCATTTATATAGCCCATCTGGGGGTGTTTTTCAAAAAATGTGTTAAATTTTTTTTTAAGAACATTGTGCTGATTTTCAGACCGCTAACTAAGCCCCACAGTGCCAGATGTACAGGGAGTGCAGAATTATTAGGCAAGTTGTATTTTTGAGGATTAATTTTATTATTGAACAACAACCATGTTCTCAATGAACCCAAAAAACTCATTAATATCAAAGCTGAATAGTTTTGGAAGTAGTTTTTAGTTTGTTTTTAGTTATAGCTATTTTAGGGGGATATCTGTGTGTGCAGGTGACTATTACTGTGCATAATTATTAGGCAACTTAACAAAAAACAAATATATACCCATTTCAATTATTTATTTTTACCAGTGAAACCAATATAACATCTCAACATTCACAAATATACATTTCTGACATTCAAAAACAAAACAAAAACTAATCAGTGACCAATATAGCCACCTTTCTTTGCAAGGACACTCAAAAGCCTGCCATCCATGGATTCTGTCAGTGTTTTGATCTGTTCACCATCAACATTGCATGCAGCAGCAACCACAGCCTCCCAGACACTGTTCAGAGAGGTGTACTGTTTTCCCTCCTTGTAAATCTCACATTTGATGATGGACCACAGGTTCTCAATGGGGTTCAGATCAGGTGAACAAGGAGGCCATGTCATTAGATTTTCTTCTTTTATACCCTTTCTTGCCAGCCACGCTGTGGAGTACTTGGACGCGTGTGATGGAGCATTGTCCTGCATGAAAATCATGTTTTTCTTGAAGGATGCAGACTTCTTCCTGTACCACTGCTCTAAGAAGGTGTCTTCCAGAAACTGGCAGTAGGACTGGGAGTTGAGCTTGACTCCATCCTCAACCCGAAAAGGCCCCACAAGCTCATCTTTGATGATACCAGCCCAAACCAGTACTCCACCTCCACCTTGCTGGCGTCTGAGTCGGACTGGAGCTCTCTGCCCTTTACCAATCCAGCCACGGGCCCATCCATCTGGCCCATCAAGACTCACTCTCATTTCATCAGTCCATAAAACCTTAGAAAAATCAGTCTTGAGATATTTCTTGGCCCAGTCTTGACGTTTCAGCTTGTGTGTCTTGTTCAGTGGTGGTCGTCTTTAAGCCTTTCTTACCTTGGCCATGTCTCTGAGTATTGCACACCTTGTGCTTTTGGGCACTCCAGTGATGTTGCAGCTCTGAAATATGGCCAAACTGGTGGCAAGTGGCATCTTGGCAGCTGCACGCTTGACTTTTCTCAGTTCATGGGCAGTTATTTTGCGCCTTGGTTTTTCCACACGCTTCTTGCGACCCTGTTTACTATTTTGAATGAAACGCTTGATTGTTCGATGATCACGCTTCAGAAGCTTTGCAATTTTAAGAGTGCTGCATCCCTCTGCAAGATATCTCACTATTTTTGACTTTTCTGAGCCTGTCAAGTCCTTCTTTTGACCCATTTTGCCAAAGGAAAGGAAGTTGCCTAATAATTATGCACACCTGATATAGGGTGTTGATGTCATTAGACCACACCCCTTCTCATTACAGAGATGCACATCACCTAATATGCTTAATTGGTAGTAGGCTTTCGAGCCTATACAGCTTGGAGTAAGACAACATGCATAAAGAGGATGATGTGGTCAAAATACTCATTTGCCTAATAATTCTGCACTCCCTGTATACATGCATTTACAGACTCCTGGTGGCTCCTTTTTATGTTATCTGTCTTTTCATATGCAGGGAAGGGGGGAGATGGGGAGGGTCTGCTCTTATTGTTTACCTAGCCCCTTTCAGTGGGTGTCCCAGACAAACCTCATCAACAGTGCTAAACTGGGGGCTTCTAAGTATGTTTTTAAAATGTTTTATACTGGATTTTTAGATCAGCATCTGTGCATATTCTTCTTTATAGTAGTGTCTAACTATTACATGAAGTTATATGAAAATTGGTGTATATTGTTCCTTTAATGAAACTGAACGAAAGACCCTTATCAATGCCCTCCTGAAAGAACACGTAGAATTCTCACCCTGGGCCAAGAGGACCCACGCACAGCACACTGAGACTGGAGAACCTTCCACATCTTATGAAAGACACGCCTGGAATCACTTCCCAGAACTCAGCTCCAGAAAGAGAAATACTGACAAGAATTTCCGGACCCATGAAAATTGGAGGAATGGAAATCAGGCTTTCTGAAGTCTTAGACTGCCCTCTGCCAGCACGGCAACTGGATCTGAATATATCTATATGGCAAAAGACAAAAGGGGAGCTTCCATTACCTCATTGGGATAAAATTCTGGATGAACTATGCAAATTCCAAATTCAGAGTGTAAAAGGAATCTCAGATTTTAGGACAGTCAAAAAGAGCAAACTAATTGTCGATAGAGCAAGAAACAACAGGAGGATATAAACGCCATGTCCAACTGCTAAATAAATAAGTTCACCTTATTGTTTTCATGAAATCTATAAAAAAAAAAACTAACTTTTTTTTACCTGATAAATTTCTTTCTTTCCGGATATGGTGAGTCCACAACGTCATCAATTACTGTTGGGAATATCACTCCTGGCCAGTAGGAGGAGGCAAAGAGCACCACAGCAAAGCTGTTCAGTATTACTCCCCTTCCCACAAAGCCCAGTCATTCGACTTAAGGGAAATGGAAAAAAGTAGTAACACAAAGGTGTAGAGGTGCCTGAGGTTTAGTCAAAATTAATTGTCTTAAAATAAAGGGCGGGGGTCGCGGACTCACCATATTCGGAAAGAAATACATTTTTCAGGTAAGCATACATTTTGTTTTCTTTCCTAAGATACGGCGAGTCCACAACGTCATCAATTACTGTTGGGAACCAATACCCAAGCTAGAGGACACATGACTAGGGAGGGAAAATAAGACAGTCAGACCTAAACAGAAGAAACCTCAGCCGAGGCAAGTATCAAATTTGGAAAATTTGGAAAAAGTATGCAGAGAGGACCAAGTTGCAGCCTTGCAAATCTGTTCCACAGAAGCATCATTTTTGAAGGCCCCAAAAAAAAAAAAAAAAAAAAGGAAACAGCCCTCGTGGAATGAGCTGTAATTCTCTCAGGAGTCTCAGCAGTCTCATAAGCCAAATGAATTATACTTCTCAACCATAGAGATAGAGAAGGAGCAGAAGCTTTATGACCCTGCTTTCCTGAGAAAAACAAACAAGGAAGAGGACTCTCGAAAATCCTTAGTCGCCTGTATGTAGAATTTCAGATCACGCACCACGTCCAAGTTGTGCAACAAATGTTCCTTATAAGAAGTAGGATTAGGACATAAAGAAGGAACAAATATTTCCAGATTAATATTTCTATCTGAAACCACTTTAGGAAGAACCCAACTTAAAACGAAGTACCGCCTTATCAGCATGAAATATAAGATAAGGCGAATCACACTGCAAAGCCGAGAGTTCCAAAACTCTCAGAGCAGAAGAGATAACAAAAAGAAACAAAACCTTCCAAGATAGTAACTTAATATCTATGGAATGCATAGGCTCAAAAAACAGAATTTATGTTTACCTGATAAATTACTTTCTCCAACGGTGTGTCCGGTCCACGGCGTCATCCTTACTTGTGGGATATTCTCTTCCCCAACAGGAAATGGCAAAGAGCCCAGCAAAGCTGGTCACATGATCCCTCCTAGGCTCCGCCTACCCCAGTCATTCGACCGACGTTAAGGAGGAATATTTGCATAGGAGAAACCATATGATACCGTGGTGACTGTAGTTAAAGAAAATAAATTATCAGACCTGATTAAAAAACCAGGGCGGGCCGTGGACCGGACACACCGTTGGAGAAAGTAATTTATCAGGTAAACATAAATTCTGTTTTCTCCAACATAGGTGTGTCCGGTCCACGGCGTCATCCTTACTTGTGGGAACCAATACCAAAGCTTTAGGACACGGATGAAGGGAGGGAGCAAATCAGGTCACCTTGGAAGGCACCACGGCTTGCAAAACCTTTCTCCCAAAAATAGCCTCAGAAGAAGCAAAAGTATCAAACTTGTAAAATTTGGTAAAAGTGTGCAGTGAAGACCAAGTCGCTGCCCTACATATCTGATCAACAGAAGCCTCGTTCTTGAAGGCCCATGTGGAAGCCACAGCCCTAGTGGAATGAGCTGTGATTCTTTCGGGAGGCTGCCGTCCGGCAGTCTCGTAAGCCAATCTGATGATGCTTTTAATCCAAAAAGAGAGAGAGGTAGAAGTTGCTTTTTGACCTCTCCTGTTACCGGAATAAACAACAAACAAGGAAGATGTTTGTCTAAAATCCTTTGTAGCGTCTAAATAGAATTTTAGAGCGCGAACAACATCCAAATTGTGCAACAAACGTTCCTTCTTTGAAACTGGTTTCGGGCACAGAGAAGGTACGATAATCTCCTGGTTAATGTTTTTGTTAGAAACAACTTTTGGAAGAAAACCAGGTTTAGTACGTAAAACCACCTTATCTGCATGGAACACCAGATAAGGAGGAGAACACTGCAGAGCAGATAATTCTGAAACTCTTCTAGCAGAAGAAATTGCAACCAAAAACAAAACTTTCCAAGATAATAACTTAATATCAACGGAATGTAAGGGTTCAAACGGAACCCCCTGAAGAACTGAAAGAACTAAGTTGAGACTCCAAGGAGGAGTCAAAGGTTTGTAAACAGGCTTGATTCTAACCAGAGCCTGAACAAAGGCTTGAACATCTGGCACAGCTGCCAGCTTTTTGTGAAGTAACACAGACAAGGCAGAAATCTGTCCCTTCAGGGAACTTGCAGATAATCCTTTTTCCAATCCTTCTTGAAGGAAGGATAGAATCTTAGGAATCTTAACCTTGTCCCAAGGGAATCCTTTAGATTCACACCAACAGATATATTTTTTCCAAATTTTGTGGTAAATCTTTCTAGTTACAGGCTTTCTGGCCTGAACAAGAGTATCGATAACAGAATCTGAGAACCCTCGCTTCGATAAGATCAAGCGTTCAATCTCCAAGCAGTCAGCTGGAGTGAGACCAGATTCGGATGTTCGAACGGACCTTGAACAAGAAGGTCTCGTCTCAAAGGTAGCTTCCATGGTGGAGCCGATGACATATTCACCAGATCTGCATACCAAGTCCTGCGTGGCCACGCAGGAGCTATCAAGATCACCGACGCCCTCTCCTGATTGATCCTGGCTACCAGCCTGGGGATGAGAGGAAACGGCGGGAATACATAAGCTAGTTTGAAGGTCCAAGGTGCTACTAGTGCATCCACTAGAGCCGCCTTGGGATCCCTGGATCAGGACCCGTAGCAAGGAACTTTGAAGTTCTGACGAGAGGCCATCAGATCCATGTCTGGAATGCCCCACAGTTGAGTGATTTGGACAAAGATTTCCGGATGGAGTTCCCACTCCCCCGGATGCAATGTCTGACGACTCAGAAAATCCGCTTCCCAATTTCCACTCCTGGGATGTGGATTGCAGACAGGTGGCAGGAGTGAGACTCCGCCCATTGAATGATTTTGGTCACTTCTTCCATCGCCAGGGAACTCCTTGTTCCCCCCTGATGGTTGATGTACGCAACAGTTGTCATGTTGTCTGATTGAAACCGTATGAACTTGGCCCTCGCTAGCTGAGGCCAAGCCTTGAGAGCATTGAATATCGCTCTCAGTTCCAGAATATTTATCGGTAGAAGAGATTCTTCCCGAGACCAAAGACCCTGAGCTTTCAGGGATCCCCAGACCGCGCCCCAGCCCATCAGACTGGCGTCGGTCGTGACAATGACCCACTCTGGTCTGCGGAAGGTCATCCCTTGTGACAGGTTGTCCAGGGACAGCCACCAACGGAGTGAGTCTCTGGTCCTCTGATTTACTTGTATCCTCGGAGACAAGTCTGTATAGTCCCCATTCCACTGACTGAGCATGCACAGTTGTAATGGTCTTAGATGAATGCGCGCAAAAGGAACTATGTCCATTGCCGCTACCATCAAACCTATCACTTCCATGCACTGCGCTATGGAAGGAAGATGAACGGAATGAAGTATCCGACAAGAGTCTAGAAGTCTTGTTTTTCTGGCCTCTGTCAGAAAAATCCTCATTTCTAAGGAGTCTATTATTGTTCCCAAGAAGGGAACCCTTGTCGACGGAGATAGAGAACTCTTTTCCACGTTCACTTTCCATCCGTGAGATCTGAGAAAGGCCAGGACGATGTCCGTGTGAGCCTTTGCTTGAGGAAGGGACGACGCTTGAATCAGAATGTCGTCCAAGTAAGGTACTACAGCAATGCCCCTTGGTCTTAGCACAGCTAGAAGGGACCCTAGTACCTTTGTGAAAATCCTTGGAGCAGTGGCTAATCCGAAAGGAAGCGCCACGAACTGGTAATGCTTGTCCAGGAATGCGAACCTTAGGAACCGATGATGTTCCTTGTGGATAGGAATATGTAGATACGCATCCTTTAAATCCACCGTGGTCAAGAATTGACCTTCCTGGATGGAAGGATTGTTCGAATGGTTTCCATTTTGGACGATGGAACCTTGAGAAACTTGTTTAGGATCTTGAGATCTAAGATTGGTCTGAACGTTCCCTATTTTTTGGGAACTACGAACAGATTGGAGTAGAACCCCATCCCTCGTTCTTTTAATGGAACAGGATGAATCACTTCCAGAAGATAACCTTGGAAGACTATTTCTAGCGCCCAAGGATCCAGAACATCTCTTGCCCAAGCCTGAGTGAAGAGAGAGAGTCTGCCCCCCACCAAATCCGGTCCCGGATCGGGGGCCCGCGTCTCATGCTGTCTTGGGAACAGTGGCAGGTTTCTTGGCCTGCTTTCCTTTGTTCCAGCCTTGCCTTGGTCTCCAGGCTGGATTAAAAGTATTGCACACCAAATTTGGAAGCTTTAACCCTTAAAATAACGGAACCGGAGCCGTTTTTATATTTAACCCCTTTACAGTCCCTGGAATCTGCTTTGCTGAGACCCAACCAAGCCCAAAGGGGAATACGATACGAAATAATGCCTTCAGAAAGACTTTTCTATGTATCAGAGCTCCACACACATGCAGCTGCATGTCATGCTGTTCTCAAAAACAAGTGCGCCATACCGGCGCGAAAATGAGGCTCTGACTATGATTAGGGAAAGCCCCAATAGAATAAAGTGTCTAAAACAGTGCCTGCCGATATTATTTTACAAAAAATACCCAGATTAAATGATTCCTCAAGGCTAAATATGTGTAAATATGATCGATTTAGCCCAGAAAATGTCTACAGTCTTAATAAGCCCTTGTTTACTGTGTGAATAAAAATGGCTTACCGGATCCCATAGGGAAAATGACAGCTTCCAGCATTACATCGTCTTGTTAGAATGTGTCATACCTCAAGCAGCAAAAGACTGCTCACTGTTCCCCCAACTGAAGTTAATTCCTCTCAACAGTCCTGTGTGGAACAGCCATGGATTTTAGTAACGGTTGCTAAAATCATTTTCCTCATACAAACAGAAATCTTCATCTCTTTTCTGTTTCAGAGTAAATAGTACATACCAGCACTATTTTAAAATAACAAACTCTTGATTGAATAATAAAAACTACAGTTAAACACTAAAAAACTCTAAGCCATCTCCGTGGAGATGTTGCCTGTACAACGGCAAAGAGAATGACTGGGGTAGGCGGAGCCTAGGAGGGATCATGTGACCAGCTTTGCTGGGCTCTTTGCCATTTCCTGTTGGGGAAGAGAATATCCCACAAGTAAGGATGACGCCGTGGACCGGACACACCTATGTTGGAGAAAGAGCCTGCTGTAAAGGTTTAAGAACAAGGTTAAAGGGACACTAAACCCAATTTTTTTCTTTCATGAATAAGATAGTGCATGCATTTTTAAGCAACTTTCTAATTTACCACTCTTATAAATTTTTCTTCGTTCTCTTGCCATCTTTATTTAAAAAGAAGGAATGTGATGCATAGGAGCAGGCCCATTTTTGGTTTAGAACCTGGGTTATGCTTGCTTATTGGTGGGAAAATGTAAGACTCTAATAAGCAAGCGATATCCATGGTGCTAAACCTAAAATGGGCTGCTAAGATTTACATTCCTGCTTTTAAAATAAAGATAGCAAGACAACAAAGAAAAATTGATAATAGGAGTAAATTAGAAAGTTGCTTAAAATTTCATGCTCTATGTGAATCATGAAAGTAAAAATTGGGTTCAGTGTCCTTTTAAGGCTCCAAGGAGGAGCAACAGACTTAAACACAGGTCTGATTCTGACCAGAGCCTGACTAAAAGATTGAACATCTGGCACATCCGCCAGACGCTTATGTAACAAAAAAGACAATGCAGAAATCTGACTGACAATCCCTTCTCCAGACCTTCCTGGAAAAAGGACAAAATCCTAGGAATCCTGACCTTACTCCGAGAGCAGCCCTTGGATTCACACCAATAAAGGTATTTACACCATACCTCATGGTAAATCCTTCTAGTAACAGGCTTCCGAGCCTGAATCATGGTCTCAATGACCGACTCAGAAAAACCACGCTTAGATATAACTAAGCGTTTAAGCTCCAAGCAGTCAGCTTCAGAGAAGCGAGATTTGGATGAAGGTATGGACCCTGTGTTAGAAGGTCCTTCCTCAGAGGAAACCTCCATGATGGAAGAGATGACATATTCACTAGGTCTGCATACCAGATCCTGCGAGGCCACGCAGGAGCTATTAAAAATACTGATGCTCTCTCCTTTTTGATACGAGTAATGACTCGTAGAAAGAGAGCAAACATAGGAAACAGGAATGCTAGACTGAAATCCCAAGGAACCGTCAGAACATCTATCAGGGAGGCCTGCGGATCTCTTGACCTTGAACTGTACCTTGGAAGCTTGGCGTTCTGGCAAGACGCCATCAGATCCAACTCCGGCACCCCCCATTTGAGGGTTAATCTACAGAACACCTCCAGATCACTCCCGGGGATGAAAAGTCTGTCTGCTCAGGAAGTCCGCTTTCCCATTGTCCACTCCTGGAATGTGGATGGCAGATAGACAGCAATTGAGAGTCTCCGCCCACTGAAAAATTCAAGCCACCTCCTTAATGGCTAAGGAACTCCGAGTTCCTCCCTGATTGATGAAAGTCACTGAGGTGAACCTTCTCCAGACCTTCCTTGTCCGACTGGAACCTGATAAACCGGGCTAGGGACAACTGAGGCCAAGCCATCAGAGCTCTCCCTATATGTTTATAGGAAGAGCAGGCTCCTCTCGAGTCCACAGTCCCTACGCCTTTAACAAGTCCGAGTCTGCTCCCCAGCCCAGCAGGCCAGCGTCCATGGTCACAATCACCCAGGAAGGTCTCCGGAAGCCCTAAGAAAGATGCTCCTGAGAAAGCTACCACGGAAGAGAGTCTCTTATCGACTGATCTAGATCTATCCTCTTAAACAGATCCGAATGGTCACCATTCCATTGTCTGAGCAAGTATAATTGCAGAGCTCTCAAATGGAATATATGTCCATGGAAGCGACCATCGAACCAATTACCTCCATACATACCTCTCCTTCAGCACTAGTATATTTTCCTCATTGCTGAAACATGCACTGGTCACACCTATCCTCAAAAAACCTTCCCTTGATCCTACCTCCCCATCCAACTACCGCCCTATTTCCCTCCTCCCTCTTGCATCAAAGCTTCTTGAAAAACTAGCTTATGAACGTCTATCCCATTTCCTTACAATAAACTCCCTCCTTGACCCATTGCAATCTGGATTTCGTCCCCATCACTCCACAGAAACAGCAATTGTTAAGGTTAACAACAACCTACTTTCAGCAAAATCAAAATGCTACTTCTCTCTGCTTATCCTCCTTGATCTGTCCGCAGCCTTTGACACTGTTGACCACCCTCTCTTGCTCCAAACCCTCCAATCCTTCGGCATATGTGACACAGCCCTCTTGTGGCTCTCTTCCTACCTGTCAAACCGTACCTTTAGTGTAGAATTCTCTGGGGCATCCTCTGCCCCGTCACCACTTTCTGTCGGAGTACCGCAAGGCTCTGTCCTCGGTCCCCTTCTCTTCTCAATCTACACGTCATCACTAGGTTCCCTAATAAAGAATGACTGGGGTAGGCGGAGCCTAGGAGGGATCATGTGACCAGCTTTGCTGGGCTCTTTGCCATTTCCTGTTGGGGAAGAGAATATCCCACAAGTAAGGATGACGCCGTGGACCGGACACACCTATGTTGGAGAAAGAGCCTGCTGTAAAGGTTTAAGAACAAGGTTAAAGGGACACTAAACCCAATTTTTTTCTTTCATGAATAAGATAGTGCATGCATTTTTAAGCAACTTTCTAATTTACCACTCTTATAAATTTTTCTTCGTTCTCTTGCCATCTTTATTTAAAAAGAAGGAATGTGATGCATAGGAGCAGGCCCATTTTTGGTTTAGAACCTGGGTTATGCTTGCTTATTGGTGGGAAAATGTAAGACTCTAATAAGCAAGCGATATCCATGGTGCTAAACCTAAAATGGGCTGCTAAGATTTACATTCCTGCTTTTAAAATAAAGATAGCAAGACAACAAAGAAAAATTGATAATAGGAGTAAATTAGAAAGTTGCTTAAAATTTCATGCTCTATGTGAATCATGAAAGTAAAAATTGGGTTCAGTGTCCTTTTAAGGCTCCAAGGAGGAGCAACAGACTTAAACACAGGTCTGATTCTGACCAGAGCCTGACTAAAAGATTGAACATCTGGCACATCCGCCAGACGCTTATGTAACAAAAAAGACAATGCAGAAATCTGACTGACAATCCCTTCTCCAGACCTTCCTGGAAAAAGGACAAAATCCTAGGAATCCTGACCTTACTCCGAGAGCAGCCCTTGGATTCACACCAATAAAGGTATTTACACCATACCTCATGGTAAATCCTTCTAGTAACAGGCTTCCGAGCCTGAATCATGGTCTCAATGACCGACTCAGAAAAACCACGCTTAGATATAACTAAGCGTTTAAGCTCCAAGCAGTCAGCTT
The DNA here is from genome assembly GCF_027579735.1 of Bombina bombina. Lineage (NCBI taxonomy): Eukaryota > Metazoa > Chordata > Amphibia > Anura > Bombinatoridae > Bombina > Bombina bombina. The sequence goes on along the minus strand of NC_069502.1, from coordinate 1,003,221,724 downwards.
CAGAGAAGCGAGATTTGGATGAAGGTATGGACCCTGTGTTAGAAGGTCCTTCCTCAGAGGAAACCTCCATGATGGAAGAGATGACATATTCACTAGGTCTGCATACCAGATCCTGCGAGGCCACGCAGGAGCTATTAAAAATACTGATGCTCTCTCCTTTTTGATACGAGTAATGACTCGTAGAAAGAGAGCAAACATAGGAAACAGGAATGCTAGACTGAAATCCCAAGGAACCGTCAGAACATCTATCAGGGAGGCCTGCGGATCTCTTGACCTTGAACTGTACCTTGGAAGCTTGGCGTTCTGGCAAGACGCCATCAGATCCAACTCCGGCACCCCCCATTTGAGGGTTAATCTACAGAACACCTCCAGATCACTCCCGGGGATGAAAAGTCTGTCTGCTCAGGAAGTCCGCTTTCCCATTGTCCACTCTTGGAATGTGGATGGCAGATAGACAGCAATTGAGAGTCTCCGCCCACTGAAAAATTCAAGCCACCTCCTTAATGGCTAAGGAACTCCGAGTTCCTCCCTGATTGATGAAAGTCACTGAGGTGAACCTTCTCCAGACCTTCCTTGTCCGACTGGAACCTGATAAACCGGGCTAGGGACAACTGAGGCCAAGCCATCAGAGCTCTCCCTATATGTTTATAGGAAGAGCAGGCTCCTCTCGAGTCCACAGTCCCTACGCCTTTAACAAGTCCGAGTCTGCTCCCCAGCCCAGCAGGCCAGCGTCCATGGTCACAATCACCCAGGAAGGTCTCCGGAAGCCCTAAGAAAGATGCTCCTGAGAAAGCTACCACGGAAGAGAGTCTCTTATCGACTGATCTAGATCTATCCTCTTAAACAGATCCGAATGGTCACCATTCCATTGTCTGAGCAAGTATAATTGCAGAGCTCTCAAATGGAATATATGTCCATGGAAGCGACCATCGAACCAATTACCTCCATACATACCTCTCCTTCAGCACTAGTATATTTTCCTCATTGCTGAAACATGCACTGGTCACACCTATCCTCAAAAAACCTTCCCTTGATCCTACCTCCCCATCCAACTACCGCCCTATTTCCCTCCTCCCTCTTGCATCAAAGCTTCTTGAAAAACTAGCTTATGAACGTCTATCCCATTTCCTTACAATAAACTCCCTCCTTGACCCATTGCAATCTGGATTTCGTCCCCATCACTCCACAGAAACAGCAATTGTTAAGGTTAACAACAACCTACTTTCAGCAAAATCAAAATGCTACTTCTCTCTGCTTATCCTCCTTGATCTGTCCGCAGCCTTTGACACTGTTGACCACCCTCTCTTGCTCCAAACCCTCCAATCCTTCGGCATATGTGACACAGCCCTCTTGTGGCTCTCTTCCTACCTGTCAAACCGTACCTTTAGTGTAGAATTCTCTGGGGCATCCTCTGCCCCGTCACCACTTTCTGTCGGAGTACCGCAAGGCTCTGTCCTCGGTCCCCTTCTCTTCTCAATCTACACGTCATCACTAGGTTCCCTAATAAAGTCCCATGGTTTACAATATCATTTGTATGGCGACGACAAAATCTACTTCTCTGCACCAGACCTTTCTCCTTCCTTGCTAACGCGTGTCACTAACTGTCTTTCTCACATCTCCAACTGGATGTCCTCTCACTACCTCAAGCTAAATCTCTCCAAAACTGAGCTCCTTATTTTCCCCCCTTCTTCAAAACTCTCCACCCCAATCTCTCTATTACTGTCGACAAGTCCATCATTACCCCTACCACGCATGCCCAATGTCTCGGGGTCACATTTGACTCAGATCTTTCTTTCACTCCTCACATTCAGTCTTTGGCTAAAGCCTGCCGCTTCCACCTTAAAAACATCTCTAAAATTAGACACTTCCTTACACAAGACACTAAGATTTTAATCCACTCTCTCATCCTCTCCCGCCTCGATTACTGCAACTCTGTCCTCTCTGGTCTCCCCACCTACCGCCTAGCTCCTTTACAATCCTTAATGAATGCCTCTGCCAGACTCATCTTCCTTACAAGTCGCTCTTCATCTGCTGCACCTCTCTGCCAATCTCTTCACTGGCTTCCTCTTGCCTCTAGGATCAAACACAAAATTCTCACTCTGACATACAAAGCCCTCAACTGCACTGCTCCCCCCTATATCTCGGACCTTGTCTCCAGATACTCTCCCTCTCGTCCCCTTCGCTCTGCTCATGACCTCCTCCTCTCCTCCTCTCGTCACCTCATCACACTCCCATTTACAGGACTTCTCCAGACTGGCTCCCATCTTGTGGAACTCTCTGCCTCGCTCCACAAGACTCTCTTCTAGTTTTAAAAGCTTTAAGTGCTCCCTAAAGACTCTACTGTTCAGGGATGCATACAACCTATGCTAACCTTTCTTTATACCAGTTCCTCTCCTCCATTGCTATCCCCTGAACCCCCCTAGCATGTAAGCTTAAGAGTCCAGCTGTTTGTTGATCACCTTCTCAAGAGCGGACTACAACAGTGCAACTCTTGGCAGGGCCCTCTACCCATTTGATCCCTATAAGTGTTTTTTTTTGTACTCCGCCTTTGTTAATAGCGCTGCGGAATCTGTTGGCGCTCTACAAATAACCGATAATAATAATAATAATAATACATTAAACCACTGATGCCGAACAGTAGACTGCAGAGAGAGGCAAGAGGAAAGAATTTTGGGTTCTCTGACCAGTCATAAAAAATTTCCATAAATAAGGAACTATTATCGACCCTAAAAAAAGGCTACCCTTGTAGTTGGAACAAGGGAACTTTTTCCAGAATCCCTTTCCATCCATGGAAACGTAGAAAAGACAACAAGATCTCTGAATAAGACTTTGCTTGTTTAAAAGATGGCTCCTGAACCAACATGTTGTCCAAGTAGAGCACCACTGCCATTCCCCGAGACCTGTTCACTGCCAAGAGAGCCCCCAGGACCTAGAAAATTCTGGGAGTTGTGGCAAGGCCAAACGGAGGCGCCACAAACTGAAAGAGTTCGTCTAGAAAGGCGAATCTCAGGAACTTGTGATGATCCCTCTGGATGGGAACATGAAGATACGCATCCTTCAGGTCTATGGTCGTCATGAACTGACCCTCTTGGACCAAAGGAAAATTGGAACGAATCGCCATTCTGAAGGACGGTACTCTGAGAACTTGTTGAGACACTTCAGGTCTAGACTTTTTTGAAAACCACAAACAGATTTAAATAAAATCCTAGGCCCCGTTCCTTTACAGGAATTGGAACTATCACTCCCAGGGAGGAAGATACTGAACACATTTCAAGAACGCCTCTCTTTAATCTGGTTTGCAGATAAACAAGAAAGGAGAAACCTGCCCCTGGGGAGAAAAATCCTTTAGATCAGTTCTTATCTTGTGGTAGAAAAAAAAAAACTTTCCACCCGTAATATCAGAAAAAACTTCTGCCAGACCAGGGCAAAACAAGGTCTTCCCCTTGTAAGGAAGTGCCAGAGGCTTGGGCTAGAGGTAACATCAGCTGACCAAGAAGTTAGCCACAACCCCCTACTGGTTAGCACAACTAAGCCAAATATCTTGGCTCCCAGATTAAAAAAAATGTATGGAAGCATCAGAAATAAAGGAATTGGCTAGCTTAAGAGCCTTAATTCTGTCTTGGATCTCCTCCAAAGGAGTCTCTATCAGAATAGAATCAGACTAAGCGTTGCACCAATAAGATGCCGCACTTGACACAATGGCAATACAAACTGCAACAAAACCTTCAGCTTTTTGTCTATTGGAATATGAAAAGAGCAGCTATCCTCTATAGGAATAGTAGATCTTTTAGCCAGAGTAGAAATGGCCCCTTCTACCTTAGGCACCATGTTCAATGAATCTTTAAAGGAGTCAGGACCGTAAAACATATTTTGAAGACAGGAGACGGGGAAAAAGCTATTCCCTGGCTTCTCCCATTTCTGTGTTATAATTTTCTGGAACAGGAAACACTTCCATAGTGGAAAGAACTTCATAGTGGATATTAAATGTACTATATTCTTTAGGGTTGACAATGACAGGAGTATCGTAGTCGTCCAAGGTAGCTAAAACCTTCTGAACAATACACGAAAGTGTTCAAGGTTAAATCTGAAGGTCACTACTTCAGCATCAGATGAAGGAATTATACTGTCCGAATCCGAGATGCCACCCTCAGAGGCTACCAGCATATCCTCCTCATCAGACTTATGAGGAAGGGCAACCTGTGTAGTAGTAGGTGGAACAGAAACCTTACTATCTGAATCTTAAATTTTCCTCTTGCATTTTCTCTTTAGCATAGGAAAAAGCAGACAATGCCGCAGATACCGCTGAAGATAGCTTTGCACCCATTTCTGCAGGCAAATAACCTCCTTCAGGAGATTAAGAGGAACCGCAGGGCACTGCATGTGACACCATTAAGGCTTGGGACGTTTGAGGAGAAAGCTGTGGCATTGTCTGAACAGCATCATTCTGAGAGACATTGGGTTCAAAGGACAACAATAAATTAGAAAAATCTAGCTAAGCAAGCAGCACAGAATTGTAAAGGTGAACAATGTGTACATAAGAAAAAATTACACAGAGTATAAAAGAAATAGGAAAACCCCATAGTAGAGCATCAGGCAATCAGGCACACAGTATAGACTAAATAGACATAAAATTAACATATCAAATAATGGTTCTTAGTTCTACAAAGCCCTAATTGCGCCATTAAGCTGCATTGAGTGTTGCCTGCTTCTCACTTAAATAAGGGAGGATTGTCCTATCATGTTTTCTTATCTTAATATGATAATATGTCAGAACGTTATGTATGCTTAAACACTGATTGGGCTACTCTGGTCTGTGAAATAATCTAGCACTCTGCTAGTTACAACCAACAAAAGGTGACCCTACACCTAAGCTAACTAAAGTGTCCAAACATGACCGAAAGAAGAATTTTTCCAAGGAAACACGGCAGAGCTCTCCTGCCGATTGAGTACAAACTGAAATACCATCCAAAAAGATGCCGCTCCGCTAGATTAAAACGGAAGGGCGAGACATGCGACTCATCTACTGTGCAGCAAAACACAAGCGCGTGATATTTCTGCTGGCAAAAATCCAAATATGCTAAGCAATTAATTCAGCGTTCTTCCTGCCCTGCTTTCTATAATGCCGGAAGACAGGTGGCGCAGAAAGCAAAGGATTCTCCTATTGCGCAATGTCTGGCATACATAACATGCAAAAACCGGCAATAAATTCAAAGCCCATCTCAATTATCAAAGATACAGTTAACAAACACAGAGTCTTTCATGTTTGATCACTGCAAGTATACACAAGTCTTACAGAGCACCTCTGTAACTGCAACTGTGAAAGACTAAACCGCTGCCAAAACTGCGCTCCGCAGAAGCAGCTAAAGTCTAGATAATACTGTGACATAACAAAAAGCTTGCTTAGCTCAAATACTGCCCACCAACAAGCGAAAGGTATATACTTTAAGTCTGATAAAAGTAAAAACCCCAGTCTCTGTTCACAAATTAAGTGCCTGCTCCCTGCCATAAATATCCTTTCTATAGGATATAAATGTCCCTTAATATTGCAGCTCTTTAACAATCTTCCAAAGTACCTAGAAGACAAAAAAGGCACTTACCTGTAATCTAGCCGTCCGTCACGAGGACAGCCTACACGGTGTGAGAGGATGCCACTCCTCAGAGAGACCTGTAGAAAGAGAAAGAACAGCGTAAACCTACTCTGGCTTTCTATACTAGGGCAGCAAAATGTTAGGAAAACGCAGCAAGGCCCACCTTACAAGTTCCTTACTGCTTTAAAGCCAGCACTACCCTACTGAAGAAATTAACGTGGATAACGGCTAGAGCCCAACAAATCTTGCTCGTAGAAAAAGAAATCCAAATTTCTTCAGACACCAAAACCTTACCTCCTACATTGACAGAGGCAAAGAGAATGACTGGGATTTGTGGGAAGGGGAGTGATACTTAACAGCTTTGCTGTGGTGCGCTTTGCCTTCTCCGGCTGGCCAGGAGTGATATTCCCAACAGTAATTGATGACGTTATGGACTCACCATATCTTAGGAAAGAAAACATAATAGAGATTGTCAGCTAGAAGCATAGAATGTGCTTCTGAATATCCTCACAGAGGAATACCAAGGTCAATTGGTTTACGAGCCTGGAACTTAAGGACGACTAACTAGGAAAAGAACGGAATGATCAATCTGAAACCAGATCCAAGTTCGAGAAACATCCTCAGAATAGAGATCACCGCTAACTTCAGACGGAAAACTGAAGTATAAAAATTGGACAGGTCAATGTCTAAGAGAGAACCTGGTCTCCCAACACCTCTGGCTGAAACATATACCATAGAGCAAAAGAGGTGCTCCCATGACCTCTGAAACAGCTGAGATAAGAAATTCTGATAACAGAATAAAAGCAGTAACGCTGGTTAGCTAGAAAAACTTGCTAGAGGCATTTAAACAGATTTGGACTATATAAACCATACCATGCTGGGCAGGAAAGTTTAAAAATACCCCTCTGTAAGCGAGACTTTCGTATTCTACGAATATCTGCACATGCCCAGCTGGAGAATGGCGACCCAAAAAAGTAATTGCTTTAAAAAAAACAAATAAAACCGCATGCGCTATCTAAATTAAATACCTTGACATTAAAATCCAGTCTATTCCATAGACTCCTTAGGAAGGAAAGAGAACTATAGAATCCACAGCAAGTACATAACCTCATCAATAAGAAGGACAGAAAGAGGCATTATACACCAAAATTATTATAGGCTATTTAAATAAAGTATTAGGGGCTCGATTCATCAAGCAAGGGCGGACAGGGACGGACATATTCACCCCTGTCTGCCCCAACTAGCCTATGACGGGCAGCAATCTAGTGGCGGTGCACACAAGCGCTATTTTACGCTAGCGTGCAATCTCGCCCCCTGCCTGCGCCTGATTGGCTGAGACCGGGGAGATTGAAATTCCCCTGTAGACATAGCAAAATGCAGTTGCATGTGCACACATAGTATTGTAAGACCAAACTGTAAAGAAGATAGACTAGGGTCTTTGAACCAAAAATATGAGGAAAAAAACACCCCAACCTAATGGGGAATTTAACCTGTGACAGGAAATTGTGGGTTAAGTGCATTAGACTACTGAGCTACTTGTCAATACCCAAGGGACCACCCCAGGAAAAAAATCCCACTGAATTAAACCTTAGAGACTGCAGTCAGGTAAATGCGTGATTTATCACTACACCACAGCTACAGCTCACTTCCAATCTGCAGTCTTAGAATTAAGAGCCACAGCAGTTGCTTTTTTGTTTGTTTGTTTTTATTCAGAAACAGGATTGAAGCACACAACAAAACCCTTAGCAGTGGAACATATCTCCTGAAAATGCAGTGGTGCTACGCTACCTGTGACATTATAGCCAAGCTTATTGAGCTCCTATTTTGAAAGGAAGCAGAGAAGATTACTAGGCACTACAAGAACGCAATGCACCTTCTGCTCGAGGTCCAATAACCTTCTCCTAAGCTGAATTATGAAAATGGACCTCCCAGTGCATAGCCAAGGCTACAAGTGTGCAGCATGCCAGATCTTTCAATAAATATACCCCCATGTATCTGATATAAAACGGGTGGGGCAATAATGATTAATAAATAAAATACCCCTGCCAATCCCCCTTCATTAGCCAAATGGGTAAAGATTTTAAGAAATTAAACCAAAAATTCTCCAGTTCATCTCACCCTTCCTGTTGATGTGGTCAGAAGCAAGAGCTCTTGCTAGCGATGTGCCGCGATCCTTGCAGAGGCCTCTGTAGCAGGGGGAAAAAGCTGTCCCGCGGCGTGAAAGTGTTAGCCTGTGCATTGCCACAGGACAGCTGATGGAACAGCACCGTTTTGATCAATGCTGTCATCGCCAGAGTTAAAAATATACCAGTCCCCAATTATAAGACCGGAACACAAACTGTTTAGCATCTGGAGCATAACATCTTGTTTACAAGGCTACTTGTCTGGCCACTCAGCCGCAACAGTTCTCTTATCCTTCTAGTCTATTATCTGCACACACAGAATAAACTAGAAATATAACAATACACACTCACCGCTTTTGTATGCAGGCACCCCAAAGACAGAACTTTTCTGCACTTTCTGTGATTAGATTTTTTTGTAGTGAAAAATTTTCTGCAGGTCTTTTTGAAATACAATTCAATTTTAAATTATGCGTTTTACATTAAAGAACCAGCTCAATTGCAGTGTGTTGATTAACTAAAGAATAAAGCAATTTTTAAACTTTTTTTTATAAAATAATTCAGCAGTTGAAAATTGCAAATTGACTGCAGACACACACAAAACAAAAAAAAAAGTTTGTTTTTAAAATGTCTCTTGAATAAGTTTGTTTCCATTTTCTCTTGGTCTAACATGACCAAGAGAAAACATCACAAGTCACAGCTTTGCAGACCGGGAAAGGCCAGTCAACAATAAACACAGTGCAGACAGAGCACAGCTCTGTTTGAAGAGAACAGCCTGATGTGGAGCAGCACTGCAAACTGAAAACATTAACAGTTGCTGCATGTGTCCTGTACTTTCTGCAGACATGCTGCGTTTTCTGTGATGACATCTCAGATCACAGCATGCTCTGCCTTAGGTGAAGGCACTAGCAATTAAAGAAGAGATACGGTGGTCATTACAGTGCATATGTATGAACACCTTGTACCCCAATATATACTAGGTAACTAGCCTGTGTAGGGAAAAAAAGAGAAAGCTAAAAGTGACTAAACCTTCTCTGCTGTTCCAGCAGACAGCTCCATACCAGCCTGTTATGGAAAACACAGAAATAAGTTTGCCTACTGAGAGAGACTAGGGAAATTCCCTGGGACAATCAAGGCTGCTGTTGAACTAAACTCTTCTGAGAGATTTACAAGAAGGTCAGCTGTAACTTGCTTAACCCTCTCTTCTAGTAACTATCCATGGAGTGTTTCCATAAAAAGAAATCCTGCAGAGCACCTCTATCTCTGCCTACCTTCTAGAAGAGGCAAATAGCTACTGGGAGGGAAGGGGAAGTAGCAGGGATGGTTAAATACTTTGGTTGGGGTGTCTTTGCCTCCTCCTGGTGGCCAGGTGATGTATTCCAATTTGTAAAAATAGGATTTTGTGCACTCTCACTACCATTACATAAACATGCTATTCTAGGTAAAAGCTCTCACACTATTGCACACCAATATATAGATAGATTGATAGAAAGATACAGCTCTGGAAAAAAATTAAGAGACCACTGCAAAAGTGGTTTGACTATTTATTGGTATGTGTTTGAGTAAAAACATAATTTATGCAAGAACTTACCTGATAAATTCATTTCTTTCATATTGGCAAGAGTCCATGAGCTAGTGACGTATGGGATATACAATCCTACCAGGAGGGGCAAAGTTTCCCAAACCTCAAAATCCTATAAATACGCCCCTCACCACACCCACAATTCAGTTTAACGAATAGCTAAGTAGTGGCGTGATAAAGAAAGGAGTAAAAAGCATCAACAAAGGAATTTGGAAATAATTGTGCTTTATACAAAAAAACCATAACCACCATAAAAAAGGGTGGGCCTCATGTACTATTGCCAATATGAAAGAAATTAATTTATCAGGTATGTTCTAACATTAATTGTGTTTTCTTTCATGTAATTGGCAAGAGTCTATGAGCTAGTGACGTATGGGATATCAGTAGCCAGGATGTGGAACTCCACGCAAGAGTCACTAGAGAGGGAGGGATAAAAATAAAAAACAGCCATTTTCCGCTGAAAAAATTATCCACAACCCAAATTATAAATTTATTCTATAATGACAAGAAAAACTTAAAACATCAGTAGAAGAATCAAACTGAAACAGCTGCCTGAAGAACTTTTCTACCAAAAACTGCTTCTGAAGGAGCAAATACATCAAAACGGTAGAATTTAGTAAATGTATGCAAAGAGGACCAAGTTCCTGCTTTGCAAATCTGATCAACTGAAGCTTCATTCTTAAAAGCCCACGAAGTGGAGATTGATCTAGTAGAATGAGCCGTAATCCTCTGAGGCGGGGTCTTACCCGACTCCAAATAAGCTAAATGAATAAAAAGCTTTAACCAAGAAGCCAAGGAAATAGCAGAAGCCTTCTGACCTTTCCTAGGACACGAAAATATAACAAATAGACTAGAAGTCTTCCTGAAATATTTAGTAGCTTCAACATAATATTTCAAAACTCTTAACACATCCAAAGAATGTAAGGATCTTTCCAAAGAATTCTTAGGATTAGGATACAAGGAAGGGACAACAATTTCTCTACTAATGTTGTTAGAATTCACAACCTTAGGTAAAAATTGAAAAGAAGTCCACAAAACCGCCTTATCCTGACGAAAAATCAGAAAAGGGGATTCACAAGAAAGAGCAGAAAGCTCAGAAACTCTTCTAGCAGAAGAGATAGCTAAAAGGAACAACACTTTCCAAGAAACTAGTTTAATGTCCAAAGAATGTATAGGCTCAAAAGGAGGAGCCTGTAACGCCTTCAAAACCAAATTAAGACTCCAAGGAGGAGAAATTGATTTAATGACAGGCTTAATACGAACTAAAGCCTGTACAAAACAGTGAATATCAGGAAGTATAGCAATCTTTCTGTGAAATAAAACAGAAAGAGCAGAGATTTGTCCCTTCAAGGAACTTGCTGACAAACCTTTATCCAAATCCTGAAGAAACTGTAAAATTCTAGGAATTCTAAAATAATGCCAAGAAAATTTATGAGAAGAACACCATGAAATGTAAGTCTTCCAAACTCGATAATACATCTTTCTAGAGACAGATTTACAAGCTTGTAACATAGTATTAATCACTGAGTAAGAGAAACCTCTATGACTTAGCACTAAGCGTTCAATTTCCATACCTTCAAATTTAATGATTTGAGATCCTGATGGAAAAATGGACCTTGAGAAAGTAGGTCCGGCCTTAACGGAAGTGGCAAAGGTTGGCAACTGGACATCCGAACAAGAACCTGTGTGGCCATGCTGGAGCCACCAGCAACACAAACGATTGTTCCATGATGATTTTGGAGATCACTCTTGGAAGAAGAACTAGAGGCGGGAAAATGTAAGCAGGATGATAACACCAAGGAAGTGTCAGCGCATCCACTGCTTCCGCCTGAACATCCCTGGACCTGGACAGGTATCTGGGAAGTTTCTTGTTTAGATGAGAGGCCATGAGATCTATCTCTGGAAGACCCCACATCTGAACAATCTGAGAAAAACACATCTGGATGGAGAGACCACTCCCCTGGATGCAAAGTCTGATGGCTGAGATAATCCGCCTCCCAATTGTCTACACCTGGGATATGCACCGCAGAGATTAGACAGGAGCTGGATTCCGCCCAAGCAAGAATCTGAGATACTTCTTTCATAGATTAAGGACTGCGAGTCCCACCCTGATGATTGACATATGCCACAGTTGTGATATTGTCTGTCTGAAAGCAAATGAACGGTTCTCTCTTCAACAGAGGCCAAAACAGAAGAGCTCTGAGAATTGCACGGAGTTCTAAAATATTGATTGGTAATCTCGCCTCTTGAGATTTCCAAACCCCTTGTGCTGTCAGAGATCCCCAAACAGCTCCCCAACCTGAAAGACTTGCGTCTGTAGTGATCACAGTCCAGGTTGGCCGAACAAAGGAAGCCCCTTGAACTAAACACTGGTGATTTAACCACCACGTCAGAGTGTCGAACATTGGGATTTAAGGATATTAACTGTGATATCTTTGTATAATCCCTGCACCATTGATTCAGCATACAAAGCTGGAGAGGTCTCATGTGAAAACGAGCAAAAGGAATTGCGTCCGATGCTGCAGTCATGAGGCCTAAAACTTCCATGCACATAGCCACTGAAGGGAATGACTGAGACTGAAGGTGCCGACAGGTTGCAACCAATTTCAAATGTCTCTTGTCTGTTAGAGACAGAGTCATGTACACTGAATCTATCTGGAAGCCTAAAAAGGTGACCCTTGTCTGAGGAATCAAGAAACTCTTTGGTAAATTGATCCTCCAACCATGTTTTTGAAGAAACAACACTAGTTGATTAGTGTGAGATTCTGCAGGACGTAAAGACTGAGCTAGTACCAAGATATCGTCCAATTAAGGAAACACCGCAATACCCTGCTGTCTGATTACAGAGAGTAGGGCGCCTAGAACTTTTGAAAAGATTCTTGGAGCTGTTGCTAGGCCAAATGGAAGAGCAACAAATTGGTAATGCTTGTCTAGAAAAGAGAATCTCAGGAACTGAAAATGTTCTGGATGAATCGGAATATGAAGTTATGCATCCTGCAAGTCTATTGTAGACATATAATGTCCTTGCTGAACAAAAGTCAGAATAGTCCTTATAGTCACCATCTTGAAAGTTGGTACTCTTACATAACGATTCAACATTTTCAGATCCAGAACTGGTCTGAATCAATTTTCCTTCTTTGGGACAATGAATAAATTTGAATAAAACCCCAGACCTTGTTCCTGAAAAGGAACCGGCATGATTAGCCCTGAAGACTCCAGGTCTGAAACACACTTCAGGAAAGCCTGAGCTTTTACTGGATTTGCTGGGATACGTGAGAGAAAAAATCTTCACATGAGGTCTTACTCTGAATCCTATTCGATATCCTTGAGAGACAATGCTCTGACTCCATTGATTTTGGACAGAATTTATCCAAATATCCTTGAAAAAACCTTAACCTGCCCCCTAACAGCTGAGCTGGAATGAGGGCCGCACCTTCATGCGGACTTAGGGGCTGACTTTGGTTTCTTAAAAGGCTTGGATTTATTCCAATTTGAGGAAGGCTTCCAATTGGAAACAGATTCCTTGGGGGAAGGATTAGATTTTTGTTCCTTATTTTGACAAAAGGAACGAAAACGGTTAGAAGCCTTAGGATTTACCCTTAGGTTTTTTTATCCTGAGGCAGAAAAAAACCCTTTCCTACAGTAAAAGTTGAAATAATAGAATCCAACTGAGAACCAAATAAATGATTACCTTGGAAAGAAAGAGATAATAATCTAGACGTAGATGTCATATCAGCATTCCAAGATTTAAGCCATAAAGCTCTTCTAGCTAAAATAGCTAAAGACATGGATCTAACATCAATTTTGATAATATAAAAAATGGCATCACAAATAAAATGATTAGCATGTTGCAGTAAGCGAATAATGCCAGATATGTCCGAATCCAATTATTGTTGCGCTAAATTCTCCAACCAAAAAGTTGGTGCAGCCGCAACATCACCCAAAGAAACTGCAGGCCTGAGAAGATGACCTGAATATTAATAGGCTTTCCTTAGATAGGATTCAAGTTTCCTATCTAAAGGATCTTTAAAAGAAGTACTATCTTCCATAGGAATAGTGGTACATTTAGCAAGAGTAGAAATAGCCCCATCAACTTTGGGGATCTTTTCCCAAAACTCTATAGAAATTGCTGGTAAAGGATACAATTTTTTAAACCTTGAAGAAGGAATATAAAGGAGTACCTGGCTTATTCCATTACTTAGAAATCATATCAGAAAGAGCATCAGGAATAGGAAAAAACCTCTGGAGTAACCACAGGAGGTTTAAAAACAGCATTTAAACGTTTACTAGTTTTAATGTCAAGAGGACTAGCTTCCTCAATATCCAAAGTAATTAACACTTCTTTTAACAAAGAACGAATATACTCTATTTTGAACAAATAAGTAGATTTGTCAGTGTCAATATCTGAGGAAGGATCTTCTGAATCAGATAAATCCTCATCAGAGGAGGATAAGTCATTACGTTGTGAGTCATTTGAAATTTCATCAACTTTATGAGAAGTTTTAAAAGACCTTTTACGTTTATTAGAAGGCGGAAATGCAGACAAAGCCTTCTGAATAGAATCAGTAACAAATTCTTTAAAATTCATAGGTATATCATGTACATTAGAAGTTGAAAGAACTGCAACTGGCAATGTACTATTACTGATGGATACATTCTCTGCATGTAAAAGTTTATCATGACAACTATTACAAATGACATTCAGAGATATAATTTCCACAATCTTACAACAAATGCACTTAGCTTTGGTAGAACCGATGTCAGGCAGCAAATTTCCAACAGATACTTCTGAGGCAGGATCAGATTGAGACATCTTGCAAAATGTAAAAGAAAAAACAACATATAAAGCAAAATTATCAATTTCCTTATATAACAGTTTCAGGAATGGGAAAAAATGCAAAGAGCGTAGCCCTCTGACATAGAAAAAGGCAAGAGGCAAATAGCAATGCGGTAATACATAAATGAAAAATTTGGCGCCAAGTATGACGCACAACGTAACAGAGAAAATTTTTGGGCGCCAACAACATCCGCAAATGACACACTTGCGTCACTAACGACGCAACCATGTGTAAGACTCGGCATCAACTACGACGCTGGAAATAACGAACTTGCATCAACGGACGTACTTTCACGCCAAAAAAATTCTCACGCCAAGAATGACGCAATAAAGTCTAGCATTTGGCGCATCCGTGAGCCTAGTACTGCCCGCAATTTGTAAGAAAAAAGTAGTCAATCAGAAAAAAAGACTAAAACCCCAGGTAAGAAAAAATATTTCTTAATATGTTTATTTTTCCCAAATATGAAACTGACAGTCTGCACAAGGAAATACATGAACCTGACTCATGGCAAATATAAGTACAATATATATATTTAGAACTTTACATAAAAGCATAAAGTGCCAAACCATAGCTGGGGTGTCTTAAGTAATAAAAAACATACTTACCAAAAGACACCCCTCCACATATAGCATATAGCTAAACCAGTACTGAAACAGTTATCAGTAGAGGTAATGGTATATGAGAGTATATCGTCGATCTGAAAAGGGAGGTAGGAGATGAATCTCTACGACCGATAACAGAGAACCTATGAAATAGACCCCCATTAGGGAAATCATTGCATTCAATAGGTGATACTCCCTTCACATCCCTCTGACATTCGCTGTACTCTGAGAGGAATCGGGCTTCAAAATGCAGAGAAGCTCATGTCAACGTAGAAATCTTAGCACAAACTTGCTTCACCACCTGGTAGGATTGTATATCCCATACGTCACTAGCTCATGGACTCTTGCCAATTACATGAAAGAAATGAACATTTTTGTTTTATTCTATAAACCACTGACAACATTTCTCCCAAATTCCAAATTAATATATTGTCATTCAATAATGTCAACAAATTTCACAGTGGGTGCGAGACACTGTGGCTTGTAGTAGGCCTTTCATCCACTGTAAAATGTTTTTTACAGTCTCACATTTTAATTTTTCTAATAATATTTTTAATATATTTAAGAAGAAAACAGCTTAATGTTAAAAAAAAGAATTGCATTCTATATCTATTAAAAGTCAACTTATTGATTAAAACCACATTTTTCTCAGAAAGTATTTAAAAAGTCTCCAAGGTTAGCAAACATTTATGATCTAAAAGGAAAATTTTAAAAGTTTTTTTTACCTGAGAGGTTGAAGATAATCCTTCAGAAACCAAATGAGATCCAGCTTCCTGAATAGTAGACAAAGGTACATTTTCCAGTGTTACATTTTCCACAGATAGAACCTGGTCATGATTATCACCCGTTGTCCAAGAATCAGCCTCCGTAGGTAAGTGGTCTACCTTTTTTTCATCAAATGCAGTCCAAGTTGTCTCTGACTGGTCATTATCAAATGCTTTCCACTCTGAAACTGGATTAGTGTTATTAGCAGAACTGAAGTCCGCAAAATCATCAGTGTCTTGAAAAGTACTGGAACCATCATTGTTCACTAAGGAAACAGAGCCCTCATTATGTTCTGTATCCAGATATTTGTCACCTGAGCTATGAAACACCAACCTTTCATTTGAAATATGGTGTAGGTCTTCTTGAAAAGTAACATTTGTATCTTCAAATTCACAAAAATCATCATTTAATTCATTTACAATCATATCTGGTGATACGTTGTCTTTGAATAAATCATCTGATTTACTCTGGTCTGTAAATGATGGCAGATCTTCAATATTACCGTCAAAATTTCCAAATGAGACATCATCAGGGTGAACTGAAGGGACACTTTTACTCAATCTTTGGCTATCCGAAATATTGGATAACTCATTTTTAAAATTGTTATTTTCCATTCTTAAACAATGCTCAATGTTTTTAATACCTTCCAAATTGTCAGGTACACACAAACTAATTCCATCAGCAGATTGTAACATTTCTTCCTCATCATTTTCACTAAATTGTGCAATACCAACAAAGTCTCCTGTAACAACATCCCCTGGAGGAAAAGTAACACTGACAGATGTGTTGATATCTGGCGTAAGGGAGACATTTTTAGGAGGCTCGTTGTTTTCAATAACTGTGTGTGTTTTTGAAGTGCAATTACTAAGAACCTGATCAATAGGTTCATCACCTATTTCACTAGGTACATGAGTTTCAAAGTGGCAATAATCATCAACTCTACTTACTGTACAGTTAGTTTTAATACTAGTCGATCCATCAGAAAATTCAGTTTGAATGTTAAGTTCTCCATCTTCTATGGGCACTGAAAATGAGGAAAAGTCTGCAAAGTCCTCACTAGGACTAGGTGTAAAGTCTAAAGTTAAGCCCGGACTGTGCACTCTATTAGTATTAAATCCCTTTGAATTGCTGACGCTGTCCAGATCATCTATTCCCTGAGGGTTAACAGAATCTTCCACTGCAAACCCATTTGTGAGATTCTCCAGACAGTGTAGTTTCTCACCATTACAGGTGTTAACAGGTTGTTCCTGGCATCTGCTATTGACTTCAGTACCATTGCTTTCTGAATTTATATGGATATCAACCGTCTTCACCTTCTCTCCTGTGCTCCCTTTAATTTCAACTGCAGCAGCATTAAACTGGATTGCATCATTGCTGATATTTGTTTCGCACACGTTGGAAGAGCCCTTCTTAGAACCAGTATGGTCACTAAAGTTCTCTTTTTCATTAATTGAATTAAGGCTACTAAAGTTATTTACATTATCAGCGTAATCATGAATTGGCATGAAATGTTTAGAGTGTAAAAAGTCCTCTTGAGGATAATTACCAGGGCTAAAATCTGCAAAACCGGAGTTATTAACTGTAGAAAAGCCCCCAAATTCTCCAAACTCATCTTCGTCATCATCATCAGCAACATTATCAAGTGGAGGAGGGGATGAAGAATACATTCGGATAATTTCAGGCTCCATACTTTTGGTACTTGTATTTTACAAAGGCAAGACTACACCTATATAAAAAAAAAAAAAAAAAAAGAGTTAGAGTGTCATTAAAATAAATAGTAATATACACACACACACACACAATGTTCTCCCCAGGACCTATTTAGGGCCAGATTATAAGTGGCGCAAGCTCGCGTTTGCATTGCTGGGAAGCAATGCGCTCACGAGAGTGCACTTCTATAGGATTCAATGGGAGCTTTACTCTCATGACGTGAAACATGGCATGAGAACTAGCACAGCAAAGTAAGTAAGTCGCACAGCTATGGGCAGCAGTATATACACATAAATATATGTATATAGGCATATACATATATATTTACTGGGAAAACCGTGACAATTTTTTTTCTTTCTAACACCACACTCCAGACAACTTTACACCAAAATACTGCCTAGTGCAGTTATTTTATTAAAAAATAAAAATGGTACCATTTTTATTATTTAATAAAACACACTACACTGTATTTTGGGGACATTTGGGGCCCATTTATAAAATTAAAAAGAGATCTGATCTCTAGTTTATTTTATAAGTGCTAACTGCCACCATGAGCTTGTAATGGCTGGTTATTTATTGCGCGCCCACATAGGGTGCGATAAATTAGTGCTCCACTTGTAATAGCCCTCAATAGGCACACCACAGAGCTGATTTTACTGACATGACACATGACTTTATTTATGATCTATTGACTTGCATTTTAGCCAATTAGTGCAGTATCATCCACAACCCACAGGAGTACAATGTTATCTATATGACACACATGAACTAGCAGTCTCCTGTTGTGAAAATCAAATAAAAACATAATTTATGCTTACCAGATAAATTCCTTTCCTTCCGGATAGGGAGAGTCCACGGCTTCATTCCTTACTGTTGGGAAATACAACACCTGGCCACCAGGAGGAGGCAAAGACACCCCAGCCAAAGGCTTAAATATCCCTCCCACTTACTCATTACCCCAGTCATTCTGCCAAAGGGAACAAGGAAAAGTAGGAAAAACATTAGGGTATAAATGGAGCCAGAAGATAAAATAAATAATAGGGGACCAACCATAGACAAGAAAAAATGTGCGGAAGCCGTGGACTCTCCCTATCCGGAAGGAAAATAATTTATCTGATAAGCATAAATTAGGTTTTCCTTCCAAAGATAGGGAGAGTCCACTGCGTTATTCCTTACTGTTGGGAAATGCAATACCCAAGCTCCAGAGGACACTGAATGAATAATGAGAGGGGGAAAAAAGGCAGACCCTAATCTGAGGGCACCAAAGCCTGCAAAATTTTTCTCCCAAAAGATGCCGAAGCATCAAACTTGTAAAATTTTGAAAAAGTATGAAAGGAAGACCAGGTAGCCGCCTTAGAAATCTGATCCACAGAGGCCTCGTTCTTAAAGGCCCAAGAGAAAGCCACTGCTCTAGTGGAATGAGCCGTTATCCTCTCAGGAGGACGATGTCCCGCTGTCTCGTAAGATAAGTGGATGACACTCCTTAACCAAAAAGATAGGGAAGTTGAAGTAGCCTTCTGCCCCTTACGCTTCCCCAAATAGACTACAAACAAAGAGGAAGTTTGTCTAAACTCCTTAGTAGCCTGAAGATAGAACTTCAAGGCGCGAACCACATCCAAATTGTGAAGTAAGCGTTCCTTCGATAAAGAAAGATTAGGACAAAAGGAAGGAACCACAATCACCTGATTGATGTTGCGATCTGACACAGCTTTAGGAAGAAAACCTTATTTAGTATGTAAATCTGCATGAAAAATCAGATAAGGGGGCTCACATTGCAAAGCAGAGATCTCAGAAACTCTGCGTGCAGAGGCAATAGCCAATAAAAAGAGAACCTTCCAAGATAACAATTTAATGTCAACAGAATGCAGAGGCTCAAACTGAACCTGTTGCAAAACCTGAAGAACAAGATTTAGGCTCCAAGGAGGAGTCCCAGATCTAAACACAGGTCTGATCCTAATCAGAGCCTAAACAAAGGACTGCACATCTGGAAGCTCAGCCAATCTCTTGTGCAATAAAACAGACAGGGCCGAAATCTGTCCCCTCAGGGAACTAGCAGAAAGGCCCTTCTCCAGCCCATCCTGGAGAAAAGATAAGATCCTGGCAAACTTAACTCTGTGCCAGGAAAACCACACTCTTCGCACCAGAATAAGTAGGTCCTCCACACCATGTGGTAGATACGCTGAGTAACTGGCTTACAAGCTTGAATAAGAGTATCAATGACACTTTCAGAGAAACCTCTCTTGGCTAAGACTAAGGGCTCAATCTCCACGCAGTCAGCCTCAGAGAATCTAGATTTTGATGAACAAATGGACCTTGTATCAGCAGGTCTCTGCAACAAGGTAACTTCCACGGAGGAGATGAGGACATCCCCACAAGATCTGCGAACCACGTCCTTTGCGGCTACGATGGAGCAATCAGGATTACTGATACCCGCTCCTGCTTGATGAGGGCCACCACTCGAGGAAAAAGCGGTAATGGAGGAAATAAAATATGAGTTTGAACCTCCAGGGGATCCCTCGACCCGTACCTGGGTAGCTTGATATTGAGACAGGACGCCATGAGATCCATTTCCGGCGTCCCCCACTTGCTGCATATCTCTGCAAACACCTAGGGATGGAGGGACCATTCCCCTGGATGAAAGGATTGCCTGCTGAGAAAATCCGCCTCCCAGTTGTCTACACCCGGAATGTGGACCACTTACAGAGAACAGCTGTGGGGCCTCCGCCCACTCCAGAATCTGAGATACTTCCTTCATCTCCAATGAACTTCTCGTTCCCCCCTGATGGTTGATGTAAGCCGCCGAGGTTATATTGTTTGATTGGAATCTGATAAACTGGGACAAACCCAGAAGTGGCCAAGCCTTCAAGGCCTTGAAAATTGCCGTAGTTCCAAAATATTGATTGGGAGGGAGGACTAATCCTGAGTCCACAACCCATGTGCCTTCCTGGCACCCCAAACAGGTATGCTTGCGTCCGTAGTCACAATATCCCAGGATGGTCCTAAGAAGCACGTAACTCGGGACAGATGATCTGCACAAAGCCGCCAAGAGAGCGATTCTCTCGACTGGCTGTCTAATACAATCTGTTGAGACGGATCTAAATTATTGCCGTTCCACTGCCTCAGTATGCACAGTTGTAAAGGTCTGAGACGGAACCTGGCAAAAGGAATGATGTCCATGCGGGACATCATGAGACCAATCACCACCATACACTGAGCCACAGAGGGATTCAAGGAGGTCCGGAGGGCAAGACATGCCAAAGTTAGCTTGCAATGTCTCTGGTCTGTTAAAAATATCCTCATGGATATAGAGTCTATTGTAGTACTCAGGAATTCCACCCTGGTACTTGGAATAAGAGAACTATTTTCCAAGTTTATCTTCCATCCATGTGATCGAAGATGATTGAGAAGGGACTCCGAGAATTCTTCTGCAAGACAAAAGGATGGTTTCTGCAATACCCTGAGTTCTGGCAATGGCTAGAAGAACCCCCAGAACCTTTGTAAAGATACTTGGAGCATACCTCCGCTGATGCAAGCCCTGGAAACATATGGTCTACATTCCAATTTCAAAATCAATATCTCAAAATCCGAACTACTGGCCACTCACCTACACCAAAATGTAATAAATAGAATCCAACAACGATACCACTTCCGCATACAACCCCAAGCCATCAAATATTTAGGAGTTTATGTTTCACCATCGGTGGAAACCATAATATCTCTAAACTATGATGATCATACTACCTAAAATCCTATACCTTCTGCAAACCCTCCCGATTCCCATTCCTGAACATCTGTTATTCTCCTTGCAAAAACAAATTAACAGTTTCATATGGTCCCACAAAAGGCCTCGTATTGCCACCTCCACCCTATATCGCCCAAAGGAGTTGGGAGGGATCGGAGCCCCAAACTTGATGCGTTATAGACAGGCAGTTTTCCTAACACGTATTGTGGACTGGTGCAAACACAACATGAACAAAGAGTGGATTCAATTAGAGCAGACACTTTCTGATAAACACTACCTGTGCGGGAACTGCTGGCTCCCCAATACCCAACGCAAACTATCACATACCACCCCTAGATTAGTACATGAAACCTTCAGACAGTGGGACAAAATACTCCAGAAGCACCCTAAAATCTCCACCACATGTTCCCCCCTGACACCGGTCAGCAAAAACACGCCGTTCTCATCAATGATAAAGACAGTTGCCACAGCCCACCCCACCCCCTTTATACATAGCTCAGCCCCACATCACCTGTTATATAAGGGTAAAGAAACTCAACCACAACAGGCAATATGCGATATTCTTGGGATGCATTTCCAAAATTGGTACGCTTTCACTCAGTTGAAACACTACCTATCCACACACCCACTTCAATCCCACCTGCAGAGACAACTCTCCCAATTTGAAGCAATATGCTTCCATTCGTCCCCACACAGGGGAATCCTATCTCTTGCGTATAAATTGCTATCACAAGTATCCCACTCAACTCCCCCCACATATGTTGCCAAATGGGAGACAGACTTAGCAACCACCTTAGACTATACAGAATGGACAACCATTTTCCAGCAGATGACGAAAGCCTCATCGTCCATCTCAACGTTAGAGATGAACCTGAAGCTATTAAGCCGCTGGTATTATACCCCCATTAGGCTACATCAATTATTTCCCAACACGACCGCCATGTGCTGGAGAGACTGCGGAGAAATAGCAACCTCTGCGCACATTTGGTGGAATTGCCCGATAGTCTCATCCTACTGGCGCTCCCTTAAACCAGAATTCGAAAAAGCATTAGGCACACCGCTCCCCTTCACACCCTGGGTTTTTCTTTTCAACAAATTCCCTAAAATCAAGTGCAAACTGAAACAAACACTTGTCACTATCATGGTCAATTCAGCCAAGAGACTAATCCCACTTAACTGGAAGAAGACAAACCTACCATCTCTGGTAGTTTGGAAAACTAAAGTCACTCACTACCTCCAGCTGGAGAAATACCACTACGCACAAACTAAACGAATTGATGATTTCCACAACATATCTTTCCTATGGGAGGAATATGTCAATAGCCGGTAAGTACCTACCCTCTTGCACACCTCTTGAACTGGACCGCACAAAGACACACCCACTTCTGACTCTTATAAACCTAACTTTCTTACTGCATACATACAGTAGGGTCAATTCATTACATCAATGTGGAGGTTCACATCCTCCAAGACATAGTTATTTCTTACTCTTTGATATTGGCTGAACGGTACTTCACACCTAATCCAACTATCATAACCAACCTCGAGGTTAATCACTATGACCATACTAGAATAATTATAATGAAGCTGAATTTACATTTGCATTTTTTCTCTATTTTCTTTGTTTCTTGATTTTGTTTTTGTTTTTTGTTTTTTCTTCTCCTTTTTTCCCCTATATCAAACAAAGTCAAGTTGTGAGATTTCTTTATGCTTTTTCTATGTATCTCTTTGACAACGTTCAATAAAGCATTTGAAAAAAAAAAAAAAATATATATACTTGGAGCAGTAGCTAGGCCAAACGGAAGGGCAATGAACTGGAGGTGCTGGTCCAGGAATGCAAACCTCAGGAACTGAAAGTGTTCCCTGTGGATTGGAACATGAAGGTAAGCATCATTCAGATCTATAGTGGTCATAAACTGCCCTTCCTGAATTAAAAGAAGGATGGACCTTATCGTCTCCATTTTGAAAGAAGGGGGACACTGAGAAATTTGTTTAAGCACTTTAGGTCCAGAATTGGGCGGAAAGTTCCCTCCTTCTTTGGGACCACAAAAAGGTTTGAATAAAACCCTAAACCTCTTTCTTCGATAGGCACCGGGACAACAACTCATAAGGAGGATAGATCCCGAACGCACCCTAAAAAGGCATCCCTCTTTTCTTGTCTGGTAGAAAAATTCGAGAGAAGGATTCTGCCCCTTGGCGCATGAGATTTGAAGCCTATCTTGCATCCCTGAGATACCACCTCCAGGACCCACGGATTCTGTATGTCCTTGAACCAGGCGTCTGAAAAAAAAAACAGTCTGCCCCCTACACGATCCGATCCCGGATCGGAGGCTGCCCCTTCATGCCGATTTGTTTTCAGTGGGCTTCTTATTCTGCTTGGATTTATTACAGGACTGAGCCGAATTGCAAGTACTCTTGGGTTGCTCGAGCTTGGAGGAGGATTGTTGTCGTTGGGATTTGTCAGAATGAAAGGAACAAAAAAGGAAATTTATTCTTGCCTGATAAATTGATTTCTTCTACGATACGACGAGTCCACGGATTCATCCTTACTTGTGGGGTATTATCCTCCTGCTAACAGGAAGTGGGAAAGAGCACCACAGCAGAGCTGTCTATATAGCTCCTCCCTTGACTCCACCCCCAGTCATTTGACCGAAGGTATAGGAAGAAAAAGGAGAAACTAAAAAAGGTGCAGAGGTGACTGAAGGTTTGAAAAGTAAAATAAAATCTGTCTAAAAAAAGACAGGGCAGGCCGTGGACTCGTCGTATCGTAGAAGAAATCAATTTATCAGGTAAGCATAAATTTCCTTTTCTTCTACAAGATACGACGAGTCCACGAATTCATCCTTACTTGTGGGATACAATACCAAAGCAACAGGACACGGATGAACGGGAGAGACAAGACAGATACCTAAACGGAAGGCACCACTGCTTGAAGAACCTTTCTCCCAAAAATAGCCTCAGAAGAAGCAAAAGTATCAAATTTGGAAAATTTGGAAAAAGTATGAGGGGAGGACCAAGTCGCAGCCTTACAAATCTGTTCAACAGAAGCATCGTTTTTAAAAGCCCATGTGGAAGCCACAGCTCTAGTGGAATGAGCCGTAATCCTTTCAGGAGGCTGCTGTCCAGCAGTCTCGTATGCCAGGCGGATGATGCTTTTCAGCCAAAAAGAGAGAGAGGTAGCCATAGCTTTTTGACCCCTATGCTTCCCAGGATAAAGAACAAATAGGGAAGACGTTTGACGGAAATCCTTGGTCGCTTGTAAGTAGAACTTCAAGGCACAAACCACGTGCAAGTTATGTAACAGACGTTCCTTCTTTGAAGAAGGATTAGGACACAAGGAAGGAACAACAATTTCCTGATTAATATTCTTATTGGAAACAACCTTAGGAAGAAATCCAGGTTTAGTACGCAAAACCACCTTATCAGAATGAAATAGAAGATAAGGCGAAGCACATTGTAACGCAGAAAGCTTGGAAACTCTTCAAGCAGAAGAGATAGCAACTAAAAACAACACTTTCCAAGACAACAGCTTAATATCTATGGAATGCATAGGTTCAAACGGAACCCCTTGAAGAACATTGAGAACTAAATTCAAACTCCATGGCAGAGCAATAGGTTTAAACACAGGCTTGATTCTGATTAAAGCCTGACAAAAAGCCTGAACGTCTGGGACATCTGCCAGACGCTTGTGAAGTAAAATTGACAAAGCAGAAATCTGTCCCTATAAGGAACTAGCTGATAATCCCTTTGTTACAAACTGCTATTTGTAACTGGCCCTTTAAATGGAAAATTGCCCTGCTTCCCTGGATTTTGGAGAAGCCTATTTGCCAGGCTCCTTCCTCATGACTATGGCCCCTGGAAGATTGTGCCCCTGAAAACCTATTAACTTTTATTGGGTGTGTATGGCCCTTTAAGAACCGTCTGGGGACATATTGTGACTTTGGTGAACAATGCCCCTTTAAGACTATGTCCCCAGACCTGTAAAATAACTTGTCCCTGGCTTCTCCCACTTGGTTCAGTAAATAGGGCTTACTGAGCCAAGTACCACACAGGCAGAGTGTTCCACAGAAAGGGAGCACTATTACAAAAGCATTAGTTTTCATTGTGTGCCATTAAGAGTTAATTTTGTTCAATTCTAAATACAAGTTTGCTGGGATCAGCTCTAATTAAGTTTAGTGATAAACCTTGCCATTGTCTAATTAGACTGCTAGTAGTGATAAGGTGGACTGCATTGTTTTCTTGTGTGTAAACTTGTTATCTGCTGCTACGGCCTGTAAAAGGGCGTTGCCTCTCTATCTAAATGTATCAATTGTGTGATTGGGGATTTTATGCCTCCCCCTGAGAGTGTCTTTTTTTGCATGTAACCTCAATAAAAAGCAGGCTGTGTGTTCCAGCACAACAGACCTATTCTGACCCTCTAACTTGCAGCTTTGACTCATGTTTGTAGGGGACAGCTTTAATCACTACAGGGATTGCTATGCTCTTCATACTCCCTTAGCTGATGATCCTTGGGTGAGCGATAGGAGCATCCTTTTCTACGGTCCAACTTCCAGCCAGCCTGGAGGCAACCGTAACATTTAGCGGCAGCGGTGGGATAGCGTCCTAGCGCAAGGAGCAGCACCCCAACAGCACTGGTATCGTAGGAGAGTTATTGAGGGCAACGCTAGCCACTGCGCAGCGTCCCTACCTACAGCAGCATGGAGCTGACAAGATACTGGTCAGAACCATGTGAAGAGCACCTCAACCGGATCCGTCGCTATGAGGACGCGGATTTCGTTCCAGAGGTAAAGAGGCGGCTAGTCCGATATGGTCCAGACCCTGCGCAGGAGGTAGTCAGTCGCATCATCCGGGAATTGGATACGGAGAACGAAGCGGCACGAGCCTTTGAGCACAAACTGTGGAGTTTGAGGGTATGGACACCTGGTCTCTCTCCCCAGCCGCAGCATGTTCCACAGTTAGAGGAGAGCAGCGACCTCCCTCCCCAGCGGCAGTATACCGTGCAGAGGGAAGAGACAACCGGTCTCCTTCCCCAACCACAACCAGAGATACCAGAGGCAGCAGGCCTCATAGACTGGTCCTGGGAGGACCCCCAGCAGGCAGGTGGAGATGGGACCGCAGTCTCTCTACCGGCCCTACAGGGATGCTGGGCAGGCGGCCCAGATCCCCAGCGACAGACCCAGCTACAGGGAGGGGAGAGCATCGACCTCCCTCCCCAGCCGGAGTGTACCTTCCAGGGAGAGGAGACAACCGGTCTCTCTCCCCAGCCGCAGCATGTTCCACAGGGAGCGGAGAGCATCGACCTCCCTTCTCAACGGCCACCGGAGTATCAGGAGGAGGAGGTAAGCCAATCTCCCCCTCCCCAGCTAACTCCTAACTTGGGCCCAGGGTTAACAGTGGAGATGTTAACCCCCACGTTCCCTTTGCCACCGGGCAGGACTATGCCCCAATTCCCCCAGCAGAAGAGCTGGCATCAGGACAGAGCGCTGCTGGCCTCTGCCCTACAGACCCTCTTGTTACAGGACTGGCCTGCAAACCCCTCACCCCAGCAGAAACGCTGGCACCAGGGCAGAGTGCCGCTGGCCTCTGCCTCCCAAGTACCACCAGCTATTTGCCCAGCTGCGTCAGGAAGGCCGAGGATGCTACACTTTCATCCTACAACCTGGAACCTACAGGCCAGTACTACTTATTGTGGGGGGGCTACTTTGCTGCTAATGTTTATTTGTGGGTGGGTTGCGAGACGCCTGGTTAGTCTCCCTCCAAAAGGGGAGATATGTTACAAACTGCTATTTGTAACTGGCCCTTTAAATGGAAAATTGCCCTGCTTCCCTGGATTTTGGAGAAGCCTATTTGCCAGCCTCCTTCCTCATGACTATGGCCCCTGGAAGATTGTGCCCCTGAAAACCTATTAACTTTTATTGGGTGTGTATGGCCCTTTAAGAACCGTCTGGGGACATATTGTGACTTTGGTGAACAATGCCCCTTTAAGACTATGTCCCCAGACCTGTAAAATAACTTGTCCCTGGCTTCTCCCACTTGGTTCAGTAAATAGGGCTTACTGAGCCAAGTACCACACAGGCAGAGTGTTCCACAGAAAGGGAGCACTATTACAAAAGCATTAGTTTTCATTGTGTGCCATTAAGAGTTAATTTTGTTCAATTCTAAATACAAGTTTGCTGGGATCAGCTCTAATTAAGTTTAGTGATAAACCTTGCCATTGTCTAATTAGACTGCTAGTAGTGATAAGGTGGACTGCATTGTTTTCTTGTGTGTAAACTTGTTATCTGCTGCTACGGCCTGTAAAAGGGCGTTGCCTCTCTATCTAAATGTATCAATTGTGTGATTGGGGATTTTATGCCTCCCCCTGAGAGTGTCTTTTTTTGCATGTAACCTCAATAAAAAGCATGCTGTGTGTTCCAGCACAACAGACCTATTCTGACCCTCTAACTTGCAGCTTTGACTCATGTTTGTAGGGGACAGCTTTAATCACTACAGGGATTGCTATGCTCTTCATACTCCTTAGCGGATGATCCTTGGGTGAGCGCTAGGAGCATCCTTTTCTACGGTCCAACTTCCAGCCAGCCTGGAGGCAACCGTAACACCCTTCTCCAATCCTTCTTGGAGAAAGGACAAAATCTTAGGAATTCTAACCTTACTCCATGAGTAACCCTTGGATTCGCACCAATAAAGATATTTATGCCATATCTTATGGTAAATCTTTCTAGTGACAGGCTTGCAAGCCTGAATAAGAGTATCAATGACCGACTCAGAGAATCCCCGCTTAGATAAAATCAAGCGTTCAATCTCCAGGCAGTCAGCTGCAGAGAAGTTAGATTTGGATGTTGGAACGGACCTTGAATGAGAAGGTCCTGTCTCAATGGCAGTTTCCATGGTGGCAGAGACGACATAGATCCACTAGATCTACATACCAGGTCCTGCGGGGCCACGCAGGCGCAATTAGAATTACTGAAGCCCTCTCCTGTTTGATTCTTGCAATCACACAAGGCAGGAGAGGAAATGGTGGAAACACATAAGCCAGGTTGAACGACCAAGGTACTGCTAGAGCATCTATCAGTACCGCCTGGGGATCCCTTGATCTGGACCCGTAACATGGAAGTTTGGCATTCTGTCAAGATGCCATCAGATCCAATTCCGGTGTGCCCCATTGATGAATCAAAATTGCAAACACCTCCAGATGGAGTTCCCACTTCCCCGTATGAAAAGTCTGACGACTTAGAAAAACAGAATTTATGTTTACCTGATAAATTTCTTTCTCCTACGGCGTGTCCGGTCTACGGCTTCATCCTTACTTGTGGGATATTCTCATTCCCTACAGGAAGTGGCAAAGAGAGCACAACAGCAGAGCTGTCCATATAGCTCCCCCTCTAGCTCCGCCCCCCAGTCATTCGACCGACGGTCAGGAGAAAAAGGAGAACCATAGGGTGCAGTGGTGACTGTAGTGTACAAAAACAAAAATTTTAAACCTGACTAAAAGCCAGGGCGGGCCGTGGCCCGGACACACCGTAGGAATAAGAAATTTATCAGGTAAACATAAATTCTGTTTTCTCCTACATTGGTGTGTCCGGTCCACGGCTTCATCCTTACTTGTGGGAACCAATACCAAAGCTTTAGGACACGGATGAAGGGAGGGAGCAAGTCAGGTAACCTAAACGGAAGGCACCACTGTTTGTAAAACCTTTCTCCCAAAAATAGCCTCCGAAGAAGCATAAGTATTGAATTTGTAAAATTTGGCAAAGAAGACCACGTCGCTGCCTTACAGATCTGTTCAACAGAAGCCTCATTCTTGAAGGCCCATGTGGAAGCCACAGCTCTAGTAGAATGAGCAGTAATTTGTTCAGGAGGCTGCCGTCTGGCAGTCTCATAAGCCAATCGGATGATGCTTTTTTTTAGCCAGAAGGAAAGAGAGGTAGCAGTAGCTTTCTGACCTCTCCTCTTACCAGAATAGACGACAAACAATGAAGATGTCTGTCTGAAATCCTTTGTTGCTTCTAGATAGAATTTTAAAGCACGAACCACATCTAGATTGTGTAACAAACGTTCCTTCTTAGAAACTGGATTAGGACACAGAGAAGGAACAACTATTTCCTGGTTAATATTCCTATTGGAGACCACCTTTGGAAGAAAACCAGGCTTGGTACGTAAAACTACCTTATCTGTATGAAAAACCAGATAGGGTGAATTACACTGCAAAGCAGACAATTCAGAAACTCTTCTAGCAGAAGAAATAGCAACCAAAAACAAAACTTTCCAAGATAGTAACTTAATATCTATAGAATGTAAAGGTTCAAAAGGAACCCCTTGAAGAACTGAAAGAACTAAATTTAGACTCCATGGAGGAGTCACAGGTCTGTAGACAGGCTTGATTCTGACTAACGCCTGTACGAACGCCTGAACATCTGGCACGGCTGCCAGACGTTTGTGTAACAAGACAGACAGAACAGATATCTGTCCTTTTAAAGAACTAGCTGACAGACCTTTCTCCAAACCTTCTTGGAGAAAGGAAAGAATCCTTGGAATCCTAATTTTACTCCATGAGTAACCCTTGGATTCGCACCAATAGAGATATTTCTGCCATATCTTATGGTAAATTCTCCTGGTTACAGGCTTTCTAGCCTGAGCCAGAGTATCTATAACTGATTCCGAAAACCCACGCTTAGATAGAATCAAGCGTTCAATCTCCAAGCAGTCAGTTGCAGAGAAACTAGGTTTGGATGTTCGAATGGACCTTGCACTAGAAGGTCCTGTCTCAATGGTAGCTTCCATGGTGGAGCCGATGACATATTCACCAGGTCTGCATACCAAGTCCTGCGTGGCCACGCAGGAGCTATTAGAATCACCAAAGCCTTCTCCTGTTTGATCCTGGCTACTAGCCTGGGGAGTAGAGGAAACTGTGGAAAGACATACGCTAGATTGAATGACCAAGGCGCCACTAATGCATCTACCAATGTTGCCTTGGGATCCCTGGACCTGGACCCGTAGCGTGGAACCTTGGAGTTCTGACGAGACGCCATCAGATCCAGATCTGGAATGCCCCATAGTTGAGTTAACTGGGCAAAGACCTCCGGGTGAAGTTCCCACTCCCCCGGATGGAACGTCTGACGACTCAAATAATCCGCCTCCCAGTTGTCTACTCCTGGGATGTGAATTGCAGATAGATGGCTGGAATGATCCTCCGCCCATTTGATGATCTTGGATACTTCTCTCATCGCCAGGGAACTCTTCGTTCCTCCCTGATGATTGATGTACGCTACAGTCATCATGTTGTCCGACTGAAATCTTATGAATTTGGCCTTCGCTAGTTGAGGCCAAGCCAGGAGCGTATTGAATATCGCTCTTAGTTCCAAAATGTTTATCGGGAGAAGAGATTCTTCCCGAGACCATAGACCCTGAGCTTTCAGGGAGTCCCAGACCACGCCCCAGCCTAGGAGACTGGCGTCGGTCGTGACAATGATCCACTCTGGTCTGCGGAAACTCATTCCCTGAGACAGGTGATCCTGAGTCAACTACCAGAGAAGCGAGTCTCTGGTTTCCTGGTCCATCTGTATCTGGGGAGACAAATCTGCATAATCCCCATTCCATTGCTTGAGCATGCACAATTGCAGTGGTTTTAGATGAATTCTGGCAAATGGGACAATGTCCATTGCCGCCACCATTAGACCGATTACCTCCATGAACTGAGCCACAGACGGCTGAGCAATGGCATGAAGGATTCGACAAGCTTTTGAGAGTTTTGACTTCCTGACCTCCGTCAGAAAGATTTTCATTTCTACCGAATCTATTATTGTTCCCAGGAAGGGAACCCTTGTGACCGGTGACAGAGAACTCTTTTCTACGTTCACCTTCCACCCGTGAGACCTTAAAAATGCTAGAACAATAACCGTATGAGCCTTGGCTCTGGGAAGAGACGACGCCTGTATTAAGATGTCGTCTAGGTAAGGTGCTACTGCAATGCCCCGCGGTCTTAGTACCGCTAGAAGGGACCCTAGCACCTTTGTGAAAATTCTTGGAGTGGTGGCCAACCCGAAAGGAAGGGCCACAAACTGGTAATGCTTGTCCAGAAAGGCGAATCTTAGGAACTGATTTTTGTGGATTGGAATATGCAGGTATTCATCCTTTAGGTCCACAGAAGTCATGTATTGACCCTCCTGGATCATAGGCAGAATTGTTCGAATTGTTTCCATCTTGAATGATGGAACTCTGAGAAATTTGTTTGGGATTTTTAAGTCCAGAATTTGCCTGAACGTTCCCTCCTTTTTGGGAACTACAAACAGGTTTGAGTAAAAACCCAGTCCTTGTTCTGCTTTTGGAACTGGGTGAAACACTCCCATTTTGAAAAGGTCTTCTACGCAATGTAAGAATGCCTGTCTCTTTGTCTGGTCTGAAGACAAGCGAGAAATGTGAAACCTTCCCTTTGGGGGAAGGTCCTTGAATTCTAGGAGATACCCCTGAGAGACAATCTCTAAAGCCCAGGGGTCTGGGACATCTCTTGCCCAAGCCTGAGCAAAGAGAGAGAGTCTACCCCCACCAGATCCGGTCCCGGATCGGGGGCTATCCTTTCATGCTGATTTGGTTGGAGCAGCAGGCTTCTTGGCCTGTTTCCCCTTGTTCCAGCCTTGCAATGGTTTCCATGCTGGCTTGGGCTGGGAAGTGTTACCCTCTTGTCTAGAGGCTTGAGAGTTAGAAGCTGGTCCGTTCCTGAAGTTGCGAAAGGAACGAAAATTAGACTTATTCTTTGCTTTGAAAGGCCTATCCTGTGGAAGTGCATGGCCCTTTCCCCCAGTGATGTCTGAAATAATCTCTTTCAACTCTGGCCCGAATAGGGTCTTACCCTTGAAAGGAATATTAAGCAATTTTGTTTTTGACGACACATCCGCCGACCAAGATTTTAGCCAAAGAGCTCTGCGCGCCACTATTGCAAAACCTGAATTTTTCGCCGCTAATTTAGCTAATTGAAAAGCGGCATCTAAAATAAAAGAATTAGCCAACTTCAGTGCGTGAATTCTGTCCATGACTTCATCATATGGAGTCTCCCTCTGTAGTCAATTTTCTAGTTCATCGAACCAAAAAGACGCCGCAGTGGTGACAGGAATAATGCACGAAATTGGTTGAAGAAGAAAACCTTGCTGAACAAAAATTTTCTTAAGCAATCCTTCTAATTTTTTATCCATCGGATCTTTAAAAGCGCAACTGCCTCTATTGGAATAGTTGTGCGGTTAGCTAATGTTGAAACTGCCCCCTCTACCTTAGGAACCGTCTGCCATGCATCCCTTCCGGGGTCAACTAGGGGGAACATTTTCTTAAATATAGGAGGGGGAACAAAAGGAACACCTGGCTTCTCCCACTCCTTAGTCACTATATCCGCCACCCTCTTGGGTATCGGAAAAGCATCAGCGTGCACTGGGACCTCTAAGAATTTGTCCATTTTGCACAATTTCTCTGGAATCACCAAAGGATCACAATCATCAAGAGTAGCTAGCACCTCCTTAAAGGGACAGTTCACCCAAAAACTTTCTCCCCTTTAAATTATTCCCAATGATCCTTTTTACCTGCTAGAGTGTATTAAATTGGTTGCAAGTAGCTCCTTTACTCATATTTCAGCATTTGAAATAGCTGATTTAGCTTGTGGTTTCCCAACCTATACTGAAAGTTTTGATACTGGCGTATACGCTATTGACAAGCCTAAGTAAACACAGCCAGCAGAAGAGATTACTCTCCCAGTGGGATGCAGGATAGTTAAGTAATAAAATGATAATTTTCCATTGTTCTCTTTATGTATTAAGCTTTGGTGTTCCAGACAAATATAAGATAAGGAAGCTAGTCTGTGTACATAAAAGTGATAACATAATGAGATCTGATATTACCTGAAGCTCAACCCATTGTAATAGGCTGTGGTTTCAAAGCACAAAACCAGCTACTTCAGATACACAAATAAACCCGAAAATGCAATTTCTCAAATATTTTATACTCTGCAGTTGGTATAACAAGTCATTTAAAATACATTTATCGAAAAACAATTTTACAGTGTACTGTCCCTTTAAGCAGAACGGAGGTGTTCTAGCTTAAATTTGAATGCAACTATATCAGGCTCTGCCTGCTGAGAAATCTTTCCTGTGTCAGAAATTTCTCCTTCAGACAGGCCCTCCCTCACCGCCAAATCAGATTGATGTGAGGGCATAATAGATAAATTATCCTCAGCGTCTGCTTGCTCATCCTCTGTATTTAAAACTGAGCAATCGCGTTTTCTAGGAAAAGCTGGCAGTTTGGATAAAAAAGCTGCTAGTGAATTATCCATTACTGCTGCTAATTGCTGCATAGTAACCGCCATTGGCGCGCTAGATGTACTAGGTATCGCTTGCGTGGGCAATGCTGGAGTTGACACAGAAGGAGAGGATGATGAACTATCCCCACTACCTTCATTTAAAGAATCATCTTGGGCAACATTTTTAAATGTGACAGTACTGTCCTTAATTTGTTTGGACCCTATGGCACACTTCGCACAAACATGTAATGGTGGAACCACCTTGGCCTCCATACACACAGAACATAGGCTATCTGAAGGCACAGACATGTTAGACAAACTTAGGCAGCTTTTTAATGCAAGAAAAGTAATTTTATACAAAACCGTTACTGTCTCTTTAAATAATAAAGGAGCACACTTTATTACTGAAACGTCAGAAAAACATCAAAGAAATATCCGATCTTTCTGAAATTTTCACCGTAGTGTCTCAAAGCCTTGAAAGTATTGCACAACAATTTTCAGACCAATTGACCCTTAAAGGGACAGTATACTGTAAAATAGTTTTTCCCTTAATTTTACCAACTGCAGAGTAAAAAATGTATGAAAATTAGCTTTTTAAGGCTTATTTGTGTATATTAAAGCTCTGATTTTGTGTTTTGAAGCCACAACCTAATAAAATGGGTTGAGCTTGTAGATATAATCCGATCTCATTACTGTATCACATTGTGTAAATATAGCTGCTTCCTTATCTTATATCTGTCCTTAAAACAATCACCAATACTTTGAGAGAACAATGGAAAATCAACATTTTATTACCTTATCTCTGCTATATCACACTGGGAGTGTAATTTCTTCTGCTGGCTGTGTTTACAAAGCTTATCTATAGCTGGTACGCGCGGCCACAAACTTTCAGAATAGGTGGGGATACCACATGCTAAATCAACAATTTCAAATGCCAATATAAGGGTAAAGGAGCTACTTGTAAACAATTTAATACACTCCAGGAAGTAACGTGGATCATTGGGAACAAATTAAAGGGGAGATTTTTTTTGAGTAAACTGTCCCTTTAAATGCCCAAACCGGAGCTAATAACAGCAATTAACCGGTTAATACACTACCGTCCCCTGCCACAGTCTCCACCGCAGCTTTTACCTTCCTTATGGGATAACCAAAAACTAAATAAACCTCTTATAAGTCCTTTTCTAAGCCTCTTGACCTTCCACATGAAGCTGCATGAACCTCCTGATGAAAAGCAACTGCGCAACTTAGGCGCGAAAATGAGGCCTCCGCCCTCTGCATTCCAGAGTGAAGGGGCCTTTCTGACAAAATTAGGTGTCTAAACGGCTGCCAGGCGCAAATAACATACCCAAAAGTGTTTTTTAAAGCTTGAAAAAACACTTCAAAGTCACATAAACATGATAAAAAATAAACGACTTAGCCCACAATAGTGTCAACCAGCATAGAGCCCAAATTATAAGCCTTAATTCTGTTACTGAGTCTAAGAAAATGGCTTACCTATCCCAGAAGGGATAACTGACAGTCTTCTAGCATTACTTGGTCTTGTTAGAAAAGTGACTGATCATACCTGAAGCAGATAAGCCTGCAAACTGTTCCCCCTTGAAAGTTCTCTGGTTTAACACTCCTGCGTGGGAACAGCAATCGATTTTAGTTACTGGTTATAAAATCATACTCCTCTTTAACAGAAATCTTCTTCATTTTCTGTTGCAGAGTAAATAGTACAAACCGGCACTATTTTATAATAACAAACTCTTGATAGAAGAAATAAAAAACTACAACTAACACCACATACTCTTTACCACCCCCGTGGAGATGCTACTTGTACAGAGCGGCAAAGAGAATGACTGGGGGGCGGAGCTAGAGGGGGAGCTATATGGACAGCTCTGCTGTTGTGCTTTCTTTGCCACTTCCTGTAGGGAATGAGAATATCCCACAAGTAAGGATGAAGCCGTGGACCGGACACACCAATGTAGGAGAAATCCGCTTCCCAGTTCTCTACTCCTGGGATATAGATCGCTGATAGATGGCAAGAGTGAGTCTCCGCCCATCAGATTATCTTTGATACCTCTGTCATCGCTAGAGAACTCCTTGTTCCCCCCTGATGATTGATATGTGCCACAGTCGTGATATTGTCCGACTGGAATCTTATGAATTTGGCCGAAGCCAACTGAGGCCACATCTGAAGCGCGTTGAATATTGCTCTCAGTTCCAGAATATTGATTGGCAGTTGAGACTCCACCTGAGTCAACACACCGTGAGCCTTCAGGGAATCCCAGACTGCTTCCCAGCCCAGGAGGCTGGCGTCCATCGTCACTATTACCCAAGATGGCCTGCGGAAGCACATCCTCTGGGACAGATGATCCTGTGACAACCACCACAGAAGAGAGTCTCTGGTCTCTTGATCCAGATTTATCCGAGTAGATAAATTCGCATATTCCCCATTCCACTGTCTGAGCATGCACAGCTACAGTGGCCTGAGATGAAAGCGAGCAAACGGGATGATGTCCATTGCCGCTACCATTAATCCAATGACTTCCATACACTGATCCACTGATGGCCGAGGAATGGATTGAAGTGTTCGGCAAGTATTTAGAATTTTTCATTTTCTGACCTCCGTCAGAAAAATTTTCATGTGTACCGAGTCTATCTTGTTTGTGGCACTAGTGAACTCTTTTCTACATTCACTTTCCAACCGTGAGGTCTTAGAAATGACAACACGATGTCCGTGTGAGACTTGGTCAGATGATAAATCGACGCCTGGATCCAAATATCGTCCAGATAGGGCGCCACCGCTATGCCCCGCGGCCTGAGAACCGCTAGAAGGGACCCTAGGACCTTTGTGAAGATTCTGGGAGCTGTGGCCAACCCGAAAGGAAGAGCCACAAACTGATAATGTTTGTCCTGAAAAGCAAATCTTAGAAACTGATGATGATCCTTGTGGATAGGAATGTGAAGGTACGCATCCTTCAGGTCCACGGTGGTCATCTATTGACCCTCTTGGATCATTTCTGAAGGTTCCCTCTTTTTTGTGAACCACGAATAGCCCATTGTATAGCGGTCTTTTAAACAGCGTAAGAACGCCTCTCCTTTCGTCTGGTCCACAGACAAACGTGAAAACTCCCCCTTGGGAGAAAATCCTTGAATTCCAGCTGGTACCCCTGGGTCACAATTTCCAATACCTAGGGCTCCTGTACATCCCTTGCCCAAGCCTGAGCAAAGAGAGAGAGTCTGCCCCCTACTAGATCCGGTCCCGGATCGGGGGCTGCCCCTTCATGCTGTCTTGGTAGCAGCAGCGGGCTTCTTGGCTTGTTTACCTTTATTCCAGGCCTGGTTAGGTCTCCAGACCGACTTGGATTGAGAAAAATTCCCTTCCTGCTTAGTGGAGGAAGAGGAAGCAGAGGGTACTCCTTTAAAATTTCGAAAGGAACGAAAATTATTTTCTTTACCCCTCATCTTGAGAGAGACTTGTCTTGAGGTAGGGCGTGACCCTTACCTCCAGTAATGCCAGAGATGATTTCCTTCAGCTCAGGCGCAAATAGGGTCTTACCCTTGAAGGGAATAGATAAAAGCTTAGATTTAGAAGATACGTCAGCAGACCACGATTTTAGCCATAACGCTCTGCGCGCCAGGATGGCGAGGCCTGCGTTTTTTGCCGCTAAATTTGAAAAGCAGCATCAGTAATAAATGAATTGGCTAGTTTAAGAG
Organism: Bombina bombina; assembly: GCF_027579735.1. Lineage (NCBI taxonomy): Eukaryota > Metazoa > Chordata > Amphibia > Anura > Bombinatoridae > Bombina > Bombina bombina. The sequence continues at coordinate 1,003,184,798 of NC_069502.1, read as the reverse complement.
CCTTTATTCCGTCTAAAATGTCCTCTAAAGTCGTCCTACCTTCAGGGACTCCTCCAGGGCGTCAAACCAAAAGGCAGCTGCAGTAGTTACTGGAACAATGCAGGCTGTAGGTTGTAAGAGAAACCCATGGTGAACAAATAGCTTCTTTAGAAGGCCCTATAATTTTTTATCCATAGGGTCTTTAAAAGCACAACTGTCCTCAATAGGTATAGTTGTACACTTAGCTAGAGTAGATATAGCTCCCTCCACCTTAGGGACCAATTGCCAGGAGTCCCGTATGGTGTCAGATATAGGGAACATTTTCTTATGAGGGGGAGAAAACGGTATACCTGGTCTGTCCTATTTCCTTTTAACAATTTCCGAAATTCCCTTAGGAACCGGAAAAAACAACTGTGTAAGTAGGGACCTCTAGATACTTGTCCATCTTACACAATTTTTCTGGGGGAATTGTGATAGGGTCACAATCATCCAGAGTCGCCAAAACCTCCCTGAGCAACAGGCGGAGGTGTTCAAGTTTAAATTTAAAGGATGTGACATCCGAATCTGTCTAAGGTAATACATTTCCCTCAGACAGCAATTCCCTGACCCCTAAATCAGAGCACTGAGAGGGTACATTGGAAATGGCCAGTAAGGCATCAGAGGGTTCAGTATCTACATTAATACCTGGCCTACTGCGTTCACTATGCAAAACTGTCAGTTTAGATAATACCTCTAAGGGTAGTTGACATAACTTCAGCCATATCTTGCAGAGTAAAAGAATTAGACGCACTAGAAGTACTTGGCGTCGCTTGGGTAGGCGTTAAAAGTTGTGACACATGGGGAGAATTAAATGGCATATCCTGATTCTCTTCAGACTGAGAATCATCCTTAGACACACTTTCTTTATTTAAAATGTTTTTACAGTGTAAGGCCCTTTCATTACAAGAAGGACACAATCTAAGAGGGGTTCCACAATGGCTTCTAAACACATAGAACACTGACTCTCTTCAATGTCAGACATGTTGAACAGACTAACAACAACAATACCAGTCGCTAAACCCTTTATTATATTTGAAAAAAAACAAATTTATCAAAAACGGGAACTGGGCCTTTAAGAAATAAAAAACGTACACTTTTTTTCCCCAAAATTGCTCAAAAAGTTATAGAACTGCTCAGTTTTAACAGTATAGGTCCTAAAGTGCAATTGAATATTGCACCACAAGTAATCAGGACAATCAAACCTCTATTTTAGGTTAATGTAACCTAAAAACGTTATGGAGACAAGTTTTCTAAAACTGCCCTGCACCTCGCCACAGCTCTGCTGTGGCACCTACCTGCCCTCAATTAGTAAACCAACGATCCGGTACCTGCCCTCAATTAGTAAACCAACTTGTCCTTCCAAATCTGGGCCCAACCGGAGCTGATGGCTGCTGTTTTCAGAAAGAACTAACTGCGCACTAGAAGCGCCAAAAAGAAGCTCCGCCCATCATGGACGACGTCCTGCCTGCTTCAGTAACCGCATGGGAAGCGGTTTTAGCACAGCCATGAGGGATATCAAAGTGAAACACGTAAACAAACATAGCCATGTTAACCCCAGAATCGCAAACATTACCAGCCATGAACTGTTTTATATAAAAATTAAAATGTTAGGCTGGCCCAGTGTCTAATAATCAGCCCTGAATTTTTTTTGCATCATGACAAAGTTAAACTCCATAGGTTTTCAGTACCACCCTGTTACACATAGGTCTACTGCTTACCCCTTCCCAATTTGGGAAACATGTCAGCCAATTCTGATATACTATAGTCTCTTCAGAATAAATGACTGCACATACCTCAATGCTGCTTGTAGCATGAAAATGTTCCCCACACTGAAGATGTCTCCTGTACTCCTCAGCAACTCTGTGGGAACCGACACGGATCTTAGTGACATCTGCTAAGATCATCAGCCTCATGGCAGTAATCTTCTATCTCCTGCCTGAGGAAAAATAGTACTCTCCGGTACCATTTAAAATAAAAAAACTTCTTGATTGAAGGACTAAAAAACTATTATTCTATCACCACTTTCACTTTACCCTTGCTATTACTAGCATAGGCAAAGAGAATGACTGGGGGTGGAGTCAAGGGAGAAGCTATATAGACAGCTCTGCTGTGGTGCTCTTTGCCACTTCCTGTTAGCAGGAGGATAATATCCCACAAGTAAGGATGAATCCGTGGACTTGTCGTATCTTGTAGAAGAAATTAGAAGATTGTCATCCCTTAGACTTGTTCTTCTTATCTTGCGGTAGGAAGGCACCCTTGCCTCCAGTAACCGTAGAAATAATGGAGTCCAGGCCTAGACTAAATAAAATATTTCCCTTGAAGGGAAGAGAAAGGAGTCTGGACTTAGAAGTCATATCCGCAGACCAAGACTTCAACAAGAGCACCCGGCGGGCTAGAACCGCAAAACCAGAGGCCTTTGCATTGAGGCGAATAATTTGCATGTTTGCATCACAGATAAAAGAATTAGCAATTCTCAGAGCTTTAATTCTGTCTTGAATATCCTCGAGGGGAGACTCCACCTCAATGAGTTCCGACAAAGAGTCGCACCAGTAGGTAGCCGCTCCAGGAAACCTTGGCAATTGCAGCCGCCGGTTGAAACAAAAATCCCTTATTTTGAAACATCTTTCTCAGAAAGGTTTCCATTTTCTTATCCATCGGCTCTCTGAACAAAGAACTATCCTCAAGAGGTATAGTAGAACGTTTACCAAGCTTAGCACCATCCACCTTAGGAATGGGGCCCCACAAATCCAGTTGAGAGTCCGTAATCAGGAACAACTTTTTAAAAGTAAACGAGGGGGAAAAGGAAGAACCAATTCTTTCCCATTCGTTCTTAATGTTCACCATCTTAACCGGCACAGGAAAAGAAAGTAAATTTCCTGTCTTCGTAAACTCTGTCTAATTTAGGTATCTGGAACCTCTAACGTAGACAGAACCTCCTTTAATAAAAAACGCAAATGCTCAATTTTAAATCTAAAGGATGTTTCCTCCGCAGCAGGAGGCTTAGATGCTAAGGACTACGACCCAGAAAGTTCACCCTCTGAAGCTACAGAGGTAAACTCATCATCGGATAACTGGGACATAATAGCTAAATCCGATAAATATTTAGATTATTCCGGGTCAGGTGAGCTATGTTTAACCTTTCTCTTGAGTTTGTTAGAGCAAGGTAATGCACTGAGGGCCGCAGACACCGCCGTTTGTAACTGTGCGGCAAAGTCTGCAGAAAGAAGGCCCCCTCTGGATGGAAGATTAGATGTGCTACAGGGAACTGCATGTGGAGTGGATAATGTAGCAAGGGTAGTAATCTCACGGGATGCCGAGTTCTGAGAGGAAGGCAGCTCAGAGGGACTAAGAGCCTTAGCAGGTTCGTCTCCCTTCTTAGACTTTATAACTGTGTTAAGGCATGTGGAACATAATTTAATGGGCGGTAAAACCACGGCCTCCTCACAATATAAACAGGTATGATTTAGTACAGAAGTTGTACCTTCTAACATGTCAGAGTCCTCCATAGCTCAGGTTATACCCACAGAAGGACACAAATAAAAACTTTTTTTATTATAGAAAACTGCACCTTTATACTCCCAATGGCTGGGGCACTCACCACCTCCTAGAACCAGACAGTTAACAAAGGAAACGCTCTCCTCAGGTTCAAGTCACAGCCAGAATGGAGGAAATGAACATAGACCACACCCGGTCACATGGAGTGCAAGACAGTACTTCCCCTGTTATTACAAGTACAGCAAGTAATAGGAGCTGTGCAACACTTTAAAAAATGAAAGTGAAACTTAAAAGTGAAACCTGTTTGTTCCAGCCAAAAACACAGTCTATCAGGAAAAAATTCACACAAAGCAGCATGTAAATAATTAATACACTGATTAATTAACCTCAACTGTTAAATAAACCCCCTTCAGAGGATATTAACCCTGGATCCTATCAAGGTATAAAGGAGCCACACTGTGACCCTGTTATAGCGTTTTATGTGTAAAAATTGAAACGATCTTACCTCCAGGTGGAACAGAACACAGCCTCTCAAGTGTGACAGTATTATAGCAGTGCTTTCGACATGAACTTGAGTGAGAGAAAGCAGGCAGTAAAACTTGTCAACACAGATAGATTAGGAGCTGTTGGCAGTAGACTGGATGGTTTCGCAGAAAAACTTTCCCTGCATCTCCAGACTCTAACTTTCATCAATACTATCACTGAGAGGTTGACATGACTACTTAAAACTCCAGTCCTATCTCGAAGGGCAGATACCCTTTTTCAGGACTCTCCGAATCTTCTGACACTTCTCTGCCACCTCCTAACGTGACGAAAGGCAAAGAATGACTTGGGTAATGAGGAAGTTGGAAGATATATTTAAGCCTTTGGCTGGGGTGTCTTTGCCTCCTCCTGGTGGCCAGGTGTTGTATTTCCCAACAGTAACGAATAAAGCCGTGGACTCTCCCTATCTTAGGAAGGAAAAAAGCATGTGATAAGGGGCTGTCCCAATGTCATAGAAACAGGCAGAAATTAAGAAGTTTAAATGTTATAAAAGTATACTAATCTAACAATGTTGGTTTTGCAAAGCAGGGGAATGGGTAGTAAAGGCATTATCTATCTTTTTAAACAATAAAAAAATGTTATTACCCATTCCCAGTTTTGCATAACCAACACTGTTATATTACTATACTTTTTACCTCTCTGATTGCCTTGTATCTATGCCTCTGCAAACTGCCCCCTTAGTGCTTTTGATAGACTTGCATTTTAGCTCGACAGGGCATGAGCACAATGTTATCTATATGGAAAACATGAACTAGCGCTGTCTAGCTGTGGAAAACTGTCAAAATGCAGTGAGATAAGAGGTGGCCTTCAAGGGCTTAGAAATTAGCATATGAGCATACCTAGTTTTAGCTTTCAATAAAGAATACCAATAGAACAAAGCAGATTTGATGATAAAAGTAAATTGTAAAGTTTTTTAAAAATTACATGCCCTATCTAAATCATGAAAGTTTAACTTTGACTAGACTTTCCCTTTAAATACAATTAAAAACCTGACCCATTAGACACAAGCAATCAATGAATAAATTCTGCTTTTAGCCAGAAATGTATCTAAGCCATTTTAAAATGCATCTATCTAAGGTACTGCTATACACTGCCAACTTAGGCAAGGTGTTCCACAATATGCTCTTACAATGAAAAGAAAAAAAAAAGTTTACATTGCTGGAGAATAATTCTCCTTTCCTCTAGCCTAATGGACAATAAAGGGATAAGTTATCTTTTTAAACAATAACAATTTTCGAGTAGACTGTCCCTTTAAATTGTCACTAACAATTGCCTTGGAATAAAACATAATTTATGCTTACCTGATAAATTCCTTTCTTCTGTAGTGTGATCAGTCCACGGGTCATCATTACTTCTGGGATATTACTCCTCCCCAACAGGAAGTGCAAGAGGATTCACCCAGCAGAGCTGCATATAGCTCCTCCCCTCTACGTCACTCCCAGTCATTCGACCAAGGACCAACGAGAAAGGAAAGGCCAAGGGTGAAGTGGTGACTGGAGTATAAATTAAAAAATATTTACCTGCCTTAAAAACAGGGCGGGCCGTGGACTGATCACACTACAGAAGAAAGGAATTTATCAGGTAAGCATAAATTATGTTTTCTTCTGTTAAGTGTGATCAGTCCACGGGTCATCATTACTTCTGGGATACCAATACCAAAGCAAAAGTACACGGATGACGGGAGGGATAGGCAGGCTCTTTATACAGAAGGAACCACTGCCTGAAGAACCTTTCTCCCAAAAATAGCCTCCGATGAAGCAAAAGTGTCAAATTTGTAAAATTTGGAAAAAGTATGAAGCGAAGACCAAGTTGCAGCCTTGCAAATCTGTTCAACAGAGGCCTCATTCTTGAAGGCCCAAGTGGAAGCCACAGCTCTAGTAGAATGAGCTGTAATTCTTTCAGGAGGCTGCTGTCCAGCAGTCTCATAAGCTAAACGAATTATGCTACGAAGCCAAAAAGAAAGAGAGGTAGCGGAAGCTTTTTGACCTCTCCTCTGCCCAGAGTAAATGACAAACAGAGAAGACGTTTGTCGAAATTCCTTAGTTGCCTGTAAGTAAAATTTTAGAGCACGGACTACATCCAGGTTGTGCAGTAGACGTTCCTTCTTTGAAGAAGGATTTGGGCATAAAGAAGGAACAACAATCTCTTGATTGATATTCCTGTTAGTAACTACCTTAGGTAAGAACCCAGGTTTAGTACGCAGGACTACCTTATCCGAATGAAAAATCAAATAAGGAGAATCACAATGTAAGGCTGATAATTCAGAGACTCTTCGAGCCGAGGAAATAGCCATTAAAAATAGAACTTTCCAAGATAACAACTTTATATCAATGGAATGAAGGGGTTCAAACGGAACGCCCTGTAAAACATTAAGAACAAGGTTTAAACTCCATGGTGGAGCAACAGTTTTAAACACAGGCTTAATCCTGGCCAAAGCCTGACAAAAAGCCTGGACGTCAGGAACTTCTGACAGACGTTTGTGTAACAGAATGGACAGAGCTGAGATCTGTCCCTTTAATGAACTAGCAGATAAACCCTTTTCTAAACCTTCTTGTAGAAAAGACAATATCCTAGGAATCCTAACCTTACTCCAAGAGTAACCTTTGGATTCACACCAATATAGGTATTTACGCCATATCTTATGGTAAATCTTTCTGGTAACAGGTTTCCTAGCCTGTATTAAGGTATCAATAACTGACTCAGAAAACCCACGTCTTGATAAAATCAAGCGTTCAATTTCCAAGCAGTCAGCTTCAGAGAAGTTAGATTTTGATGTTTGAAGGGACCCTGTATCAGAAGGTCCTGTTTCAGAGGTAGAGACCAAGGTGGACAGGATGACAAGTCCACCAGGTCTGCATACCAAGTCCTGCGTGGCCACGCAGGTGCTATTAGAATCACTGATGCTCTCTCTTGTTTGATTCTGGCAATCAATCGAGGAAGTAACGGGAAGGGTGGAAACACGTAAGCCATCCTGAAGTCCCAAGGTGCTGTCAGAGCATCTATCAGGACTGCTCCTGGATCCCTGGATCTGGACCCGTAACGAGGAAGCTTGGCGTTCTGTCGAGACGCCATGAGATCTATCTCTGGTTTGCCCCAACGTCGAAGTATTTGGGCAAAGACCTCCGGATGAAGTTCCCACTCCCCCGGATGAAAAGTCTGACGACTTAAGAAATTCGCCTCCCAGTTCTCCACTCCCGGGATGTGGATTGCTGACAGGTGGCAAGAGTGAGACTCTGCCCAGCGAATTATCTTTGATACTTTCATCATAGCTAGGGAGCTTCTTGTCCCTCCCTGATGGTTGATGTAAGCTACAGTCGTGATGTTGTCCGACTGAAACCTGATGAACCCCCGAGTTGTCAACTGGGGCCAAGCCAGGAGGGCATTGAGAACTGCTCTCAATTCCAGAATGTTTATTGGCAGGAGACTCTCCTCCTGACTCCATTGTCCCTGAGCCTTCAGAGAATTCCAGACGGCACCCCAACCTAGAAGGCTGGCGTCTGTTGTTACAATTGTCCAATCTGGTCTGCTGAATGGCATCCCCCTGGACAGATGTGGCCGAGAAAGCCACCATAGAAGAGAATTTCTGGTCTCTTGATCCAGATTCAGAGAAGGGGATAAGTCTGAGTAATCCCCATTCCACTGACTTAGCATGCACAGTTGCAGTGGTCTGAGGTGTAAGCGTGCAAAGGGTACTATGTCCATTGCCGCTACCATTAAGCCGATTACCTCCATGCATTGAGCCACTGACGGGTGTTGAATGGAATGAAGGGTGCGGGAAGCACTTTGAAGTCTTGTTAGCCTGTCCTCTGTCAGGTAAATCTTCATTTCTACAGAATCTATAAGAGTCCCCAGGAAGGGAACTCTTGTGAGTGGAACGAGTGAACTTTTCTTTTCGTTCACCTTCCATCCATGTGACCTTAGAAATGCCAGCACTAACTCTGTATGAGACTTGGCAGTTTGAAAGCTTGAAGCTTGTATCAGAATGTCGTCTAGGTATGGAGCTACCGAGATTCCCCGCGGTCTTAGTACCGCCAGAAGAGCACCCAGAACCTTTGTGAAGATTCTTGGAGCTGTAGCCAATCCGAATGGAAGAGCCACAAACTGGTAATGCCTGTCTAGGAAGGCAAACCTTAGGTACCGATAATGATCTTTGTGAATCGGTATGTGAAGGTAAGCATCTTTTAAATCTACAGTGGTCATGTACTGACCCTCTTGGATCATAGGTAAAATTGTCCGAATAGTCTCCATCTTGAACGATGGAACTCTTAGGAATTTGTTTAGGATCTTTAAGTCCAGGATTGGTCTGAAAGTTCCCTCTTTTTTGGGAACCACAAACAGATTTGAGTAAAACCCCTGTCCCTGTTCCGATCGTGGAACTGGATGGATTACTCCCATTAACAAGAGCTCTTGTACGCAGCGTAGAAACGCCTCTTTCTTTGTCTGGATTGTTGACAATCTTGACAGATGAAATCTCTCTCTTGGAGGAGAGTATTTGAAGTCCAGAAGGTATCCCTGAGATATTATCTCTAGCGCCCAGGGATCCTGAACATCTCTTGCCCAAGCCTGGGCGAAGAGAGAAAGTCTGCCCCCCACTAGATCCGATCCCGGATCGGGGGCCCTCAATTCATGCTGTTTTAGGGGCAGCAGCAGGTTTCCTAGTCTGCTTGCCCTTGTTCCAGGACTGGTTAGGTTTCCAGCCTTGTCTGTAGCGAGCAACAGCTCCTTCCTGTTTTGGTGCAGAGGAAGTTGATGCTGCTCCTGCTTTGAAATTACGAAAGGAACGAAAATTAGACTGTCTAGTCTTGGCTTTGGCTTTGTCCTGAGGCAGGGCATGGCCTTTACCTCCTGTAATGTCAGCGATAATCTCTTTCAACCCGGGCCCGAATAAGGTCTGCCCTTTGAAAGGTATATTAAGCAATTTAGACTTAGAAGTAACATCAGCTGACCAGGATTTTAGCCACAGCGCCCTGCGTGCCTGAATGGCGAATCCTGAATTCTTCGCCGTAAGTTTAGTAAGATGTACTACGGCCTCCGAAATGAATGAATTAGCTAGTTTAAGGACTCTAAGCCTGTCCGTAATGTCGTCCAGAGTAGCTGAACCAATGTTCTCTTCCAGAGACTCAATCCAGAATGCCGCTGCAGCCGTGATCGGCGCAATGCATGCAAGGGGTTGCAATATAAAACCTTGTTGAACAAACATTTTCTTAAGTTAACCCTCTAATTTTTTATCCATTGGATCTGAAAAAGCACAGCTATCCTCCACCGGGATAGTGGTACGCTTAGCTAAGGTAGAAACTGCTCCCTCCACCTTAGGGACCGTTTGCCATAAGTCCCTTGTGGTGGCGTCTATTGGAAACATTTTTCTAAATATCGGAGGGGGTGAGAACGGCACACCGGGTCTATCCCACTCCTTAGTAACAATTTCAGTAAGTCTCTTAGGTATAGGAAAAACCTCAGTACTCGTCGGTACCGCAAAATATTTATCCAACCTACACATTTTCTCTGGTATTGCAACTGTGTTACAATCATTCAGAGCCGCTAACACCTCCCCTAGTAATACACGGAGGTTTTCCAGTTTAAATTTAAAATTTTAAATATCTGAATCCAGTCTGTTTGGATCAGAACCGTCACCCACAGAATGAAGCTCTCCGTCCTCATGTTCTGCCACCTGTGACGCAGTGTCTGACATGGCCCTAATATTATCAGCGCACTCTGTTCTCACCCCAGAGTGATCACGCTTACCTCTTAGCTCTGGTAATTTAGCCAAAACCTCAGTCATAACAGTAGCCATATCCTGTAATGTGATTTGTAATGGCCGCCCAGATGTACTCGGCGCTACAATATCACGCACCTCCCTCTGAGCGGGAGATGTAGGTACTGACACGTGAGGCGAGTTAGTCGGCATAACTCTCCCCTCGTTGTTTGGTGAAATTTGTTCAATTTGTACAGATTGACTTTTATTTAAAGTAGCATCAATACAATTAGTACATAAATTTCTATTGGGCTCCACTTTGGCATTGCAACAAATGACACAGGTATCATCCTCTGAATCAGACATGTTTAACACACTAGCAAATAAACTTGTAACTTGGAAATACAATTCAATTAGAATAATATTAAAACGTACTGTGCCTTTAAGAAGCACAGAAGATCTATGACAGTTGAAAATTAATAAATTGAAACAGTTATAGCCTCAATCCTTGTAAATAACACAACTTTAGCAAAGGTTTAATCCCATTAGCAAAGATAACAAATTCTGAAAGCAGGAAACAAATTACAGAATAAACGTTTTTTATCTCAGTCAAACTATAATTCTCACAGCTCTGCTGAGAGAAATTACCTCCCTCAAAATAAGTTTTGAAGACCCCTGAGCTCTGTAGAGATGAACCGGATCATGCAGGGAATACAATGAGTTGCTGACTGAAATATTTGATGTGTAGAAAAAGCGCCAAAAAACGGCCCCTCCCCCTCACACACAGCAGTGAGGGAGAACAGAAACTGTCAGAAAACAGATTAAGCAACTGCCAAGTGGAAAAATAGTGCCCAAACATTTATTCACTCAGTACCTCAGTAAATGAAAACGATTTTACATTCCAGCAAAAACGTTAAACATAATCTCTAGTTATTAAACAGCTTTATGTATTTCTTACAGTGTAATTCTAGTGAAGTACCATTCCCCAGAATACTGAAGTGTAAAGTATACATACATGACATTATATCGGTATGGCAGGATTTTCTCATCAATTCCATTGTCAGAAAATAAAAACTGCTACATACCTCTATGCAGATTCATCTGCCCGCTGTCCCCTGATCTGAAGTTTACCTCTCCTCAGATGGCCGAGAAACAGCAATATGATCTTAACTACTCCGGCTAAAATCATAACAAAAACTCTGGTAGATTCTTCTTCAAACTCTGCCAGAGAGATAATAACACACTCCGGTGCTATTTTAAAATAACAAACTTTTGATTGAAGATATAAAACTAAGTATAATCACCATAGTCCTCTCACACATCCTATCTAGTCGTTGGGTGCAAGAGAATGACTGGGAGTGACGTAGAGGGGAGGAGCTATATGCAGCTCTGCTGGGTGAATCCTCTTGCACTTCCTGTTGGGGAGGAGTAATATCCCAGAAGTAATGATGACCCGTGGACTGATCACACTTAACAGAAGAAACAGCTCTTCCGCTAACTCTGAATATGGGCCTTGAAAATACTTATATAAAAGTAATCATATAAAGTAAGAAGCGCCTTTTTTCTACAGTAGATAGATGCTGTCTGGCTAACGTGTTGATAAATACTCTGCAACACATAACGCTCATACAGAGGAAGCAGCATAAACCCTGATCTGCTTCTGGTTTTTAAAATTAAAATAAATCTGTTACCTCCATTCCCAGAGCACAAAGCAGAGCACCAACAGCTAAATCAGTCCTACATTGGGGCTGTTGCTACATGGCTGGTTTATGTTGTCACTTACACTTATAATCAGGGATATGGATCTGACTCCATATATTTGAACTTGTATGTCCAATAAAGGGTGTTGTCAATAAGTATAGCACCTCTGCAACATTTGCAACCCTAGAAGATCCAAATGAGTTTTCAAAATAGACCCATATGAGCATAAGTGAATTTCGGTTGGTTAACCACTTTCTCAATCTTGTATGTGTTTATCTCAACCACAAATGTGTTTTACAGTCTGGCAATGGGATTGTGTATCCTGAAGCAAGTTATACATTGCAATAACGAAGGATCTGGTGGGATCTCTCTTGAAGAACAACACACAAACTTATTAAGGTAAATGACTGCTGATATTAGGGGAGCTGGGTTTATGTAACACAGCTCCTACAAATTTACACCTGGTTCTTAAAGTGAAGGTAAAGTTACCTTGACGCTGATCCACAATCCAATTCTTTGTTAAAAATCAATAGAAGTGTCATTCATAATTTTTTTACATTTTTATTCTAAATCCAGTAATCTCCATTTTAATTCCCTATTTTCCACTCGGCAAAAACAACCCGTTTTTTTTAATCTCTTGGTCACGTTTTTAGATCAGCCACTCTGGTTGTTAAGCGGCCGTGACCCCACGTCATCTGCCTACTTGATGAAATGCGCATGCGCTAAAGGCTAATTCTTCATCCAAGTAAATGCGCGTTCCCGTTTTGCGCATGCGTACTAGTTCTATTTTATGGCCGCATCTAGTGAATGGTTTAACTTGCTGAGGTATTGAACCATCTTACTGCCAAAACCTAGATTGGCTAACACATGCGCAGTTGATCGGAGGATCGTGAACGTGCATTGGAAACACGTATAGAGCGGGTGGGACAGCTCTATACGTCACTCATCAGAAAATCCAGTAATAGCGGTTGGTAGGAGTGAAGATAGCAACGGTATGGGTTTATATATATATATATATATATATATATATATATATATATATATATATATATATATATATATATATATATATATATATATATATATATATATATATATATGTGTTTTATTTCCCTAATATAGAATAATTTTTGAAAAAAAGTTAGCGATTATCTTATTATAGTATAGAATTATTGCTTTGTGTCTTCAACATGTTCCAAATTTACCTTCACTTTAAATTATTAGTTTGTTCTATGTCTCTGGATGTACTCAATGAGAGAGTCCAATGTATGTGTTATACATCTGTGGTACTTGTGCAAGCATATTAAATGCTATGTATTTTGCTGATGCATTGATCTTTTTATTATTTATTTATTTTTTATTTATTTAAAGGGACAGTATACACCAATTTTCATATAACTGCATGTAATAGACACTACTATAAAGAATAATATAAATAGATACTGATCTAAAAAATTTCAAAAAATGTACTTAGAAGCTTACAGCTTAGCACTATTGATGAGGTTAGTCTGGGACACCCACTGAAAGGAGCTGGAAAAACAAGAAAAGCAGACACTTCCCCCTACCCCCTCCCTGCTTATAGTGTAATGATTCCACAGCACCTTTCAATGTAAAATGTCCTTTATTAGCAACTCATGGACAGAATATTATGCGACGTTTCGGGAACGCAGTCCCTTAATCATGCATACCACATAGCACACGTGTACCTTTACTTAAAAGGTGTATCCAGCCAATCACTGGCCAGCTCAATAGACACATCCTACTTCACAATTTTTCTGCACAGGTTGTATTAACACTGCCATCTAGAGCATATGACAACTTTTAACTACAACAATTCATACTTAGGTATTATGGGTACTATCTATAATGTACTTGTACATAAAAAATTACAAATTCTAAAAACTTATGAATTCATACAAATATATAAAAATTCATTAATACACATATAGAGAGGCTGCTTTTTTTTTTTTTAAATCCCAATAATTACTTATGTATATACCTAGAGGAAGACCTGCTTATAAAAGACAGATAACTTAAAGGGATATGAAACCCAATTTTTTTTTCTTTCATGATCCAGATAAATAATACAATTTAAAAAAAAATTCTAATTTACTTCTATTATCTAATTTGTTTCATTCTCTTGGTATCATTTGTTGAAGGAGCAGCAATGCACTTATGATTTCTAACTGAACACATTGGTGAGCCAATCACAAGATATATATAGATAGATAGATAGATAGATAGATAGATAGATAGATAGATAGGATACACAGCCACCAATCAACAGCTAAAACCTAGGTTATCTGCTGCTCCTGAGCTTACATAGATAAAAACTTTTCAGCAAAAGGATAACAAGAGAAGGAAGCACATTAAATGACAGAAGTAAATTGAAAAGGTGTTTAAAATTGTATTCCCTATCTGAATCATAAAAGAAACTTTTGGGGTTTCATGCCCCTTTAAACAGGAGCCAGCAGGAGTCTGTAAACGCATGTATACTTCTGACACTGTGGGGCATGGTTAGGAGTCTCAAAATCAGAAAAATTTTATTAAAAAATGAAGCAAAACTATACATTTTTACAGAAACCCTCCCGGATGGGCTGAATAAATGGATCATCTACAAAACATTTAGGCAAAGAAAAATCTAATGTACAATGTCCCTTTAATATTTGTGAGTACCAATGTGCCAACATGGTGAGCTGGGAAATGTGCCAACACAGTTGGAAATCTTTGATTCCAATGCTGTTGTCATCTGACAAGACAAAAGTAACCAAGTAAATCCCTATTATGCTTTACAAAACACATTCTCTCAAACTAAACAAATCAAGTAGAAAACATCTAGACCGAGAGGCATTTTGTCAAGAACAATCTCTCTAAACCTAAAGCATTGAAAACAAGAAGAAAAAAAAAAAAAAACTACCACAATTCTACTGTAAAACCTTTATTTTTGTTTAATTGCCGAAAAATACAAAAAATTAGGGCTGTGTGATATGGGGGGGGGGGGGAAATCACGATTTTTTGATGAAATATCACGTTTGGATTTGCAATTTTTTTTAAAAAAAAAAAAACATACATTTTGCATTGAAAATGCATTAAACAATTCAAACAGTGGTTTGTTCTGCTTGCAGTTTGCACTGCAGAGTGGTGAATAGGCCAGAGAAAAGAGCACTGTCAGTCCGTCACCTTCTTTGTCTGTGCAAAACTAAGGACTGGAGCAACAAACCACAAGACAAGTAAAATACTGGTGGTAGCATTACATGCTGTGACACTGATGTGATGCTCCTGGAGGAGTGATCAGTACTGCATCTGGGCTGGACTGGAGCGTTTGTGTTACTGACCTGACATGTTAAAGGGACAGTCTAGTCAAAATTAAACTTTCATCATTCAGATAGCGCATGCAATTTTAACCCCTTAAGGGCCGGGCACTGCAGACAAAAACTTCCCCCAAAAAACAGAGCATTTTTAGTATTTTTGCCATCACTACACTTAAACAGAAATAGAGCTCTTTTTTTCTGCCTATCAAAACTATAAAAAATTTTTAGTAGACAACCCAAAGTATTAATTGAGGCCCATGTTAGTATATTTTATGCAAAATGCGATCAAGTAAAATAAATTGTTTACTTTTTCAAAATTTTAGGTTTCTCTCTGAAATGATTTACAAACAGCTTGTGCAATCATGGCACAAATGGTTGTAAAAGTTTCTCTGGGATCGCCTTTGTTCAGAAATAGCAGACATTTATGGCTTTGGCATTATTTTTAAGTAATTAGAAGGCCGCTAAATGCCACTGCGCACCACCCTTATTATGCCCAGCAGTTAAGGGGTTAAGTAGCTTGTAGGGTTAATTTTAGCTTTAGTGTAGAGATCAGTCTCACACCTGACACATCCCACCCCCTCATCCCTCCCTGACCCCACTCAAATAGCTCTCTTCCCTCCCCCACTTAACAATTGTCACCGCCATCTTAAGTAATGGCAGAAAGTCTGCCAGTATAAATATAAAAGGTGTGTTTTTGTTTTTTTAACAGCTCTCTAAGCCTCCCCCCTCGACCTATTGGCCACCTCTCTTAGGTACTGGTAAAAAAAATTGCCCCATTTTCTGTAGTGTAGCTGATCCCCCTCAATACCCTACCCCCTCCCCTTTCCAGATCCCTTTCCCAAAAAAATTTCCCCCTCCCTTTTCCACTCAGGAACAGTAAAGAACAGGATCTGGAACTCCCTCCAGCGATGGGCCGCCCACCCGCCTCCCTGCTATAGAGCCCGCCCACCAATGATCGGTACCATCAATGGCTGATGCAGAGAGGGCCACAGAGTGGCTCTCTCTTCATCGGTGGGTAAAAAAACTATTTTTTATGTAAGAACTTACCTGATAAATTAATTTCTTTCATATTAGCAAGAGTCCATGAGCTAGTGACGTATGGGATATACAATCCTACCAGGAGGGGCAAAGTTTCCCAAATCTCAAAATGCCTACAAATACACCCCTCACCACACCCACAATTCAGTTTAACGAATAGTCAAGTAGTAGGGTGAAAAAGAAAGGAGTAAAAAGGATCAAAGAAGGAATTTGGAAATAATTGTGCTTTATACAAAAAAATAACCACCATTAAAAGGGTGGGCCTCATGGACTCTTGCCAATATGAAATAAATGAATTTATCAGGTAAGTTCTTACATAAATTATGTTTTCTTTCATGTAATTAGCAAGAGTCCATGAGCTAGTGACGTATGGGATAGCAATACCCAAGATGTGGAACTCCCCGCAAGAGTCACTAGAGAGGGAGGGAAAAAATAAAAACAGCCATTTTTCACTGAAAAGAATTAATCCACAACCCAAAATATAAGTTTATTCTCATAAATGAACAGCTGCCTGAAGAACTTTTCTACCAAAAACTGCTTCCGAAGAAGCAAATGCATCAAAACGGTAGAATTTAGTAATAGTATGCTAAGAAGACCAAGTTCCTGCTTTGCAAATCTGATCAACTGAAGCTTCATTCTTAAAAGCCCACGAAGTGGAGACTGATCTAGTAGAATGAGATGTAATTCTCTGAGGCGGGGCTTGACCAGAATCCAAATAAGCTTGATGAATCTAAAGCTTTAACCATGATGCCAAGGAAACGGCAGAAGCCTTTTGACCTTTCCTAGAAACAGAAAAAATAACAGTCTTCCTTAAATATTTAGTAGTTTCAACATAATATTTCAGAGCTCTCACCACATCCAAAGAATGTAAAGATCTCTCTAAAGAATTCTTAGGATTAGAACACAAGGAAGGGACAACAATTTCTCTATTAATGTTGTTAGAATTCACAACCTTGGGTAAGAATTTAAATAAAGTCCGCAAAACATAATTTATGCTTACCTGATAAATTTCTTTCTTCTGTTGTGTGATCAGTCCACGGGTCATCATTACTTCTGGGATATAACTCCTCCCCAACAGGAAATGCAAGAGGATTCACCCAGCAGAGCTGCATATAGCTCCTTCCCTCTACGTCACTCCCAGTCATTCGACCAAGAATCAACGAGAAAGGAGAAACCAAGGGTGAAGTGGTGACTGGAGTATAATTTAAAAAATATTTACCTGCCTTAAAAAACAGGGCGGGCCGTGGACTGATCACACAACAGAAGAAAGAAATTTATCAGGTAAGCATAAAACAGAATTTATGTTTACCTGATAAATTTCTTTCTCCAACGGTGTGTCCGGTCCACGGCGTCATCCTTACTTGTGGGATATTCTCTTCCCCAACAGGAAATGGCAAAGAGCCCAGCAAAGCTGGTCACATGATCCCTCCTAGGCTCCGCCTACCCCAGTCATTCGACCGACGTTAAGGAGGAATATTTGCATAGGAGAAACCATATGGTACCGTGGTGACTGTAGTTAAAGAAAATAAATTATCAGACCTGATTAAAAAAACCAGGGCGGGCCGTGGACCGGACACACCGTTGGAGAAAGAAATTTATCAGGTAAACATAAATTCTGTTTTCTCCCACATAGGTGTGTCCGGTCCACGGCGTCATCCTTACTTGTGGGAACCAATACCAAAGCTTTAGGACACGGATGAAGGGAGGGAGCAAATCAGGTCACCTAAATGGAAGGCACCACGGCTTGCAAAACCTTTCTCCCAAAAATAGCCTCAGAAGAAGCAAAAGTATCAAACTTGTAAAATTTAGTAAAAGTGTGCAGTGAAGACCAAGTCGCTGCCCTACATATCTGATCAACAGAAGCCTCGTTCTTGAAGGCCCATGTGGAAGCCACAGCCCTAGTGGAATGAGCTGTGATTCTTTCGGGAGGCTGCCGTCCGGCAGTCTCGTAAGCCAATCTGATGATGCTTTTAATCCAAAAAGAGAGAGAGGTAGAAGTTGCTTTTTGACCTCTCCTTTTACCTGAATAAACAACAAACAAGGAAGATGTTTGTCTAAAATCCTTTGTAGCATCTAAATAGAATTTTAGAGCGCGAACAACATCCAAATTGTGCAACAAACGTTCCTTCTTTGAAACTGGTTTTGGACACAGAGAAGGTACGATAATCTCCTGGTTAATGTTTTTGTTAGAAACAACTTTTGGAAGAAAACCAGGTTTAGTACGTAAAACCACCTTATCTGCATGGAACACCAGATAAGGAGGAGAACACTGCAGAGCAGATAATTCTGAGACTCTTCTAGCAGAAGAAATCGCAACTAAAAACAAAACTTTCCAAGATAATAACTTAATATCAACGGAATGTAAGGGTTCAAACGGAACCCCCTGAAGAACTGAAAGAACTAAATTGAGACTCCAAGGAGGAGTCAAAGGTTTGTAAACAGGCTTGATTCTAACCAGAGCCTGAACAAAGGCTTGAACATCTGGCACAGCTGCCAGCTTTTTGTGAAGTAATACCGACAAGGCAGAAATCTGACCCTTCAGGGAACTTGCAGATAATCCTTTTTCCAATCCTTCTTGAAGGAAGGATAGAATCCTAGGAATCTTAACCTTGTCCCAAGGGAATCCTTTAGATTCACACCAACAGATATATTTTTTCCAAATTTTGTGGTAAATCTTTCTAGTTACAGGCTTTCTGGCCTGAACAAGAGTATCGATAACAGAATCTGAGAATCCTCGCTTCGATAAAATCAAGCGTTCAATCTCCAAGCAGTCAGCTGGAGTGAAACCAGATTCGGATGTTCGAACGGACCCTGAACAAGAAGGTCTCGTCTCAAAGGTAGCTTCCAAGGTGGAGCCGATGACATATTCACCAGATCTGCATACCAAGTCCTGCGTGGCCACGCAGGAGCTATCAAGATCACCGACGCCCTCTCCTGATTGATCCTGGCTACCAGCCTGGGGATGAGAGGAAATGGCGGGAACACATAAGCTAGTTTGAAGGTCCAAGGTGCTACTAGTGCATCCACTAGAGCCGCCTTGGGATCCCTGGATCTGGCCCCGTAGCAAGGAACTTTGAAGTTCTGACGAGAGGCCATCAGATCCATGTCTGGAATGCCCCACAGGTGAGTGACTTGGGCAAAGATTTCCGGATGGAGTTCCCACTCCCCCGGATGCAATGTCTGACGACTCAGAAAATCCGCTTCCCAATTTTCCACTCCTGGGATGTGGATAGCAGACAGGTGGCAGGAGTGAGACTCCGCCCATAGAATGATTTTGGTCACTTCTTCCATCGCTAGGGAACTCCTTGTTCCCCCCTGATGGTTGATGTACGCAACAGTTGTCATGTTGTCTGATTGAAACCGTATGAACTTGGTCCTCGCTAGCCGAGGCCAGGCCTTGAGAGCATTGAATATCGCTCTCAGTTCCAGAATATTTATCGGTAGAAGAGATTCTTCCCGAGACCAAAGACCCTGAGCTTTCAGGGATCCCCAGACCGCGCCCCAGCCCATCAGACTGGCGTCGGTCGTGACAATGACCCACTCTGGTCTGCGGAACGTCATCCCTTGAGACAGATTGTCCAGGGACAGCCACCAACGGAGTGAGTCTCTGGTCCTCTGATTTACTTGTATCTTCGGAGACAAGTCTGTATAGTCCCCATTCCACTGACTGAGCATGCACAGTTGTAATGGTCTTAGATGAATGCGCGCAAAAGGAACTATGTCCATTGCCGCCACCATCAACCCGATCACTTCCATGCACTGAGCTATGGAAGGAAGAGGAACAGAATGAAGTATCCGACAAGAGTCTAGAAGTTTTGTTTTTCTGGCCTCTGTTAGAAAGATCCTCATTTCTAAGGAGTCTATAATTGTTCCCAAGAAGGGAACCCTTGTTGACGGGGATAGAGAACTCTTTTCCACGTTCACTTTCCAGCCGTGAGATCTGAGAAAGGCCAGGACAATGTCCGTGTGAGCCTTTGCTTGAGGAAGGGACGACGCTTGAATCAGAATGTCGTCCAGGTAAGGTACTACTGCAATGCCCCTTGGTCTTAGCACCGCTAGAAGGGACCCTAGTACCTTTGTGAAAATCCTTGGAGCAGTGGCTAATCCGAAAGGAAGCGCCACGAACTGGTAATGTTTGTCCAGGAATGCGAACCTTAGGAACCGATGATGTTCCTTGTGGATAGGAATATGTAGATACGCATCCTTTAAATCCACCGTGGTCATGAATTGACCCTCCTGGATGGAAGGAAGAATAGTTCGAATGGTTTCCATCTTGAAAGATGGAACCTTGAGAAACTTGTTTAAGATCTTGAGATCTAAGATTGGTCTGAACGTTCCCTCTTTTTTGGGAACTATGAACAGATTGGAGTAGAACCCCATCCCTTGTTCTCTTAGTGGAACAGGATGAATCACTCCCATTTTTAACAGGTCTTCTACACAATGTAAGAACGCCTGTCTTTTTATGTGGTCTGAAGACAACTGAGACCTGTGGAACCTCCCCCTTGGGGGAAGTCCCTTGAATTCCAGAAGATAACCCTGGGAGACTATTTCTCCCAAGGATCCAGAACATCTCTTGCCCAAGCCTGAGCGAAGAGAGAGAGTCTGCCCCCCACCAGATCCGGTCCCGGATCGGGGGCCAATATTTCATGCTGTCTTGGTAGCAGTGGCAGGTTTCTTGGCCTGCTTTCCCTTGTTCCAGCCTTGCATTGGTCTCCAAGCTGGCTTGGCTTGAGAAGTATTACCCTCTTGCTTAGAGGACGTAGCACTTTGGGCTGGTCCGTTTTTACGAAAGGGACGAAAATTAGGTCTATTTTTCGCCTTGAAAGGCCGATCCTGAGGAAGGGCGTGGCCCTTACCCCCAGTGATATCCGAGATAATCTCTTTCAAGTCAGGGCCAAACAGCGTTTTCCCCTTGAAAGGAATGTTTAGTAGCTTGTTCTTGGAAGACGCATCAGCCGACCAAGATTTCAACCAAAGCGCTCTGCGCGCCACAATAGCAAACCCAGAATTCTTAGCCGCTAACCTAGCCAATTGCAAAGTGGCGTCTAGGGTGAAAGAATTAGCCAATTTGAGAGCATTGATTCTGTCCATAATCTCCTCATAAGGAGGAGAATCACTATCGAGCGCCTTTATCAGCTCATCAAACCAGAAGCATGCGGCTGTAGTGACAGGGACAATGCATGAAATTGGTTGTAGAAGGTAACCCTGCTGAACAAACATCTTTTTAAGCAAACCTTCTAATTTTTTATCCATAGGATCTTTGAAAGCGCAACTATCCTCTATGGGTATAGTGGTGCGTTTGTTTAAAGTAGAAACCGCTCCCTCGACCTTGGGGACTGTCTGCCATAAGTCCTTTCTGGGGTCGACCATAGGAAACAATTTTTTAAATATGGGGGGAGGGACGAAAGGAATACCGGGCCTTTCCCATTCTTTATTAACAATGTCCGCCACCCGCTTGGGTATAGGAAAAGCTTCTGGGAGCTCCGGCACCTCTAGGAACTTGTCCATTTTACATAGTTTCTCTGGGATGACCAACTTTTCACAATCATCCAGAGTGGATAATACCTCCTTAAGCAGAATGCGGAGATGTTCCAACTTAAATTTAAATGCAATTACATCAGGTTCAGCCTGTTGAGAAATGTTCCCTGAATCAGTAATTTCTCCCTCAGACAAAACCTCCCTGGCCCCCTCAGATTGAGTTAGGGGCCCTTCAGAGATATTAATATCAGCGTCGTCATGCTCTTCAGTAACTAAAACAGAGCAGCCACGCTTACGCTGACAAGGGTTCATTTTGGCTAAAATGTTTTTGACAGAATTATCCATTACAGCCGTTAATTGTTGCATAGTAAGGAGTATTGGCGCGCTAGATGTACTAGGGGCCTCCTGAGTGGGCAAGACTCGTGTAGACGAAGGAGGGAATGATGCAGTACCATGCTTACTCCCCTCACTTGAGGAATCATCTTGGGCATCATTGTCATTATCACATAAATCACATTTATTTAAATGAACAGGAATTCTGGCTTCCCCACATTCAGAACACAGTCTATCTGGTAGTTCAGACATGTTAAACAGGCATAAACTTGATAATAAAGTACAAAAAACGTTTTAAAATAAAACCGTTACTGTCACTTTAAATTTTAAACTGAACACACTTTATTACTGCAATTGCGAAAAAACATGAAGGAATTGTACAAAATTCACCAAATTTTCACCACAGTGTCTTAAAGCCTTAAAAGTATTGCACACCAAATTTGGAAGCTTTAACCCTTAAAATAACGGAACCGGAGCCGTTTTAACACTTTAACCCCTTTACAGTCCCTGGTATCTGCTTTGCTGAGACCCAACCAAACCCAAAGGGGAATACGATACCAAATGACGCCTTCAGAAAGTCTTTTCTAAGTATCAGAGCTCCTCTCACATGCGACTGCATGCCATGCCTCTCAAAAACAAGTGCGCCACACCGGCGCGAAAATGAGGCTCTGCTTATGCTTTGGGAAAGCCCAAGAGAAATAAGGTGTCTAATACAGTGCCTGCCGATATTTATAATATCAATATACCCAGATAAAATGATTCCTCAAAGCTAAATATGTTTTAAAACTGAATCGATTTAGCCCAGAAAAGTCTACAATCTTAATAAGCCCTTGTGAAGCCCTTATTTACCATCGTAATAAACATGGCTTACCGGATCCCATAGGGAAAAATGACAGCTTCCAGCATTACATCGTCTTGTTAGAATGTGTCATACCTCAAGCAGCAAGAGACTGCACACTGTTCCCCCAACTGAAGTTAATTGCTCTCAACAGTCCTGTGTGGAACAGCCATGGATTTTAGTTACGGTGCTAAAATCATTTTCCTCATACAAACAGAAATCTTCATCTCTTTTCTGTTTCTGAGTAAATAGTACATACCAGCACTATTTTAAAATAACAAACTCTTGATTGAATAATAAAAACTACAGTTAAACACTAAAAAACTCTAAGCCATCTCCGTGGAGATGTTGCCTGTACAACGGCAAAGAGAATGACTGGGGTAGGCGGAGCCTAGGAGGGATCATGTGACCAGCTTTGCTGGGCTCTTTGCCATTTCCTGTTGGGGAAGAGAATATCCCACAAGTAAGGATGACGCCGTGGACCGGACACACCTATGTTGGAGAAATTATGTTTTCTTCTGTTATGTGTGATCAGTCCACGGGTCATCATTACTTCTGGGATACCAATACCAAAGCAAAAGTACACGGATGACGGGAGGGATAGGCAGGCTCATTATACAGAAGGAACCACTGCCTGAAGAACCTTTCTCCCAAAAATAGCCTCCGAAGAAGCAAAAGTGTCAAATTTGTAAAATTTGGAAAAAGTATGAAGCGAAGACCAAGTTGCAGCCTTGCAAATCTGATCAACAGAGGCCTCATTCTTAAAGGCCCAAGTGGAAGCCACAGCTCTAGTAGAATGAGCTGTAATTCTTTCAGGAGGCTGCTGTCCAGCAGTCTCATAGGCTAAACGAATTATGCTACGAAGCCAGAAGGAGAGAGAGGTAGCCGAAGCCTTATGACCTCTCCTCTGACCAGAGTACACGACAAACAGGGAAGACGTTTGTCGAAAATCCTTAGTTGCCTGCAAGTAGAACTTGAGGGCACGAACTACATCCAGATTGTGTAGAAGACGTTCCTTCTTTGAAGAAGGATTCGGGCACAGGGAAGGCACCACGATCTCTTGATTGATGTTCCTGTTAGTGACTACCTTAGGTAAGAACCCAGGTTTTGTACGCAGAACTACCTTATCTGAATGAAAAATCAAATAAGGAGAATCACAATGTAAAGCTGATAACTCAGAGACTCTCCGAGCCGAAGAAATAGCCATTAAAAATAACACTTTCCAAGATAACAACTTTATATCAATGGAATGAAGGGGTTCAAACGGAACTCCTTGTAGAACGTTAAGAACAAGGTTTAAACTCCATGGCGGAACAACAGTTTTAAACACAGGCTTGATCCTAGCTAAAGCCTGACAAAAGGCCTGGACGTCTGGATTTTCTGACAGACGCCTGTGTAACAAGATGGACAGAGCTGAGATCTGTCCCTTTAATGAACTAGCCGATAAACCCTTTTCTAAACCTTCTTGTAGAAAGGACAATATCCTAGGAATCCTAACCTTACTCCAGGAGTAACCTTTGGATTCGCACCAGTATAGGTATTTACGCCATATCTTATGGTAAATCCTTCTGGTAACAGGCTTCCTAGCCTGTATCAGGGTATCAATAACCGACTCAGAAAAACCACGTTTTGATAAAATCAAGCGTTCAATTTCCAAGCAGTCAGCTTCAGAGAAGTTAGATTTTGATGTTTGAATGGACCCTGTATCAGAAGGTCCTGTCTTAGAGGTAGAGACCAAGGCGGACAGGATGACATGTCCACTAGATCTGCATACCAAGTCCTGCGTGGCCATGCAGGCGCTATTAGAATCACTGATGCTCTCTCCTGTTTGATTTTGGCAATCAATCGAGGAAGCAGCGGGAAGGGTGGAAACACATAAGCCATCCCGAAGTTCCAAGGTGCTGTCAAAGCATCTATCAGAACCGCTCCCGGATCCCTGGATCTGGACCCGTAGCGAGGAAGTTTGGCGTTCTGGCGAGACGCCATGAGATCTATCTCTGGTTTGCCCCAACTTCGAAGTATTTGGGCAAAGACCTCCGGATGAAGTTCCCACTCCCCCGGATGAAAAGTCTGGCGACTCAAGAAATCCGCCTCCCAGTTCTCCACTCCCGGGATGTGGATTGCTGACAGGTGGCAAGAGTGAGACTCTGCCCAGCGAATTATCTTTGATACTTCCATCATTGCTAGGGAGCTTCTTGTCCCTCCTTGATGGTTGATGTAAGCTACAGTCGTGATGTTGTCCGACTGAAACCTGATGAACCCCCGAGTTTTTAACTGGGGCCAAGCCAGAAGGGCATTGAGAACTGCTCTCAATTCCAGAATGTTTATTGGCAGGAGACTTTCCTCCTGATTCCATTGTCCCTGAGCCTTCAGAGAATTCCAGACAGCGCCCCAACCTAGTAGGCTGGCGTCTGTTGTTACAATTGTCCAGTCCGGCCTGCTGAATGGCATTCCCCTGGACAGATGTGGCCGAGAAAGCCACCATAGAAGAGAGTTTCTGGTCTCTTGATCCAGATTCAGAGTAGGGGACAAGTCTGAGTAATCCCCATTCCACTGACTCAGCATGCACAATTGCAGCGGTCTGAGGTGTAGACGTGCAAAGGGAACTATGTCCATTGCTGCTACCATTAAGCCGATCACCTCCATGCATTGAGCTACTGACGGGAGTTGAATGGAATGAAGGACACGGCATGCATTTAGAAGCTTTGTTAATCTGTCTTCTGTCAGATAAATCTTCATTTCTACAGAATCTATAAGAGTCCCCAAGAATGGAACTCTTGTGAGAGGAAAGAGAGAACTCTTCTTTTCGTTCACTTTCCATCCATGCGACCTTAGAAATGCCAGAACTAACTCTGTATGAGACTTGGCAGTTTGAAAGCTTGAAGCTTGTATCAGAATGTCGTCTAGGTACGGAGCTACCGAAATTCCTCGCGGTCTTAGTACCGCCAGAAGGGCACCCAGAACCTTTGTGAAGATTCTTGGAGCCGTAGCCAATCCGAATGGAAGAGCTACAAACTGGTAATGCCTGTCTAAGAAGGCAAACCTTAGATACCGGTAATGATCTTTGTGAATCGGTATGTGAAGGTAAGCATCCTTTAAATCCACTGTGGTCATGTACTGACCCTTTTGGATCATGGGTAAGATTGTCCGAATAGTTTCCATTTTGAACGATGGAACTCTTAGGAATTTGTTTAGGATCTTTAAATCCAAGATTGGCCTGAAAGTTCCCTCTTTTTTGGGAACCACAAACAGGTTTGAGTAAAACCCTTGTCCTTGTTCCGACCGCGGAACCGGATGGATCACTCCCATTAATAACAGATCTTGTACACAGCGTAGAAACGCTTCTTTCTTTATCTGGTTTGTTGACAACCTTGACAGATGAAATCTCCCTCTTGGGGGAGAGAATTTGAAGTCTAGAAGGTATCCCTGAGATATGATCTCTAGCGCCCAGGGATCCTGAACATCTCTTGCCCAAGCCTGGGCGAAGAGAGAGAGTCTGCCCCCCACTAGATCCGGTCCCGGATCGGGGGCCCTCGATTCATGCTGTCTTTGGGGCAGCAGCAGGTTTCCTGGCCTGCTTGCCCTTGTTCCAGGACTGGTTAGGTTTCCAGCCTTGTCTGTAACGAGCAACAGCTCCTTCCTGTTTTGGTGCAGTGGAAGTTGGTGCTGCTCCTGCTTTGAAATTCCGAAAGGGACGAAAATTAGACTGTCTAGCCTTAGCTTTGGCTTTGTCTTGAGGCAGGGCGTGGCCCTTACCTCCTGTAATGTCAGCGATAATTTCTTTCAAACCGGGCCCAAATAAAGTTTGCCCCTTGAAAGGTATATTAAGTAATTTGGACTTAGAAGTTACATCAGCTGACCAGGATTTTAGCCACAGCGCCCTACGTGCCTGAATGGCGAATCCTGAATTCTTAGCCGTAAACTTGGTTAAATGTACTACGGCCTCCGAAATGAATGAATTAGCTAGTTTAAGGACTCTAAGCCTGTCCGTAATGTCGTCCAGCGTAGCTGAACTAAGGTTCTCTTCCAGAGACTCAATCCAAAATGCTGCCGCAGCCGTAATCGGCGCGATGCACGCAAGGGGTTGCAATATAAAACCTTGTTGAACAAACATTTTCTTAAGGTAACCCTCTAACTTTTTATCCATTGGATCTGAAAAAGCACAGCTATCCTCCACCGGGATAGTGGTACGCTTAGCTAAAGTAGAAACTGCTCCCTCCACCTTAGGGACCGTTTGCCATAAGTCCCGTGTGGTGGCATCTATTGGAAACATCTTTCTAAATATTGGAGGGGGTGAGAACGGCACACCGGGTCTATCCCACTCCTTAGTAACAATTTCAGTTAGTCTCTTAGGTATAGGAAAAACGTCAGTACTCGCCGGTACCGCAAAGTATTTATCCAACCTACACAATTTCTCTGGTATTGCAACAGTGTTACAATCATTAAGAGCCGCTAAAACCTCCCCTAGTAATACACGGAGGTTCTCCAATTTAAATTTAAAATTTGAAATATCTGAATCCAATCTGTTTGGATCAGAACCGTCACCCACAGAATGAAGCTCTCCGTCCTCATGCTCTGCAAGCTGTGACGCAGTATCAGACATGGCCCTAGTATTATCAGCGCACTCTGTTCTCACCCCAGAGTGATCACGCTTGCCTCTTAGTTCTGGTAATTTAGCCAAAACTTCAGTCATAACAGTAGCCATATCTTGTAATGTTATCTGTAATGGCCGCCCAGATGTACTAGGCGCCACAATATCACGCACCTCCCGGGCGGGAGATGCAGGTACTGACACGTGAGGCGAGTTAGTCGGCATAACTCTCCCCTCGCTATTTGGTGAAATTTGTTCAATTTGTACAGATTGGCTTTTATTTAAAGTAGCATCAATACAGTTAGTACATAAATTTCTATTGGGCTCCACCTTGGCATTGGAACAAATGACACAGGTATCTTCCTCTGAATCAGACATGTTTAACACACTAGCAATAAACTTGCAACTTGGTTACAATCTTATTTAACAAAAACGTACTGTGCCTCAAAGAAGCACTAAACGATTAAATGACAGTTGAAATAATGAACTGAAAAACAGTTAAAGCATCAATCCTTGAAAACAACACAACTTTTAACAAAGGTTTGTTCCCATTAGTAAAGTAACAGAGCAACGTTTTTAATCACAGTCAATATATAAGTCTCACAGCTCTGCTGAGAGAATCTACCTCCCTTCAAAGAAGTTTGAAGACCCCTGAGTTCTGTTAGAGATGAACCGGATCATGCAGGAAATACAAGAGTAACTGACTGGAAATTTTTGATGCGTAGCAAAGAGCGCCAAAAACGGCCCCTCCCTCTCACACTACAGCAGTGAGAGAGAAACGAAACTGTCACAATTAAAACAAGCAACTGCCAAGTGGAAAAATAATGCCCAAACATTTATTCACTCAGTACCTCAGAGAATGCAAACGATTCTACATTCCAGCAAAAACGTTTAACATAATAAATACCTATTAAAAGGTTTAATGTACTTTTAACAGAGTAATTCCAGTGAAATACCATCCCCAGAATACTGAAGTGTAGAGTATACATACATGTTATTATAACGGTATGGCAGGATTTTCTCATCAATTCCATTCAGAAAATAAAAACTGCTACATACCTCAATGCAGATTCATCTGCCCGCTGTCCCCTGATCTGAAGCTTTTACCTCCCTCAGATGGCCGAGAAACAGCAATATGATCTTAACTACTCCGGTTAAAATCATAGTAAAAAACTCTGGTAGATTCTTCTTCAAACTCTGCCAGAGAGGTAATAACACGCTCCGGTGCTATTGTAAAATAACAAACTTTTGATTGAAGTTATAAAAACTAAGTATAATCACCATAGTCCTCTCACACATCCTATCTAGTCGTTGGGTGCAAGAGAATGACTGGGAGTGACGTAGAGGGGAGGAGCTATATGCAGCTCTGCTGGGTGAATCCTCTTGCATTTCCTGTTGGGGAGGAGTTATATCCCAGAAGTAATGATGACCCGTGGACTGATCACACATAACAGAAGAAAACTGCCTTATCCTAATGAAAAATCAGGAAAGGAGATTCACAAGAAAGAGCAGATAATTCAGAAACTCTTCTAGCCAAAAAAACAACACTTTCCAAGAAAGTATTTTAAATGTCCAAAGAATGCATAGGCTCAAATAGAGGAGCCTGTAAAGCCTTCAAAACCGAATTAAGACTCCAAGGAGGAGAGATTGATTTAATGACAGGCTTGATACAAACCAAAGCCTGAACAAAACGTGAATGTCAGGAAGCTTAGCAATCTTTCTGTGAAATAAAACAGAAAGAGCAGATAGTTGTCCCTTCAAGGAACTTGCAGACAAACCCTTATCCAAAACATCCGGAAGAAACTGTAAAATTCTAGAAATTCTAAAAGAGTACCAAGAGAATTTATGAGAAGAAAACCATGAAATATAAGTCTTACAAACTCGATAATAAATCTTCCTAGAAACAGATTTACGAGTCTATAACATAGTATTAATCACTGAGTCAGAGAAACCTCTATGACTAAGCACTAGGCGTTCAATTGCCATACCTTAAAATTTAATGATTTGAGATCCTGATGGAAAAAACGGACCTTGAGACAGAAGGTCCGGCCTTAATGGAAGTGGCCAAGGTTGGCAACTGGACATTCGAACAAGATCCTCTTATCAAAACCTGTGAGGCCATGCTGGAGCCACCAGCAACACAAACTATTGCTCCAGGATGATTTTGGAGATCACTCTTGGAAGAAAAACTAGAGGCGGGAAAATATAAGCCGGTTGATAACACCAAGGAAGTGTCAATGCATCCACTGCTTCCGCCTGAGGATCCCTGGACCTGAACAGGTACCTGGGAAGTTTCTTGTTTAGATGAGAAGCCATCAGATCTATTTCTGGAAGACCCCACATCTGAACAACCTGAGAAAACATCTGGATGGAGGGACCACTCCCCCGGATGTAAAGTCTGACGGCTGAGATAATCCGCTTCCCAATTGTCTATACCTGAGTTATGAACCGCAGAAATTAGACAAGTACTGGATTCCGCACAAGCAAGTATCCGGGATACTTTTTCATAGCTTGAGGACTGTGAGTCCCACCCTGATGATTGACATATGCCACAGTTGTGATATTGTCGGTCTGAAAACAAATGAACGGTTCTTTATTCAACAGAGGCCAAATCTGAAGAGCCCTGTAAATCGCACAGAGTTCCAAAATATTGATGGTAATCTCGCCTCTTGAGATTTCCAAACCCCTTGTGCTGTCAGAGATCCCAAACAGCTCCCCAACCTGAAAGACTTGCATCTGTTGTGATCACAGTCCAGGTTGGACGAAAAAAAAAAAGAGGCCCCTAGAACTATACAATGGTGATCTAACCACCGAGTCAGAGATAGTCGAACATTGGGATTTAAGAATATTAGTTGTGATATCCTTGTATAATCCCTGCACCATTGGCTGAGCATACAAAGCTGGAGGGGTCTCATATGAAAACGAGCAAAGGGGATCGCGTCCGATGCTGCAGTCATGAGACCTAAAACTTCCATGCACATAGCTACTGAAGGGAATGACTGAGACTGAAGGTTCCGACAAGCTGAAACCAATTTTAAACGTCTCCTGTCCGTTAGAGACAGAGTCACGGACATATGGAAACCTAAAAAGGTGACCCTTGTCTGAGGAATCAAAGAACTTTTTAGTAAATCGATCATCCAACCATGTTTTTGAAGAAACAACACTAGTTGATTCGTGTGAGATTCTGCAGAATGTAAAGACTGAGCTAGTACCAAGATATCATCCAAATAAGGAAACACCGCAATACCCCGTTCTCCGATTATAGAGTAGGGCACCGAGAGCCTTTGAAAAGACTCTTGGAGCTGCCGCTAGGCCAAAAGGAAGAGCGACAAATTGGTAATGCTCGTCTAGAAGAGAATCTCAGAAACTGATAATGATCTGGATGAATCGGAATGTGAAGATATGCATCCTGTAAGTCTATTGTGGACATATAATGCCCTTGCTGAACAAAAGGCAGAATAGTCCTTATAGTCACCATTTTGAAAGTTGGTACTCTTACATAATGATTCATAATTTTCTTTCTTTGGGACAATGAATAGATTTGAATAAAACCACAGACCCTGTTCCTGAAATGGAACTGGCATGATTACCCCTGAAAGCTCCAGGTCTGAAACACACTTTAGGAAAGCCTGAGCCTTTACTGGATTTGCATGGATGCGTGAGAGAAAATTTCTCACAGGAGGTCTTACTCTGAATCCTATTCGATACCCCTGAGAGACAATACTCAGAATCCATTGATTTTGGACAGAATTTGTCCAAACATCCTTGAAAAATCTTAATCTGCTCCCTACCAGCTGAGCTGGAATGAGGGCCGCACCTTCATGCGGACTTGGGGGGCTGGCTTTGATTTCTTAAACGGCTTGGATTTATTCCAATTTGAAGAAGGTTTCCAATTGGAAACAGATTTCTTGGGGGAAGGATTAGGTTTCTGTTCCTTAATTTGTCGAAAGGAACGAAAACTGTTAGAAGCTTTAGATTTACCCTTAGGTCTTTTATCTATTTTTTTTATTATTATTTTAAGAGCTTTATTGAGAAAAAATCTGAAAATACAAAAAAGAAATTCCCACACACAGTAGGAGAAATACAGTCAAACATAAAACATTGCATTGCAAATACAGACAATCACGAAATACACTAATAGCTCAGTAATTATATCAGGAGGTACCGTAAAGACATGGTACAGCTAAGAACGAGAAGGAGATGTATGAGGATAAGAAAAATAAGGTGAAAGAAGAGAAGAGGGAAGGAGGAGAAGAGCAGGAAGAAGAAAGAGAGAGGGGAGAGAGAGGAAAGAGAAAAGAGACTTGTATAAATGGCATGCGAGTAGGATGGGCGTGAACTAGTCATCTAAAAATCTGACCTAGGAAGCCAATTGGGGCTAAATAATTTATTCCAATCTTTCCATATCGTTTCGAAGAGATCAATTTTATCTAAGGTGTAAAATATATTACTTTCCATATAATTGATATAGGCCATAATGTCTGAGACGGCAGACCAACTAGGGGGATATTGGCTCTTCCATTCTCTGGTAATCGCCAATCTGGTGGCTGAAAAGAGATAGACACAAAAATAACTCTGGTACTTAGGAAGGGAGTGTAGACCCACATGTAATAAGGCTGTTTCTGGTGTTTTTGGGACATGTATATTTAGTTTAGTTAATAGGGTATACACCTTGTGCCATAATGGCTTGAGTTTGGGACAGGTCCACCAAATATGTAGAGAGTCTCCCGGTTTCCCACATAGCCTCCAACACTGGGGTGTGGAGATCAGATTTAATTTAAAGAGTCTCATTGTGGTAAAATACCAATGGGAGAGCCTTACCATCAGGGGTTGCCCCCTCCATAAGCCAATAGAAATGGGATAGGGGGTCTACTGATTTTTCCGCCTCTGTTCCACATTGTTTCTCTAACGGTCAAGGGGTGGGGTAATGACGGGGTGAATCCCCAGGATCTCAAAGTACTTTTGATGCGGGTATATTCTACCCTTAGGTCTTTTATCCTGAGGCAAAAAAACTCACTTCCCCCCAGTAACAGTTGAAATAATCGAATCCAACTGAGAACCAAGTCATGTCAGCATTCCAAGATTTAAGCAACAAAGCTCTTCTAGCTAAAATAGCTAAAGACATAGATTTAACAACAATTTTGATGATATCAAAAATGGCATCACAAATAAAATGATTAGCATGTTGAAGAAAGAAAACAATGCTAGACAAATTAGAATCCATTTCTTGTTGCGCTAAATTTTCCAACCAAAAAGTTGATGCAGCTGCAACATCACCCATAGAAATTGCAGGCCTGAGAAGATGACCAGAATATAAATAGGCTTTCCTTAGATAAGATTCAAGTTTCCTATCTAAAGGATCTTTAAAGGAAGTACTATCTTCCATAGGAATAGTAGTACGTTTAGCAAGAGTAGAGATAGCCCCATTAACTTTGGGGATCTTTTCCCAAAACTCCAAAGTAACTTCTGGCAAAGGATACAATTTTTTAAACCTTGAAGAAGGAATAAAAGAAGTACCAGGCCTATTCCATTCCTTAGAAAGTATATCAGAAACAGCATCAGGAACTGGAAAAACCTCTGGAGTAACCACAGGAGGTTTATAAACAGAATTTAAATGTTTACTAGTTTTAATATCAAGAGGACTAGTTTCCTCAATATCAAAATGTAATCAACACTTCTTTTAACAAAGAACAAATATACTCCATTTTAAATAAATAAGTAGATTTGTCAGTGTCAATATCTAAGGACGGATCTTCTGAGTTAGATAGATCCTCATCAGAGGAGGATAATTCATTATGTTGTCGGTCATTTGAAATTTCATCAACTTTATGAGAAGTTTCAAAAGACCCTTTACGTTTATTAGAAGGTGGGATGGCAGACAAAGCCTTCTGAATAGAATCAGCAATACAATCTTTTAAATTCACAGGTATATCTTGTACATTAGATGTTGAAGGAACAACAACAGGCAATGTACTATTACTGATGGACACATTCTCTGCTTGTAAAAGCTTATCATGACAACTATTACAAACCACAGCTGGAGATATAATCTGCACAAGTTTACAACAAATGCACTTAGCTTTGGTAGAACGGTTATCAGGCAGTAGGGTTCCAACAGTGATTTCTGAGACAGGATCAGATTGAGACATCTTGCAAATGTAAGAGAAAAAAACAACATATAAAGCAAAATTATTAATTTCCTTATATGGCAGTTTTAGGAATGGGAAAAAAATGCAAACAGCATAGCCCTCTGATAGAGAAAAAGGCAAGAGGCATATAGGAATGGGGTTTTAAATAATGAAAATAATTGGCGCAAAACACATACAGGAAAAAAAAAATTGTCGCTAACAACATCCGGAAATGACACACTCGCGTCATTAAAGATGCAACCTTGTGAAAGGACTCTGCGACAACTAAGACGCCGGAAATGACGAATTTACGTCATTGAACGTAACTTCGCGCCAAAAAAATCTTGCGCCAAAAATGACGCAATATACTTTGGCATTTTGCGCCCTTGCAAGTCTAATTTTGCCCGCAAATTAAAAAGAACAGTCAACTGAAAAACGACTATACCCCAGGTAAGAAAAAAAATTTCCCTAAAAAATGCATTTCCCAGATATGAAACTGACAGTCTGCAAAGGAAATATACTTAAACCTGACTCATGGTAAATATAAAGTACAATACATATATTTAGAACTTTATATAAATACATAAAGTGCCAAACCATAGCTGAGAGTGTCTTAAGTAATGAAAACATACTTACCAAAAGACACCCATTCACATATAGCAGATAGCCAAACCAGTACTGAAACGGTTATCAGTAGAGGTAATGGAATATGAGATTATATCGTCGATCTGAAAAGGGAGGTAGGAGATGAATCTCTACGACCGATAACAGAGAACCTATGAAATA
The DNA here is from genome assembly GCF_027579735.1 of Bombina bombina. Taxonomy (NCBI): domain Eukaryota; kingdom Metazoa; phylum Chordata; class Amphibia; order Anura; family Bombinatoridae; genus Bombina; species Bombina bombina. The sequence continues at coordinate 1,003,150,846 of NC_069502.1, read as the reverse complement.
GATCTCCCGTGAGAAAAAACATTGCATTCAATAGGTGATACTCCCTTCACATTCCTCTGACATTCACTGTACTCTGAGAGGAATCTGGCTTCAAAATGCTGAGAAGCGCATATCAACGTAGAAATCTTAGCACAAACTTACTTCACCACCTCCATAGGAGGCAAAGTTTGTAAAACTGAATTGTGGGTGTGGTGAGAGGTGTATTTGTAGGCATTTTGAGGTTTGGGAAACTTTGCTCCTCCTGGTAGGATTGTATATCCCATACATCACTAGATCATGGACTCTTGCCAATTACATGAAAGAAAAGGGTATTGCAGGATGCCTCAATATCAAGGCATCACTGCAATACCCTGAAAGCAATTACGGTCGCTTCCAGCGCTTGAAAACACTGAGGACATGCAGGGTACGTCCTTAGTCATTAAGGACCGTTTTTTGTAGGACATATCCTGCACGTCCTTAGCCGTTAAGGAGTTAAAATTGTATACTCTATCTAAATCATTAAAGTTTGACTAGACTATCCATTTACTGAAGCCATTTCAAACTGTTGTTTAAAACGGCATAATCTATCTGAATCATGAAACTTTAATTTTGACTTTACTTTCCCATAAAGGAAATTAATGGGAAAAAAATGCTATTACTGTATAGATGACAACAGTATATAAATATTGGATTATGATGTATGCCTTATGGTATAAAATGCACAGTCGTTTGTAAAACACAACTTAAAGCAACACTAAACTCTAAAAAAATAGACAGACATGATGTATTAAAAGTAAAGATTAGTCTGAAAATATGCAGATTTAAAAGAAAATTATTATTTATATATTATAGTTATATAAATATATATAAGTGCAAAGTTTTTGTTTAAAGGGACACTCAAGTCAAACTTAAAATTTGTATGATTCAGAAAGAACATGCAGTTTTAAGACACTTTCCAATTTACTTCCATTATCAAATTTTTTCTTAATATTCACACTTTTTGGGAGACAAGATCCTACTGAGCATGTGCACAAGGTCACAGGGTATATGTATACTAGTCTGTGATTGACTGATGTTTGTCACATGATACAGTGGGCCGGAAAATAGGGAAAAATTAAATTTGACAGAAAAAAAAATCTACTACTTTTGTGAACTTACAGGTGTTTTTGGCATTGTCTTTTAATGATACACTTGTTAAAGGGACATGAAACCCACAATTTTTCTTTCATGTTTCAGGTAGAGAATACAATTTAAAACAAATTTCAAATATACTTCTATTAACTAATTTGCTTCATTCCCTTGATATCCTTTGTTGAAAAGCATATCTAGATAGACTTAGTAGCTGCTGATTGGTGGCTGCACATAGATGCCTCGTGTGATTGGCTCATCCATGTGAATTGCTATTTCTTAAACAAAGGATATCTAAAGATTGAAGAAAATTAGATAATGGAAATAAATTGGAAAGTTGTTTAAAATTGTTTTCTCTATCTGAATAATGAAAGAAAAATTTTGGGTTTCATGACCCTTTAACGATACAATTCTACTGCATTGAGTGGTCCTTTAATTTTAGTAATGGGCACCACCTTGTTGAAACCAAGTTAAAAAAAAGCCTGTTCTTCTTATCTGATCTCTCCTGCTGAGGCCAATGATGGGCTGTTGCAAATACGCTGAAAAATATAAATCCTAGCGAGGTTAGTGCTCTTTAAAAAGGACATGAATTCTAATTTTTTAATTCACGTTTCCAGTTTACTTTTATCTCAGGTATCCTTTGTTCAAACGGTAGGTTCAGGAGCAGCAATGCACTACTGAGAGCTATCTGCACATATACATCTTGCCATTGGTTCACCTGATGTGTTTAGCTAGCTCCCAGTGATGCAATGCAAATATGATAATAAAAGCTGAAAAGTTGATTAAAATTGTATGCTCTATCTGAATCATAAAAGAAACTATTTTGGTTTCATGCCCTTTTAAGGGGACAAAGATTATCAATTCTACTTCTAATCTAAACTACATTTCTTTTTAACAAGGTCATGTTCTATATTTTGTTAAAAAAACATTCCTTGTATTCACTACCAGATAACATAATACAGTAAACGAAACACTCTATACAGATTGTGGCAGGGAAGGACGATAACACTGCTATACAAATTAAAGGGACAGTATACAGTTAAAAAATAAATCCCTTAAAGGGACAGTCCACCATAGAATTGTTATTGTTTTAAAAGATAGATAATCCCTTTATTACCCATTCCCCAGTTTTGCATAACCAAGTTATATTAATATACTTTTTACCTCTGTGATTACCTTGTATCTAGGAACCTTCTTCCAGCCCCCTGATCACATGACTGTGACTGTTTATTATCTATTGTCTTAAATTTAGCATTGTTTTGTGCTAAATCTTAAATAACACCTTGTGCCTTAACACAGTGTTATCTATATGGCCCACGTGTACTTTCTGTCTCTTTGTGTTGAAAAGAGATTTAAAAAGCATGTGATTAGAGGCAGCCTTCAAGGGCTTAGAAATTAGCATATGAGCCTACCTATGTTAAGTTTAAACTAAGAATACCTAGAGCAAATTTGATGATAAAAGTAAATTGGAAAGTTGATTAAAATTAAAAGTCCTATCTGAATAATGAAAATTTAATGTATACTAGACTGTCCCTTTAATGTATTACCAATGACCTGTTATACCAGAGTATATTACTTTACGTTTTTTCATTTCTCTGATTTCTCTGTCCCCCAGAAAAAAATACACAGATATAGCATTAAAGGGACACTCAAGTCAAAATTAAACTTTAATGATTGAGATAGAACACATAATTTAAAAATAATTTACAATTTACTTCCATTAACAAAAATTTGCACAGTCTTTTTATATTTACACTTTTTGAGTCACCAGCTCCTACGGAGCATGTGCAAGAAATCACATAATATATGTATATGCATTTCTGATTGGCCGATGACTGTCGCAATTTTGGGCTCTTGTACAACGCTGCCCCCTGCCCGCGTATAGCCAATCATGTGCAGGCAGGAGCGGTCAATCTCCCCAGTCGGACGAGCCCAGGGGAGATTGAAATTTGCCACCTAAGAGGTGGCGAGAGGTTAGGGAAGCAGCGGTCTGATGACCGTTGCTTGTTAAATACGGACGGCAGGTTCTTGTAAGAACCTGCAGTCGTAGGGGGTCGAAGGCTGGCGAAAGCCTTTGATAAATCAACCCCTAAGTGCTATTGCATTGTATTCTAATCATCATTAGTTGATTATGCAAATCTACTGTATTTACTGGTCCTTTAACTCTGTTTGCAGATGTGCAGTTAAAGGGACAGTATACACTAATATTCATATAACTGCATCATGTAACAGACACTACTAAAAAGAAGAATATGCACAGATGTTGATCTAAAAATCCAGTATAAAACCTTTTAAAAACTTACTTGGGGGGGCGGAGCTAGCAGCCGAAGCAGCAAGACATGTTCTTTCAGAGCTCCTACTGCTAGACCGAATAAATAACCATATTAAGCTTGATTAGGAGTCTTATACTACGTTATTTATCTAGACTGTGTCCTGGTGTTCAGGGCAAATGGCATGAGTTACTGAATTAAGGTATTCGGCACCGCAATAACACAAAGAACTTTTCGGCCTGAAGATCTGGCTACATGGGAAACGTCGCCATCTTGGAGGACATACTTGTGCGATAGCTACTGCCGATGGTGTTTCTTTTTGTCTGCTACCATACATTGACCCAGCCTTAAGATCCTCTATGGAGCTGCACATTCTGTCTGCGCTGCACAACCTACTGATCTCCCTGGACGCCCATTATCAATGACTCACTGTGGAGCTGAGAGCGACTGTGCGCCATAAAAAGAGAGGCACTGATCACTTATGGGAGAGATGAAATTTCCAGACCTAGCATATCAAGTGCACCGCAAGAGGGAGAAGACAAGCTCCCAGACACGGAGGAAGAGAGTGGCACAGATGATCAGAGCCCCGTCCCTAATTGCGCAGATCTATTGGATTACGGTGGACAGCGCAATTCTCTACAGCCCAACACCTTTAGAGCTGAGTATGATCAGCAATGCTTGGGGCAAATACACGGTAACCCGCCATGGGTTTCTGTGCCAGAAGCAGAACTACACCGGGGTTCAGTTGATAGGAAGTTCGGAGAGCCTAGTCCTACAGATAGATCTGACTCCGGTGTGCTGAGTAGCGTTCCTGGTGTAGAGCCCCTAGCACTCATGGTCCGGAATGCTAAGGCTGGCCTCCTGGCAGGGGACGCCAGAATCTCTAAAACACTAGGGGCTGACATTCGCTCAATTGCAGATCTGAGAAAGAGCGGAGGATTGTTGCACAATTTTGGTAGCCGGAAAGTTCAAAGTCCTATGATCTACAGGTGCTGGGTCCTGCTAAATGGAGTTTGTATCAGTGTGTTGACATCAGTTAAGAGTGGCATCGCGTGAGGTGTGGGGTAATTGACGTAGATGTCCAGCGGAGGATTGTCACTAAGACTTTATGCATTTTGGCTCACACTCCTTGAATACAGACAACTGCTATAACAAATATACATACAAGTTTAGGACATGCTGCATGCTGTTAGCGGGTTAGTAAACAGACTTTGGATTCCACTAGTTTGCACCATTCAATAAAAAGACTTCAGTGCTACAGGATTTTTCTGTGTGTGCTCTCTCAGGTTTGGCGTACTGTTTTCTTATTATAATGTTTATAGTGACTTTTTACTACGTAGGCACTATGTTCACAAAAATAGTGGGGATATTCTTTCTAAGATCTGCACTCCATAGGTTACCAGTACCGGAATGAGCTAAAACACTTAACTGTTACCCCCTCCATCACCCTGGACACTGCTTACACATATTTGGCATGTTGGTGTATTAGTTACCTGTTTATTATGTTCTGAGCTTTGCTTTAGTTCTTGACATGATGTTTATTATTGATTAACCCTAGATACCTTGCAATATGCACACTCTGTTCTGACTCTGTTAGATTAGGTTACCAGTTATAGATATCGAGTATGTGGTCCATCATATTTCACTCACTACAGCAACTCCCTGTCCTATTTATTCACATGTATATCTCACTCAGTCTCATCTCAACATTAGCGTAAGCTGCCATGTTATAGTGACGCATCAAGAAAAGACTAACATTGTTGTTATACAAGGTCATACTAGTATGACCCTACATTTGAGTAGATATCCCACAACATTAGTTGCCTTGATCAGGTCACAGATGTCCATCGGTATATCAAGAGACCCTCCTCTCTATGTCTATATAGCCGTATAACTGAGAAGTTATGCGCGATGGAAGATATTTATATACGAGTCTGAAATTGGACAGATAATCTTAATCATGTACACATACTTACTTCCGCCTAGTGGGACGTAGCTCGCTAGATTGAATCCCTAACCAGGAACTCAACACCTGCTGTGATCTTCATACCACTCTAAGTCTTCTTAATCACAGCGCTTATTCAAACCCCCCTACCTAGCTCTATGTGTTTAGCAATGATATTCTAATCCATACCATATTCAAGCTTTTGTAACCATTTAACACTACTTCTGTATAAGGGTTTATAACTATAACTTTCTGGTGTTTCAAGTTCATGACTATTTGACTTACGTGTTTAAGCTTAGCATTTGCTCATTTCTTCATGTATATCTACTCTAGTTCTTTGCTGGGTCTCTAAATGAGTACACTGTGTATTTCATGACGGAGCATGCCTTTCTGTCATATACACCCCACTCCTGTGAGCTATGACTACCCTACACTATCCTATCTTGAATATTGAATGTTTGATTCCATATATAGGTTGGAGGGATCTTCCAACTCATTTTGATATAAGCATCTATTTATAGTATTGTAATGTATACGCTCATTAAGAACTATCCCTATATCTCATAACCGAATGTTTCCAACATCTCACCTTTAGCACTAATATCCTCACCCCAGACAGCCCCCCCCCTCTATCTTTTCTAATAAGAGCGGCTCTTGCCCGCTGCACCCTTTTTCCCCTCTTTATATTTTGACCCAAGAAGGACCAACTCATAAGCTCCCGCCCTACATCCTACCCTCACTAGATCGCTTAGGTCCAAGAGTGACCCCTCTGACATAGGGGAGAGCATTGTTAATTGCTATTTGTTATCTGCATTCTTCTGTCCTTCGACTTAATATAAAAAGGAAGTCCCATTTGCCCTGTCCAGTCCAGTCTACCAAACAGTAACGGAACCTTACTGATGGTCCTACTTTTTCATGTATCCCTCTCCTGGTAGACTCCAATATCAATTAGCAGACAGTCACGGTTCGACATACAGACCTTGAAGTTAGTATAACAGCACCAAGGCTCATTTAGCTCAATTTCCTCTCATTGATAAAGAGGCTCATCACTTGGAAGCTGTATGTAATGTTCTTGTTCTGTTAATGTATACTTTATTCTTGTATTACTCTGGTCTACGGATGGGACCTTGTATGTAATTTTGCCTCATGACTTCAATAAAAAATTACTTTAAAAAAATAAAAATAAACTTACTTAGAAGTTGTCAGGAAGCCAGGAAGCAGACTGAGACGAGAAGTGCAAAAATAATCACACCTTTATTAATAGCAAAAAATAATAAAAAGTCCACAAGTCAAATAACAAGCCAGGAGTCAAAACCAGAGCTGGTAATCAGACAAGCCGAATCAGGAGCCAATGCGAATAGTCAGACGAGCCGAAATCAGGAACAAGGAAAACAGCAAAGTCAGGAACAAGCCAGGGATCAGGAACCAGGAAGGACGTCAGGCAGCCAGGTAATACACAGGAACGCTCACAAACAGGTCTGAGACAACGCAAAGGCAAAGCATACTGAACAGAGGCCCTTTAAATAATAAGTGATGACATCACAATTCTGAGACTGCATCCTGTCTCACATGGATGATGCACACCAGTCTGGCCATAAAAGGAAGTGCAGAAATTGAGCAGCATCCCCCACAGTCAGGAAGAGAGGTGAGTAAAATGGCTGCCAGCAGCACATGGCAAACACAACAGGGAAAAAACCCTGACAGTACCCTCCCATCAGCGACCCCTCCCCCGCGGGGGGATAAAAGGCTTCTTGGGGAAAAACGGGCATGGAAGGCACAGAGGAGGGCGGGAGCATGAACATCAGAGGAGGGAACCCAAGAACGCTCCTCCGGACCGTAGCCCCTCCAGTGAACCAAATACTGTACGCGGCCCCTGGACATACGAGAGTCAATAATGCTGCTGACCTCATACTCCTCATGGTTGTCAACAAAGATAGGACGGGGACGAGGCAACACAGTGGTAAACCGATTACAAACCAATGGTTTCAAGAGGGAGACATGAAAAACATTGGAGATGCGCATAGCAGCAGGAAGGTCAAGAGCATAGGCCACAGGATTAACCCGTCGGAGTATTCGAAAAGAACCAACATAACGGGGAGCCAATTTATTGGAAGGCACACAAAGGTTCAAGTTGCAGGAGGACAGCCAAACTCTCTCACCAACCTGGTAGGAAGGTGCGGGCAGACGCCTACGATCAGCCTGGAACTTTTGGCGCTGCATAGAACGATGAAGGCAATCCTGAATCTGCACCCACGTGGAACAGAGATGCCGGAGATGCTCCTCCAAAGCCGGAAAATACCCTGAGACATGAATGAATCGGGCAACAAGGATGGTTGAAACCCATAATTCGCCATGAACGGGGAGATCTTGGAGGAAGCATTAATAGCACTATTACGAGCAAACTCTGCCCAAGGTAACAGTTCAGACCAATTATTGTGGTGATCTGAGACATAGCAACGGAGGAACTGTTCCAGAGCTTGATTAGACCGTTCCGCAGCCCCATTGGATTGAGAGTGATATGTCGAGGAGAAGGAAAGCTGGATCCCCACTTGAGCACAAAAGGAACGCCAAAATCTGGAGACAAACTGGCTACCCCGGTCCGACACTATCTCCTTAGGTAGCCCATGTAAACGGAAGACCTCCCGGGCAAAAATTGAAGCAAGCTCCTGAGCGGTAGGCAGCTTCATCAAGGGAATGCAATGTGACATTTTAGAAAAACGGTCAACCACCATAAGGATAACAGTATTGCCATTGGAAACAGGGAGCTCGACAATGAAGTCCATGGAAAGATGTGTCCAAGAACGCTCACCATTAGCAATAGGTTGAAGAAGACCCACACAAAGAAGTCGAGGAGTCTTATTCTGTGCACAAACTGAGCAGGAGGCAACATACGCAGCAACATCAGAACAAAGACCTGGTCAGAAGAATTGTCGAGTGACAGACTAAATAATTTGGTTCTTGCCTGGGTGACCTGCGGCTTTAGGATAATGGCAAGTGTGCAAAAGTTTAGTTCGAAGAGTTTCAGGAACAAAACACTTACCACTAGGTTTCTCAGGAGGTTCATTGGTTTGTGCAGCCAGGATCTCCTCCCCCAAGGGAGAAGTCAAATTAGTACGTATGGCAGCCAAAATATGGTCAGGAGGTATAACAGGAGTAGGTACAGACTCCTCCTTGGACAGAGGTGAAAATTGTCGAGAGAGGGCATCAGCCCTAACATTCTTACTACCAGGCAGGTAGGAGACCACATAATTAAACCGAGACAAAAATAGCGCCCATCTGGCCTGTTGGGCGACAAACGTTTTGCTTCAGATAGATAAGTTAAATTCTTGTGGTCAGTAAGAATGAGCACTGGCACGCTAGTACCCTCGAGAAGATGCCTCCATTCCTTAAGTGCCAAAATTATGGCCAGGAATTCCCTGTCACCAATTTCATAATTGCATTCCGCTGGAGACAATTTCTTAGAGAAGAAACCACACGGATGCAAGGAACCGTCAGGCGTAGGACGTTGAGACAAGAGGGCACCTACTTATCCTCGTCCCCGGAACCGCTTAAAGGGACATTATGCACTCATTTTTTCTTTGCATAAATGTTTTGTAGATTATCTATTTATATAGCCCATAAAGTTGTTGTTTTTTTAAAATGTATAGTTTTGCTTATTTTTAAATAACATTTCTCTGATTTTCAGACTCCTAACCAAGCCCCAAAGTTTTATGAGAATACCGTCAGCTACCTTCTCCAGCTTGCTCCTGTTTGTGTAAAGGGTCTTTTCATATGCAAAAGAAGGGGAGGGGGGGAGTGTCTTATTTCTCACTTGCAGTGGGCTTCCCACCTACCTTTTCATCAGAGCTAAACTGAGAGCTTCTATGTAAGTTTTTAAACTGTTTTATACTGGATTTTTAGATCGGTATCTGTGCATCTTATTCTTTATAGGAGTGTCTATTACATGCAGTTATATGAAAATGAGTGTATACTGTCCCTTTAAGGAGAAACCTTTTGTCACGGTTCCCCTTTCCTGGGTGGACTCCTCCATAGTCACTCAGGCTCTCGTTGACTCCGGTGCTGCGGGCTATTTCATTGACAGTGCTTTTGTATCAAAGCACTCCATTCCTGTTTTGCCTCGGTCTGTTCCGCTTACTATTGAGGCCATTGATGGCAGGACCCATCAGTCCGCACTCGTTACTCACGAAACTGCTCCGTTGTCCATGGCTGTTGGGGCTCTCCATTTTGAAACCCTCCAGTTCCAGGTGATAAACTCTCCACATTTTCCAGTTGTTCTGGGTTATCCCTGGCTCCAAAAGCACAATCCCACTCTCGACTGGCGCAGGTCCAAAATTTTGTCGTGGTCCCCGCAATATATTTCCACTTGTCTTCGGAAACCAGTTAAAGTCTTGAGAAACCGAGGAGTACCGAGAGTTCCTAGACGTGTTTGACAAGGTGCGTGCCGGTACGTTGCCTCCTCACCGGTCTTACAATTGTGCCATAGACCTGCGACCCGGAGCCATTCCTCCCCGGGGCCGGGTGTAACCTCTGTCTGTTGTAGAGAATTGTGCTATGGAGGAGTATGTTGCCGATGTTCTGTCGCGGGGGATCATCCGCAAATCCTGCCCTCCTGCAGGGGCTGGCTTCTTCTTTGTGAAGAAAAAGGGTGGCGAGTTAAGACCATGTATCAATTATAGGGGTCTTAATCGTCTTACCATTAAGAATGCTTACCATATTCCGCTTATTACGGAACTCTTTGACCGCCTCAAGGGAGCTACGGTCTTTACTAAACTTGATTTGAGAGGAGCGTACAATCTCGTTAGGATTAAGGAGGGCCACGAATGGAAAACAGCATTTAACACCAGGAGCGGGCATTATGAGTATCTTGTAATGCCCTATGGCCTATGTAATGCTCCTGCTGTTTTTCAGGAATTTATTAATGATGTCCTACGAGATATGTTGCAACAGTGTGTTGTGGTGTACTTAGACATCCTCATACACTCACCCACACTTGAGGCTCATCGTTCTGATGTTACACGGGTTCTTTAGAGACTACGTGAGAACAGCCTGTTTTGTAAACTCGAGAAATGTGAGTTCCATCAGACTCAAGTAACCTTCCTAGGTTATGTTGTTATCTCCGTTGCAGGGTTCTCCATGGATCCTGACAAGTTATCTGCAATTCTGCAGTGGCCTCGCCCAGTTGGTCTTCGGTCTATTCAACATTTTTTGGGGTTCGCCAATTACTATAGAAAGTTTATTAAAAACTTTTCTTCCTTGTTCAAACCTATCACAGACATGACCCGTAAAGAGAATGATCCACTCCATTGGTCACCTACTGCCATTAAGGCCTTTGCGTAATGTCAGGATGCCAAGAATCAGACTGAGACGAGAAGTGCAAAAATAATCACACCTTTATTAATAGCAAAAAATAATAAAAAGTCCACAAGTCAAATAACAAGCCAGAGCTGGTAATCAGACGAACCGAGTCAGGAGCCAATGCAAATAGTCAGATGAACCAGAATCAGGAACAAGGAAAACAGCAAAGTCAGGAACAAGCCAGGGATCAGGAAGGACGTCAGGCAGCCAGGTAATACACAGGAACTCTCACAAACAGGTCTGAGACAACGCAAAGGCAAAGCATACTGAACAGAGGCCCTTTAAATAATAAGTGATGACATCACAATTCTGAGACTGCATCCTCTCTCACATGGATGATGCACACCAGTCTGGCCACAAAAGGAAGTGCAGGAATTGAGTAGCATCCCCCATAATGCACCATAGTCAGGAAGAGAGGTGAGTAAAATGGCTGCCAGCAGCACATGGCAAACACAACAGGGAAAAAATCCTGACAGAAGTTCCCAGTTTAGCACTGTTGATGAGGTTGACTGGGACACCCAGTGAAAGATGCTGGAAAAACAAGCAGAGCAAACAATCCCTTCTCCCCCCTCCCTGCATATGAAAAGACAGATAACATAAACAGGAGCCAGCAGGAGTCTATAAACGCATGTATACATCTGACACTGTGGGGCTTGGTTAGGAGTCTGAAAATCAGCACAATGTTCTTAAAAAAATAAGCAAAACTATACATTGTTACAAAAACATTACCAGATTGGCTATATAAATGTATAATCTACAAAACATTTAGGCAAAGAAAAATCTAGTGTACAATGTCCCTTTAAGGAAAGAGACTGGGTAGCCTCTTCTCCTCTTCCATTAAAGGGACACTGTACCCAAATTTTTTCTTTTGTGATTCAGATAGAGCATGACATTTTAAGCAACTTTCTAATGTATTCCTATTATCAAATGTTCTTTATTCTCTTGGTATCTTTATTTGAAAGGCAAGAATGTAAGTTTAGATGCCGGCCCATTTTTGGTGAACAACCTAGGTTGTCCTTGCTGATTGGTGGATAAATTCATCCACCAATCAAAAACTGCTGTCCAGAGTACTGAACCAAGAAAAAAGCTTAGATGCCTTCTTTTTCATATAAACATAGCAAGAGAAAGAAGAAACATTGATAATCAGAGTAAATTAGAAAGTTGCTTAAAATTGCATGCTCTATCTGAATCACGAAAGAAAAATTTTGGGTTCAGTGTCCCTTTAAAGGAATACTAAACCTATTTTTTTTCTTTAATGGTTCAGATAGAGCATGCAATTGTAAGCAACTTTCTAATTTACGCCTATTATCATTTTGTATTCATTCTCTTGCTATCTTTATTTGAAAAGCAGGAATGTAAGCATTTGGTTCAGCACCTGGTAGCGCTTGATGAATGGTGGCTAAATGTACCCACCAATCAGCAAGCGCTATCCAGGGTTCTAAAACAAAAATGGGACAGCTCTTAAGCTTACATTCCTGCTTTTTCAAATAAAGATAGCTAGAAAATGAAGAAAATTAATAATAGGATTAAAAGGGACATGAAACCCAAAAATTTTCTTTCATGATTCAGATAGAGAATATAATTTCAAACAACTTTCCCATTTACTTCTATTATTTAATTTGCTTCTTTCTCTTGTTATCTTTTGCTGAAATGTTTATCTAGGAAAGTTCATGAGCAGCAGAGAACCTAGGATCTAGCTGTTGATTGGTGGCTGCATATATAAACTGATTGTCATTGGCTCACCCATGTGTTCAGTTAGAAACCAGTAGTGCACGGCTGCTCCTTCAACAAATGAAACCAAGAGAATAAAACAGATTAGATAATAGAAGTAAATTAGAAAGTTGTTTAAAATTGTATTCTCTATCTGAATCATGAAATAATTTTTTTTGGGTTTCATGTCCCTTTAAATTAGAAAGTTGCTTAAAATTGCATGCTCTATCTGAACCATGAAATAAATAAAATTGGGTTTAGTATCCCTTTAATGTTGCATAATTCTGCATTTGTAACATTAATAACCATGTTTACTGTCCCTTTAATACAAATGCCAGCCTTAGAAACTCTTACACTAAAATTTTAAGGATAATTCATTAAAAATGTAAAAAAAATTGTATCTGTTGCATCTAAACAGGGCAGAATAAAAAGTATTAGGTTTTATTTCATAGGCTCCTTTTAGCAAAGCCGTCTCGTCCGATCGGGAAAATTGACAGCTCCTGCCCGCACGTGATTGGCTGTGCGTGGGCAGGGGGCGGTGTTGCACAATGCGGCAAAATAGCTCTCTTCTTCAATGCTAAATTCCAGCATGGCACTGCTGCCCGCCACAGGCGAGCTGGGGAGAACAGGGGCGAATATGTACGCCCCTGTGCGGCCTAGCTCTATAAAATCGAGCCCTAAGCGTATAAACGTTTTTTGTTTTATGCCTGGTAAGTGTGTCATTGTATTTTCTTTATCATCCAGTGAGCTATTATTTCACATACTAGTTGCACACAAAACAAATAAGCTGCCTTCATGTAACTTATGTGGAAAAATATTTTAATATGCCTAAATCGGGTGCTTTTATTTGTATGATGTACTTTTTTTTTTTCTCTCTTTCTTTCTTTAAACATGTTAAGAATACTAAGCTAGAAATCCTAGAATTCAGTTACTTGGTTAAAAAGAAAAATCATAGCTATTTAGGGGAGAAATTGAATTTCTAACCCTGCAAGAAGATGCATAGAGGAGACTGGGATTTCTGAGCTGCTAGATTCCTGAGACTAGTCACATTCAATATTTTCCACTGCAATAAGTACAAAGGTGAACATGTTTTATCAAAGAAAGTAACACTGTATTTGAGCTGTGGCACATAACAAATATGGAAGACAAAAGAGCCGTTTATGGGCTCCATTTATCATTCATTGGTGGAAAGGGGCGTATATATTCGCACCTGTCCACCTGTCTTCTCCTCTGGTGGGGCAGCATTCCGCTGCCCACATTTAACATTGCACACGAGCGCTCCTGTCCGCTTGTGTACAACCCCGTCCCCTGCCCACACACAGCCAACCACACGCGGGCAGGAGCTGTCAATCTCCCCGGTAGGAAGAGACCGGGGAGATTGAAATTCTCCACCTAAGAGGTGTAGAACATGGTAGAGAAACAACGGTCTGATGACCGCTGCTGGATAAATACTGACTGCAGGTTTGTTTGTGCGAATCTGCAGTCAAAGGGGGGAGAAGGGCTTGATAAATCGAGCCCAATTGTGTCCAGACTGACTGCATTTACCAAGGCGGCTATTCTACAAGCCCCCATACAATTTACCTTTAAAAAAAAAAAAATGTTACTACAAGTATTAGAAACCTGTTGCAATGATTCAGCTCTGAGTGAGTCATCTGTGAATAACAAAGTTATAGGAAACAAAGCTAAACTGCTTGCGTCACAAAAATACAATTGTCTGTGCGACAAAACACCCACTGTTTAAAAATAAATCTAGAAACTAGGTAGCTGCAGCTTAAAATCCTTGTTAAATATTGATTAGGAGCACTCCAACTAATAACGCACTGGAAGGAACATTACAGTAAATTATAGAATTCAAGAATATTTGGTTGTTTCTCTGAGTCCAAATCTGAAATAAAAATGCACTGAATTAAGGTTTTCGGTCACTAAACTATAAGGATTATATTACATGGTGGTTTTACATATACAGCACAGCAAAACGAATGAAAATGGTATTTCCTTAAAAAATAAATAAAAATGTAGGAGATAGATAGGCAGACTATATGGCCAAACGTATGTGGGCATCTGATCATCACACCTATATGAGCTTGTCAGACATCACATTCCAAAGGCATGACACTAATATAGAGTTGCATGATTAAATATGCCAATGTAATCCAACCATAAGAGAAATTAAATTGTGTATGTTTGCTGTAAAAAGGACATTAAACAACTATTGCCTGTAAAGAGGCCAAAAAGCAAATTACGTAACGTAAGTTTTGAAAATGCTGAAAATTAAATAGGTGGTTTAGGCAATATGCAGCCATTTTTAAGGTTATAGAACTATTTTGTTTTTTAAGAGGTGATTATTAACCAATTGAATAAAATTAAAGCATAAATTAAGCAAAATTAAAATAAAATTAAGCAAAAAAACCAACAACAAAAAAACGTGCAGGCATATGTTTGGAGGGAAAACATTCTGACACAAAAATATATTTGTTTAGCTATAAAACATGGTTGAAAATTCCCACCAGTTGACTATTAAACTGTGGTGTAATAAAGCCAGGAATTGGTAAATATACTGGCTCCTTGCTAGTTTATGTATATTGAAACTAAGAAATGCCCTAAAACGGATCTCCAGGAAACAGACCAGGCATGAGATACAAAAAAACAAGAGTATATGAGTAGGGCATCACATATCACTTGACGTAGGATGAAATGGAAGATATTTCTAGGTACAAATCAGGTTCTCTCCAGTACTCTAGTGACATCAAATTCAGCTGATGAGTCTGTACCAAAATCATAGCCCTAATCATAGTCACTGAGAAAAATGTATCAATGGACTTTAAATGGATAGTCTAAACAAAAATAAACTTTCATAATTCAGATAGGGCATGTAATTTTAAACAACATTCCAATTTACTTTTATCATCCATTTTGCTTTGCTCTCTTGGTCTTCTTAGTTGAAAGCTAAACCTAGAAGGCTCATATTGCTAATTACTTAAAGGCCACCTCTTATCAGAATGCATTTTTAAATTTTTTTCACAACTAGAGGGTTCATGTGTGCATTTAGGATACTATTGTGCTCACGCCCGTGGAGTTACCTAGGAGTCAACACTGATTGGCTAAAATGCAAGGCTTTCAAAAGAACTTAAATAAGGGGGTGTTCTGTCAGAAGAGCAAATTTATCAGACTAGTGAACAGAAGCGACGTTTCGTCAGCTGTCTGATAACAAATCCATACCGCGCATGCACTCCGCATAGTAGTCGCATTCTAAAGCGACTACGTCACAACCTTAAGTTCGCTCTTCTGATAGAACACTGCGCGCACTAACAGCCATTGGACACTTGTTACAGCGCAAGTGGAAAATACAAACACGATTACAAACGCCTTTATATATGTATATATATTAAACGTAGCTGCAATTTGTGACCAATTTAATTATTATATATAAAGGCGTTTGTAAACGTGTTAGTAACAAGTGTGAAGCTGTGAATTATATGCTTTACTATCAGTAACAAGTGTCCAACAAGAGTATAAATACAAAGAGTGATAGCAAAGCATATAATTCACACACACATATATATATATATATATATATATATATATATATATATATATATATATATATATATATATATATATATATATATATATACACACACACACATTTGTAATCGTATTTGTATTTCCCACATGCGCTGTAACAAGTGTCCAACGGCTGTTAGTGCGCACGGTGTTCTATCAGAAGAGCGAACTTTAGATTGTGACGTAGACGCTTTTGAATGGGACTACGATGAGGAGCGCATGTGCGATATGGATTTGTTTTCAGACATCAACAAATACATGATAAAAAGACAATGCAATAAACACTTAGGATCATGTCCGACAGACATCAATGAATGCCGATAGCATACGCAGTCAGCATTTATCATTGCACCAGTAGTTTTTGTGAACTACTTGTGCAATGCCGCCCCCTGCAGATTCGCGGACAATTGGCCGCTAGCAGGGGGTGTCAATCAGCCCAATCGTATAGGATCGGGCGGATTGATGTCCGCAGCCTCAGAGTAGGCGGACCAGTTATGGAGCAGTGGTCTTAAGACTGCTGCTTCATAACTACTGTTTCTGCGTGGAAACAGGGGCATCAAGCGCCATTCGGATCTTGATAATTCGGCCCCTTAGTCTGAACTTCAAATGAGTAGCAGATTTTTTTCTGACAAATTTTAAAGTTATGTCTCTTTCCACTCCCCCTGTATCATGTGACAGCCACCAGCCAATCACAAATGCATACACGTATATTCTGTGAATTGTTGAACATGCTCAGTAGCAGCTGGTGACTCAAAAAGTGTAAATATATAAAGACTGTGCACAGTTTGTTAATGGAAGTAAATTAGAAAGTTGTTATAATTGCTGCTCTATCTGAATAATGAAAGTTTAATCTTGACTATGTTATAAAGCAAATTAACATCCTTTTTACTGCAGCTATTTTTCAATAGCGAAACTCCTCCCACCTTTTGCCTTATTAGGAAGAGACCATCTGGGCTTTAGACTGTATATACCAGAGCTAGCCTCTGACGTAAAAAGTTAATACAAAGTGATTTTTTGTTTTGCAATTGTTATCAGTAAAAACCAATTAGCAACAGATATGTAGCAATGTTATAACCTTGAGAAATCAGCAGGTGCATTTCAAGGTCAGAGTTAGAATTTGCTCTATTTTCAGAGCTAAATTACATAAAAACTGTGCATAATAAATAATGAAAATATAATGCATTGTTTCATTCCGCATAACTAAACATTTTATATTAAAAAAAAAAAAAAAGTGATAAATGCCAAAAAAGGTGGTCACAATAAATAATAAAACAACATTACTGCAAAGTTTTCTTCTTTATTTTTTTACTACATATAATTAAACATTTCAAGGGAAGTTAAAGGTTGAGTTTAGTGTCCCTTTAAGATTATGACAAAACAGAATTAAGCACTCCATATCCTAGTGACAAAACGCTTGATTAGCAATGAACCAGATTTGTCTGAATGAAAACATTCTTGCAAGATCATTGGTTATCAGGGATACTAATTAACATATAAATGATCTACTCACAGGCAAGGCTTTCTTTCAATAGGTTATGTATAAAGGATGTTACAATGTCTATCCAGTATTTCAAGTCTCTATACAAGGAGGTTAACTATTTAGAGATTTAGGAGCCAGCCATGCATGTTTTAAAAATAAGCAATTTTTTATAGGGATATATGTAGAACATAAATTGTTAGCAGACAGAAATTACATTATAGAATTGACACTTCTGGAGAAAATGTAGTGTTTAATACAAAGAACTGCCATTAAGGGACAGTGAATACATAGAGATTTGTATATTAAATGTTTAATAAAAATATGATGCTACGTTGTCTCATTATGCATAAATATTTCTTTTGCCCCCTTTTCACATAACAGCTCTGAAAATGTAGCAATTTCTAGAATGTTATATAGAAAAGCAAGAATGTTATCCATTTGCAAAAGAGCTATAAGGCAGCACTATTTCCTGGCATGCAGTGCTACAGACACCTACCAAGGTATCTCTTCAACAAAGAATACAGTGGGAACTAAGCAAATTTGATAGAAGTAAATTAAAAACTTTTTTTTTTTATTGTATGCTATGTCTAAAATCACAAAATAAATGGTTTTGGCTTCATATCCTTTTAAAAAGGGACACTCAAGTCAAAATTTAACTTCTATGATTCAGATAGAGCATGCAATTTTAAACAACTTTCCAATTTAATTCTATGTGCACCGTATTTTTATATTTACACTTTTTGAGTCACCAGCTCCTACTGAGCATGTGCAAGAATTCACGTATGTACATTTGTGATTGGCTGATGGCTGTCACATGGTACAGGAGTGAAAATAGACAAAACTGAAGTTTGTCAGAAAAAAAAAAATCTAGTGCTATTGCATTATCTTGTTATCATGCATTTATTGATTATGCAAACCTACTGTATTTACTGGTCCAGCTGAACTGCATAATCAACTGGTACAGCTGAACTGCATAATCAACAGATGAATCAGCCAATCACAGAAACATATATACTGTAAATCTTTGCAAATACTTCAGAAAGGTTGCACATAAAGAGACTTTGTGTACGATTTGATACTAGA
This sequence comes from Bombina bombina, assembly GCF_027579735.1. NCBI lineage: Eukaryota > Metazoa > Chordata > Amphibia > Anura > Bombinatoridae > Bombina > Bombina bombina. Next base: position 1,003,132,332 of record NC_069502.1, on the reverse strand, counting down.
AATATATTGTCTTTGTTGTTGTTGTATGCTCTATCAGAATCATGAAAGTTTACTTTTACTCTAATATTCCTTTAGCCAAGTATGATGTTAGATTTTTACCACGAGACAAAAAAAAAATTTCTTTCATGATATAAAGCAAACTTCATTAGTACCTATCTAGAGAAAGGTCAAAAATAAACCCTGCATCCACCTGCAGCTTGGAATGCAGTTAATCAGGTTCTTGTACTTTTCCGATGAGAAACTGGAGACCATGTACAGGTCCTCTGAATATTTCATAGGAAAAGCTCAGGTACCGGCTACACGTCACACCTTTGCACATGAGCCAAATAAACTCTCACCTAGGGAAATGTAGACCAAGTACAAACAACTCCTGACAGTTTTGCTACAGTTCTCAGTAAAAAAAAACAAAAAAACTCTTTTATGAATGTCTAACTTTCAACTTAATTGCCCGCCTCTTATCTCAGTGCATTTTGTAGTGTTTCACAGTTAGACAATGCGAGTTCATGTGTGCCATATAAATACCATTGTGCTCACTCCCGTGGAATTAGTCAGCACTGATTGGCTAACATGCAAGGCTGTCAAAAGCACTGAGATAAGGGGGCAGTCTACAGAGGCTTAGATACAAGGTAATCACATAGGTAAAAAAGTATATTAATATTACTGTGTTGGTTATGCAAAACTGGGGAATGGGTAATAAAGGATTGTCTATCTTTTTAAACATTTAACATTGCCAAGCAGACTGTCCCTTTACTGTGAGGTAAGCTCACATATCTAATTTTTGCTGCTCATTACCACACGTGGGGGAGAAGCCTTCATGGAAGTTACACAGTGTTAGACAAAGGGGACGAATTATCAAGCTCCGAATGGAGCTTGATGTCCCCGTTTCCATGCGAGCCTTCAGGCTCGCCGGAAACAGCAGTTATGAAGCAGCGGTCTAAAGACCGCTGCTCCATAGCTTGTTCTATATGATCGGGCTGATTGACACCCCCTGCTAGCAGCCGATTGGCAGCGAATCTGCAGGGGGCAGCATTGCACAAGCAGTTAACAAGAACTGCTTTTGCAATGATAAATGCTGACAGCGTATGCTGTCGGCATTTATCGATGTGCGGCGGACATGATATGCTACATCATGTCCACTCGCACTTTCATAAATCGGACCCAAAGGGTCTAATCATTAGTGATTAGCAAAGCAATGCCTACAAATGTTAAGTTTACTTAATTTTGCTAATAATCCCCTCACTTGAGTGGTAAATGATGTATAAAAACAGAATTTATGCTTACCTGATAAATTACTTTCTCTTGTGGTGTATCCAGTCCACGGATTCATCCTTTACTTATGGGCTTTTAAAAATGAGGCTTCTGTTGAACAGATTTGTAAGGCAGCAACTTGGTCTTCGCTGCATATTTTTTCCAAATTTTACAAATGGATATTCTCCTTCCTAACAGGAAGTTGCAAAGAGAGCACACAGCAGAGCTGTCCATATAGCTCCCCCTCTAGCTCCACCCCCCAGTCATTCGACCGGAGGTTAGGAAGAAAATGGAGAAACCATAGGGTGCGGTGGTGACTGTAGTTTAAACAAAAAAATCTACCTGACTTAATAGCCAGGGCGGGCCGTGGACTGGATACACCACAAGAGAAAGTAATTTATCAGGTAAGCATAAATTCTGTTTTCTCTTGTAAGGTGTATCCAGTCCACGGATTCATCCTTTACTTGTGGGATACCAATACCAAAGCTTTAGGACACGGATGAAGGGAAGGGAACAAGACAGGTACCTTAAACGGAAGGCACCACTGCTTGTAAAAACCTTTCTCCCATAGAATTTGTAAAATTTGGAAAAAGTATGCAGCGAAGACCAAGTCGCTGCCTTACAAATCTGTTCAACAGAAGCCTCATTTTTAAAAGCCCATAAGTAAAGGATGAATCCGTGGACTGGATACACCTTACAAGAGAAAATATAAAAAGTATGTACCCGTCTGACAAGGGTTTTATTTTGAACTATATTATAATGATGGGGGGGAAGGGTCACAAAAAAGTTTCTAATGAAAAAAGGGTCCCAGGTGAAAACATTTAAGAAACTCTGCTCTAAAGAATTGGATTGTGTAATTTTTTTTTACTATAAGGGCACTTTAAATGGGCTATATAAATCAATCATCTACAAAACGTTTATGCAAAGGAAAATCTAGTGTACAATGTCCCTTTAAACTGTTGGTAAAACTACAGTATTGTGGTTACTGCTCACTATGCCATTGTTTCGGATCCGGGAGTGCCGGCAGAGGGAGCATGCGCACATGTGCGAGGGGCGGGAGCACGTGCCCGCCCGCTACTGTAATGGAGGGAGAGGGAAAAAGGGTGAAGGAAGGAGGAAATAAGTGTTGGGGAAAGGGATCAGGGAGGGGGAGGTGGGAAGTGTATTGAGAGGGGCAGCTACACTACAGAAAAATGGGGATTTTTTTTTTCCATAAAAAAGGCACAAATGTGTAGCAAACTGGGTACCCAAGATGGCGACAAATAGGTATAAATAGGTATATATAAATATCAGTGATACAATGTAACTATCGCTAATTTTGAGAAATAAATGGTTTGGAAACAACAAAGTGCTACTTGTATTTATTGCCCTATAACTTGCAAAAAAAAGCAAAGATTAGGTAAACATTGGGTATTTCTAAATTCAGGACAAAATTCAGAAACTATTTAGTATGGGTGTTTTTTGGTGGTTGTAGATGTGTAACAGATTTTGGGGGTCAAAGTTAGAAAAAGAGTGTTTTTTCTATTTTTTCATTTATAATTTATATTAAAAAAAAATAATAGTAAAATATAAGATATGATGAAAAACATAATTTATGCTTACCTGATAAATTTATTTCTCTTGTACTGTATCCAGTCCACGGATCATCCATTACTTGTGGGATATTCTCCTTCCCAACTATTTTTTCATTTCTGCGGTGTTTAGCTGTAATTTTACTCTTACTCATTTACTGTACCCACACATATTATGTACCGTTTTTCTCACAATTAAATGGACTTTCTAAAGATACCATTATTTCTCTTGTTAAGTGTATCCAGTCCACGGATCATCCATTACTTGTGGGATATTCTCCTTCCCAACAGGAAGTTGCAAGAGGATCACCCACAGCAGAGCTGCTATATAGCTCCTCCCCTCACTGCCATATCCAGTCATTCGACCGAAACAAGACGAGAACGGAGAAACCATAGGGTGCAGTGGTGACTGGAGTTTAATTAAAATTTAGACCTGCCTTAAAAGGACAGGGCGGGCCGTGGACTGGATACACTACAAGAGAAATAAATTTATCAGGTAAGCATAAATTATGTTTTCTCTTGTTTATTGTATCCAGTCCACGGATCATCCATTACTTGTGGGATACCAATACCAAAGCTAAAGTACACGGATGATGGGAGGGACAAGGCAGGAACTTAAACGGAAGGAACCACTGCCTGTAGAACCTTTCTCCCAAAAACAGCCTCCGAAGAAGCAAAAGTGTCAAATTTGTTAAATTTTGAAAAGGTGTGAAGCGAAGACCAAGTCGCAGCCTTGCAAATCTGTTCAGAGGCCTCATTTTTAAAGGCCCAGGTGGAAGCCACAGCTCTAGTAGAATGAGCTGTAATCCTTTCAGGGGGCTGCTGTCCAGCAGTCTCATAGGCTAAGCGTATTATGCTCCGAAGCCAAAAGGAGAGAGAGGTTGCCGAAGCTTTTTGACCTCTCCTCTGTCCAGAGTAAACGACAAACAGGGCAGATGTTTGACGAAAATCTTTAGTAGCCTGTAAGTAAAACTTCAAGGCACGGACTACGTCCAGATTATGCAAAAGACGTTCCTTCTTTGAAGAAGGATTAGGACACAATGATGGAACAACAATCTCTTGATTGATATTCCTGTTAGAAACCACCTTAGGTAAAAACCCAGGTTTGGTACGCAGAACTACCTTGTCTGAATGAAAAATCAGATAAGGAGAATCACAATGTAAGGCAGATAACTCAAACTCTTCGAGCCGAAGAAATAGCCATCAAAAACAGAACTTTCCAAGATAAAAGTTTAATATCAATGGAATGAAGGGGTTCAAACGGAACTCCCTGGAGAACTTTAAGAACCAAGTTTAAGCTCCACGGGGGAGCAACAGATTTAAACACAGGCTTAATCCTAACCAAAGCCTGACAAAATGCCTGGACGTCTGGAACTTCTGCCAGACGCTTGTGCAAAAGAATAGACAGAGCAGAGATCTGTCCTTTTAAAGAACTAGCTGATAAGCCTTTGTCCAAACCCTATTGGAGAAAGGACAATATCCTAGGAATCCTAACCTTACTCCATGAGTAACTCTTGGATTCACACCAATAAAGATATTTACGCCATATCTTATGGTAGATTTTCCTGTTGACAGGCTTCCGAGCGATGGACCAGTTGAGCAAACAACTCCGGATGGAGTTCCCACTCCCCCGGATGAAAAGTCTGATGACTTAGAAAATCCGCCTCCCAGTTCTCTACGCCTGGGATGTGGATCGCTGACAGGTGGCAAGAGTGAGACTCTGCCCAGCGAATTATCTTTGAGACTTCTAACATCGCTAGGGAACTCCTGGTTCCCCCTTGATGGTTGATGTAAGCCACAGTCGTGATGTTGTCCGACTGAAATCTGATGAACCTCAGGGTTGCTAACTGAGGCCAAGCTAGAAGAGCCTTGACTATTGCTCTTAACTCCAGAATATTTATTGGGAGGAGTTTCTCCTCCTGAGTCCAGACTGCTTCCCAACCTAGAAGGCTGGCATCTGTTGTTACAATCGTCCAATCTGGCCTGCGAAAGGTCATACCCTTGGACAGATGGACCCGAGAAAGCCACCAGAGAAGAGAATCTCTGGTCTCTTGATCCAGATTTAGTAGAGGGGACAAATCTGAGTAATCCCCATTCCACTGACTTAGCATGCATAATTGCAGCGGTCTGAGATGCAGGCGCGCAAATGGCACTATGTCCATTGCCGCTACCATTAAGCCGATTACTTCCATGCACTGAGCCACTGACGGGCGGGGAATGGAATGAAGGACACGGCAAGCATTTAGAAGTTTTGATAACCTGGACTCCATCAGGTAAATTTTCATCTCTACAGAATCTATAAGAGTCCCTAGGAAGGAGACTCTTGTGAGTGGTGATAGAGAACTCTTTTCCACGTTCACTTTCCACCCATGCGACCTCAGAAATGCCAGAACTATCTCTGTATGAGACTTGGCAATTTGAAAGCTTGACGCCTGTATCAGGATGTCGTCTAGATACGGAGCCACCGCTATGCCTTGCGGTCTTAGAACAGCCAGAAGTGAGCCCAGAACCTTTGTAAAAATTCTCGGGGCAGTGGCCAACCCGAAGGGAAGAGCTACAAATTGGTTATGCATGTCTAGAAAGGCAAACCTTAGGAACCAATGATGATCTTTGTGAATCGGTATGTGAAGGTAGGCATCCTTTAAGTCCACTGTGGTCATGTACTGACCCTCTTGGATCATGGGTAGGATGGACCGAATAGTTTCCATTTTGAATGATGGAACTCTGAGGAATTTGTTTAAGATCTTTAGATCCAAGATTGGTCTGAAGGTTCCCTCTTTCTTGGGAACCACAAACAGATTTGAATAAAATCCCTGTCCTTGTTCCGTCCTCGGAACTGGATGGATCACTCCCATTACTAGGTGGTCTTGCACACAGCTTAGGAATGCCTCTTTCTTTATCTGGTTTGCTGATAACCTTGAAAGATGAAATCTCCCTTGTGGAGGAGAAGCTTTGAAGTCCAGAAGATATCCCTGAGATATGATCTCCAACGCCCAGGGATCCTGAACATCTCTTGCCCACGCCTGGGCGAAGAGAGAAAGTCTGCCCCCCACTAGATCCGTTTCCGGATAGGGGGCCGTTCCTTCATGCTGTCTTGGGGGCAGCAGCAGGCTTCCTGGCCTGCTTGCCCTTGTTCCAGGACTGGTTAGGTTTCCAGACCTGTCTGGAATGAGCAACAGTTCCCTCTTGTTTTGAAGCGGAGGAAGTTGATGCTGCTCCTGCCTTGAAATTTCGAAAGGCATGAAAATTAGACTGTTTGGCCTTTGATTTGGCCCTGTCCTGTGGAAGGGTATGACCCTTGCCTCCAGTAATGTCAGCAATAATTTCCTTCAAGCCAGGCCCGAATAAGGTCTGCCCCTTGAAAGGAATGTTGAGTAATTTAGACTTTGAAGTCACGTCAGCTGACCAGGATTTAAGCCATAGCGCCCTACGTACCTGGATGGCGAATCCGGAATTCTTAGCCGTTAGTTTAGTCAAATGAACAATGGCATCAGAAACAAATGAGTTAGCTAGCTTAAGCGTTCTAAGCTTGTCAATAATTTCATTCAATGGAGCTGTCTGGATGGCCTCTTCCAGGGCCTCAAACCAGAATGCCGCTGCAGCAGTGAGAGGCGCAATGCATGCAAGGGGCTGTAAAATAAAACCTTGTTGAATAAACATTTTCTTAAGGTAAACCTCCAATTTTTTATCCATTGGATCTGAAAAAGCACAACTGTCCTCAACCGGGATAGTGGTACGCTTTGCTAAAGTAGAAACTGCTCCCTCCACCTTAGGGACCGTCTGCCATAAGTCCCGTGTAGTGGCGTCTATTGGAAACATTTTTCTAAATATAGGAGGTGGGGAAAAGGGCACACCGGGTCTATCCCACTCCTTGCTAATAATTTCTGTAAGCCTTTTAGGTATAGGAAAAACGTCAGTACACACCGGCACCGCATAGTATCTATCCAGCCTACACAATTTCTCTGGAATTGCAACTGTGTTACAGTCATTCAGAGCAGCTAATACCTCCCCAAGCAATACACAGAGGTTCTCAAGCTTAAATTTAAAATTAGAAATCTCTGAATCAGGTTTCCCTGAGTCAGAGATGTCACCCACAGACTGAAGCTCTCCGTCCTCATGTTCTGCATACTGTGACGCAGTATCAGACATGGCTCTAACAGCATTTGCGCGCTCTGTATCTCTCCTAACCCCAGAGCTATCGCGCTTGCCTCTTAATTCAGGCAATCTAGATAATACCTCTGACAGGGTATTATTCATGATTGCAGCCATGTCCTGCAAGGTAATCGCTATGGGCGTCCCTGATGTATTTGGCGCCATATTAACGTGCGTCCCCTGAGCGGGAGGCGAAGGGTCTGACACATGGGGAGAGTTAGTCGGCATAACTTCCCCCTCGACAGAACCCTCTGGTGATAATTCTTTTATAGATAAAGACTGATCTTTACTGTTTAAGGTGAAATCAATACATTTAGTACACATTCTCCTATGTGGCTCCACCATGGCTTTCAAACATAATGAACAAGTAGGTTCCTCTGTGTCAGACATGTTTAAACAGACTAGCAATGAGACTAGCAAGCTTGGAAAACACTTTAAAACAAGTTTACAAGCAATATAAAAAACGTTACTGCGCCTTTAAGAAACACAAATTTTCCAAAATTTTGAAATAACAGTGAAAAAATGCAGTTACACTAACGAAATTTTTACAGTGTATGTAATAAGTTAGCAGAGCATTGCACCCACTTGCAAATGGATGATTAACCCCTTAATACGGAAAAAAAAAAAACGGAACAACAAATGACAAAAACGTTTTTTTAACAGTCACAACAACTGCCACTGCTCTACTGTGGCTTTTTACCTCCCTCAATACGACTTTTGAAGCCTTTTGAGCCCTTCAGAGAAGTCCTGGATAATGCAGGAAGAAGCTGGATGTCTGTGTCTGTAATTTTTGCTGTGCAAAAAAACGCTAAAATAGGCCCCTCCCACTCATATTACAACAGTGGGAAGCCTCAGGGAACTGTTTCTAGGCAAAATTCAAGCCAGCCATGTGGAAAAAACTAGGCCCCAATAAGTTTTATCACCAAACATATGTAAAAAACGATTAAACATGCCAGCAAACGTTTTAAAATACACTTTTTGTATGCAAATTATTATGACCCTGGGGAAGTCTCCCTATGGGTGATGGGGGAAACCAGACGTGGACTCCTTGCCCAGTGTGCTTAGAGGAATGTGGCTGCACCTCACTGACGAGGCCCATAGGAGGCCGAAACGATCGTCTGGGGTTGTCATGTTCCTTGTTCAGAGGAGAATTGCCTGGTATTTCGGGGCTGGACTGACCTTACTTGGCAGGATCAGACTGATATACTTCAGGAAAGTTTTCTTCTGTGAAAAGCACACTGGTCTAAAAGAGGCTGCTTCCGGGTGGTAAATCGCCATAGAACAAGCCACTGAGCTGTTGTTCGTTCCTGGTAGAGCGCTTCTCTCTTTGTATGCAAATTATTATGACCCTGGGGAAGTCTCCCTATGGGTGATGGGGGAAACCAGACATGGACTCCTTGCCCAGTGTGCTTAGAGGAATGTGGCTGCACCTCACTGACGAGGCCCATAGAGGCCGAAACGATCGTCTGGGGTTGTCATGTTCCTTGTTCAGAGGAGAATTGCCTGGTATTTCGGGGCTGGACTGACCTTACTTGGCAGGATCAGACTGATATACTTCAGGAAAGTTTTCTTCTGTGAAAAGCACACTGGTCTAAAAGAGGCTGCTTCCGGGTGGTAAATCGCCATAGAACAAGCCACTGAGCTGTTGTTCGTTCCTGGTAGAGCGCTTCTCTCTTTGTACACTTTTATAAGAGTATGTATCTCTATTAATAAGCCCGATACCAGTCGCTATCACTGCATTTAAGGCTTTACTTACATTACTTCGGTATCAGCAGCATTTTCTAGCAAATTCCATCCCTAGAAAAATATTTTATCTGCACATACCTTATTACAGGAAAACCTGCACGCTATTCCCCCTCTGAAGTTACCTCACTCCTCAGAATGTGAGAACAGCAAAGGATCTTAGTTACTTCTGCTAAGATCATAGAAAACGCAGGCAGATTCTTCTTCTAAATACTGCCTGAGATAAACAGTACACTCCGGTACCATTTAAAAATAACAAACTTTTGATTGAAGAAATAAACTAAGTATAAAACACCACAGTCCTCTTACGACCTCCATCTTAGTTAAGAGTTGCAAGAGAATGACTGGATATGGCAGTGAGGGGAGGAGCTATATAGCAGCTCTGCTGTGGGTGATCCTCTTGCAACTTCCTGTTGGGAAGGAGAATATCCCACAAGTAATGGATGATCCGTGGACTGGATACACTTAACAAGAGAAATAATGGTATCTTTAGAAAGTCCATTTAATTGTGAGAAAAACGGTACATAATATGTGTGGGTACAGTAAATGAGTAAGAGGAAAATTACAGCTAAACACCGCAGAAATGAAAAAATAGCCCTGGTCCTTAAAGGATTACTTTCTGTTATAATTTTTAAGCTAAAACAACTAACATATTAAAGTTAATAAACATTAATTAAAACCTACTGACCTATATTTTCTCCAAAACGAAGTTTCATAACGTTCTAAAAGTTATATCTTTTATTCGCCAATGATGTCACGTTATCCTCCTGCCCACTATTTTCAGCACTGCATATTCAAAATACTTAAACCAATAACTTTGTGTTTAAAGCGTCATTTTGAAACCTAGGTATTGTAAACGGATTGGTACAGAGCAAAGGATACCCACGGAGTGGGTTTGGAAAACAATTAAATTTGCAGACAAGATTTCTGACATACGGTAGAGATATGTTAATGAAATGCTATTGATAAAAAGCGTATTTAACTTATAGTTTAATTATATATTAAGATATTAAGGATATTGATAGTGAATATATTTACTTATACTAGATTCTAATAGATCGCACCAAAGCTTTTAAACAAGGGGTGGACAAATTACATTTTTGGAGGTAGGAAAAATAGAGGAGCTAGACTGGGTAATTTGTAAACAGATATACTGTATGATGAATAGTACAAAAAGTTCAGAGCCAAAAGTAAATATCGAATGATCTTGGCTTCCTAGCTTTGTATTAAAACTCTGTTTTAAAGGGACATTAAAATCATTTTTTGCAAGGTGGTGCATCCATCACAAATGATATATATATATATATATATATATATAGATATATATATATATATATATATATATATATATATATATATATATATATATATATATATATATATATATATATATATATATATATATATATATATATATATACAGGTAGCCCTCAGTTTACGCCGGGGTTAGGTTAGGTTCCAGAAGGAATGGTAGTAAATCGAAACCGTTGTAAATTGAAACCCAGTTTATAATGTAAGTCAATGGGAAGTGAGGGAGTTAGGTTCCAGGCCCCTCTCAAAATTGTCATAAGTAACACCTAATAAATTAATTTTAAAGCTTTGAAATGAAGACTTTAAATGCTAAACAGCATTATAAACCTAATAAAATAAGCACACAACACAGAATATATAATTAAACTAAGTTAAATGAACAAAAACATTTGCTAAACAGCATTATAAACCTAATACAATAATTACACAATACAGACTCTACTTGCATTTTTCTGCAAACAGTTCTTTCTATGCATTCCAATCTGGACTGATTTATAGACAGGAAGATCTTGTCCCTTTGAAATCTGCTCGACAGCTCAGGTCTGGTTAAACTGATTAATTTCAGATTGCTTGGTATGTAAAGCTTAGGAGCTGGCAAATTTTTGGTTCAGAACCTGGGTTATGCTTGCTTTCTGGTGGCTAAATGTAGCCACCAATAAGCAAGGGTCATCCAGGGTGCTGAACCTAAAATGAGCCGGCTACTAAGCTTTACAATCCTGCTTTTTAAAATAAAGATAGCAAGAGAACAAAGAAAAATTGATAAATAGGAGTAAATTAGAAAGTTGCTTAAAATTGTTTTAAGAAAACATTTGGGTTAAGTATCCCTTTAAGATAAAATTAGCTAGTATTCATTTTTTGATGTGTTTATTGAATAAATTATGCAACTAAGTTGTGCTTTGCGTAGCAGAAAATGTTATAATACTAGTAAGTATTACACTGCCTCTACCCGGCTACTTTATAATGCCGCCCGGCTGGCAAAATTTCTACACAACATTGAAAAATAAATGTTTTAGAGAAATATAGCTGTAATTTTGTCAGCACAATATACTGTACAAGGTTCATGTTCTCTTTTGTGACAACAATTAGAAATATAAATGGTCTTCTAATCTCAGCTAGCCAACAACTGTTCAGCATGTGACAGGCTCTGGTAAATGGAGAGCTTCTGTAAGGAGGAAGTGGAACAAAAAGTACAATTTTCAGAGGTATTTTACATGAAAAGTAGCCATAAAATATATAGTGAACTTGCATTTCAATATTTTTTTTATTAAAAAGATGATTCAGACAGAGCATATAATTTTCCAATGTACTTCTCTTATAAAATGTGCTTTGTTCTCTATGTATCCTTTGTTGAAGAGTAAACCGAAATGAGCTCAGGAGCAGAAATGCACTATTGGGGAACAGTCAATGTTAGATACTACTTTCCATTAAAGGGATAGTAAAGTCAAAGTTAAACTTTCATGATTCTTATAGATTTTTTACAACTTTCCAATGTACTTCTATTATCTAATTTGGTTCTATTTGCTGAAAAGCATGCCTTGGTAGGCTCAGGAGCAGCAATGCACTACTGGGAGCTAGTCACTGATTTAAGGCTGCCCCTATAGGCTTCTTGTCATTGGCTCACCAATGTGTCCCAGTAGTGCATTGCTGCTCCTTCAACAAAAGATGCCAAGAGAATGAAGCAAATCTGATAATAGAAGTAAATTGGAAAGTTTTTTTTTAAAAAGAAAGGTATGCTCTATCTGAATCATGAAAGAAAATGTTTAGGTTTTGTGTCCCTTTAAAGCATTCCCCAGAGTGAATAACCTATAAAAAGTTCAAAATTGTAAAAGAGACACTCAGGTTAAAATTAAACTTAAATGATACAGATAGAGCACACAATTTTAAACAACTTTCCAATTTACTTCCATTAACTAAATCTGCACAGTCTTTTTATATTTAAACTTTGAGTCCCCAGCTCCTACTGAGCATGTGCAAGAATTGAAAGAATATACGTTTATGCATTTGTGATTGGCTGATGGCCGTCACATGATACAGTGGGAATGGAAAGAGACATAACTTTGAAATTTGTCAGAAAAACATCTACTACTCATTTTAAGTTCAGACTAAGTGCTATTTGCATTGTCTTTTTATCATGTTGATTATGCAAATATTACTGTATTTACTGGTCCTTTAAAAATACCTCTGAAAATGCTCCTCATTTGTTACTTAAAAGTATATGGTACAAAGCAAAAATTAAAGAGACTTTTTTTTAAACCCTTGTGATGATTAGAAATAGGAAGAGTTTTACAGAAAATGTTCTGTCCCTTTAATAAGACAGAGAATTATTAAATGTACACAGACCCTGCTTACTACCTGGTAGTAGCAAATCTGTAACTTTACAATTAATCAAATGATCATTTACCCCTTTAGGACCAGCAGCGTACCCTGTACATCGCTGGTCTTTATATGGGGAATGCGTTATTGGATGGATTAAGAGACATTTATAAATATACTGCCCCCACACAAAAAGTCAGCTTCAGTGCAGCAATGCACTACTGGGGGCTAGCTGAAAAGATCTAGTGAGTCAAAGACAATAGACAAATGTGGGTACCCATGAATCACCAACTAGCTCCTAGTACTGTATAAAATGTGCATATTCTTGTTGAACAAAGGATACCAAGAGCACAAAACAAATTTGAAAATAGACGTGAATTTAAAATGTGTCTTTAAACTACATGCTCTGAATCACGCACATTTAATTAAGACTTTCCTATCCATTAAAATAACACTCATACCTAAACTGTTATAAATAAAAATGCTTAGAATTGCTCTAAACAATAGAGCAAGTCCTAGAGTCTGTTTAAACTGCAGAATGGTGATCCCTACATAGAGCTAGTATATTTAAAAGACACAATATAACTAAATCTACTGGCTACTCAAGAAGGGATAAATATTGGAGTACATCGGGAATTACCGTATGTCCCCAAATATACAGGACAGGAGCAAGTACTAGCCATTGAGCAAGGTGGGTCTCTGAGGTGCTAATGCTCATTGTACCTCCGAGCCAATGGGAATCGGAAATATAAAGCTGCCAATGAGCATTGGTAGGTAGCTTAAAAAAAAAAACAAAAAAAAAACAAAAAAAAAACCAAAAAAAAAAAACTGTATACTGCTCTATTAATCTTAATTGAAAATTAAACAGGTTTTTAGATTACTTTTAGACAAAAAAAATAAATAAACAAATATGTTTAGTGCTTTAATAATGGTTTAGACAGGAGTGTTCTTTATCATCACTTTTTTTTCTAGTGAAACATATTGCCAGTCATTTAATTACTTAAAGGGACTGTATACACCAATTTTAACTTAACTGTATGTAATAGACACGACTATAGAGAATAATATGCACAGATATTATACAAACAGAAGCAATCTGAAGCCTGCATACATCAGTATACATCTAAAATGTTGGGGCTTGGTTAAGAGTCTAAAAATCAGCACTATGTTATTTAAAAATAAGCAAAACTATACATTGTTACAAAAACACACCCAGATGGGCTTTATAAATGGATGATCTACAAAACATTTATGCCAAGAAACATCTAGTGTACAATGACCCTTTAGAATTAGACAGCAAACACTTAGTATTTACGTTTTTCTGCAGTCGTGCCATAAACAAACATTTTAGGTGTGAAATTATTAAAGTGCATTAACACCTTCTTTAGAGCAATAGTCTTTACAGTTTTGTTTACACAGCTTTTCTTTAGCCTATACTTAAAGTGAATGTAAAGTGCGCATCGTTACTAATGTTACCCTTAACGTGTATGAAAAATAAATAGTAGTTTCATTCATCGTTTTTCATTCTATTTCTTACATAGCTTTATTTTTTTATTTTTACCTTGTCTCCCGTTATCTTGATCCTCCACCCGGCACTCGCGCCTACTTATTGTCACTTTGATTGACTTCTTACAAACCAATCAAGTCTCTAACCACAGGGGGACCCACCCCCTTACGCTGACGCAACAACTCCTCTCTGCGCCTGCGTTCTTATCGTGTTGACTGACAATTGCTTTTTACGCTCGTGCACATTTCGCGCATGCGCAAAAGTTTTACATTACGAAGCCCTGTCATTTCTGATTTACTGTACCGCTCGGTAAGTACATCAGTAACAGGGCTCCGCATTCTATACTGAGTGCTTATTGTGCAAACCGATACTTCTTGAATTTCCCCTTAATAAATTGTTATTAGTATTCTTGGCACTAAATCACAATATCGTAAGTAATGGAAGTAATTGATTTCTTTACATCATACCTTATATATATATTCATACATATATTCGATAGCAGGCAAAACATAATGAAAATAAATAGTTTTGTTTCAAGAAAAACTTACAATCGATGTGTATAGTATTTTTAATGGGCGGTATAACGGACTGGGATAGCAGATCGTTTCCTTCCCTTCTCAACGATAGTATTCATTGAATGTATTGATCCAATGAATACTATGGTTGATTGACAGCGGAAACCGCATTTCACACATGCTCAATGTGAAATGAAAACGGGAGCGCGCATTGACGAGACGTAGACAGCGGGTGGGACCGCTGTATACGTGAGATGGCTCAAAACAAGGAAGTAAACTGTGGGAGGAGCAGGTGCAGTGAATCGTCGATATTTCGACAAAGAAATAAACATCATATTAATAATTTTATTTAAAATGTTTTGTGGCGGTTAGGTTAATAGCATGATTGAAGACAGGAATATGTGTTCAAAATAAGGAAAATTGACAATCACTTTAAAGGGACAGGAAACCCCAACATTTTCTTCCATGATTCGGATAGAACATACAATTTTAAATACTTTTCCAATTTACTTCTATTATCACATTTGCTTCATTATATTGTTATCCTTTGCTGAAAGAACATATTTGCCCTACTGGCAGCTAGCTGAATGCATCTAGTTACCCAATCACAAGAGACAAATGTGTGCAGGCACCAATCAGCAGCTGTCTCCCACTAGTGTAGGATATGTGTGTATTCTATTTCCAGAAGGGATACCAAGAGAACGAAGCACATTTGAAAATAGAAGTGAATTTAAAAGTGTCTTAAAATGTCCTGCAAGCTTATTTTTTTTTTCCTATCCCTTTAAAGGAAAAGTTTACTTGAAAATTGGAAGAAAAAAAAAGGATAGATAGATAATCCCTTTATTACCCATTCCCTATTTTTACATAACCAACATTTATATTAAAGGGATAGTCTAGTCAAAAATAAACTTTCATGATACGGATAGGGCATATCATTTAAAACAACTTTCCAATTTACTTGTATCATCAATGTTTGCTTTGTTCTCTTGATATTCGTAGTTGAAAGCTAAACCTAGGTAGGCTCATATGCTAATTTCTAAGCCCTTGATGGCTGCCTCGTATCTGAATTCATTTTGAGTTTTTCACAACTAGAGTGCGTTAGTTCATGTGTGCTATATAGATAACAGTGCTCATGCATGTGGAGTTACCTAGGAGTTAGTACTGATTGGCTAAAATGCAAGTCTGTCAAAGAACTGAAATAATGGGGCAGTCTGCAGTGGCTTGGATACAAGGTAGGTAAACACTATATTAACCCCTTAATGACCACAATGTACCCTGTATGTCATTGGTCGTTAAGGGTTTTTTCAGGACATAATAGCACAAGTCTAGCAAGAACACACTATTAATGCACTCCCTCCAGCAGGCTTTGTGGAATAGAGCAGTCTCAACGCTGGTGACAAGACCGTGCTATAAAACAATCAAGTCCCAAAAAAAGGCCAGCGACATACAGGGTACGTCGCTGGTCCTTAAGGGGTTAATATTACCAAACTGAAAAAAACATAGAAATGGAGAAGCGCCACCTGGACTCAAGTGAAGACTTTTAATAACAAATATAAAAACAATAAAAATGGTATTCAGTGTACCAGAGTTAAAAACGTAACATGCACATCAGATTGAATCCGTAAAGGCAGGTGAGTGCCGTGAAGTCTTACTGCACCCGTGCTGCTCCCGTACTGGATTATATATACACTTGTGGATATTGGTTATACATATTATTGTGAACGTATTTGTGTACCACCTATCATTGTGATAGAATTTTTACCAATCCGCACTATAGCTTTTGATACAGCCTTTGATTTATATAGCTCCATATATTTTAGAAGCGCTGACTTTTATCTTTGTTTGTTGGTTTTAAATTAATATAACCATGTTGGCCGTTCAAAACTGGGGAATGGGTAATAAAAGAGATTATCTATCTTTTTAAACGATAATAATTATTGTCCCTTTAATATACTTTTTACCTGTATCACTACCTGTATCTAAGCCCATTACTGCCCCCTTACCAAAGAGCGTATTACAAACTTGCATTTTAGCCAATTAGTGCTGGTTCCTGCATAACCATTAACATTCTCCACAGGAGTGAGCACAATGTTATCTATATGGCACACATTAACTAGCACAATCTGGCTGTAAAAAGCTCATAAAAAACAGAGAAAAGTTGTGGCCAGCAGGGGCTTAGAAACAGGCAAATTTAGAGGTTATAAAGTATATTAATATAACAAATGTTGGTTAGGGGAATGGGTAGCAAAGGTGTTAGCTATATTTTTAAACAATAAAAAAAATCATGTTGACTAAGTATAGAAACTTTCAGTATAGGTATGGATACAACAGGCAAAACAAGCTATTTCAAATGCCATAATAAAGTAAAACTAGCTATTTGTAAACAATTAAATACTATCCAGCAGGTAAAATAAATCACTGGAAACAAATTAAAAGTGGAGAAATTTTTGTGATATACTGTCCCTTTAAATTACAAGAATTTACAAGGAAGTAAAGAAAATAATGAAAGTATAATGCAAAGTTATTTTACTGTGCATAATTAAACATTTTATTTGACAAGCTTAAGGTGCTTTCTGTTTCTATTAGCTTTGGTGTTATATTGCAGCTGTAAACATTACTACATGGTAGTACTAACAAATCTTTAAAATATGTATTGATTATGTTTTTTCCTACTGCTAAGTATTAACTGTTATAGCATCCAAATCATAGACTGGTTATTACACCAGCTCTAAGAACTTAGAAAAAAATCTGAAATAAGAGCACAGATATAAAGCAAATTGTGTATATAAAAAAGACAGGCAGATCCAAAACCTTAGTTATAATAAAGATTGGAGGAAAAACATCAGACACTAAGTGCTATATCTTACACCATTTAAACCAGCCAATATTATAAAATACATATATAAAAGGTGAGTCTATTTATGACACAGAGTGAGACAGATGTCAAACAGAGCCAAAAAATGATCCAATATAAAAACTATTGTTACCAGCAGGCCAGGTAAAAATCACAAGAACCATTTTAAGCCCTGTCTAGACAACCTCAGCATGGGGACTGCTAATCATTATGCCTTTGAAATAAATTATACAGGGAATTAGCATATATAATTAGCAACATTCTCAGTTAAAAAAAAAAATAAGAAACACATTTGTTAAAAAAATAAAATCTACATGTTCTCAAGGTAAAGACAGGATGGCACCTACAGGTAAATAGAGAAAAAAAAAATCTATATATTAAATAGATAAGACATAGTATATATCAGCAGCTATGCACTGTTATGACAGTACTGTATCTTTTTATTTTTATTTAAATAATTTAGCACAGTTTATGTTGTTTTGTAAACCAAGTGCAGTTCAGGGATATACCCCTTGAAAAGCCTTATGGAAAAGATGTTCATCTTCTCCTTTCCTGTGGTCAGTTACACACAGATTTAATTGAATGTGTGCCCTGATCTAACTAATCACTGTGTAGAATGTTGCAGATTTAGAAATAAAGTCACCATATCTTTGTACAATAGCGGCAATTAAACACTTTATGGGGGGGGACTACATTTTGAATCTTATCTCATTTAATACTAGTAGATATTAATACTTGTGCAATTCAAAATAATCACATATATAGCTAAAGTAGTGCTCCAAAAAAGGTTAATGGTGCCCATTGTTGTTCTGGGAATGACAGTGAATAAGAATTGTAGACATTACACTTTGGCAGTGAGAAGTACAGTGCCAACAACATATATTGTGCTTACATCAGTAATCCTTTGGTGCATTGCTTAAAAGCAAGTGATAATTGACTCTACTGAACAAGGAATTGCCAAACACAACAACAAAAAATAATAATTAATGGGACAGTAAAGTCAAAATTAAACTTTAATGATTTGGATAGAGCATGCAATTTTAAACAACTTTCCAATTTACTTCTGTTATCAATGTGCTTTGTTCTCTTGGTATATTTTATTGAAGAGTAAAACTATGTAGGCTCATAAGAGCTCAGGGGTGTGCAGGTGTATTTAGTACTCTATAGCAGCAGTGTTTTACAACATTATTTGTAGCTTTGTTCAGCCATAAGAGTACTAAATACACATGCACACTCCTGAGCTCAACTGGTTTTACTCTTCAATACAAAATACTAAGAGAATGAAGCAAATTTGATAAAAGAAGTAAATTGGAAAGTTGTTTGTTTAAAACTGCATACTCTATCTGAATCATTAAAGTTTAATTTTGACTTTACTGTCCCTTTAAGAATTACAGTATTCTTTACTTTTGGAGAATTAGTAAAAATCATTAATGGAAATATTGGGGAAATGCCACAACATTGGTTATCATAATTTGCAATGCTAAACAAAAAAATATCACTTTTTCTATGTGCTCTGTATGCTAACATATAAATGCAAAACCAAACATTTAAGAGTAAGTCAGAAAATAAAAGCCCTTTAAAAGAGATAGGTCAATATATGAACATATTTAAATAGGTATCAATAAACAAAAATACGGTTATTAAACACATAAGCTTGGGGTGTAAACATGTATCTCAAGAAGGAAAAAGTGAAGGTAAAAGTTATATGAACTCCATTAGCGTATATGATTTGTGCAATGTTTAACACTGTTTATATTTGTTAAAAAGTTGATCAGCGATGTGCAACTCATTACTTTCAGGCAGACAACATCACTACAAGTCCCAGACCTTCTTCATATAATGCGATGTAAGGATGTGGTGATCTCACACCAGCACCCTGCACTTGTTTGTCTATCAAGTGCTGGGATTGGCTCAGCGTCAGCTTTATCCAAAATAGAGTATAGGGACAGCAGGTGCCAAAAGGTATCGGCTTCAAAACGAAGCTAAGAAGTTAAGATCATTACAGATCTGTCATAATAACCCTTAGATTATTTGCTACCTCTCATCTCCTCACCTTGTCGCCTTCCCCGGGGCCGCACAGCTCGGGTGTGCTGCTCATGGCGAGCTCCGTGGTGCATTCCCTAGGTGTCACAGGCCGGAGGGTGTTTCAATACAAGAGACACCACAACAGCTGCAGCAGGTAACACCGGAATAAGGAAATCCCGTTTACACACAAGCTACTCCAGGATCCGCCTTCCCGTCAGTCACCTCGGACAGCCCAGGGAGGGAGATACCGCTGCGCAAGGAAGGGCGGAAGTGAAAGAGAAAAAGTAGGAGGAAGAGCTCAAGCTGTCAACAGCCACTTCCGACACAAACAAGAGGTCTTTAGCCAATAGCCGCTTTAACAGCTAGTTCGGCTTCAGCGTATTGCACAGCAATCCTTTACAGCCAACTCTAGTAGCCAATAGGGTTAATATATTTTACGTAAGGGCTGCGGCCTAAAACATACCTCATGACGTTGCTGCGACAAGTGACACGCTTGGTTCTGACAGTAGCTTGAGTGTACAGAGGTGACGTACGCAGGGGGTGGGCGTAGATGAGACCATTTCCTGTTAGATGAAAATGGATCATGCGCTTTAGCAGCGGTAGTGACGTTTCTTTACGGCCAGGCTGATGGCGGTGCTCGGTGACAGCGGAGGCCGGGTTCGTTAATGTTGAGGGATGGAAGAGAGAATGTGGTGAGATCCTTATTCATACAGTGTTGCTTAATAATTGAAAAAAACCAAACAGCTGACGCACCTCATTTTTATTTGATACTGATTGTTCCTGATTTAGTTTCACAAAGAGTTTACTGAAATCAAATCTCAAGTGAGAATTAAACCTCTCCAAGTCCCTACAGCTGCTCAAAATAAAGTAGGATGTTAACAAATTTCCATCACTAAATATTTCTTTAAATTGTTGGTGCCCTGATCCCAGTTGTACATTATAGGATACAGTGGTCTGCTTATGGAATGTCTAGTACCGCAGTCTGCGATTGTTGTGGTTAGGATGTGGATAATGTTTTCAGTTACACTTGTTACTGCTTTTCAAATTCAGTACTTATATAAACCACATAGGGGATATGGTTGGAGAATACTCATTACTAAAAATAAACAAACTGTCATGATTAAGACAATACATTCAATTTGAACATACTCTTCAATTCCCTTTCGTTACCAAACTTTGTTTTCTTGGTATTCTTTGAGGAAAATCATACCTATAATGGCTCAGGGACAACAATGCACCCCTGTCAGCTAGATAGTGATTGGCTGCACAAATATACCTCATGTCATTGGCTCACAGATGTGTTTAGTTAGCTTCCAGTAGGTCATTGCTGGTCTAGAACTTACCTTAAACTTCTGTTTAATCCCTTATTAAGGCTTAATCACAGAATTTAGACTATTTCATTGCACTTTTGTTTGCTTATAACACATTAAAACATTTTCTTTTTTCAATTTTATATCTCTTTTTAATATTTTGTTTTGTGTATATTTACTACCTGTGGTTTGTACAGTAGAAAATCCTTTATCCAAACCACTTGGGACTAGAAAATGTTTGAATATCGGAATAGTTTGGATTTTGGAATATTTACATCTTTAAAATGAGACAGTTTGGAGAGGGGATGTAACCGAGTGTAAACAACAATAACCTGTCATCTAGGCAATGTTTACATGTCATAATACAGCATATGCAAATAACATAAGGGTAGTTTTTTTTCATTTTTAATATATAATGATGTAACTCCAGCCACAAGTATAAAACTGTATCCTTTATTACTTCATAAGGGCCAGGTACAAAAATTGACAACGTTTCAAGGTCCACAGCCTTAAAGGGACATGAAACCCAAAACATTTATTTCATGATTCAGATAGAGAACACTTTTAAAAAACTTTCTAATTTACGTCTATAATTTAATTTGCTTCCTTCTCTTGTTATACTTTGCTGAAAGGTTTATCTAGGTAAGCTCAGGAACAGCAAAGAAGCTAGGTTCTAGCTGCTGATTGGTCGCTGCATATATATACTGATTTTCATTGGCTCACCCATGTGTTCAGTTAGAAACCAGTAGTGCATTGCTGCTCCTTCAACAAATGATACCAAGAGAATAAAACAAATTAGATAATAGAAGTAAATTAGAAAGTTGTTTAAAATTGTATTCTCTATGTGAATCATTAAAGAAACATTTTGGCTTTCATGTCCCTTTAATCATGTCTTGCTGTTGAGCTTGAAACATTGTCAGCTTTTGTACCTGGACCCAATAAAGTAATAAAGGTTACTGTTTTATTCTTGTTGCTGGACTTACATTATTATGTGTGTGAGTAAGGAGTTGGCTAATCCTGTTCGTGCCTATTAAGGACAGTGATATTTGTCTTAATTATAATAATAATTTGCGATTTTTTTTTTTTTATAGCGCTTTTCTCCCTGTGAAACTCAAAGCACTTTACAAATATACAAACATAAGACATAAGTTAGGAGTTTCTGAAGGTTAGATAAGTGGACTGAATGCCTGATGGAAGAGATGGGTCTTTAGCTTTTTTTCAACAGTCTATAAGGACGGTGCTTCTCTGATTGTGCACGGTAAAGAGTTCCAGAAGGTAGGGGCAGCGTGGCTGAATGCCCTGGAGCCTGAGTTTGTCTTATTCTTGGCACTGACAGGAGGGATGTGCTGGCTGACCGAAGTGAGCGGGAAGGGATCTAGGGTGTTAGGAGCTCTTTCAGGTACTGTGGGCCTAGATTGTTTAAGGCTTTGAAGGTCAGTAAACCAATTTTAAAATATGTTCTCCATTTAATTGGGCGCCAGTGTAGGGAGTGGAGCACAGGTGTTATGTGGCAGTAGAGACTTTTTGCTTGGTCAGTAGTCTGGCTGCTGCACTTTGTACCGTCTGAAGGCGATGGAGTTTCTTTTTTTGGGAGGCCCAAGTTAAGTGCATTGCAGTAATCTAGTCTAGAGGATATAAATGCATGTATTCTCTAAAATATGAGGAAATAATTTTTAATACTTTTGTATGCAAAGTACCCTCAGAAAGATAGCACAGTACTGTAATCAGAAAGGTAATATTTGTTGATTTAACGGGACAGACAAGTCAAAATTAAACTTTTATCATTTAGATAGGGATGCACTTTTTAAACAACTTTCCAATTTACTTTTATCATCAAATTTGCTTTGTTCTCTTTGCATTCTTTGTTGAGAGATAAACCTAGGTAGACTCATAAGCTTATTTCTAAGCTGTTGAAGGCCGCCTGTTATCTCGGTGCATTTTTACAGTTACAGTGCTAAATCATGTGTGCCATATAGATAACATTGTGCTTACTGCCTTGAAGTTGTTTGAGTCAGCACTGATTGGTTAAAATATAAACAACCATCTTATAAGAGTATTCAACCTTATGACTTTAGGGGGGCCAACTAGACTCCCAAGCAATGTTCCCTCTAAGGTGCGCGGCAGCGCGGCCGCGCACCTTCCCTCTCTGTGTAGCGCAGGCAGTACATCAGGCCGCGCAAAACAGGAGGAATGTGGAAAGTGATTTTTTTTTATTAATTACTGATGGCCTCCAGGAAAACGGCATGGCAGAGCACACAAATAAACAGTGCCTCCGGTGTAGCACAACTTGATGTGTTTCCTGTGCTACACACACACACACACACACACACACACACACACATATATATATATATATATATATATATATATATATATATATATATATATATATATATATATATATATATATATATATATATATGTATATATATGTATATATATATATATATATATATATGTATATGTATGTGTGTGTCTATTCTCAATGCCGCACACAAGCGGTATAAAGCCTACACACAGAAAAAAATTTTGCACGCAATGAAAAAAAATTTGAGGGAACATTGCTCCCAAGCAGGATATTCTGTTATAAATAATAACCAAATAAGAAACAAATTGTTACAAAATAAAAATCTAATTACATAAGAAAAGTCCTTATTGTCCATATGTAGGTGTTCTCCAAATTCAGCAGCACTTCTGATGATGATCCAAACTTTCTATCTAAAAGAAAAAACAGAAGGCTCTTCCTAGTGCAATATTGTCAACACCAGACTTGATAAAGTATTTGCACAAGAGTCGTCATACTCACAAGAAAAGCGGCACTCAAATTTTATTATAGAGACGTGACGGGAACTTCCAGTTATTTATCTCAAAGAGCAATATATTATCTGTGGTGTCATGGTGTGCTTTTTCAGTTAAGACCTCACTTGGTGCAGCAACTCCTTATTGTTGTTCATTGCTTTCAGTGGACTGACAATATTGCACTAGAAAGCTCCTTCTCTTTCTGTTTGTTCTGATTAGTTAAAATGCATGTATGTCAAAAGAACTGAGATAAGGGGCAGTCTGCAGAGGCATAGATAAAAGGTATTTGCAGAGGTAAAAAGTGTATTATCTCCTTTATGCTGGGCCCAAGTGTTTAACATCGGAACAAAATTTTGATGTAAACGCTTGCTTTAACCTTTTAACGCCGTTAGGACGTTCTATTCCGTTCTAACCACGCCAGGCTTTAGCGCCATTAGGACGGAATAAAACGTCTTAGCCGTTTGGCTGTCCTGAAGCAAACTGTGCTTCCAGAATTGGATCGCCGTCTGGAGGGGGTGCCTAGCGTCAGTGGGACGCCCCCTAACCCAATCCCATTATTGAAATGTCGTGATCGCGTGCACGATAACAGGATTTCAATTTGTCTACATCGGAACGTTGTTCTGATGTAGACAAATTAACCCTGTCATCAAAGGGTTGAAAATTAAATCACGCGGTCATCAATGTGATCAAGTGATTTCAAGGATGGGATTGGATCATGGGGGACTTCCTATGATTAGGCACGCTCCCCAGTCCGAGTTCCCATTCTGAAAATGCAGGACTTGACATCATTCCTAATGACGTTAAAGCCCAGTGCTGTTAGGATGGCATGGAACTTCCTAACGGCATTAAGGGGTTACTATAACAGTTATTTAAAACTGGGGAATGGGTAATAAAGGGATTATTTATCTTTTTAAACAGCAACACTTATGTATACTGTGCCTTTAAATAAATATAGACTTTTATTTGCATTAGTGATTTGTACCTGTATTAAAACAAAGAAAACAAAACATACAAACCTTTTATATAATTAGAGACACCTAAAAAAATGGGCGTTTGAGCACATGAAAATGCCCTGATCAATTTTTCTTTGTTCTCTTGATATCGTTACAGGTAGCCCTCAGTTTACGCCGGGGTTAGGTTCCAGAAGGACTGGTTGTAAATTGAAACCCAGTTTATAATGTAAGTCAATGGGAAGTGAGGGAGTTAGGTTCCAGGCCCCTCTCAAAATTGTCATAAGTAACACCTAATACATTATTTTTAGTCTTTGAAATGAAGACTTTAAATGCTAAACAGCATTATAAACCTAATAAAATAATCACACAACACAGAATATATAATTAAACTAAGTTAAATGAACAAAAACATTTGCTAAACATCATTATAAACCTAATAAAATAATCACACAACACGGACTTCACTTGCATTTTTCGGCAAACAGTTCTTTCTATGCATTCCAATCTGGACTGATTTATAGACAGGAAGATCTCGTTCCTTTGAAATCTGCTTGATAGTTCAGGTCTAGTTAAACCGATTAGTTTCAGCTTGCTTGGCTTTGCTGCAGCACAAGCAAACAGCTCCACCTACTGGCTATTTTAATAAATGCACTGCTTCTCAATGCTTTTCAATAGCAGTCACATGACTGGAAAAAAAAGGTTGTTTTTCTGAAACGGTGTAAATTGAACCGTTGTAAAACGAGGGCGACCTGTATTTGAAAAAGCAGGAATGTAAGCTTATGAGCTGGCCCATCTTTGGTTCAGCACCTGGGTATAACTTGCTGATTGGTGGCTAAATGTACCCACCAATCAGCAAGCGCTATCCAGGGTTCTGAACCAAAAATGGGCCAGCTCGAAGCTTACGTTCCTGCTTTTTCAAATAAAGATAGCAAGAGAACAAATTGATAATAGGAGTAAATTAGAAAGTAGCTTAAAATTGCATGGTCTATCTTGATCATGACTGAAAAAAATTGGGTTCGGTATCCCAAATCACCTCTAAGTGTGGTATGCAGTAGTTATTTAACCCCTTCCTTGCTCAGAACACACATGGCAAACGATTAGTTGTTGTGTCATTTTAGTGATTAAACATCTTTTATTAACTGATAAAAGCATCACAGCTGTAAGTTTTAATCGGCAACTACTGTAGCTTGCCTCACGCAATAAAATGTGCTTTAGCTTAAAGGGAAACTGAACCCAAAATTTTTTTCTTTCGCGATTCAGATAGAGCATGAAATTTTAAGCAACTTTCTAATCTATTATCAAATTTTCCTCATTCTCTTGGTATCTTTATTTGAAATGCAAGAATGTAAGTTTAGATGCCGGCCCATTTTTGGTGAGCAACCTGGGTTGTTGCTGATTGGTGGATAAATTCATCCACCAATAAAAAGTGCTGTCCAGAGTTCTGAACCCCCAAGAAAGCTTAGATGCATTCTTTTTCAAATAAAGATAGCAAGAGAACAAAGAGAAATTGATAACAGGAGTAAATTAGAAAGTTGCTTAAAATTGCATGCTCTATCTGAATCACAAAAGAAAAAAATTGGGTTCAGTGTCTTTTTTTAAGGTTTGAAAAATCCCATGTTAGTTTACCCTGCTCCTAATATTTACTTCTGCCATATACATTATTTAGTCATTCTACAATTATCTTAGTATAAAAGTTCTTGCTGGCTCCTAAGTTTTCTAAAATTGCTTTGACTCATTTCTGCAACTAGCAACCATCTTCATTTAGAAATTATAAATACAGACTCTGTGAGTTTGGTAAGTGGTTATACGGTTACATTTTGTCAGTCTTCTATACATAGTAAAATAAAAACAAATGTATAGATTGTTGCAATTGGCAAGAGAATAAAGCAAATTTGAACATTATAAATGAGTTGTAAAGTTGTTTAAAATTATATGTTCTATTTGAATTTTGAAAAACCATTTTTTTGTTTTAGGTCCCTTTTTAGAGAAACTAACGGGAAATCCATGTTTTTTAAACAGATCATCCCTAGAGATACATTGCTTAGTGGTTAATAAAGACAACTGTGTTTGTGGACAGATACACCTAAAACTGGTTGTTTTTTGGACAGTAACATAAACTGCTAAAAAGAAAAACAAATAAATACATTTTATAATTCCTTTGTTTGGATGCAGCAAAGGGGGAAAAAGTTCCTTTGTGCTACATTTGAGTTCCAGGGATAGAGCTTTCAGAACATTTTAAACCGTAATTTGTTTTTGTGAAAGTTCTAGTAATAAACAATTAGCTGAATATTCCCCTTGAATGAATGAATGAATACATGGTGAGATTTAACAAGTTGTAGATCAAGTAGCGTTTCTGAATTTCCTGGAGCCTGGCAGCCATTACCCTTAAAATTATACTATTATTATTATTATTCGTCATTATCAATGTCAGCGTACGTGTACCAAACCCAGTACCAGGCAAAATAAAAAATCTGCCTCCTTGATTCACTGGTTGGTTCTTGCATTAGGTATTAATTTCATACTCTAGAGCAGTGCTTCTTAAAGGGCCATTATAGTAAAAAAAAAAATGTACATGACCTAATCCGTTAGCACATGTCATT
The DNA here is from genome assembly GCF_027579735.1 of Bombina bombina. NCBI lineage: Eukaryota > Metazoa > Chordata > Amphibia > Anura > Bombinatoridae > Bombina > Bombina bombina. The sequence continues at coordinate 1,003,105,431 of NC_069502.1, read as the reverse complement.
TTAAGACTATCGACCCTAGACTGTTGGTTAAACATACAGTAGAAATACCACTTGGGACTGAAACGCTGCTGATCCAATCAGCAGAACCAGTTCCACATGAGTTGTGTGACTAGCGTTGCTCGATTGGATCAGCAATGTTTTCTGCTCAGGACCATCAGTGCTCTGAGTTGCAAGCTGTATTTTTACTGTGTGTTCAACCCTTTAGCGGGAGTTAAAGAGACATGAAACCCAAATATTTTCTTTCATTATTCAGATAGAACATACAAAGCAACTTTGCCATTTACTTCTATTATCACTTTCACTTAATTCACTTAGTATCCATTATTGAAGGTGCAGCAATGCACTAGTGGGAGCTAGCTAAACACATCAGTAAACCAATCACATGAAGCATATATGTGCAGCCACCAATCAGTAGCTTGCTCCTAGCTCTTGAACATACCTAGGTATCCTTTTCAACAAAGGATACCAAGAGAACAAAGCAAATGAGATAATCTAAGTAGAACCACAATTCCAAAAAAGTTGGTACAGTATGGAAAATGCAAAAAAAACAAACATAGAGTAATTTGAAAAGTCAATTCACCCTGTACTATATTTCTATATTGGAAACACATTAACACATTATTTGATGTTTTACTTTGTGAATTTAATGTTTGTTTTTTTTTTTGTTTTTTAATATACTAATTTTTAAGCTGACCGCAACACACTCCAAAAAAGTTGGCACAGTTGACTGTTTTCCACAGTGTAACATCACCTTTTCTTTTAATGATACTTATACCTTTCCAGTCCCCACCTCCTGTTTCTCACCCTCCTACCCTCTAGATTGTAAGTTCCCACGGAAACAGGGCCCTCAATTCCCCCTGTATTTGTTTGTTAAACTGTTTCTGGTGTCTTTTTTTTTTTTATATTGTACTGTACTTTTATCTTTGTACCCATGGACAGCGCTGTGGAATCTGTTGGCGCTTTATAAATAAAGAATAATAATTAAGCGTTTGGGCACTGAAGATACCAGTTGGTTACGTTTAGCAAGCAGAATTTTCCCCTATTCATCCATTATGCATGTCTTCAGCTGCGCAACTGTACGGCGCCTTCATTGCCTTATTTTGCGCTTCATAATGCAATACACATTCTCAATCGGAGACAGGTCAGGACGCAGGCCATGCTAGCACCTGCACACTCTCTCTGCTTACTCAACCATGCGCTTGTAATCTAGGCAAGTCTGTGGCGCTTCTGGACAGTGCTGATGTATCGCTTCGGCTTTGCATAGTAAAGCCTAACTTGCATCTGTGGATGCAGCGACGAATGGATTATTCACTGACGTATCTGTTTGTAGATCGGCGAACCTCGACCAATCCTTGCTCTTTAAGGACAAGGCCTTTTTTGGAGGCTCCTTATATACTATGATTACATGATTGCCTCACCTGTTTCACATCACCTTCTTATTTTAACTTGTCACATTGCTATTAGTCCTAAATTACCCCTGTCCAAACTTGTTTGGAACGTGTTGCAGTCATCAGATTTGAAATCGTGTATATTTTCAAAAATACATTAAATTCACAATAATAAAAATGTGTTTTTTTGGGGGGTTTTAAAAAAAAAAAAATAATATTGAGAAAATAAATAAATGTGTACAGGACATATAAAGATAACAATATAGCAATCATTTGATGTACAAAAATAATGCTAATCCTCATTTTTCAACCTCTAAAAAACGCTGTTACAGGACACTCTTGGACCTTATCTGCTAAAAAATAAATACAAACAAGAAACAATATGCATCTGAGATAGAATAGTAAGGTATAAAGCATAACATATTTTGATATTATAGATGCATAAACCAAAGCTGATCTCCGCAACTTAACAAGACTCACACATTAACATTTAAGTGGCATTTTGTATGCTCTCAAAATAGACACATAAGCAATAAGAAGGCCGTTCATACTTCTCCCTTATCATACTGTTTTACATGTTTTAATTAGCTATACTTACTCTTTCCGTAAGAAGAGTTGTGTGCTATTTCTGGAACAAGGGTCCAGGCGATGTTTCCTAATAGAGCAAAACCATTCAAAGTGCACTGTCAATATATGGCTCCTGTCCTTGCAAGTGTATAATTTATTACTGAGAACCGAGGTGCAACCCCGGCCGCAGGCCACAAAATGGTTCCAGCCAAGCCCTATCTTTTCATTGCTGAGTCAAGGCTTTATTTTGTATTTGTGATCCTTCTCTGATTGTTAGGGGCTCCGTGGGGGCCCCCCTAACCCCCACTGAGAGCGATCAGGGATACATAGAAGTATTACTAGCATTTCAGTGCCTCCTAGAGGACAATAATAGGAGTGTTGTGTCAAAATACATTTGGTCTATTTTCTATATCATTCAGTTCTAGCGAAATACACCATTTAATATGAGCCTCAAAGCTAATGTGCAAATGAATACATGCATAACAACTCGTGATAATGGTATTTTAAAAAGACATAAACATAGAAAGCCAACTTGAATATTACTGATTTTGCCATTTTCTTTAGTCATTGCTGGTCTGTACCCAACAATCACTTATGGGCACTCTAACCCCCTTCAAAATATAACAGCAAGGATAGATCGACTCTGGTGTCCACCAGACTAGTAAGCGGTAAGTCACCAGCACGTCTTTTCACCCGGCTAGTATGGTTCATATCCAGGTATTTACCCAGAACCGTCTCTGTGTGTAGGTCGGGCGCGAAGCCAGGCAGCATAGTGAGTGCTCCTTCACAGAATGCGGGATCTCTGGTCCCGAACCCGATTGCAGGTACCGCATGTCTGTCGTTAGTATGCTGTTGTACAGGCATCGATGTAATCTTATTGCATAGTTGCGTGGGTTGTCCCTTCACCGGTATATAGGTTAGGTCAGACTCTCCATGCTGCAAAACCGTTTCAGCCTTATGTACTATAGTTGGTTGGTCCGATAGTTTTACATGGTCAGTCCCTTTTACCCTATTGATGAGGAGCTGCAAATCTCGCTCTGAGGGTGCTTTATCAATCAAAGCCTGTAACATAGCTTCCAACTTGGCAAAGCGATTGTCCGTCATATCACAAAGCTCCCTGATCTCCATTGTGGTATTCTTTTGTAGCCGATTTCTCTTTGATGCAAGTATATCGTGAAAAATGTTTTTTTAATATAGTACAGGTTGAATTGAATTTTCAAATTTGTCTTTTTTTTTATTCTTTTTTTTCTCTCCATACTGTCCCATCTTTTTAGGAATTGGGGTTGTAAAAAGGAAAGTTGTTTAAAATTGTATACTCTATCTGAATCATGAAAGAGAAAATGTTTGGGTTTCATGTCCCTTTAAACACACAGTAGTCTAGTCTTAAAATTGCCTGCTCTAATGGATTAGAGTATTTGTAATTTTTTTTTTTTTACTGTAATGACCCTTTAAACTGTTTATTTTTTTTGTGACCCACATTATTATAATATAGTCCCAAACAAACACCTTGTCAGACAGGTATGCAATTTTTGTTTATCGTATCAATATATCACATGTAAGGGTATTATTGGCAAAAACAAATACTTTTACCAATCACTAATAGACTCACGGTCTAACTCCATTTACCTACCATGTCTGCTTTTCCCCCTTGTGTGTGGTGTGGGGCACCTGAAACTCAGTGAATACTCTACATGTTTTCAGCAGTGTGCACAAAAAATGGTTTTTGCAATTGTTTGCCAAGTGACAAAAATGTGTACGCTCATTTAAAGAGGTACATTAGCTGTGCGCTTACCCCCAGTTTAAAAAGCACAGAGTACATGTTTTATACAATTTACACATTTTATAAATAAATACCTGCTAATACTCTGCTAATAGATATGTTTGAATCATTTTTTTAGCAGATTTCAGTTTTTATATTTGTTTTTCAGGTTTTCTACTATGCAAACTCTATTTGTAAGAAGAAAAAATCAATTCAAGGTGAGTTGCACATAGAGGGCTCCTTTAAGAAGTTGTACTTATGTCTTCGTTTTGACACACGGCCATTCTGTTCTGTTGTGACACCAGTACGTGTATTTTTAGTTTACTTCCGCTTTTGTAGTAACAGGTTAACTTTAACAAGAAAGTCAAACTAAAATAAATGCAGTTTAAGAACTGGTTAAGCCCTTAAATGAATGTAAAGGGACATGGAACCCAATTATTTTTTTTATTTATTTTATGATTCAGATAGAGCATTTTTAGTGATTTTAAGCAAATTTCCAATTTACCTCTTTAAATTAATTTATTTTGTTATCTTTTTATCATTTGTTGAAAATGAGACCTAGGTAGGCTCAGGAGCTGCTGATTGGGGGCAGCACCATATATTCCTCATGTTATTGGCTCACCCAGTGCGTTCTCCCAGTAGTGCATTGCTGCTTTATCCGCAAAGGATACCAAGCAAATTAGATAACAGAAGAAAACTGGAAAGTTGTTGAAAATTGCATTTTCTATCTGTATCATGAATGAAAAATGATGGATTTTATGTCCCCTTTCTTTCATCATTTGACAGACCATTCAGTTAAAAAAATAAAGTTTCCCATTTACTTATCAAATTTGCTTTGTTCTCATCGTATTCTTTGTTAATAGTGGGTAACAGAAGTTCATTTGGGTTTCATGCCCCTTTAAAATTGGCAGTTGAAAGTTAGCAGTTAAAAGTACGAAAAAAATATATGAAAAAAAAAAATAAAATTTAAAAACTGTGATTATATTTGATAATTGAGATGTTATTTGATAATGACCTACGGGTGGGAATTGGAGTATAGCATACGAAAAATGATCCTAATTTGGTTTACTATTAATAATTGATAAATGTGTTCAGCCACTATAAAATAATAACACTAATATGATAAATACTATGATTCTACATGAGTGAGGGGAGACATTGGATTAGTCAAGGGTTGCAACAATGATTAAATATAGGATAATATTTAATATAACAAATCATAAAAAATGACGAATATTCTAAAAAGATGCCGGCATCGAAATATTACAATAATTTATAATAGTTAAAAAAGTAAAGACAATGACAATTCAGCAAAAAGTGTATAATAACAAGTTTGTTCCAAAGTGGCTTTGGATATATTCTAGCAGTAGAAAAAAAAACTTGATACAATGTATCTGCTAGATGGTCTTTTGTAAATACCATGAAGTCTGCTATACAATCCTATATTTCTATCAACGATGTCCCAAATAAAGGTAATAAAGTTCCAGATGCACAATGTGTCACTAATATGTGTACCTTAGTTCTCCGGATGGATATGGAGTGTCTCCGTTATTAAAATGTTCCAGAGATTGAAGAATCTGTGTGAATAAAGTGCTGTTGTTGATGCAAACCATCGATGTTCTAGACAAACAACTGTGTCTGATCTGACAATGAATTGGTTCCGGTTGTAAGGTCAGAAGGGCTCCGTTTGTATAGATTGGAGATTGCAATTCTTAACAATTTTTAGCAATTGCTGTTGCACTAACGAAGTTAGTGTATGATAGGATGAACAGGTCTTAATTGAAATAGTAGATCCTGGGACAGGGATTACACATTTGGAGACTATTCAGATGTTACAGAAATAGCTTGATGTACCTGCCCTAACTACTCAACAATATGACCGCACCAGCTGTGTACAAGTAAATACGTTGTGTCCGAAGTAAGGAAATTTCCTTACTTCGGACACAACGTATTTACTTGTACACAGCTGGTGCCGTCATATTGTTTAGTAGTTAGGGCAGGTACATCAAGCTATTTCTGTAACATCTGAATAGTCTCCAAATGTGTAATCCCTGTCCCAGGATCTACTATTTCAATTAAGACTTGTTCATCCTATCATACACTAACTTCGTTAGTGCAACAGCAATTGCTAAAAATTGTTAAGAATTGCAATCTCCAATCTATACAAACGGAGCCCTTCTGACCTTACAACCGGAACCAATTCATTGTCAGATCAGACACAATTGTTTGTCTAGAACATCGATGGTTTGCATCAACAACAGCACTTTATTCACACAGATTCTTCAATCTCTGGAACATTTTAATAACGGAGACACTCCATATCCATCCGGAGAACTAAGGTACACATATTAGTCACACATTGTGCATCTGGAACTTTATTACCTTTTTTTGGGACATCGTTGATAGATATATAGGATTGTATAGCAGACTTCATGGTATTTACAAAAGACCATCTAGCAGATACATTGTATCAAGTTTTTTTTTTTTCTACTGCTAGAATATATCCGAAGCCACTTTGGAACAAACTTGTTATTATACACTTTTTGCTGAATTGTCATTGTCTTTACTTTTTTAACTATTATAAATTATTGTAATATTTCGATGCCGGCATCTTTTTAGAAGATTTGTCATTTTTTATGATTTGTTATATTAAATATTATCCTATATTTAATCATTGTTGCAACCCTTGACTAATCCAATGTCTCCCCTCACTCATCTAGAATCATAGTATTTATCATATTAGTGTTATATTATTTTTTAGTAGCTGAACACATTTATCAATTAATAGTAAACCAAATTAGGATCATTTTTCGTATGCTATACTCCAATTCCCACCCGTAGGTGGGAATTGGAGTATATGTTAATTGGGGACATATATTTAGGCATGTGTTAAATGGGATATATTAAGACGGTTTAAATTGCATGTTTGTGCATACCTTAAAGGGACAGTAAACTATTAAAGTGTAAAATAATATTTATGGGTAGTAAAAACAATTTGCAATATACTTTGCTAATATACTTATTTCCTATAATTAAAGTGATGAACGTTTCAAAATCTCTCGTGAATTTTAGACTCCAAACTTGCTATATTCCACACAGTCATTGTTTGCTCACTCTAGTATCATACTAACATCTGCCCCTAATTGGCCTCATCAGGGGAGATAAGATAAGTGAAAGCTAACCTACAACATCCATTTGTTTACACCTAATTTTTCAGTATTTAAACCGCTAATTTAATTTTTAAAAATACATGTTCATAGAAGTCTCAGGGTAATATTTGCTTTATATACATCATTATCTCTAGCATTTATGTAGTGTTTTAATGCCCCATCAAATTTATGAAAAGCTTTTTCATTAGCTGACAAGGAGTGCTACCCAAGAACAAAAAATCCCATTACAACTGCGTAACCCACTTTTTTAGAATTTGTTCCAACAATTTTCCTTTTAAAACAGCCTTGCTGTTCTAAGCAAACTGGCTTCTGTTTACTGTAGTCAGTAGACCATGTTGCAGTGGCTTACTGCCTCATCATTTAATTTTCTTGGTTATTCAAGAGTATTATAGTAATACTTATTATTAGCATTGTTTATAAGCTGAGACAAAGCTGGATTATTCCTTCTAAAAAAACAATGGAATAATTAACTTGCAAATGAGAAGTTAACTGCGATTTCGCATGATGCAGGACATGAAATTCCTATTTAAAGTGCGATAAAACATTTGAACTGAGGTAAAAGTGTGGGGGGGGGGAGTATGAAAAGCGATAAATCTAAGGATATCATAAAGGGAGCGTATGACAGCTGTGATAATAAAAAATAATAATAAACACTCCTGTGAGTGAAAGAGAGAGAAGAGGTGGGAATCGAATGCAATATAAAAACATATAAAGATGCATATATGTTATGTCCCAAAATGTCTTTGGTAAAGATAATCAAGTGGTATTATAAACGGAGAGCTCCTCTTGTATCCCACAGTGTGATTGTTAGGCTGCACAAAGATATATAAGAAAGACAAGGGGAACCTCATTGTGTAACTTGTAAAAAAATGGTGTATGTATGAATACTACTCACAAGACTGTTCGCACCCTAGGTAAATAAGGTGCATACAAGTAGTCAGTACGCTGAAGACACGGATATATCCAGCAACAAAAGTATCAGCGTGACCGGCAAAGGGAGCAGGAGAGAACCGCCATGTGGCTGCAAATGTAAAGTCCAAGTAGTGGACGTTTGTAAAAACCACAAAACCGGGTCGTGGTAAAAAGCTTCTTAATTGAAACATTGCAACGTGTTTCTCAGCCAAAACAAAAGGCAGTTTCATCAGGTATAAAAACAAGTAATGGAAGGACTCTATTTGAATCTAAAATGATCCGGAAGTGATTGATACAAAAAGTTCACCATTGTGATACTTTGTATTATTCTGATGGAACTAGAAAGTAACACTAATGGTTACAAAAGTAGATAAAAATAACAAATAATGACAGTGAAAAACACTGGGTGTGGTAATAAAAATAATGTAAAAAATCGGAAGTACAATAAAATTAAAAATGTGTGTGTAATAGAAGACAGCACTCAATGGGCTTAAAGAATAGCAATAGTAGCTTTTATTTACGTGACGTTTCGGGGATAGCTCCCCTTCATTAGACCAACAATGAAATGTGATAAGCAAACATTTATGCCCTCTAAGACCCTCCCCCAGTGAGCAGAAATTGTGCCAAAATGGTTGTCACGGCAACCAGCTACTGTAACACCAAAATATATCCAATTACCGATACAAATAAATTAATTCCTAATGTATAATAAACAACAGCAGACTAGCTCCCAGCATGATACAAACAACACATTCCAACTCTACTACATAGCAACAGAAGAGGTAATTTTAATTGTCACAATTTCAACTGTAAAGCTTGTAAATCCATCATTATTGGCAACAACTTCTTCTTTTCTAGCAGTACGCTAAAAACATTTGAAATTCATTTTTATGCCACTTGCAGAACCAAATGGGTTGTGTATGTACTTAACTGTAACCTTTGCAAACAGCAGTATGTAGGTCAAACCTCCAGAGAATTCAGAGACAGGGTCAGGGAGCACCTGAAAGATGTTGATATGTCAACAAAAATTCAGCAGTTGCTAAGCACTTCAATGGCCTGCACCTAACTGGTGTCCCTAGTTTTGGAGTGCAGATCATTGAGGTGGTACACAAGCCTACCAGAGGAGGAGACAGACATAAACTACTAACAAAAAGGGAGCTTTTCTGGATTTTGAAGTTAGACACTAGATACCCTAAAGGTATCAATTTAGAATGGGATATCTCCTATTTCATAGATTAAAGTATTCTTTTTCATATCTTTTTTTTTTTCATATCGTTTTTCATATCATTTATATCGCATACAAGCAAATTACATAGTCTATCAAGCGATTACTTATATTTTTGTTTTCAAGATTGTAAATAGTTAACTATTGAAAAATGATATTGATCCATTTAATACATAATTGTGTGTGAATTATTTTCATATGTCCTAGTTTCGCCAATATACCTGTTTGACTATTTGTAATAGATACATATCGTCCTAGGCTCAATTTTGATAGCTATGGATTTGTTTCTTATATTGCTAATCAGGCATTTCTCTTAAGTGTATACAGTCCACGGATCATCCATTACTTATGGGATATTCTCCTTCCCAACAGGAAGTTGCAAGAGGATCACCCCAGCAGAGCTGCTATATAGCTCCTCCCCTAACTGCCATATCCAGTCATTCTCTTGCAACCCTCAACATAGATGGAGGTCGTGAGAGGAGTGTGGTGTTTTATACTTAATTAATTCTTCAATCAAAAGTTTGTTATTTTTAAATGGCACCGGAGTGTGCTGTTTTTTCTCAGGCAGTATTTGGAAGAAGAATCTGCCTGCGTTTTCTATGATCTTAGCAGAAGTAACTAAGATCTACTGGCTGTTCTCACACATTCTGAGGAGTGGGGTAACTTCAGAAAGGGAATGGCGTGCGGGGTCTCCTGCAACTATGGTATGTGCAGTAAAATATTTTTCTAAGGAATGGAATTGACTAAGAAAATACTGCTGATACCGAAGTAATGTAAGTAAAGCCTTAAATGCAGCGAAAGCGACTGGTATCAGGCTTATTAATGTATGTGCAGTAAAATAATTTTCTAAGGAATGGAATTTGACTAAGAAAATGCTGCTAATACTGAAGTAATGTAGTAAAGCCTTAAATGCAGTAGAAGCGACTGGTATCGGGCTTATCAATAGAGATACATACTTTTTAAAAAAGGATGTTTAAAACGTTTGCTGGCATGTTTAATCGTTTTTTGAGGTACATTGGTGATAAAACTTATTGGGGCATAATTTCCACATGGCTGACTTATTTTCTGCATAGAAACAGTTAACTGAGGCCTCCCACTGTTGTAATAATGAGTGGGAGGGGCCTATTTTAGCGCTTTTTTGTGCAGTTAAAATTACAAAATGAATCATCCAGATTCCCTCAGCAGTCCCATGAATACTACAGGACATCTCTAAAGGGCTAAAAAGACTTCCAAAATCGTTTATAGGGAAGGAAATCCACAGCTCAGCTGTGGCAGTTTTGTTGTGTCTGTTAAAAAACGTCTGTCGTTTTTTTTTTTTTTTTTTTTATCTGTTTATTGCATTAAGGGGTTAATCATCCATTTGCAAGTGGGTGCAATGCTCTGCTGACTTGTTACATACACTGTAAAAATTTTGTTAGTGTAACTGCCTTTTTTCACTGTTATTTCAAATTTTGTCAAAACTTGTTTCTCTTAAAGGCACAGTAACGTTTTTTATATTGCTTGTTAACTTTCTTTAAAGTGTTTTCCAAGCTTGCTAGTCTCATTGCTAGTCTGTACAAACATGTCTGAAACTGAGGATACTTGTTCATTATGTTTAAAAGCCATGGTGGAGCCCCATAGGAGAATGTGTACTAATGTATTGATTTCACCTTAAACAGTAAAGATCAGTCTTTATCTATAAAAGAATTGTCACCAGAGGGGTCTGTCGAGGGGGAAGTTATGCCGACTAACTCTCCCCACGTGTCAGACCCTTCGCCTCCCGCTCAAGGGACGCATGCTAATATGGCGCCAAGTACATCAGGGACGCCCATAGCGATTAATTTGCAGGACATGGCTGCAATCATGAATAATACCCTGTCAGAGGTATTATCCAGATTGCCTGAATTGAGAGGCAAGCGCGATAGCTCTGGGGTTAGACGAGATACAGAGCGCGTAGATGCTGTAGAGCCATGTCTGATACTGCGTCACAATATGCAGAACCTGAGGACGGAGAGCTTCAGTCTGTGGGTGACGTCTCTGATTCGGGGAGACCTGATTCAGAGATTTCTAATTCTAAATTTAAGCTTGAGAACCTCTGTGTATTGCTTGGGGAGGTATTAGCTGCTCTGAATGACTGTGACACAATTGCAGTGCCAGAGAAATTGTGTAGGCTGGATAAATACTATGCAGTACCGGTGAGTACTGATGTTTTTCCAATACCTAAAAGGCTTACAGAAATTATTAGTAAGGAGGGATAGGCCCGGTGTGTCCTTTTCCCCACCTCCTATATTTAGAATAATGTTTCCAATAGATGCCACTACACGGGACTTATGGCAGACTGTCCCTAAGGTGGAGGGAGCAGTTTCTACTTTAGCAAAGCGTACCACTATCCCGGTTGAGGACAGTTGTGCTTTTTCAGATCCAATGGATAAAAAATTGAAGGGTTACCTTAAGAAAATGTTTATTCAACAAGGTTTTATTTTACAGCCCCTTGCATGCATTGCGCCTGTCACTGCTGCGGCGGCATTCTGGTTTGAGGCCCTGGAAGAGGCCATCCATACAGCTCCGTTGACTGAAATTGTTGACAAGCTTAGAACTCTTAAGCTAGCTAATTCATTTGTTTCTGATGCCATTGTTCATTTGACTAAACTAACGGCTAAGTATTCAGGATTCGCCATCCAGGCGCGTAGGGCGCTATGGCTCAAATCCTGGTCAGCTGATGTGACTTCAAAAGTCTAAATTACTCAACATTCCTTTCAAGGGGCAGACCTTATTCGGGCCTGGTTTGAAAGAAATTATTGCTGACATTACTGCAGGTAAGGGTCATTCCCTTCCGCAGGACAGGGCCAAATCAAAGGCCAAACAGTCTAATTCTTGTGCATTTCGAAATTCCAAGGCAGGTGCAGCATCAACTTCCTCCGCTTCAAGACAAAAGGAACTTTTGCTCAATCTAAACAGGCCTGGAAACCTAACCAGTCCTGGAACAAAGGCAAGCAGGCCAGAAAGCCTGCTGCTGCCTCTAAGACAGCATGAAGGAATGGCCCCCTATCCGGCGACGGATCTAGTAGGGGGCAGATTTTTTCTCTGCGCCCAGGCGTGGACAAGAGATGTTCAGGATCCCTGGGCGTTGGAGATCATATCTCAGGGATATCTTCTGGACTTCAAAGCTTCTCCTCCACAAGGGAGATTTCATCTTTCAAGGTTATCAGCAAACCAGATAAAGAAAGAGGCATTCCTAAGCTGTGTGCAAGACCTCCTAGTAATGGGAGTGATCCATCCAGTTCCGCGGGCGGAACAAGGACAGGGTTTTTATTCAAATCTGTTTGTGGTTCCCAAAAAAGAGGGAACCTTCAGAACAATTTTGGATCTAAAGATCTTAAACAAATTCCTCAGAGTTCCAGCTTTCAAAATGGAAACTATTCGGACCATCCTACCCATGATCCAAGAGGGTCAGTACATGACCACAGTGGACTTAAAGGATGCCTACCTTCACATACCGATTCACAAAGATCATCATCGGTTCCTAAGGTTTGCCTTTCTAGACAGGTATTACCAATTGTAACTCTTCCCTTCGGTTGGCTATAGCCCCGAGAATCTTTACGAAGGTTCTGGGCTCACTTCTGGCGGTTCTAAGACCGCGAGGCATAGCGGTGGCTCCGTATCTAGATGATACAGACGTCAAGCCTTCAAATTGCCAAGTCTCATACAGAGATAGTTCTGACATTTCTGAGATTGCACGGGTGGAAAGTGAACGAGGAAAAGAGTTCTCTATCCCCACTCACAAGAGTCTCCTTCTTAGGGACTCTTATAGATTCTGTAGAGATGAAAATTTACCTGACGGTGTCCAGGTTATCAAAGCTTCTAAATGCTTGCCGTATTCTTCATTCCATGCCGCGCCCTTTGGTGGCTCAGTGTATGGAGGTGATCGGCTTAATGGTAGCGGCAATGGACATAGTGCCATTTGCGCGCCTACATCTCAGACCGCTGCAATTATGCATGCTAAGTCAGTGGAATGGGGATTACACAGATTTGTCCCCTCTGCTAAATCTGGATCTAGAGACCAGAGATTCTCTTCTCTGGTGGTTGTCTCGGGTCCACCTGTCCAAGGGTATGACCTTTCGCAGGTCAGATTGGAAGATGCCAGCCTTCTAGGTTGGGGTGCAGTCTGGAACTCTCTGAAGGCTCAGGGATCGTGGACTCAGGAGGAGAAACTCCTTCCGATAAATATTCTGGAGTTAAGAGCAATATTCAATGCTCTTCTGACTTGGCCTCAGTTAGCAACACTGAGGTTCATCAGATTTCAGTCGGACAATATCACGACTGTGACTTACATCAACCATCAAGGGGGAACCAGGAGTTCCCTAGTGATGATAGAAGTCTCAAAAATAATTCGCTGGACAGAGACTCACTCTTGCCACCTGTCAGCAATCCATACCCCAGGCGTGGAGAACTGGGAGGCGGATTTTCTAAGTCGTCTGACTTTTCACCCGGGGGAGTGGGAACTCCATCCGGAGGTGTTTGCTCAGTTGATTCATTGTTGGGGCAAACCAGAGTTGGATCTCATGGCGTCTCGCCAGAACGCCAAGCTTCCTTGTTACGGATCCAGGTCCAGGGACCCAGAAGCGACGCTGATAGATGGTCTAGCAGCGCCTTGGTTCTTCAACCTGGCTTATGTGTTTCCACCGTTTGCTCTGCTCCCTCGACTGATTGACAAAATCAAACAGGAGAGAGCATCGGTGATTCTAATAGCGCCTGCGTGGCCACGCAGGACCTGGTATGCAGACCTAGTGGACATGTCATCCTTTCCACCATGGACTCTGCCTCTGAGACAGGACCTTATAATACAAGGTCCTTTCAATCATCCAAATCTAATTTCTCTGAGACTGACTGCATGGAGATTGAACGCTTGATTCTATCAAGGCGTGGCTTCTCCGAGTCAGTCATTGATACCTTAATACAGGCACGAAAGCCTGTTACCAGGAAAATCTATCACAAGATATGGCGTACATATCTTTACTGGTGTGAATCCAAGAATTACTCATGGAGTAAGGTTAGGATTCCTAGGATATTATCCTTTCTCCAAGAGGGTTGGACAAAGGATTATCAGCTAGTTCCTTAAAGGGACAGATTTCTGTTCTGTCTATTCTTTTGCACAAGCGTCTGGTAGAAGTTCCAGACATCCAGGCATTTTGTCAGGCTTTGGTTAGAATTAAGCCTGTGTTTAAATCTGTTGCTCCCCCATGGAGCTTAAATTTGGTTCTTTAAGTTCTTCAAGGAGTTCCGTTTGAACCCCTTCATTCCATTGATATTAAGCTTTTATCTTGGAAAGTTCTGTTTTGATGGCTATTTCCTCGGCTCGGAGAGTCTCTGAGCTATCTGCCTTACAATGTGATTCTCCCTATCTGATTTTTCATGCAGATAAGGTAGTTCTGCGTACCAAACCTGGGTTTTTACCTAAGGTGGTTTCTTTTTTTTTTTTTACCTTTATTTATTCTCACTCAAAAAATCATATACAATAATCATCAAGTAAGGAGGTCAACAGCATGATAACAGAACAAAACATAACTTTGGTGCATATCTTGCAAAAATAACATAAAACATGTTTGTCTATATGTCACAATTTGAACCTCATTATGAACTATACCTGCTACATGACCTCCTACAATAGCAGTTGAGATATTTTCTAATTCATAAAACAAATATAATAAAACAAACCAAATAAACACAAACACAGACACAGACACAAAAAAAAAAAAAAAAAAAAAGGGGGGGGTTCCTTCCTCTCACTCAGCAGCCCCCCACCCATCGTCCCCTACCCTACCTCTCTATAATTTGAAACCCACATCGGTGGAAACTCATTCAAGACTACCAAGTCAGCAAAACATTTGGAGCTAAGAAAAGGGTTAAGAATATGTTTTTGTATAGCAAGCGAATAGGATTTAATTATAGGTAACCAAGTATGAATAAATTTTGCTATTTTCTTTTCAGAGGCTAATCTTTTATAAAAAGATTCAAATATTATATGTGTTTGAATCTCTTTAAGGAATGCCCCCATAGAGGGCGCTTCTTGGGCCAGCCAATTTTTAATGATGAGAAATCTTACTATTAAAATAGAGATTTTAACCACATATTGAAAATGCACTGGCATATCCTTGGATAATTCAAAGAGAAATATCTGCTCTGGAGATATTTGCCATGATTCTTTAAATATCTGGGTAATCCAATACTGGATTTTTTGCCATAACTGAAATATTTTAGGACAAAGCCAAAAGATGTGTAACATATCCGCTTTAGGGTACCGGCAGCGATTACAAACAAAAACCTGGTTAGGGAAAAAACGTGACATCTTGAAAGGTGTCAGATAATAATTATTAACAAGTTTAAAATGTGACTCTTTCCAGCTTGTAGGAATAACACATTTATCCAAAGAATCAAAACTCTGCTTAATGGTGTCTGCCTCGCACCTAGGCAATATCTTCATCCAACTATTACATAAATTCTCTAACACAGGTAAGCTTTGTTTAGCCAGCAACAGATCATATAATAAAGAGATAGATGTATTACCATTCCTAAATTTATTAATACAGATGCCAAGGTCTGCCCATTTATCCATTACGTCCATAACGAGATTCTGTTTATAGCAAAAATGAGCTAGCTGGAGATATGCAAAATCATTACTCCTATCCAAGCCATATTGACTAAAGAGGGTTTCTCGCGGAAGCATTTCCATGTTTTCATTAAGTGCTTGGATTACATTAATAAGCCCTTTCTCTTCCCATAATTTGAACATTTTATATTGGCACCCTGGCTTAAAGTCTGGATTCCCAACTATAGGTAAGAATTTCGAAAAGTGTGGTTCAATTTGCATGATATTACACAACCTTTGCCACGCTATAACAATATTTTTAATTGTAATCATTGATCTAACCTTAAATGTAAGTGACTTTAAAGTACAATGTAACAGAGCTTTTAAAGCAAAAGGTTGTATAAGAAAACTTTCTATATCAATAGTTGCAAAATTATTAGAATCTGTAATCCAATCTAACGCTATTTTAGCTAACGTAGCCAGATTATAAAATCGAAGATTGGGAAGAGCTAAGCCTGCCGCGTTACGCTTCTGCATTAGTTTATTTAAAGAAATACGTGGGTTTTTTCCTCCCCATATAAACCTGGATACAGATCTTTGAAAACACTGTATATCTCTATTGGCAAGCAGTAGAGGTAGATTCTGTAATGGATATAAAATACGTGGAAGCATAATTGATTTGATTAAATTTATTCGAGCAGAGATAGATAAAGGAAAGGCGGCCCAGAGCTCTAGATCTTTCTTTGCCTTCTCTAAAATTGGATGAAAATTTAAATTATACCATTTTTGTGGATTTTTATGCAGTATGATACCTAAATATCTAAAGGACTCTACTATTTTAAAAGGATGAGATTGACAGCTCGCCCTAACTTTATTTACCCATAAAAGTTCGCTTTTTTCAAAATTTATTTTATAGCCGGAGATAGAACTAAATTCGGCTAACATGAATTGAATTAGTGGCATAGTTTGTGGGGTATTCTCACAAACTAGTAACAAGTCATCCGCATACAGTAATACTTTCATCGTATGAGAACCAAAAGAAACCCCTGATAAATTATCCCTCAACCAGATTGCGAGCGGTTCAAGTGCCATATTAAATAGTAGAGGGGATAAAGGGCATCCCTGCCTAGTACCCCTTTCGAGTGTTAATTTTGGTGACAAAGCATCATTAACTATAAGATAGGATATCGGAGAATCATATATTTTGCGGACAAAGAGCATAAACTGATCCTTTAAACCGAATTTTTCCATAGCCTGAAATAAATAACACCATATGATCGAATCAAACGCTTTTTCTGCGTCAAGCGTAAGTAGTGCGAGATCAGTAGACCTCTTGCTTAATTTACTCTTTTCCAGATTCCAGAAATAGTCTAATAATAAAGTAACCTTACGGATATTTTTTAGCGAACTCCTGGCAGTCATGAATCCCGTCTGATCGGGATGTATAATATATTCTAACCCTTTAGCAAGCCTAGTCGCGATAATAGAAGTTAAAATCTTATAATCACTATTCAGTACAGAAATCGGTCTGTAAGAGGCCGGATTTTCCGCATCTTTATTTTTTTTCAGGATTAAAGAAATATTAGCCGCCGCGAAATATTTAGACATAGGATTATTAGAGCAGAAATAGTCATTGTATAATTTTTCCAATGAAATTTTAATTTCATCTGCTAAGATTTTATAATATTCTGCGGGTAACGAATCCGGGCCCGCCGCTTTGCCCTTTTTCATTTTTTCTATTGCTTTGAGAATTTCTTCCCCTGATATCGGTGCATTTAAAATTTTAAGATATTCAGACAGGATTATAGGCATTTTTATCTTTGTCCAAAATTTTTCTAGGTTATCCATATTGATATTGACCTTATTATAAATTTTCTTATAAAATGCATGAAAAACTTGACTTATGTTTTCCGAATCTAAATATCTATTGCCTTCTGTTTTGATTGCGGATATAAAATTCCGGCTCTTTCTATTTTTAACTAACCTAGCTAAGTGTTTGGCTGAGCAGCCAAATGAACCTTTAAACTGAATATTAAGTTTTACCTCCTCCCGATAAGACTTTTGCTTTAACATAATATCACGGTCTTTTCTGGCTGCACAATATATTTCCCAATTTTCTTTAGATCTCTCATTACAACATTTTCTATAAGCGTTCCTTATCCTATTAGCAGCTTGAATTTCACTTGCCCTATTTTTTTTATTCCAGGCGTATAAATACGCCTTGATTTCCCCTCTTAACACGGCTTTAGAGGCCTCCCAAAAAGTCTCAATTTTGTTAAAGCTGGCAATGTTAAAGGAGACGTAATCTTTCCATTTCTGCTTTAACCAAAGAGTAAATCTAGGATTATTTACCCAGAAACGAGGAAAGACAAAGTTTTGCGAGCCATTTTTAGTTCTTGTCAGGGTTGGAAAAATTAAAGAGATAATGGCATGATCCGATATTTCTATATCATTTATCCGTGGAATTATATTCATGATAGAGAGTGATTCTGAAACAAATAAGAAATCAATCCGAGAAAACGTTTTATGGGACTTGGATTCACAAGTGTAGACCTTAGCATCTGGATTATTAATCCTCCAAATATCAAACATCTTAAGTTTAGAAAGAAAAGATTTAAAAGTTTTTGCAATCCTATTATAATCATGCATCTTTTTCTTTGATAATCTATCCAGCTCCGGAACAGGGGACATGTTAAAATCACCTCCAATTATGAGGTTCTGACCCTTAAAAGGATATAATTTTATTTTTAATTTTTCCCAGAATAGAGGGCTGTGTATATTAGGGCCATAGAGATTGCATAGTACAAAGCGAACACCATTAATTAAAACTTGAGCAATAATGTATCTAGCTTCCATATCCAGGTCTGTATTGATGACTTTAACCTCTAAATCTTTATGAAATAGAATTGCCACTCCAGCCTTCCTGTTTCTGACAGGTGTAGCTATTAGATCACCTACCCACTTCATCTTGAGTTTAGGCAATTCCACTTCAGAAAGATGTAGCTCTTGCAAGAATACCACATCCGGTTTATGTTTGGCTAAACATTTAATTATAAGTTTACGCTTTTTTGGCGAAGATACTCCACCAACATTCCATGACAGGAAGTTCACATTTTTACTCTGATTAAAACTCATCATCTCTTCTCTATTTTAAGTAGCATTTTCACTGTCAATATCAAGCCGTTAAATCATGGAGAGGGGGCAGTAGGGGGGTGAGGGAGGGCAAAAAAAAAGAGGAAAGGAAGAGGGGGGGAAAGGAGAAAAAAAAAAAAAAAAAAAAAACCCAACATACCTAAAACACTCTATACAAAAAAAACATAAAATCCCGACATCGTCTAAACGACGTGGGCACCGCCATAAGGACCATTTAAGGAAAAATATACAGGACATATCCTTGTCATTATGGAATATCTGGAGTGAACAGAATATACTCAATCTTTGTGATAATGCGCAAGACTTAACTACAAAAAAGGCATACATAAGATATCTTTAAATATATGAGCATCATCCAACCGATGAATAATATGAACCACCCTTTCAGATCTATTTGTTCATAGAAGAAATATATTCTTGTACCTCTGTAACATTATTAAAAGTGTACCTGTTTTCATTATCGTCTAGGACAATCTTAGCAGGGTATATAAGTCGGGCTTTTAGGCCCTTATTGATGAGTTGTGTACAATAAGGTGACATAATTTTTCTTTTAGCAGAGGTTTCAGTGGAAAAATCCTGGAACAATAGTACTTTCTTATTACCTATCAATAGTGTATCCATTTTCTTATAGAGTCTCATGAGTTCTATCTTATCCTGAAATTTAAGTAATTTAAAAATACACATTCTATCTCTGTCAAACCCCTTATTTTTATTTTTTGGGCCGATTCTGTGAGCTCTTTCAACTGCTAGAGGGAGGTGCTGAGGAGGTAATCCCAAGGCTAGTGGAAGTGTGTTAGCGGTAAAATTCAATAGATCCTCGTACTCAGAGGATTCAGGTAGCCCTACTATTCTAATATTATTACGCCTGGAACGGTCTTCTAGGTCGTCCAGGCGATTCTGTAAATTACAGATTCTAGATTCATGTTTATGAATTTGGTTATCCTGATTATTAACTAAGTCCTCCAGATCTGAGATTCTGGTCTCCGCCTCTGTTAATCTATTAGCGAAGTGTCTTACTTCAGAAGATAAAGAGGATATCTCTAAGGAGATACTTGACAAGTCCTGTTTAATTTCTGCAAATTGGGGTGTGAAATATTCTGAGAGTTGAGTCATTAAAGGTTGCATATTTAACGTTGAAATATCCCCTTCAGCAATAGAGTCTAGACTAGTATCTGTATTCCTAACTTTCCTATCCCTATCCCTTATTTTTGCAGGCATAGTGAGTGAAGTGGTTTTAGCCTGCGTGATAAATCTATCCATGTGCTGATGTACCGTGCACGAGAAAGAAACAAACAAAAAAAAAAAAAAAGATTTTTTTCCCTTTTAAGATTAAACACAAATATCAACACGCTAAATACCAATTACGTGACCCGTTAAATATAAAACACAAACCTTAGTGGTGTAATACAAAACAAACAAACAATGTATCCAATTAAATCAACATTGATCCCTTACATGTGTGTGTTTATAGACAAGGAGGAAGAAAAGAACAGAGAGGGGAGGGGAAAAAAAAAGTTTCCCCTCTCTCTTCTTCTCCCTCTGAAGTGACTAATGTCTTGTAAGAACCAGCAACTATTCACTGATATCTCTCACAAGACTACTACTAAATAGATGCAGCAAAAATTACATTCTATTACATAAATGTGCATAGGAAAAAAAGCATGACCTCTTTTCCTGTGAAGTGAGAAAAAAAAAAAAAAAAAAAAGGGAAGAAAAGCAGGATATATATCAAGTCCAGATCAACAACTTCTCTCACATAAAATGATTATGTTAAATAAAGAACTGCTTGAAACGTCTGTGTTTTTTTTTTTTTTTCCTTTTAACTCCTTCAATTTATCCTCTTCTTATGGAGCAAGATTATTAAAGTAAAACACTTAGATTTTAACCCTGAGTTTAACTTTTTCACCGTCCTCTCAAATACCGTTCACAGACAGAGATGGCTTTAGACCTCCTTATTTAACAGGGACAAACAACCCATATGATGATAGCAAATAACTGTCCCTTAAATAAATTGCAGAGAGCATGAATATTTCAGTGCAGCTTAGCGTCCAGAACACTTTATCCAAATTTTTATGTAGCTGAAAAGATATATTTTTTTTTTTTTTTTTATCCAGAACTTGTTTAGTAACTGGGAACCAGGATTTTAAATTAAGTATTTAAATATCTCCCCATATGGAAACACTCATGTATACTTGCGGCTTTCAGAGGTGAGAATGGAACTTGCTTCAGAGAGTAAAAAGCACTCTTAAACAGACGCTGCTTAGTGGGCAGCAATATGCCGGGGTATAACTTCCTCTACCAGGCAGGGCTAGCTGGCTCTAAACGAAAGGCCCAGGAGCTTGCATCTTCAGATCTCAGCCCACAAGGCTCAGCAGAC
The DNA here is from genome assembly GCF_027579735.1 of Bombina bombina. Lineage (NCBI taxonomy): Eukaryota > Metazoa > Chordata > Amphibia > Anura > Bombinatoridae > Bombina > Bombina bombina. The sequence goes on along the minus strand of NC_069502.1, from coordinate 1,003,084,315 downwards.
AGATACTGGACACCTCCAACCTCTCTCTGCTACAGCTTACCAGCGGGACCTCAGATTCCAATAACGCTCCTTACATCGCCTTTGATAACGCTGATATGTAACCAGCAGCACAGCTCCCAAACGGTAGGTTTCCTTTTTTCCCCCGGCAGCTTCTTTCCTTATGCGGCTTGACGAAATCTTTAGCGGACACACCGCTCTTCTCAGTGGCTTCCAACACCGTCGGCGCCTATAGCGCCAAATGCCTGCATCCAGCCCCAAAAGAAAAGGGCCACAAGGCGGATGGCGGAGGGAGATGGTAGCGTGGTAGGAGCGATACTTCCACCACCACGGAGAAACACAACCAGCGTGCAGATACTCCGCCCTCAACCGGAAGTCCGTCACCTAAGGTGGTTTCTAACAAGAATATCAATCAAGAGATTGTTGTTCCATCATTGTGTCCTAATCCTTCTTCAAAGAAGGAACGTCCTTTACATAATCTGGACGTAGCCCATGCCTTGAAGTTTTACTTACAAGCTACTAAAGATTTTCGTCAAAACTCTTTCCTGTTTGTCATTTATTCTGGACAGAGGAGAGGTCAAAAAGCTTTGGCAACCTCTCTTTCCTTTTGGCTTCGGAGTTTTATACACCTAGCCTATGAGACTGCTGGACAGCAGCCCCCTGAAAGAATTACAGCTCATTCTACTAGAGCTGTGGCTTCCTCATGGGCCTTTAAAAATGAGGCCTCTGTTGAACAGATTTGCAAGGCCGCGACTTGGTCTTCGCTTCACACTTTTTCAAAATTTTACAAATTTGATACTTTTGCTTCTTCGGAGGCTGTTTTTGGGAGAAAGGTTCTTCAGGCAGTAGTTCCTTCCGCTTTATCCCTGCCTTGTCCCTCCCATCATCCGTGTACTTTAGCTTTGGTATTGGTATCCCATAAGTAATGGATGATCCGTGGACTGGATACACTTAACAAGAGAAAACATAATTTATACTTACCTGATAAATTTATTTCTCTTGTAGTGTATCCAGTCCACGGCCCGCCCTGTCATTTTAAGGAAGGTCTAAAATTTTATTAAACTACAGTCACCACTGCACCCTATGGTTTCTCCTTTCTCTGTTTGTTTCGGTCGAATGACTGGATATGGCAGTTAGGGGAGGAGCTATATAGCAGCTCTGCTGGGGTGATCCTCTTGCAACTTCCTGTTGGGAAGGAGAATATCCCATAAGTAATGGATGATCCGTGGACTGGATACACTACAAGAGAAATAAATTTATCAGGTAAGTATAAATTATGTTTTTTCTAGATTGACCTTTTAGGCAACAAATAGGACATGTACATTAACATAGAAAAACATATCCTTTACTCTTATGTGTTTATCTTTTATTAGCCTGTTAGTATGCACACAAGGATTTTTTGTACCTTCATTTTTATTGCATAAATTTTGTTTTAAATGTTTCCAAGGTGCTGTCAGTGTACCTTTTGGGCAGCGTCCAATTACACCCTTTACTGGTCAGTGATTGGTTGCTTGCACCCTTAAGTGCACTGCTGGCACCTTCAACTTACATTCCTATGACAAAGCGCCACTAGGGGGCGCAAAACGCGTCAGGATTGCTGTCCTTGTCTACCTGCATTGACATGCAGCTTTTATTCATACCACAAATATTTTTTTGGTTTTAACCCCTTAATGACAAGTGACGTACCAGGTACGTCCTGCAAAAACTTGCAGTTAGTGACAATGGACGTACCTGGTACGTCACTTGTCTAAGAGAGTGCTGGAAGCGATCGCAATCGCTTCCAGCAGCTCTCAGGGTATTGCAGTGATGCCTCGATATTGAGGCATCCTGCAATACCCTTTAGAAAGCATCCGATGCAGAGAGAGCCACTCTGTGGCCCTCTCTGCACCGGTAGCGATGCGGCCGTTCGTTGGTGGGTGGGAGCTTACAGGGAGGAGGGTGGGCGGCCCATCGCTACCCGGCATCCGGTTCCTTCAAGTGTATTGTGCACGCCGGATGCCGGGAGCGTGCGGGGGCTGCGTGCACGCGCGCGCGCGTGTGTGTGCGCGCGCGCGCAGCAATCACTGGCACTGCCACCAATGAATTTAGGTAAGGATCTGGATCTGGATCTGGGGGGGGTGGGGGGGGGGGGTTGGGGCAGCTACACTTGATCAGGATCTGGATCTGGGGGGGGTGGTTGGGGCAGCTACACTACAGAAAAAATAAAACATGTCACAAAACAAAACACTTTTTTTGGGGGGGAAAACTGGGTACTGGCAGACAGCTGCCAGTACCCAAGATGGTGGCAATTAGGTAGGTGGGGAGGGTTAGAGAGGTGTTTGGGGGGGATCAGGGAGGTTGGGGGTTAAGGCAGGGGTCCATCACAGCTGAATAATTTAAAAAAACAAAAAACAAAAAAAAAACACCTTTTATTTTAGTACTGGCAGACTTTCTGCCAGTACTTAAGATGGCGGGGACAATTGTGGGGTGGGGGAGGGAAGAGAGCTGTCTGGGAGGGATCAGGGGGTGGGATGTGTCAGGTGGGAGGTTGATCTCTACACTAAAGCTAAAATTAACCCTGCAAGCTCTCTACAAGCTACCTAATTAACCCCTTCACTGCTGGGCTTAATACAAGTGTGGTGCGCAGCAGCATTTAGTGGCCTCCTAATTGCCAAAAAGCAACGCCAAAGCCATATATGTCTGCTATTTATGAACAAAGGAGATCCCAGAGAAGCATTTACAACCATTTGTGCCATAATTGCACAAGCTGTTTGTAAATAATTTAAGTGAGAAACCTAAAATTGTGAAAAATGTCACTTTTTTTTTTATTTGCTCGCATTTGGCGGTGAAATGGTGGCATGAAATATACCAAAATGGGCCTAGATCAATACTTTGGGTTGTCTACTACACTACACTAAAGCTAAAATTAACCCTGCAAGGTCCCTACAAGATCCCTAATTAACCCCTTCACTGCTGGGCATAATACACGTGTGGTGCGCAGCTGCATTTAGCGGCCTTCTAATTACCAAAAAGCAACGCCAAAGCCATATATGTCTGCTATTTCTGAACAAAGGGGATCCCAGAGAAGCATTTACAACCATTTGTGCCATAATTGCACAAACTGTTTGTAAATAATTTCAGTGAGAAACCTAAAGTTTGTGACAAAATTTGTGAAAAAGTGAACAATTTTTTTTATTTGCTCGCATTTGGCAGTGAAATGGTGGCATGAAATATACCAAAATGGGCCTAGATCAATACTTTGGGTTGTCTTCTAAAAAAAAATATATACATGTCAAGGGATATTCAGGGATTCCGGACAGATATCAGTGTTCCAATGTAACTAGCGCTAATTTTGAAAAAAAGTGGTTTAGAAATAGCAAAGTTCTACTTGTACTTATTGCCCTATAACTTGCAAAAAAAGCAAACAACATGTAACCATTGGGTATTTCTAAACTCAGGACAAAATTTAGAAACTATTTAGCATGGGTGTTTTTTGGTGGTTGTAGATGTGTAACATATTTTGGAGGTCAAAGTTAGAAAAAGTGTGTTTTTTTCCATTTTTTCCTCATATTTTATATATTTTTTATATTAAATTATAAGATGTGATGAAAAAAATGGTATCTTTAGAAAGTCCATTTAATGGCGAGAAAAACGGTATATAATATGTGTGGGTACAGTAAATGAGTAAGAGGAAAATTACAGCTAAACACAAACACTGCAGAAATGTAAAAATAGCCATTGTCATTAAGGGTAAGAAAACTGAAAAATGGTCCGGTCATTAAGGGGTTAAACTTTGCCCCTGAGTGCTCAGAACTTTGCTTTTTTGGTATAATAAACAATCCCAGTTTGTCTTGCATATATGTACTTAACTTTCTTTAGTGCAATTTCTGCTCTCTGGGGGGAGGGTCTTAGAGGGTATAAATGTTTGCTTATCACATTTCGTTGTTGGTCTGATGAAGGGGAGCTATCCCCGAAACGTCACATAAATAAAAGCTACTATTGCTAGTCTTTAAGCCCAGTGAGTGCTGTCTTCTATTACCTATACCTCCAACTTGCATTCAGCACCCTGGCACCAGGATTCCTGTTAGTGAGAGTGCAACAGCCTCTGTGAAGATATATATATATAGATAGAGAGAGATAGAGAGAGAGAGATAGAGAGATAGATAGATAGAGAGATAGATAGAGAGAGAGAGATAGATAGAGAGATAGATAGAGAGAGAGATAGATAGATAGATAGAGAGATAGATAGATAGAGATAGATAGATAGAGATAGATAGAGAGAGATAGATAGAGAGAGATAGATAGAGAGAGATAGATAGAGAGAGATAGATAGAGAGAGAGATAGAGAGAGAGATAGAGAGAGATATAGATAGAGAGAGAGATAGAGAGAGATATAGATAGAGAGAGATAGAGAGAGATATAGATAGAGAGAGAGAGATAGATAGAGAGAGAGAGATAGAGATAGAGAGAGAGAGAGAGAGATAGAGAGAGAGAGAGAGAGATAGAGAGATAGAGAGAGAGATAGAGAGAGAGAGAGAGAGAGAGATAGAGAGATAGAGAGAGAGATAGAGAGAGAGAGAGAGAGAGATAGATAGAGAGAGAGAGATATATATCTATCTCTCTATCTCTCCCAATGCATATCATAAATTGATCTTCTTGGGGACATATATTTAGGCGTGTGTTTATGTACTTATATGTTATCCTATAAACACTTGCTAGCACATCAGGTAGTAGGATTTATATATTTTAATAAATATTTAAAAATAGAATTTAGTACTGACATTACTGCATGTGTTATGTAAAATAGAAATTTTGTGTAGAAAAATCACTGCGTGTGCTGCACGGACAACACTAAATAAAAGGGAAAGAACGTTTCACTGCTATTAGCCCATAAAGAAGGGGAATAAATATTTAGAAATCAGTCATATGACAAAAAGGAGCATAAAGTGATAGAAAATATTTTGAATGTGTGGCGTGAACTAAGTGAAATTTGGTTTAAAATAGGTATGTATGAAAATCGAGACATGTGAATAAAAAATAATTAAATATATGCGTGTCAATGAAAAAAATAGGAATTGAATGTAATTGTCTCTAGGAGTAAACACAAAATTCTCACTCTGACATACAAAGCCCTCAACTGCACTGCTCCCCTTATATCGCAGACCTTGTCTCCAGATACTCTCCCTCCAGTCCCCTTCGCTCTGCTCTGCTCATGACCTCCTACTCTCCTCCTCTCGTTACCTCCTCACATTCCCGTTTACAGGACTTCTCCAGATTGGCCCCCATCTTGTGGAACTCTCTGCCTCGCTCCACAAGACTCTCCCCTAGTTTTGGAAGCTTCAAGCGCTCCCTAAAGACTCTACTGTTCAGGGATGCATACAACCTACACTAACCTTTCTTTATACCAGTTCCTCTCCTCCATTGCTATCCCCTGAACCCCCTTAGCATGTAAGCCTAAGATGCCCAGCTGTTTGTAGATCACCTTCTAAAGAGCTGACTACAACAGTGCGACTCTTGGCAGGGCCCTCTACCCGTCTGATCCCTATAAATGTTTCCTTTTGTTCCGCCTTTGTTTATAGTGCTGCAGAATCTGTTGGCACTCTACAAATAACCGATAATAATAATGTGTGTGTGAATGAAAAAAACAATGAGCATATCATGACAATTTATGTGGAAAAAATTAAAAAGGTGTGTGAAGTGAATAGGATGTGTGTGATGTTTATACAAGTACGATGAGAAGGAAGATATTTGTTATTGCGTGTAAAAAACATATATTAGATGTTATGGTGCAGAATGGGTATGTAAATTATATTAAATGTGAAAATGAGCGTATGAAAATTATATTAAAACTGAATGTCAAATCCTTAAAACAAATGCAGCGAGATCCACATTGATATTTAAGCCCATGGGATACAAAGTTTTTAAATTTTGTATCCAAAAGGTGTTCCGTTGCCTGAGTTTGACTAGACCAGAGCTTTCCAAACTTTTCATGTTGGTGACGCACTTTTTAGACCTACATCATTTTGCGACACACTAATTCAGTTGCACTAGCAAACAGGAGGTTAAACTAACTTGTTTTAAGAGAGAAGGACACATACATAAATTATATAATAACGAAATTTATGTGCAAGAATTAAAAAAAAAAAAAAAAAAGTTTAACACCAATAGCTACTTACTATTTTAATGGGATGTATGAGGTTGATGAGATGAAAATAGTTTCTGAATATTTAGTGGAATATTAATTTCATCATCAAGCATTTTTAAGCTTCCACTTCCTATCAATATATCAAGAGCAGGAACAGCAATGCACTACTGGGAGCTAGCTGCAAAAAAACAAAAACACTTTGACTTTTTTTAATATCAGGTATCTGTAGAGCGTAAACAGATTCCGCAGCGCTCAGCGTTTCTTCATCTTAAACGCTTCTGCTCAGCGTTTAAGCTGCTGCCCTCAGAGCTCTGCGAGACCGACTGACTACTGCCCGCGCTGCAATCACACTGCTGTCCCACTCACTAACTACACGTGCAGTCACGAGCCGATTGAGGAGACTACATATGCAGTCAGGAGCCAATGTGCCCCCAATAGGAATAGTTTCAGTTTTCGCTAAGCTGCGCCAATAGGTTAAGATGATCTGTGACCCACTAGGTAATCAATCACGTGTCAACTACGTGATATGCATAGCAGCAGGCAGACGGAAAGTCGGAAACCAAAAAACACATTTAAAAATAATTTTAAATTTAAAAAAAAAAAAAAATTGTGTTGAAGCAGGAACACACCTACACACTGCCGCCGACACCCTGTGTCACGACACAGTTTGGAAAGCACTGGATTAGACGATTATAATCGGTGGAAGGAGGGACAAAATCTATGGGTGTAAATTTAAAAATGTCATGTTTGCTGTTGTGCACCATTTTGCAGTGATTTGGTACACTATGTTTGATCTTTCAGGGGTGTGGAAATTTAAAAAAAACTATTTGTCCATGGGACTAAAGCAGGAGCCCAATCTACTTGTCCCTCATGACAACCTACTTGTCTTGATTTACAAAATAATTCTAACAAGGTTTTTCTCTAAGGACGGTGTCTGACAGTATACTGATACAGTATATGTGCACTGATACAGAATACATGTACACTGATACAGAATATGTGTGCACTCATAAAGTATATGTTTATACCAATACAGTATATATTCATTTATACAGTACATGTATATATGTATTTTCCACCTTGTCTGAGAGGAACAATAAAAGAAAATTACATTTATTTATACTATAGAGCATTTGTGTGCGAAATTATCTTTTCTTCTAAAGTATTGATTTATATTATTTATAGTGCTTACATAATGGAAATCTCTAAATTATATGTGACATTATAATTATCAAGTAAAAGGGATGAAATATAATTACTAAATTAATCATTTTATTTTACTGATTAATGGCTTTAACTCATTGCAATTAGATAATTTATGCAGCATAGAAAGGATTATATAACAAGATGACATTTAATATTTTAGATGTGAGTATGATTAGTTACCGCACCTAGAAACACCTTAGACTTCCTTATTACAGAGATGTCAATGCTGTTATGTGAGGAGCCTTATACCCTTTTTAAAAATGCAACCAAACCTATCTTAAAAGGACACTGAACCCACATTTTTTCTGTCATGATTCAGATAGAGCATGCAATTTTAAGCAACTTTCTAATTTACTCCTATTATCAACTTTTCTTTGTTCTCTTGGTATCTTTATTTGACAAAGCAGGAACAGAAGCTTACACGCCAGCCCATTTTCGGTTCATCACCTGGGTAGTGCTTTCTGATTGGTGGATACATTTAGCCACCAATCAGCAAGCTGTTCCCATGTGCTGAACCAAAGATGGGCAGGCTCGAAAGCTTACATTTCTGTTTTTTCAAATAAAGATACCAAGAGAACGAAGAAAAATTGATAACCGTGAAAGAAAACATGTAGGTTCAGTATCCCTTTAAAACACTGGATTTGGCAGGAGCTAGAGGAGGAGCCTTATACTAACAGCCTATAGCAGGGACTGATGGGGCCACTTGTAATTAAAGTGCTCTGTTTGAAAGATCAAAATTTCCACATAAATGGTAGGATATAGAAATATATTAAAGGGACAGTGAATTCAAATATTTTCTCCTTTCATACAGAAAGTACAGAATTTATTCTATTTGGCAATGTGTATTAAAAAAATAATAAAAAAACAGGTCAATTGCTTTTTAAAAATTTAAAAAAATAATACATTAAGCTATCAAACCACTATCTCAGGTGAGAGTTTCAGTACGGTCGTAATACATGCACACTTATCTATATCTATTCACATACATACATACATACATACATACATTCACATGCATATATACATATACACATAATAAATATATATATATATATATATATATATATATATATATATATAGAGTACATATAAATACACATTAAATATATATGCATACAGATACATATACAACACACATTTCAGACAGAAGTATTTGTATTATTTGTGCAAAGAGGATGTACATAATGCAGTCTGTATTTGCAGAGATTACTTATAATATACAGGATTATAGAATGTGCAGGTCCTGCAGGAGCGAGTTGTTTATCTGAGGAACACGACAATGATCTTATGACGATTTCCAGCAGTGCTGACAATAGCACTTTCTACGCTCTTCTGCTCTTTAAAAACATTGAGTCGCTCCTAAACGGTAGTAACATCACTGTGGGACATAGAGGTACAGTAACTGTATTCAGGAACGAGAAGATTATTTAATTAGACTATAGTAAGCTGTCTCTAAAACACAAGGAAACAAGTTTGTATACAACGATCATGAAAGAAGAGTCTGCTCTCCGGCCCCTGGTAAGAGTAGATTGCTGAAATCGGGGAATTCATTAGCGAAAATTTAAATAAATAAAATAAATAAATACAAAAAGAAGAGATTTAATAGAGTGACGTTAATAAAGACTGTGAAACACTTTAATAGAGCGAGTTGTTTCTTATGAAGAAATGCAGGCTTCTGTAGAGAGGGGTTGGTGGTAGTTGGCAATTCTGAGCGGCCACTTTAATTTCAAGCTTTCTCGGCATACCAGCAGACTTTATCCGCTGTATGCTCAAAGCAGGCATGCTTAAAACAGAGGCTTGAAATTAAAGGGACACTGAACACACATTTTTTTTTTCTTTCATGATTCAGATAGAGCATTGCATTTTAAGCAACTTTCTAATTGACTCCTATTATCAATTTTTTTTTCTTTCTCTTGCAATGTTTATTTTAAAAGCAGCAATGTAAATCTTAGCAGCCAGCCCATTTTAGGTTCAGCACCATGGATAGCACTTGCTAATTGGAAGCTTACATTTACCCACCAATAAGCAAGCATAACCCAGGTTCTCAACCAAAAATGGGCCAGCTCCTAGGCATCACATTCCTGCTTTTTAAATAAAGATGGCAAGAGAACGAAGAAGAAAATAGGAGTAAATTAGAAAGTTGCTTAAAATTGCATGCTCTATATGAATCATGAAAGAAAATAATTGGGTTTAGTGTCCCTTTAAAGTGGATGCTCAGAATTGCCAACTACCACTCACCAATCTCTACAGAAGCCTGTGTTTCTTCACAGTAACAACTTGCTCTAGTAAATTGTTACACATCCTTTATTAACGTCACTTTGTTTAATATCTGCATATTTTTTTACTAAAATTCTCGCTAATGAATTCCCTGATTTCTAAAATCTACTCTTACCAGAGAGCAGACACTTCTTTCATGATCATTGTATACAAACTCGTTTCCTTGTGTTTTTAGTCTGATTAAATAATTTTCTCGTTCCTGAATAGAGTTACCTCTATGTCCCTCAGTGATGTTACTACTGGTTAGGAGCGACTCGCTTTGTGTAGAAAGAGCGACTCAACGTTTTTGAAGAGCGTAGAAAGTGCTATTGTCAGCACTGCTGGAAGTTGTCACAAGATCATTGTCGTGTTCCTCAGATAAACAACTCGCTCCGGCAGGACCTGCACATTCCATGTTATATATTTACCCTGCCTGCTGATTGTTAGAGAGTTGGACGTAATTCACAAAGGCTGTAAACATTTGCTGGAAGAGGGCTTCTTCTCCTGCTCTCACTCTGCCCTCAAGACAGTTCACTTCTCGCCACTACTGCCACACCCCCAATGGCAGCTATTAAAATGACAATAAAAAAAAATAAAAAAACTTTAGCCTTGCTGCGGTCTGCTTGCCCACAGCAGGGCTAAATGTAAAAAAAAACCCACATGCTCGGTGCACAAAACTGCATGTCCCGGGCGTCAGGCGATAGGAATTGCGCATCCTTGTCTTTGTTTTTTTGCAATTGCGAAAATGTTCACCCCAACGTGTATGTACCTTTCTGATGGTACGAACTAAGTACTGTACCCCACAGATACAATTAAGGAGGTAAACCTACATAACTGGATTCTCAGCTAAAAAGTCTGGAAATATCAAATTCTTCTCCAGTGATATTTGATCTAAAAGATTTATCAGTAAATATTTACATGCGTTACATCCTCTTTTTCCACACGTATATGAGCCAAAAACTACCAAAAATTGTGTTTCTTTTGCAAATTGGTTTCTTTTATTGAAACTTTGTGTTTTACTCTTACTGGGTGCCAATTTGTTTCTGAGAGTAGGCGCTCTCCTATATGCAATTTTTGGTTTATTACCCACTACATTTTTTAGAGAAAGGATCTTTTTGGATAATTTTCCAATGTGCAGCGCTACCGAATTTGGCGGCGCTATACAAATAAATGATCATGTTTGTTTAGAATGTTACGTAATTTTATAAAATTGCTGTTGTATTGAGTGATAAATAGTGGTTCATCCTGCATCGTGCTTTTTTGTTGTCAATCTCAGTGTTGCCATTCTTAAATTTCTCAAAAATATCTATAGCTAATTCCCTATCTCTTTGTAGACATTGGTCAAGTAGATCTTTTGGATAACCTTTGTTCACAAAGCGTTGATATAGAATTGCACTTGTTCAAACTTGTCTATATTAGAACAGTTTCTACTAATTCTTTTTAAATTGTCTGAATGGGATGTTTCTCTTCTAATGTAATGATTGCTAGAGAACTCCAAGTAACTTGCTATCTACTTTTTTTAAAATATTTCTGAGTAACTACATTGCCTAAAGGGGATCCTTAATAAAATATCAAGGTATTCTATAGATACACATTGAATGTTATCTGTGAAAGTTAAACCCATGTATTGTTTAGAGAACTAAAAGGTTGGCTTGAATGGCATCTACTCTCATAACAAAGATCAAATTGTCAATGTATCGGCCATTGTATACCAGGCTCGACCAGAGTTCAGAAGTGTGTGAGATAGATAGATATCTATCTGTCTATCTCACACCGAGAAAGTTCAGCACTCCCTTACAAGCTCTCGCCTAAGATTAAAAACAAAAATGGGATGGTTAGTTACGGCATTTGGCCAAATTGGACAAGCTCAGGTACCACGTCAAGGTCCCTTCCAAAAACCTGGGACCCTAAAACAGCCACACAATGCAAGCTCTCAATTTGTTTTCTAATTTTCCCTATGGTTCTTGCACCTAGACCTTTCTGGGGTTAACTGCCTGTGACTCTGGGGACAGCACAGCTTCCCCCAAATGCGGTAACTAACCCTTCCATTTTTGCTTTTAATCTTAGCTGAGAGCTTGTGAGTGCTGGACTTTCTCTGTGTGTTGTATTTATTTATATTGTATTTTTCCATATGGTTCTTGCACCCAGACCTGTCTGCGGTTAACTGCCTGTGACTCTGGGGACAGCACAGCTTCCTGCGAGTGCCAGTTAGCACCCAGGGCTGAGCATGTTGCAGGGTCATGGGATGTGTACCCGGTCCGGTCTGAGAGTGCAGTCCCCTTCCGTGTTTTGTATATATCTATATCTCTAGCTCTTCAGACACCCATGTATAGGTTAGCGAAACTCGGGGAAAACCTGGTACCCTTATTTTTTTTTTCATATGTGTCTCAATTTTCATACATACCTATTTTAAAACAAAAAAAAAAGAACGCAAATGGCACTACTTACAAATAGCTTCAGGAACTACCTTATAATTAATTAGTATATCTGCATATCCAAAGATATAATCTACAGTTAATCGTAAATGAGGTTGGGTGCTGTGTACTTGTTACACAATTGCAAACAGGTTCCCAGTAGAAGACTGACAGATCTGTACACTTTTATAAAGCACTCACGTTCCTTAGTGACTTAACGGAGGAGCAGTGTTACTTTGGCTGAGAAAGTAGGTTAAAAAAACAAGTCATAGATTTCTGGGGGGGGGGGAGAGATTACCCACTCAGTAACGGTATCAATGGGCTTGCTGTAAGGCTACTCAAATAGGCCTATGTCACACATTCAAAATATTTTCTATCACTTTATGCTCCTTTTTGTCATATGACTGTGATTACTAAATATTCATTCCCCCTTTTTATGGGCTAATAGCAGTGAAACTTTCTTTCACTTTTTATTTTATGTGGTGGGTTGGTTTTTTTTTTTTACACCAAATATCTATTTTAAGTAACCCATGCATTAATGTCTGTAATAAATCCTATTTTTAGATATTCATTAAAATATATAAATCCTACTACTGTGCCAGCAAGTGTGTGTATAGGATAACCTATATGTACATATGTTAGTACATAAACACACGCCTAAATATATGTCCCTAATTATAAAACTGATCAAATCAAAGATCAATATATGATATGAATTGGGATCTCTCTTATTTTTTTTTTTTAAGAAAAGCTTTATTGTACATAAAATTCAACAGTACACAAGGAAGAGACAATCAATGTTAATGGTACATTGGGTAAGGCATATTCCATAAAACAGAATTGATACTAGTCAACTGACAGTTTGATAATCTAGAATCTTATAAGTTTTATAACAGCAGAGTCCCAGTGTAGTAACAAACATGGTATCCGGTGTTTCTGGGCACATGAGTCTCTTCCGAAAGCTTGATATTTTAACACATTTTTCCTTTTCAATAGGATCATAAGACAACATTTAGTGAATAAACTGAGTGCCAGAGTGAGTTACATGAATTATTGGATAATTTGAAAGGTAGAAGGAGGGGGAACGGAGAGGAAGAAGAGGGGGGAAAAAAGCCTTTTTCCTAACCTGTGAGAGTATCTATTGCGGTCATGTCAACTATATAGGAGTTCCTTTCCAACTTGCCAGCATCATTTTGTAAATGACCAATTGGTTTGTCTTTTGATAGTGCAGCCTCTCTTATATTAATAGATCATCAACTGATGCTTGCCTTTCATCTAAGGATGGTATGTCTGTTGTCTTCCATTTTTTTGGAATCAATTTATTTTTGCTCCTGTAAGCATTATTAAAAGGAGTCACTGAATATGTTCTTTAGATTTCGGGAGGTGTAGGAAAAGCATTGTGTCAGGTGTACACGGAATGTCAATGTGTAATCTTTCCGACGCTTGCGCTATCACCTCAGACTAGAATCCAAAACCTTCGGGTAAGACCACCAAACATGTAGTAATGAACCAGTCTCACCGCACCCTCTCCAGCACAAAGGACTGGCGGAGGGGGTATAGCTTGTGTAATCTGGCCAGGGTGAGATACCATCTACTCATCAGCTTTAAGTGGATTTCCTGCACATTAGCTGATATAGAGGAGTGTTTTCTTAATGTAAACGATTTAAGCCAAGCTTCCGGTTCGGTGTCTGTGTTGAGTTCTCTATTCCAAGCTCTAGTGTGCATAGGAAGAGGGCTGTCGGATGCCACAAGCAAAAATTTACAAATCTGCAAAATTAACTGCCTTTGTGGTTTATTTGCGATGCATAAATGCTCGAATGGAGTGTGTTCCCTTCCTAGCCTGTCTCTCTATATGCATGGTGTGACAAGAAATGCACTAATTGGTTGTACCTCAACCAAGATGAAAAAATATTGCCATTTATTTCAACCATCTGCTGTTGTGTGTATATTTTCCATTCTCTTTAATAATGTACAAACAACCCATTTTGAGGTGATAAGGTTTACCGGAACGCAATCTCATCTTGTTATATGGTAACTCAGGGTTCTCTATAATCGGTATTAGGGGAGAAAACCTAGATGAAATATGTGTTGGTGGCAATTATTCTATCCCACTCACGTAGTATTTCCAATGTCATTTGGTATTTGCTTAACATTTTTGGGCAAAGCACTGAAGGAATCCAAGCCATTGTACCAACGCTGTTTAGTTTTAAAAATTTGGCCATCTAGTCTAACCCAGGCCTTATGTGTTGTGTTTTGTGACCATTCCGCTATGTAACAATATAGCATGCCTATAATCTGACAAATCTGGGAAACCCAGGCCACCCCTATCCCACGGGAGGCACATCGTTCTCCTAGGGATTCTTTGCTTTGTGCCTGACCAGACAAATTGCTCTAATATTTTTTTTGTAGTTGGGGTAAGTATTCCCTTGGGAGGGAAATAGGAATTGTCTGTAAAATGTACAAAATACGTGGAAGGATATTCATCTTTATCACTCCTATTTTCCCCCAACCACTAGAGGGGTTTATTTTTCCAAGATGATAAGTCTCTCTTGTAATCTCCTCTCTTATTCTTAAATAATTATCCTTGTATAGATCTTGCGGTCTATGTGAAAGATATATACCTAGGTATCGTTATTGCTTGGTATTCACTGAGATTTTAAGTTCAGATTTTAGACAGTGTATGTGTTCAGGGGGGGCACTAATATTTAAAAAGCTCCAACTTCGTAAAGTTAAGATGGAAATTGGAGATGGCTCCGCATGTTTCTATTTCTACAAGGAGTTCCAGAACCAACGTGTTCACATTTGTAAGGGTGTATAAAATATCGTCCGGGTATAGAGCCTGCTTGTGTTCCATGTCACCCACCACCACCCCTGTTATATTGGTATTATTTCTAACTTTATGCGCCAGGGCTTCTATCAAGAGGGCAAACAGGAGGGTGGACAAGGGGCATCCCTGCCTAGTGCCATTCGTTATTTTAAAAGCCTCCGACAATGTACCATTTACTCGGAACCGGGTGCTAGGGGAGGCATATAGGGCAAATATCTTATTTAGAAAGGATTTGACAAACTTTATCATTTCCATTACCCAACGCAGAAAAAGCCAGTCAACACGGTCGAAGGCCTTCTCTGCGTCGGTTGAGAAGAGGGCCATTGGCACACCTTCAACTCTAGCATAATTGAGTAATTGTAAAAGTACTCTGAAGGATTTCTGAATTTCTATTTTGATAAGTGTTTTTTTTTTTTTTTTAAAGTGATTCATCCAATCTCCAGATATACGTGGTTGGAGGCACATCAGGCCATTGGATTGTGCAAGTAACTGGGGCATGGTCTGACCATGTTATTGAGCCTATTTCGCAAGTGTTAACCATGTCCAACCCCGCCGTGTCAGTTAGAATATAATCGATGCATGAATATTTGTTATGTGGAGAGGAATAGTATGTGAAGTCTTTGGTATTTGGGTTCAGTGTTCTCCATGTGTCATGAAGTAGCAATTTGGAAAGAGTAGTTTTTACATTTTTGGTTATTCTATTGGGCATGCTGGATGTGCCTGTTGTGTCAATGTGAGGTTCTAATGGGAGATTAAAATCTCCAGCTACGTAAACTGGTCCTTTTGCATAATCCAGTAAGATCTTGGATACTCTCTTTATAAATTTGTGTTGTGCCGTATTGGGTGTGTTTACCGTCATAAGGGTGATACGATGTTCGTAAAGTGTGCCCACTAAAACCAAATATCTCCCCTCTGAGTCCCTCTCAACATGTGTGATTGATCAGAATGCCCACTCCGCATTTCTTTGTGGGCCTAGAGGAAAAGTATGCTGTCGGGTAAGTGGTGTTAAACCATTTAGGTTATTTACCCCTGCCAAAATGTGTCTTTTGGACAAACACAATATGGCTATGTGAGTTCTTAAAGTTTTTAATGTCAAATCTCTTACTTGGGTTGTTGAGGCCCTTGGCATTAATGGTGGTAAATGAGAGGTTATGTGAGCCCCACCTGCTTTTCTGGCATGCCATTCGGAAAAATGTGGGTAACCAACTGTAAGAAGAGGAGAGAGAAAAAAAAGGGGGGAGAAGAGGGGGGGAAAAAGTAGCTAAAAGAAAAGAATAAAGATTAGTTTAATTCTAGCACACAATGGTTTGTTTCTAATGTAAAATACAATAAACAGGAATGTAAATATTGAATAAACTTTCCTGCATACAAAACCGTCTAAAGTATTGTCCCAAGCGGGATAACTCGTATAGCAGTGAAATCGGTACCTAATGGGGTAGTAACCCTTAGGCTAACATAACTATATGAAAACGTAACCTTCTCCTGGACAACTAAACCTGTCATCCAGGATATTGAATTGCATATGGCATGAAAGGGGGAAGGGAATGAATAGAAGTAGGCAAGGGGAAGGGTGGAAGGTGGTAAGGAGGTATTGTGGATGGCGGGATAATAGGCAATGGGACCAATGCGGTCTACTGTTGCCTACACTGAACATGACTTCAATTATGTTTGGACAGTAATGCTTAAGTATTCTTTCAGGGATACCTAGTTTATATCACATTTTGCTATCGCCTGTCGGTATCCTCTCTTCAATAAATTGTTGTTTTTAAGCAGGTGCAGATACTTAACTCAACTAACAGCTTTACATATCAAATACAGATACAGTAGACCTAAGATTAATCCAAAACTTTACTGAACTTGCCCACTTTAAGCAAAGAGGCCAGAGAATAATAAATAAAAAAAAAGATACCAAGTCATGTTGAAACAGAAGGAGCATATATTTATCGGTCTCAGTAATAAACTTGCCAACCTATCAGGATATAGCTCCTCGAGAATTCAGTGTAGTTGGTTCATGCAAAACAGAGGGTTCCAAATTCGTGTTGCTTGTAGAGGGGACCCCCGTCTTTTCCAGTGACAAATCTGAGTAAAACATCTGCGGGTCAGACCCTGGTCTGAATGTCACAGACTTGTTTGTTGCTATTAGTGACACTGGGAAACCCAAGTGATACTGTATTTTATGTGCTCTCAATGTTGTAGTTATATGTCAGAGTTCTCGTCTCTTTTGAAGCGTAACCGGTGAAAGGTCTGAGAACAACTGGATCTCTTCACCGGCATGATATACCGGGTGTTTGGCTCTCGCACATCTGAGGAGTTCCTCTTTGCCTTTAAAGTTCAGAAACTTTACTATATCTCTGGGTGGTCCTTTGGGAGGGGGTTTGGGCCTCAAAGCCCTGTGTGCCCTCTTCATGATAATCTCGTGCGATGCAGGAGTCCCTTTGATGGTGCGGTAGAGAGTTTGCAGGTAGCCTTAAATTGCTGGCGGGTGTATAGTTTTAGACACACCTCTAATTTGAATGTTATTCATGTGGCCACGGTTATCAAGGTGTTCCAGTTTATCCGACAGGACTTGTATTAATTCACTTTGGAGTTGTAGATCCATGCAGCTCTGTTAAACTGTGGTTGTGGTTGAAGTTTGCACCACCTCCACTTGCTGCACTCTTGTTTCTAAAGTGTTGATGTCTTTTCTGCGCATTTCCTGCAGGACTCCTTTGATATCTTCCTTTGATGATAGATATTGCAGGTCATCTTTCGTTAGGGGTTGAGCCTGAGGCTCTGGCTGATGTAATTGTGCTGAATGAGTCTGTTGGCGGGTAGCCATGTCTTCTGTTATTGGGCTATTAGATTGGTTTATCTGTTTGAGGTATTTGCTCAGTGGTCTAGCTAGGGTGCTGTTTCCTGCCCTTGCAGATTTTTTATTAGGCATTACCCAACGCACTGTTCTAATGCCGTCTGTCAAATATGCTTCTTTGTTTACGGGTTTTGGGCCCGCGCTTTATAATCGGTTTAGTCGAAGTGCTTTTTCAGCACGAGCCATCTAGTATTATAAGCTTCAATCAGTTGTAGACGGATCCCACAGTAATTTTAGGGGCTGTGCTTATAATTTCCTTTAAAAATTGAGGGCTACTCAGCTCAAAAATAAATGTGCACACAAAGAAGCAGGGAGTATTTGAGTATGCCTGCCCACGCAGAACCTGATCTTAAGCTATTGTAATCTCAGTTTTACTGACTAGGCTGATTATACCCCTCTAATATCAAGTTAAAGGCTGACAAGCCTAGCAACTACTGTCCTCAGTGGGCAATCTAGGCAATGTGAAAGGAGAGAGCGGAGGACAGCTTTTCATCTGCCATTGTTATGAAAAGTCACAGTAGCCGGATAGGAAGAATCCTAAGGCACTATAACAAAGATTTGGTCCTTTTTTTGTTTTTTTTATATCTTATTTTGCAGGTCCCCAGATGTAATGGCTATAGAATTTCTATTGAATTACTGTAAAGCCGTGGATGCCGCAATTCAGCTTTGGGTCTGCAGTTTCTCTCACTCTGCCCTTATTCAATTATCTGCTGCGTAAGTGTGCAAAGAAATGGCGCCAGAGTGGTTTATGTGCTAGCTCTGTATTCACCCCACTAATGTCTATCTTTTACTGTACCCTTATCGTTGGCTATCCAGCTGTCTGTTAGGGAGTTATTTACCGTTGCCCCTAAGTCACAACCGCAAGCCTGCGGATGCGGCCCACTCACCAGCTCTTACTTTAGACCAGGTTGACGATTCTCAGGCAGTAAGTTGCGTCTGTGTTGATTCCACTGAGTTGCAGCAATTTGCTACTTCCTTTATGCTTAGCTGGGGTGTGAGTTGGACTCCGTAGCACCGCAACCTTGCTCAGCTGTTTTACTTGCACTGGGCCATTAAACTATTCTCTGTGCTCCGGGATCGGCCCCACCGGCTTTCTGATTATCGTAGCTTTTGTGATACATATGCAGCCTCTGTTGTAAGCAGCATTCCCAGGGAGGGTGTTAGAGGTAAGAGGGGTATTTGTTTAAGGGATTTATGCCATATTATGGGGTTATTTCACCTTAGGGTTTTGGAGCTCCTTCAGAACACAGCCATCCACCTGCATAAGCTCCGCCCCACGTTATTAGTTATTTTTATCCACTTATGTAACCATTAGTGATACTTTCTAGTTCTATCAGACTAATACAAAGTATCACAATGGTTAACTTTTTGTATCAATCACTTCCCGGGTCATTTTAGATTCAAATAGTCCTTCAATTACTTGTTGTTATGCCTGATGAAACAGCCTTTTGTTTTGGCCGAGAAACGCGTTGCAATGTTTTAATAAAGAAGCTTTTTACCACGACCCGGTTTTGTGGTTTTTACAAATGTCCACTACAAGGACTTTCCATTTGCAGCCGCATGACGGTTCTCTCCTGCTTACTCAGTTTCCAACTCCTGCTCCCTTTGCCGGTCACGCTGATGCAGCATGTGGATTACCAGCATCAGGGACCTGTGGAGATCATTACCTGAAATTGTACCCTTTGTTGCCGGATATATCCGTGTCTTCAGCGTACTGACTGCTATTGAATGTCAGCCTGCTTATATGCACCTTATTTACCTAGGGTGCCACCAGTCTTATGAGTAGTATTCATACTTCTCCTACACTTAAAACATTTTTTTTTACAAGTAACACTATGAGGCGCCTCTTGACTTTCTTATATCTGTGGGGAAAAAAGTGTAAAAAACAGCTTATAAGTATTTTAATAAAATTTCCAAAAATCTGCAAAATTACTTACACTTATCAGTGTCTTACTCCAAACCCTGAGGTATCATGTAGCAAAGTGTGCACGTGAGGATAATTACTTATGCAAGTAAGGAGGGGTTGAGGAGGGACAGCAGGTACTATAGTTTGTAAAAAGTAAGGAATCCAAATTCTTATAGGAGGCGCTACAACAAGTGTATGTATATCAATATAGATACACACATACATGTATATACACAAGCTCACTTTAAATATGGGATCAATAGTTAGATAATCCTAGTTATAAAAAGTTACACAGTGACATATATAGCATACACATGCATTTGATAGAAGGTATAAAAAAATAAAATACAAATGTGAACTGGGTCAGTGGAACTGGAGACCCATCAATAAGATAATTAGATAGTCATACAAAACCAGTCCAATAGTAAATCAGTATATTGAACATGTACCAGGACAGATCCTTTATGTACTGGTGTATATCTTGTATGGCGTCCGTTTCAAGCAGGCAGCACTCTGACGTCACCAAAGGTGATAGGGCAATTTTATAGTAAACACAAGATAGGAAAGAGGCGCCGTATGTGTGAATCAATATAACCAGCTTGATATATATTCAATCAATGGTCGGTCCACAGGACTTTGATAAAAAGTTCACTTTATTGGATACAGATAAAACAAAGAAAGTGACGTTTCAGGGTTGCCCCTTTTAAAGGGTATGATTAAAGGGGCAGCCCTGAAACGTCACTTTCTTTGTTTTATCTGTATCCAATAAAGTGAACTTTTTATCAAAGTCCTGTGGACCGACCATTGATTGAATATATGCTCTTTGGGGAGTTTGGCAGCTACCCTCAGGTCTTCACGAGCACATTCCCCCAGGAGCTGTATCACAGAGTCCATACAGCTTGATATATACACCCAAGAGACACTGGGTACTCGCAATCTATAAAGGCACTCTTGTGCCAATAGAAACAAGCTGGTTTTTGACAGCAGACCAGCTAGCTGAACACAGGCAGTAACCCGGATACGATGTAGTCACCCACAGATGGATAACTGGGCTCAGATGATTTACACTCTCCAGGATAGAGAGACAACAGAGAATATAGCACTGGGGAGGCTATACCAAATCCTCCCAAGTTAGAGTAGTCCCTTTTAAACTTTCATGGATCAGACCAAGAATACAGCTTTAAATAGTTCAATTGACTTCGCTCTCATACCCTTTGTTTAAAACCACACATAGGTAGGCTCAGAAGCAGCAAAGCACTACTGGGAGCTAGCTGGTGATTGCCACACTCCTATGGCTCTTGTCATTGGCTCACCCGATAAGTTCTGTTAAAGGGACATTAAACACTAAATAAATGCTAGATAGAATGCTGCAATCAAAGAAAATATTAGTCTGAATATAACCTGTAGATGTATTTCAAAGTTTCATTAGCTGAGCTGCCATGTTATAACTTAGGTTACCTTTTTTGCTGTGGCCAATTAGGGACGGTGAAACACGTAAGATAGCTGAGCCCTCTCTACCAGTGTTTGTATCATTCATTTTTAATTGAATAACAATGTTTCTTTGCTTTCACTCAGTAGCGGAGTCCTTTTGTTCTTCCACAGTTAAAAATAGGTCACTAGCGTGTGTAGCCAATGGCTGTGTAGAACATAACAGTGTTCTGCACTTCCATTTCTAACAGGAACTGAAATGCTCACAAATTCAGAATGGAATTACAGGAAATGTTATATATACAGTTTATTATTTTATTTTACTATCTCAAAGAATTGAATGCACTCCAAGTAGTGTATTGCTGCTCTGAAGCTGTTTAAATATGTTTAACCCCTTTGCAGCATTATATTATTATACTATTGCTTGTATATAACACATCTTTCTTTCATGTAATTAGCAAGAGTCCATGAGCTAGTGACGTATGGGATATACATTCCTACCAGGAGGGGCAAAGTTTCCCAAACCTCAAAATGCCTATAAATACACCCCTCACCACACCCACAAATCAGTTTTACAAACTTTGCCTCCTATGGAGGTGGTGAAGTAAGTTTGTGCTAGATTCTACGTTGATATGCGCTCCGCAGCAGGTTGGAGCCCGGTTTTCCTCTCAGCGTGCAGTGAATGTCAGAGGGATGTGAGGAGAGTATTGCCTATTTGAATTCAATGATCTCCTTCTACGGGGTCTATTTCATAGGTTCTCTGTTATCGGTCGTAGAGATTCATCTCTTACCTCCCTTTTCAGATCGACGATATACTCTTATATATACCATTACCTCTACTGATTCTCGTTTCAGTACTGGTTTGGCTTTCTACTACATGTAGATGAGTGTCCTGGGGTAAGTAAGTCTTATTTTCTGTGACACTCTAAGCTATGGTTGGGCACTTTTATATAAAGTTTTAAATATATGTATTCAAACATTTATTTGCCTTGACTCAGGATGTTCAACGTTCCTTATTTCAGACAGTCAGTTTCATATTTGGGATAATGCATATGAATAAATCAATTTTTATCTTACCTTAAAATTTGACTTTTTTCCCTGTGGGCTGTTAGGCTCGCGGGGGCTGAAAATGCTTCATTTCATTGCGTCATTCTTGGCGCAGACTTTTTTGGCGCAAAATTTTTTTTTCTCTTTTCCGGCGTCATACGTGTCGCCGGAAGTTGCGTCATTTTTGACGTTTTTTTGCGCCAAAAGTGTCGGTGTTCCGGATGTGGCGTCATTTTTGGCGCCAAAAGCATTTAGGCACCAAATAATGTGGGCGTCTTTTTTTTGGCGCTAAAAAATATGGGCGTCACTATTGTCTCCACATTATTTAAGTCTCATTGTTTATTGCTTCTGGTTGCTAGAAGCTTATTCACTGGCATTTTTTCCCATTCCTGAAACTGTCATTTAAGGAATTTGATCAATTTTGCTTTATATGTTGTTTTTTCTATTACATATTGCAAGATGTCCCAGATTGACCTTGAGTCAGAAGATACTTCTGGAAAATCGCTTCCTGTTGCTGGATCTACCAAAGTTAAGTATCTGCTGTAAACTTGTGGTATCTGTTCCTCCAGCTGTTGTTTGTAATGAATGTCATGACAAACTTGTTAATGCAGATAATATTTCCTTTAGTAATGTTACATTACCTGTTGTTGTTGTTCCATCAACATCTAATACTCAGAGTGTTCCTGTTAACATAAGAGATTTTGTTTCTAAATCCATTAAGAAGGCTATGTCTGTTATTCCTCCTTCTAGTAAACGGAAAAGGTCTTTTAAAACTTCTCATTTTTCAAATGAATTTTTAAATGAACATCATCATTCTGATAATGATTCTTCTGGTTCAGAGGATTCTGTTTCAGAGGTTGATGCTGATAAATCTTCATATTTATTCAAAATGGAATTTATTCGTTCTTTACTTAAAGAAGTCTTAATTGCATTAGAAATAGAGGATTCTGGTCCTCTTGATACTAAATCTAAACGTTTAAATAAGGTTTTTAAATCTCCTGTAGTTATTCCAGAAGTTTTTCCTGTCCCTGATGCTATTTCTGAAGTAATCTCCAGGGAATGGAATAATTTGGGTAATTCATTTACTCCTTCTAAACGTTTTAAGCAATTATATCCTGTGCCATCTGACAGATTAGAGTTTTGGGACAAAATCCCTAAGGTTGATGGGGCTGTCTCTACTCTTACTAAACGTACTACTATTCCTACGGCAGATAGTACTTCCTTTAAGGATCCTTTAGATAGGAAGATTGAATCCTTTCTAAGAAAAGCTTACTTATGTTCAGGTAATCTTCTTAGACCTGCTATATCTTTAGCGGATGTTGCTGCAGCTTCAACTTTTTGGTTAGAAGCTTTAGCGCAACATGTAACAGATCATAATTCCCATAGCATTGTTAATCTTCTTCAACATGCTAATAACTTTATTTGTGATGCCATCTTTGATATCATTAGGGTTGATGTCAGGTATATGTCTCTAGCTATTTTAGCTAGAAGAGCTTTATGGCTTAAGACTTGGAATGCTGATATGTCTTCTAAGTCAACTTTGCTTTCCCTTTCTTTCCAGGGTAATAAATTATTTGGTTCTCAGTTGGATTCTATTATTTCAACTGTTACTGGAGGGAAAGGAACTTTTTTACCACAGGATAAAAAAATCTAAAGGTAAATTTAGGTCTAATAATCGTTTTCGTTCCTTTCGTCACAATAAGGAACAAAAGCCTGATCCTTCACCCACAGGAGCGGTATCAGTTTGGAAACCATCTCCAGTCTGGAATAAATCCAAGCCTTTTAGAAAACCAAAGCCATCTCCCAAGTCCACATGAAGGTGCGGCCCTCATTCCAGCCCAGCTGGTAGGGGGCAGATTACGTTTTTTCAAAGAAATTTGGATCAATTCAATTCACAATCTTTGGATTCAGAACATTGTTTCAGACGGGTACAGAATTGGCTTCAAGATAAGGCCTCCTGCAAAGAGATTTTTTCTTTCCCGTGTCCCAGTAAATCCAGCGAAGGCTCAAGCAACTTGTATTGTTTCTTCGAAATCATGGTTGGAGGATCAATTTACCGAAAAGTTCATTGATTCCTCAGACAAGGGTAACCTTTTTAGGTTTCCAGATAGATTCAGTGTCCATGACTCTGTCTCTGACAGACAAGAGATGTCTAAAATTGATTTCAGCTTGTCGAAACCTTTAGTCTCAATCATTCCCTTTGGTAGCCTTATGCATGGAAATTCTAGGTCTTATGACTGCTGCATTGGACGCGATCCCCTTTGCTCGTTTTCACATGCGACCTCTTCAGCTCTGTATGCTGAACCAGTGGTGCAGGGATTACACAAAGATATATCAATTGATATCTTTAAAACCGATTGTACGGCACTCTCTGACGTGGTGGACAGATCACCATCGTTTAGTTCAGGGGGCTTCTTTTGTTCTTCCAACCTGGACTGTGATTTCAACAGATGCAAGTCTGACAGGTTGGGGAGCTGTTTGGGGATCTCTGACAGCACAAGGGGTTTGGGAATCTCAGGAGGTGAGATTACCAATCAATATTTTGGAACTCCGTGCAATTTTCAGAGCTCTTCAGTCATGGCCTCTTCTAAAGAGAGAATCGTTCATTTGTTTTCAGACAGACAATGTCACAACTGTGGCATATATCAATCATCAAGGAGGGACTCACAGTCCTCTGGCTATGAAAGAAGTATCTCGAATACTGGTTTGGGCGGAATCCAGCTCCTGTCTAAATTCTGCGGTTCATATCCCAGGTATAGACAATTGGGAAGCGGATTATCTCAGTCGCCAAACGTTACATCCGGGCGAATGGTCTCTTCACCCAGAGGTATTTCTTCAGATTGTTCAAATGTGGGGACTTCCAGAAATAGATCTGATGGCTTCTCATCTAAACAAGAAACTTCCCAGGTATCTGTCCAGATCCAGGGATCCTCAGGCGGAAGCAGTGGATGCATTGTCACTTCCTTGGAAGTATCATCCTGCCTATATCTTTCCGCCTCTAGTTCTTCTTCCAAGAGTAATCTCCAAGATTCTGAAGGAATGCTCGTTTGTTCTGCTGGTGGCTCCAGCATGGCCTCACAGGTTTTGGTATGCGGATCTTGTCCGCATGGCCTCTTGCCAACCGTGGACTCTTCCGTTAAGACCAGACCTTCTGTCGCAAGGTCCTTTTTTCCATCTGGATCTCAAATCCTTAAATTTGAAGGTATGGAGATTGAACGCTTGATTCTTAGTCAAAGAGGTTTCTCTGACTCTGTGATTAATACTATGTTACAGGCTCGTAAATCTGTATCTAGGAAGATATATTATCAAGTCTGGAAGACTTAAATTTCTTGGTGTCTTTCTCATCATTTTTCCTGGCATTCTTCTAGAATTCCGAGAATTTTACAGTTTCTTCAGGATGGTTTGGATAAAGGTTTGTCTGCAAGTTCCTTGAAAGGACAAATCTCTGCTCTTTCTGTTCTTTTTCACAGAAAGATTGCTAATCTTCCTGATATTCATTGTTTTATACAAGCTTTGGTTCGTATAAAACCTGTTATTAAGTCAATTTCTCCTCCTTGGAGTTTGAATTTGGTTCTGGGGGCTCTTCAAGCTCCTCCGTTTGAACCGATGCATTCACTGGACATTAAATTACTTTCTTGTAAAGTTTTTTGTTTCTTTTGGCCATCTCTTCTGCTAGAAGAGTTTCTGAATTATCTGCTCTTTCTTGTGAGTCTCCTTTTCTGATTTTTCATCAGGATAAGGTGGGTTTGCGAACTTCTTTTACATTTTTGCCTAAGGTTGTGAATTCTAACAACATTAGTAGAGAAATTGTGGTTCCTTCATTGTGTCCTAATCCTAAGAATTCTAAGGAGAGATCATTGCATTCTTTGGATGTAGTTAGAGCTTTGAAATATTATGTTGAAGCTACTAAGAATTTCCGAAAGACTTCTAGTCTATTCGTTATTTTTTCTGGTTCTAGGAAAGGTCAGAAGGCCTCTGCCATTTCTTTGGCATCTTGGTTGAAATCTTTAATTCATCATGCTTATGTTGAGTCGGGTAAAACTCCGCCTCAAAGGATTACAGCTCATTCTACTAGGTCAGTTTCTACTTCCTGGGCGTTTAGGAATGAAGCTTCGGTTGATCAGATTTGCAAAGCAGCAACTTGGTCTTCTTTGCATACTTTTACTAAATTCTACCATTTTGATGTGTTTTCTTCTTCTGAAGCAGTTTTTGGTAGAAAAGTACTTCAGGCAGCTGTGTCAGTTTGATTCTTCTGCTTATAATTTCAGTTTTTTTCATTATAAGATTTAAACTTTATTTTGGGTGTGGATTATTTTCAGCGGAATTGGCTTTCTTTATTTTATCCCTCCCTCTCTAGTGACTCTTGCGTGGAAGATCCACATCTTGGGTATTCATTATCCCATACGTCACTAGCTCATGGACTCTTGCTAATTACATAAAAGAAAACATAATTTATGTAAGAACTTCCCTGATAAATTCATTTATTTCATATTAGCAAGAGTCCATGAGGCCCACCCTTTTTGTGGTGGTTTATGATTTTTTTTGTATAAAGCACAATTATTCCAATTCCTTATTTTTTATGCTTTTGCACTTTTTTCTTATCACCCCACTTCTTGGCTATTCGTTAAACTGATTTGTGGGTGTGGTGAGGGGTGTATTTATAGGCATTTTGAGGTTTGGGAAACTTTGCCCCTCCTGGTAGGAATGTATATCCCATACGTCACTAGCTCATGGACTCTTGCTAATATGAAAGAAATTAATTTATCAGGTAAGTTCTTACATAAATTATGTTTTTTGCACCTTTTAAGCAGACAGGCATTTGACATTTTATATGTTGTAAATATAGGTGGGTATTACAAAGCAGAGCTTGGCTTATCTATTGCTCTCAGAAACTAAAAAAAACTATGTGGTTAGGACACCAACTCTCATTACATTTGTGAAGTTGTAATTGCTTGTGTCTCTTAATATGTGATTTTTAAAAGTAATCAAAATTGATCCTATCACTTTTTTTTTTCTCTTTCAGTAATCATCTACTGAGTTTCATACAGGACTGTAACATGGCAGGACAGTTCCGTAGTTATGTCTGGGACCCAGTCCTTATCATTTGCCAGATTATTTTGATGCAGCTTATCTACTACAGTTCACTGGGTCTCTGGCTCGGATCTCTGGACTTACTGATTCAACACGGCCCTTCCCTTGATCAGATATTTAATGATGGGATTTTGGGATTTTCCACAGTACATGGAAGAGTCACCATGATGGCTTTCATCTTGAACTCATTGACCTGTGCATTGGGTCTTTTGTACTTTATTCGTAGGGGAAAACAATGTTTGGATTTCACTGTAACAGTTCACGCATTTCACCTTTTTGGGTGTTGGATATATACATCCCATTTTCCTATCACAATAACATGGTGGCTTCTGAACATTGTCTGTGTTGCTTTAATGGCAGTTATTGGAGAGTATCTCTGCATGCGAACAGAACTTAAAGAAATTCCTCTCAATTCAGCACCCAAAAGCAATGTTTAGACTTTATTAGCCCAGCAGACATTTTTTAACTTACCTCTCAAATGTTAAGATCTTCAGTATTCTCCATTTTTACATACTAACTGCTTTTTAGTCTTGTTTCTGGCATTTGTTTTTACAATTTTGGGGCAGAGTT
This sequence comes from Bombina bombina, assembly GCF_027579735.1. Lineage (NCBI taxonomy): Eukaryota > Metazoa > Chordata > Amphibia > Anura > Bombinatoridae > Bombina > Bombina bombina. Next base: position 1,003,056,601 of record NC_069502.1, on the reverse strand, counting down.
ATTCATCCTCCAATTCTATGGATTCACACCAGCCTCTTGAAAATGATCAGTCTGCTAAGAAACAAATGGATCAAATTGCACATTTCTATATTGTTAAGTTTTACTTTGCACAGAATACCGTTTTAGAAAACTCTTCATGTTGATTTTTTTTTTCTGTATTTTTTTTTTTATTGTGGTTAAGAGAAAAAAAGCAAGCATTCATGTGCATTTTATGGTAGAAAAATCAGTTTAAAAAAGGTTATTGCTGCTCAATCTCTGCCACTGATCACAGACTAAAAGTCTTATAAATATAAGCTTTGTTTTACAGTTGGAAGAGAAAAGCTCAGGCACAGTGCATAAGCTAGGAACGTATGTATTGAGAGGCAATCACTTTTATATTGATTTGTGTATCTGACACACTGACAGCTTGGGATCATAAAAGGATACATTTTAGTGTCTTATTAGTATTTGACTTCGCATTTACCAATTTTCTTCCTTGGAAGCTTCTTATAATATGACTTAAGTAATAACTTTTGATAACATGGATACCCCTTACTTATACTCTAGCTTGGCAAGACCACATACTACAAATATGGTATGTGAATGCTGCACTTGTGTTTTTGTTAGTTTGTTGTTTTTTTTGCACACCAGAGACTGCTAAACGGGAGTGAGTCATAGTGGTCATTTATTTATTACTAGTCTTAAATCCCGTTACACTGGCCAAAGTCACCTCTCCCTCATCCTCCCCCCCCCCCCCCCTCCCTGTGCTCTCAACTTTTTTATTTTATTTTTCTGCAGCTTAGAGGTCCCACCCGCCCCCCTGCCCCACATGTAAGGCCTCGCAGTCTTTCTCGTGCAGACACGTGCCACTGATGCTCACGCGCCACTACTAAGCCTCCCAGCGGACATGCGCGCAGTCTCCTACCGATTGCTGGACCCTTCTTCTTACAGCCAGGTATGTTTGTCTTGTGATGCAGTACAGTCTCTACTGCGCAAGACTGCATCGGAAATACATACCTGGCCTTTTATAATATAGGATGGGTGAGAACGGCTAAATAGAGGTAATACAGTAAAGTTAATAAATTAATAGGGCAGGAAACCTTAACAGATGATCCCTTGTGTGCTGCTATTTATCCATCAGTAGGTTAAAAAGAATCAATCAGAAGGTATTAAAAAAAAAAAAAATCAAAAGAAATCTGGCCATGATCTATAAAAAGCAATTTCAAAGCTATTAAAGGGATACTAAACCCAATTTTTTCCTTTCATGATTCGGATAGAGCATGCAATTTTAAGCAACTTTCTAATTTACGCCTATTATCAATTTTTCTTCGTTCTCTTTCTTTCTTTGAAAAAGACATCTAAGCTAAGGAGCCAACCAATATTTGTGTCAGTACACTGGACAGCGCTTGTTTAATGGGTGCATTTAGCCACCAATCAGCAAGCACAACCCAGGTGTGGCTTCTAACTTACATTCTTTTCAAATAAAGATAGCAAGAGAATGAAGAAAAAGTAATAATAGGAGTAAATTAGAAGTTGCTTAAAATTGCCTGCTCTATCTGAATCATGAAAGAAAAAGAAATGGGTTCAGTGTCCCATTTTAAATATACCTGTTAAAACAAAACAGTTGGCCTTTCATCTTATTAGCAGCTGTTAAACATACGTTTTCAGTAGAATTGTGTGGGGGCTGGCTTAGCCTGTGTCTTACAGCCACTTGTAAGGACTGGTTATTTATTGTGTTACAGCCTGTGGTTTCTGATCTAAAAAAAGAGATCTAAGAATTAAATAGCATTGTCTAATAGATCAACAATATTTGGAGTAGTTCATAATAGGACATGTGCATTGGTTTTCAGACAGCTAATACTCAAAAAAAAATTGTCCCGTAATTCAAACTTTTCATTCACAGATAACTAATATCATATCACTTTTTATTAATTAAAGAATCAACAAAATAATTAGTTGCTTTATTTGGTAAAAGGATAAGTCAAATCTAAAAAATATTTTATATTTGGTTATCCCCTGAACAAATTAATCCCCCCCGCCCCTTTTTTTTTTCTTTTTTTATTTATGAATTAGTTGCATCATTTGCTATTCATTTGTGAACAAAATAAAAGAATGGAAAAAAAGTTGTTATACAACACATTAGGCCAAAAATGTGTGCATTTGTCTAGTTATTCTGGTTTGGATTATAGAGTCAGTTTCTTTATAACTAATTCAGGTTTGTAAGTTATTGCAAACCTGGGACATAAAGGGGGAATAAGAAAATATTCTAATGTATTTGAGTGTGCCCTATTGCTCAACTATACTTATATGTTTAAAGGGACACTCAATCAAAATTAAACTTTCATTATTCAGATAGAGCATGCCATTTTAAACAACTTTCCAATTTACTTCCCTTAAGAAAGTGTGTGCAGTCTTTTTATATTTAAACTTTTTGAGTCACCAGCTCCTACTGAGCATGTGCAAGAATAAGTGTGTATGTATTTGTGAATGGCTTATTGCAGTCACATGGTATGTATATGCATTTGTGATTGGCTGATGGCTGTCACATGGTACAGGGGGAATGGAAAAAGACATAACTTTTAAAATTGTCAGAAAACAAAATCTACTCATTTCAAGTTCAGACTAAGTGCTATTGCATTGTCTTGTTATCTTGCATTTGTTGATTATGCAAATCTACAGTGTTGACTGGTCCTTTAATTCCTGCACAATTAGTTAGCTCTGGGCTGGCAATGCATTACTGAAGGTGAATACCTCTAAGCCAATCAGATACAGCATATGTATATAGGCACAAGTAGAGCATATAAATACTGTCACAGGCTTTTTTGTCCTTTTAACCAATTAAATCCGGTAAAATACAATGCTGTAATAAATGCTGCAAAACACAGCTCTCATTTTAGAATACTCATGTTATTATTTTATTTATTTTTTGGATCACCTACTACTGAGCACTTGGCAATCACTTTTGAATTGTCTGAGTATGCAATTGGAAAATGAAATGTGTAAAAGGAATATTATTTTTATATATACTATTTAAATAATGTTTATTCTCCACAAGTAGTGGTAAGGTTAAGTTGTGTTTTTTGTTTTTGTTTTTTGGAATAAAAAAAAAAATCCCATTTCGATTTTTTAAACGATGAAAATTGTGCATAGACTATAAGGGTTATACTATAATACAAGAGTCATGGATTTGGATACAGTAATCTTAAGGTTCAGTGAGGTGTTTTTTTTCCACTTTATATTATTGAACAAAGTTATATATTTTGTATTGTACATTTTGTAAAGTATGAACAAACAAACTAAGCTTTTCATTATTTTTAAAGTTGTAGGAATCCTAATGATGCGAATTAGTAAATATTTCCTATTTTACAACTGTATACCCCTTAAGTGCATGTGTTAAATGGTACATCGAGCCCATATTGTAAGAGAATCTTTATTTACTTCCAAAAATTCTATTCTTTATTTGTATGAAAAGCAAATTGTCAGAATCCTTATTTCTTTTGTTAAGTATATCCAGTCCACGGATCATCCATTACTTGTGGGATATATTCCCTTCCCAACAGGACGTTGCAAGAGGATCACCCACAGCAGAGCTGCTATATAGCTCCTTCCCTCACATGTCCTATCCAGTCATTCTCTTGCAACCCTCAACATAGATGGAGGTCGTGAGAGGACTGTGGTGTTTTATACTTAGTTTATTTCTTCAATCAAAAGTTTGTTATTTTTAAATGGCACCGGAGTGTGCTGTTTTTTCTCAGGCAGTATTTGGAAGAAGAATCTGCCTGCGTTTTCTATGATCTTAGCAGAAGTAACTAAGATCCACTTGCTGTTCTCACACATTCTGAGGAGTGAGGTAACTTCAGAGAGGGAATGGCGTGCAGGTTTTCCTGCAACTAAGGTATGTGCAGTAAAATATTTTTCTATGGAATTGACTAAGAAAATGCTGCTGATACCGAAGTAATGTAAGTAAAGCCTTAAATGCAGTGAAAGCGACTGGTATCATCCTTATTAATAGAGATATATACTCTTTAAAGAATGTGTTTTAAAACGTTTGCTGGCATGTTTAATCGTTTAACGTACATTTGGTGATAAAACTTATTGGGGCATAATTTTTCCACATGGCTGGCTTAATTTCTGCATAGAAACAGTTAACTGAGGCTTCCCACTGTTGTAATATGAGTGGGAGGGGCCTATTTTAGCGCTTTTTTGTGCAGTAAAAATTCAGACTCAGACTTCCTGTTTCTTCCTGCATGATCCAGGACTTCTCTAGAGGGCTCAAAAGGCTTCAAAAGTCATATTGAGGGAGGTAATCAGTCACAGCAGAGCTGTGACAGTGTGTTTGACTGTTTTAAAAAATGTTTTTCTCTATTGTTTATCCGTTTTGGGTATTAAGGGGTTAATCACCCATTTGCAAGTGGGTGCAATGCTCTGCTAACTTAATACATTTACTGTGAAAATTTGGTTGGTATAACTGCTTTGGTTCATTGTTATTTCAACTTGAGACAGGTTTTGTGCTTCTTAAAGGCACTTTTGGGCTTTTTAGCTGCTCTGAACGACTGTAACACAGTTGCAATTCCAGAGAAATTGTGTAGGCTGGATAGATACTATGCGGTACCGGTGTGTACTAATGTTTTCCCTATACCTAAAAGGCTTACAGAAATTATTAGCAAGGAGTGGGATAGACCCGGTGTGCCCTTTTTCCCCACCTCCTATATTTAGAAAAATGTTTCCAATAGACGCCAATACACGGGACTTATGGCAGACTGTCCCTAAGGTGGAGGGAGCAGTTTCTACTTTAGCAAAGCGTACCACTATCCCGGTTGAGGATAGTTGTGCTTTTTCAGATCCAATGAATAAAAAATTAGGTTACCTTAAGAAAATGTTTGTTCAACGAGGTTTTATCCTGCAGCCCCTTGCATGCATTGCGCCTGTCACTGCTGCTGCGGCATTCTGGTTTGAGTCTCTGGAAGAGGCCATTCACACAGCTCCATTGGATGAAATTATGGACAAGCTTAAATCACTTAAGCTAGCTAACTCATTTGTTTCTGATGCCATTGTACATTTGACTAAACTAACGGCTAAGAACTCCGGATTCGCCATCCAGGCGCGGAGGGCGCTATGGCTTTAAATCCTGGTAAGCTGACGTGACTTCTAAATCTAAACTACTTAATATTCCTTTCAAGGGGCAGACCTTATTCGGGCCCGGCTTGAAGGAAATTATTGCTGACATTACTGGAGGTAAGGGGCATACCCTTCCTCAGGACAGGGCCAAATCAAAGGCCAAACAGTCTAATTTTCGTGCCTTTCGAAATTTCAAGGCAGGAGCAGCATCAACTTCCTCCGCTCCAAAACAGGAAGGAACTGTTGCTCATTTCAGACAGGCCTGGAAACCTAACCAGTCCTGGAACAAGGGCAAGCAGGCCAGAAAACCTGCTACTGCCCCCAAGACAGCATGAAGGAACGGCCCCCTATCCGGAAACAGATCTAGTGGGGGGCAGACTTTCTCTCTTCGCCCAGGCGTGGGCAAGAGATGTCCAGGATCCCTGGGCGTTGGAGATCATATCTCAGGGATATCTTCTGGACTTCAAGGCTTCTCCTCAGGGGAGATTTCATCTTTCAAGATTATCAGAAAACCAGATAAAGAAAGAGGCATTCCTACGCTGTGTACAAGACCTCCTAGTAATGGGGGTAATCCACCCAGTTCCGCGGACGGAACAAGGACAGGGATTTTATTCAAATCTGTTCGTGGTTCCCAAGAAAGAGGGTACCTTCAGACCAATTTTGGACCTAAAGATCTTAAACAAATTCCTAAGAGTTCCATCATTCAAAATGTAAACTATTCTGACCATCCTGCCCATGATCCAAGAGGGTCAGTACATGACCACAGTGGACTTAAAGGATGCCTACCTTCACAAATTCACAAAGATCATCATCGGTTCCTAAGATTTGCCTTTCTAGACAGGCATTACCAATTTGTAGCTCTCCCCTTCGGGTTGGCTACGGCCCCGAGAATCTTTACAAAGGTTCTGGGCTCACTTCTGGCGGTTCTAAGACCGCGAGGCATAGCGGTGGCTCCGTATCTAGACGACATCCTGATACAGGCTTCAAGCTTTCAAATTGCCAAGTCTCATACAGAGATAGTTCTGGCATTTCTGAGGTCGCATGGGTGGAAGGTGAACGTGGAAAAGAGTTCTCTATTACCACTCACAAGAGTCTCCTTCCTAGGGACTCTGATAGATTCTGTAGAAATGAAAATTTACCTGACGGAGGCCAGGTTATCAAAACTTTTAAATGCTTGCCGTGTCCATTCCATTCCACGCCCGTCAGTGGCTCAGTTCATGGAAGTAATCGGCTTAATGGTAGCGGCAATGGACATAGTGCCATTTGCGCGCCTGCATCTCAGACCGCTGCAATTGTGCATGCTAGGTCAGTGGAATGGGGATTACTCAGATTTGTCCCCCCTACTAAATCTGGATCAAGAGACCAGAGATTCTCTTCTCTGGTGGCTATCTCGGGTCCATCTGTCCAAGAGTATGACCTTTCGCAGGCCAGATTGGACGATTGTAACAACAGATGCCAGCCTTCTAGGCTGGGGCGCAGTCTGGAATTCCCTGAAGGCTCAGGGATCGTGGACTCAGGAGGAGAAACTCCTCCCAATAAATATTCTGGAGTTAAGAGCAATATTCAATGCTCTTCTAGCTTGGCCTCAGTTAGCAACACTGAGGTTCATCAGATTCCAGTCAGACAACATCACGACTGTGGCTTACATCAACCATCAAGGGGGAACCAGGAGCTCCCTAGCGATGTTAGAAGTCTCCAAGATAATTCGTTGGGCAGAGTCTCACTCTTGCCACTTGTCAGCGATCCACATCCCAGGCGTGGAGAACTGGGAGGCGGACTTTCTAAGTCGTCAGACTTTTCATCTGGGGGAGTGGGAACTCCATCCGGAGGTGTTTGCTCAACTGGTCCATCGTTGGGGCAAACCAGAACTGGATCTCATGGCGTCTCGCCAGAACGCCAAACTTCCTCGTTACGGATCCAGGTCCAGGGACCCGGGAGCGACGCTGATAGATGCTCTAGCAGCTCCTTGGTTCTTCAACATGGCTTATGTGTTTCCACCGTTTCCTCTGCTGCCTCGACTGATTGCCAAGGTCAAACGGGAGAGAGCATCGGTGATTCTGATAGCGCCTGCGTGGCCACGCAGGACCTGGTATGCAGACCTAGTGGACATGTCGTCCTGTCCACCATGGACTCTACATCTGAGACAAGACCTTCTAATACAAGGTCCTTTCAATCATCCAAATCTAATTTCTCTGAGACTGACTGCATGGAGATCCTATCAAAGCGTGGCTTCTCCGAGTCAGTTATTGATACCTTAATACAGGCACGAAAGCCTGTTACCAGGAAAATCTACCATAAGATATGGCGTAAATGCCTGTATTGGTGCGAATCCAAGAGTTACTCATGGAGTAAGGTTAGGATTCCTAGGATATTGTCCTTTCTCCAAGAGGGTTTGGAAAAAGGCTTATCAGCTAGTTCATTAAAGGGACAGATTTCTGCTCTGTCTATTCTTTTGCACAAGCGTCTGGCAGAAGTTCCAGACGTCCAGGCTTTTTGTCAGGCTTTGGCTAGGATTAAGCCTGTGTTTAAAACTGTTGCTCCTCCGTGGAGCTTAAACTTGGTTCTTAAGGTTCTTCGAGGAGTTCCGTTTGAACCCCTTCATTCCATTGATATTAAACTTTTATCTTGGAAAGTTCTGTTTTTGATGGCTATTTCCTCAGCTCGAAGAGTCTCAGAGTTATCTGCCTTACATTGTGATTCTCCTTATCTGATTTTCCATTCAGACAAGGTAGTTCTGTGTACTAAACCTGGGTTTTTACCTAAGGTGGTTTTTAACAGGAATATCAATCAAGAGATTGTTGTCCCATCATTGTTCCCTAATCCTTCTTCAAAGAAGGAACGTCTTTTGCATAATCTGGACGTAGTCCGTGCCTTGAAGTTCTACTTGCAGGCAACTAAAGATTTTCGTCAAACATCTGCCCTGTTTGTCGTTTATTCTGGACAGAGGAGAGGTCAAAAAGCTTCGGCAACCTCTCTCTCCTTTTGGCTTCGAAGCATAATACGCTTAGCCTATGAGACTGCAGCCCCCTGAAAGGATTACAGCTCATTCTACTAGAGCTGTGGCTTCCACCTGGGCCTTTAAGAATGAGGCCTCTGTTGAACAGATTTGCAAGGCTGCGACTTGGTCTTCGCTTCACACTTTTTCAAAATTTTACAAATTTGACACTTTTGCTTCTTCGGAGGCTGTTTTTGGAAGAAAGGTTCTACAGGCAGTGGTTCCTTCCGTTTAAGTTCCTGCCTTGTCCCTCCCATCATCCGTGTACTTAAGCTTTGGTATTGGTATCCCACAAGTAATGGATGATCCATGGACTGGATACACTTAACAAGAGAAAACATAATTTATGCTTACCCGATAAATTTATTTCTCTTGTAGTGTATCCAGTCCACGGCCCGCCCTGTCTTTTAAGGCAGGTCTAAATTTTTAATTAAACTACAGTCACCACTGCGCCCTATGTTTTCTCCTTTCTTGTCTTGTTTCGGTCGAATGACTGGATATGACATGTGAGAGGAGGAGCTATATAGCAGCTCTGCTGTGGGTGATCCTCTTGCAACTTCCTGTTGGGAAGGGAATATATCCCACAAGTAATGGATGATCCGTGGACTGGATACACTACAAGAGAAATAAATTTATCAGGTAAGCATAAATTATGTTTTTTTAATTTCTTTGGAAAGCAATCTAACTAAACATTCTTGTTTGTTCACAGCTGATACTGATGTATTGGATGATGGGGACAACACCCACAATTATAGTGGATGATTTAGACAGGCTTGAAAAGATGACCATAAAAAAATCCTTCTTTACTAGAACCATATTCTTTAATTTATTTACTCTTAAAAGATCCATTTCGGTGCAACAGAAAAAAGGAGTAGGAATGTGCATTCATTTTCTGAAGAATTAAAGAAAATACCGAAAATAGCATTTTTGCTATTTTCTTAGCATACCGGAGACGCAACCATCTGGAAATCAAACTTAAACTATAATGAAAATAATTGAGCATATTTTTCTTTTGCATTTTCTTTTTTTTGTTTTCGGATGCCTCTTTTCTTTCCTATGGCATGGAGAGTCTTCAACATCATTCCAATTACTAGTGTTATATTTAACTCCTGGCCAGCAGGAGGAGACAAAGAGCACCACAGCAAAGCTGTTGTGTAACTTCCCTTAACCCATAATCCCCAGTCATTCTCTTTGCCTCTGTCAATGGAGGTTGTGCGAAGATGGTGTCTGAAGATACTTTTCCCTTCAAGCAAGGATTGGGGTCTAGCTGTGTCCACGTCAATCTCTTTAGTAAGTAGTGGTGGTTTTTACCAGTTAAAAGGCGGCAAGGTAGTCTTTGCTTTTACTTTTAACGCTTTGCTACTCCTTTGTAGAAAGCCAGAGTTGGTTACTCCTTTCTTTTCCTGCAGGTCCCTGACAGGGAGTAGAGTACCTGTCACACCGAAGTAGCAGTTCTGTCCTGCCGCTGAATCTAAGGTAAGTGCCTTTGACTTATAGGTACTGAAGAACAACAGCACTTAATAGGATAATCCTAATATGGATCCATGCTGGGACATAATAATCCTTATTAGTTAAGGATTCATATGGTGGACAGATTTTTGACACTTTATGTGTTTGAAATAAAAAAAAGAGATTTCTCCAACATTGGTGTGTCCGGTCCACGGCGTCATCCTTACTTGTGGGATATCTCTTCCCCAACAGGAAATGGCAAAGAGTCCCAGCAAAGCTGGCCACATAGTCCCTCCTAGGCTCCGCCCACCCCAGTCATTCTCTTTGCCGTTGCACAGGCAACATCTCCACGGAGATGGTTAAGAGTTTTTTGGTGTTTAAATGTAGTTTTTATTCTTCTATCAAGTGTTTGTTATTTTAAAATAGTGCTGGTATGTACTATTTACAGAAAAGGATGAAGATTTCTGTTTGTGAGAGGAAGATGATTTTAGCAGACAGTAACTAAAATCGATTGCTGTTTCCACATAGGACTTTCGAGATGAAGTAACTTCAGTTGGGGGAAGCAGTTAGCAGACTTTTCTGCTTAAGGTATGACTAGCCATATTTCTAACAAGACGATGTAATGCTGGAAGGCTGTCATTTCCCCTCATGGGGACCGGTAAGCCATTTTCTTAGTCAAACAAACAGAATAAAGGGCTTATTATGGGCTAAAAAACTGGTAGACATTTTTATGGGCTAAATCGATTGCTTTATTTGGGCATTTTATTCATATTTATGCTGACAATTTGCATTTATAAACTTGGGGGAGGTTTATTAAACGGCAGGCACTGTGTTAGACACCTTTTCCAGTCAGGGGGCCTTCCTAGTTGTAGACTGAGCCTCATTTTCGCGCCATTACTGCGCAGTTGTTTTTTGAGAGCAGGGCATGCAGATGCATGTGTGAGGATCTAAAAATTGCTGGAAAAGCTTCTAGAAGGCGTCAATTGGTATCGTATTCCCCTCTGGGATTGGTTGGGTCTCAGCAAAGACTATAGCTGGGACTGTATAGGGGTTAAATTTATAAACAGCTCCGGTTCCGTTATTTTAAGGGTTAAAGCTCTAAAATTTGGTGTGCAATACTATTAATGCTTTAACCCCTTAATGACAACTGACGTACCAGGTACGTCCTGCAAAAACTTGCAGTTAGTGACAATGGACGTACCTGGTACGTCAGTTGTCTTAGAGAGTGCTGGAAGCGATCGCAATCGCTTCCAGCAGCTCTCAGGGTATTGCAGTGATGCCTCGATATTGAGGCATCCTGCAATACCCTTTAGAAAGCATCCGATGCAGAGAGAGCCACTCTGTGGCCCTCTCTGCACCGGTAGCGATGCGGCCGTTCGTTGGTGGGTGGGAGCTTACAGGGAGGAGGGTGGGCGGCCCATCGCTACCCGGCATCCGGTTCCTTTAAGTGCATTGTGCACGCCGGATGCCGGGAGCGTGCGGGGGGCTGCGTGCACGCGCGCAGCAATCACTGGCACTGCCACCAATGAATTTTGGTAAGAGGGAGGGGGGCAGAATTTTTTTAATTCAGGATCTGGATCTGGTGGGGGGGGGGGGGTTGGGGCAGCTACACTACAGAAAAAATAAAACATGCAAAAACACTTTACTTTTTGGGGAAAACTGGGTACTGGCAGACAGCTGCCAGTACCCAAGATGGTGGCAATTAGGTAGGTGGGGAGGGTTAGAGAGGTGTTTGGGGGGGATCAGGGAGGTTGGGGGTTAAGGCAGGGGTCCATCACAGCTGAATAATTAAAAAAACAAAAAAAAAACACCTTTTATTTTAGTACTGGCAGACTTTCTGCCAGTACTTAAGATGGCGGGGACAATTGTGGGGTGGGGGAGGGAAAAGAGCTGTCTGGGAGGGATCAGGGGGTGGGATGTGTCAGGTGGGAGGCTAATCTCTACACTAAAGCTAAAATTAACCCTGCAAGCTCTCTACAAGCTACCTAATTAACCCCTTCACTGCTGGGCTTAATACAAGTGTGGTGCGCAGCAGCATTTAGCGGACTCCTAATTGCCAAAAAGCAACGCCAAAGCCATATATGTCTGCTATTTATGAACAAAGGAGATCCCAGAGAAGCATTTACAACCATTTGTGCCATAATTGCACAAGCTGTTTGTAAATAATTTAAGTGAGAAACCTAAAATTGTGAAAAATGTCACTTTTTTTTTTATTTGCTCGCATTTGGCGGTGAAATGGTGGCATGAAATATACCAAAATGGGCCTAGATCAATACTTTGGGTTGTCTACTACACTACACTAAAGCTAAAATTAACACTACAAGCTCCCTAATTAACCCCTTCACTGCTGGGCATAATACACGTGTGGTGCGCAGCTGCATTTAGCGGCCTTCTAATTACCAAAAAGCAACGCCAAAGCCATATATGTCTGCTATTTCTGAACAAAGGGGATCCCAGAGAAGCATTTACAACCATTTGTGCCATAATTGCACAAACTGTTTGTAAATAATTTCAGTGAGAAACCTAAAGTTTGTGACAACATTTGTGAAAAAGTGAACAATTTTTTTTATTTGCTCGCATTTGGCAGTGAAATGGTGGCATGAAATATACCAAAATGGGCATAAATCAATACTTTGGGTTGTCTTCTAAAAAAAAATATATACATGTCAAGGGATATTCAGGGATTCCGGACAGATATCAGTGTTCCAATGTAACTAGCGCTAATTTTGAAAAAAAGTGGTTTGGAAATAGCAAAGTTCTACTTGTACTTATTGCCCTATAACTTGCAAAAAAAGCAAACAACATGTAACCATTGGGTATTTCTAAACTCAGGACAAAATTTAGAAACTATTTAGCATGGGTGTTTTTTGGTGGTTGTAGATGTGTAACAGATTTTGGAGGTCAAAGTTAGAAAAAGTGTGTTTTTTTTCCATTTTTTCCTCATATTTTATATATTTTTTATATTAAATTATAAGATGTGATGAAAAAAAATGGTATCTTTAGAAAGTCCATTTAATGGCGAGAAAAACGGTATATAATATGTGTGGGTACAGTAAATGAGTAAGAGGAAAATTACAGCTAAACACAAACACTGCAGAAATGTACAAATAGCCATTGTCATTAAGGGTAAGAAAACTGAAAAATGGTCCGGTCATTAAGGGGTTAAGACACTGTGGTGAAATTTTGGTAATTTTTGAACAATTCCTTCATACTTTTTCACATATTCAGTAATAAAGTGTTTTCTGTTTAAAATTTAAAGAGACAGTAACGGTTTTGCTTTAAAACGTTTTTTGTGCTTTGTTGACAAGTTTAAGCCTGTTTAACATGTCTGTACCTTCAGATAAGCTATGTTCTATATGTATGAAAGCCAATGTGTCTCCCCATTTAAATTTATGTGATAATTGTGTCATATCGTCCAAACAAAGTAAGGACAGTACTGCCACAGATAATGAAATTGCCCAAGATAATTCCTCAGATGAGGGGAGTAAACATGATACTACATCATCTCCTACTGTGTCTACACCAGTTTTGCCCACGTAGGAGGCCCCTAGTACATCTAGTGCGCCAATACTTATTACCATGCAACAATTAACGGCTGTAATGGATAACTCCATAGCAAATATTTTATCCAAAATGCCTACTTATCAGAGAAAGCGCGATTGCTCTGTTTTAAACACTGAAGAGCAGGAGGGCGCTGATAATTGTTCTGTCATACCCTCACACCAATCTGAATGGGCCATGAGGGAGGTTTTGTCAGATGGAGAAATTTCAGATTCAGGAAAAATTTCTCAACAAGCTGAACCTGATGTTGTGACATTTAAATTTAAATTAGAACATCTCCGCGCACTGCTTAAGGAGGTGTTATCTACTCTGGATGATTGTGACAACTTGGTCATTCCAGAGAAATTATGCAAGATGGACAAGTTCCTAGAGGTTCCGGTGCACCCCGACGCTTTTCCTATACCCAAGCGGGTGGCGGACATAGTAAATAAGGAGTGGGAAAAGCCCGGCATACCTTTTGTTCCCTCCCCTATATTTAAGAAATTATTTCCTATGGTCGACCCCAGAAAGGACTTATGACAGACAGTCCCTAAGGTCGAGGGGGCAGTTTCTACTCTAAACAAACGCACTACTATTCCTATCGAAGATAGTTGTGCTTTCAAAGATCCTATGGATAAAAAATTGGAAGGTTTGCTTAAAAAGATTTTTGTACAGCAAGGTTACCTTCTACAACCCATTTCGTGCATTGTTCCTGTCACTACAGCAGCGTGGTTCTGGTTCGAGGAACTAGAAAAGTCGCTCAGTAGAGAGACTCCATATGAGGAGTTTATGGACAGAGTTCACGCACTTAAATTGGCTAACTCTTTTATTTTAGATGCCGCTTTGCAATTAGCTAGATTAGCGGCGAAAAATTCAGGGTTTGCTATCGTGGCGCGCAGAGCGCTTTGGCTAAAGTCTTGGTCAGTGGATGTGTCATCCAAGACAAAATTGCTTAACATCCCTTTCAAAGGTAAAACTCTATTTGGACCAGAATTGAAAGAGATTTCAGACATCACTGGGGGAAAGGGCCACGCCCTTCCACAAGATAGGTCTTTCAAGGCTAAAAATAAGTCTAATTTTCGTTCCTTTCGCAATTTCAGGAACGGACCGGCCTCCAATTCTGCATCCTCTAAGCAAGAGGGTAATGCCTCACAACCCAAACCAGCCTGGAAACCGATGCAAGGCTGGAACAAGGGTAAGCAGGCCAAGAAGCCTGCCGCTGCTAACAAAACAGCATGAAGGAGTAGCCCCCGATCCGGGACCGGATCTAGTGGGGGGCAGACTCTCTCTCTTTGCTCAGGCTTGGGCAAGAGATGTTCAGGATCCCTGGGCGCTAGAAATAGTTTCTCAAGGTTATCTCCTGGAATTCAAGGAACTACCCCCAAGGGGAAGGTTCCACATGTCTCACTTATCCTCAAACCAAATAAAGAGACAGGCATTCTTACATTGTGTAGAAGACCTGTTAAAGATGGGAGTGATACACCCAGTTCCAATAAAGGAACAAGGAATTGGATTTTATTCCAATCTGTTCGTAATTCCCAAAAAAGAGGGAACTTTCAGACCAATTTTGGATTTGAAGATCCTAAACAAATTTCTCAGGGTACCATCGTTCAAGATGGAAACCATTCGAACGATTCTACCCACTATCCAGGAAAGTCAATTTATGACTACCGTGGATCTAAAGGATGCATACCTACATATTCCTATCCACAAAGAACATCATCAGTTCCTAAGGTTCGCTTTTCTGGACAAGCATTACCAGTTTGTGGCCCTCCCATTCGGGTTAGCCACTGCTCCAAGGATTTTCACAAAGGTGCTAGGGTCCCTTCTAGCGGTTCTTAGACCGAGGGGCATTGCAGTAGTACCTTACTTGGACGACATTCTAATACAAGCGTCATCCCTGTCAAAAGCAAAGGCTCATACAGACATCGTTCTGGCCTTTCTCAGATCACACGGATGGAAGGTGAACATAGAAAAAAGTTCTCTGTCTCCGTCGACAAGAGTTCCCTTCTTGGGAACAATAATAGATTCCTTAGAAATGAGGATTTTTCTGACAGAGGTCAGAAAATCAAAACTTCTAAGCTCTTGTCAAGCTCTTCATTCTGTTCCTCGTCCTTCCATAGCGCAGTGCATGGAAGTAGTAGGGTTGATGGTTGCAGCAATGGACATAGTTCCTTTTGCACGAATTCATCTAAGACCATTACAACTGTGCATGCTCAAACAGTGGAATGGGGATTATACAGACTTGTCTCCAATGATTCAAGTAGATCAGAAGACCAGAGATTCACTCCGTTGGTGGCTGACCCTGGACCATCTGTCCCAGGGAATGAGCTTCCGCAGACCAGAGTGGGTCATTGTCACGACCGACGCCAGTCTAGTGGGCTGGGGCGCGGTCTGGGAATCCCTGAAAGCTCAGGGTCTATAGTCTCGGGAAGAGTCTCTTCTCCCGATAAACATTCTGGAACTGAGAGCGATATTCAATGCTCTCAGGGCTTGGCCTCAACTAGCAAAGGCCAGATTCATAAGGTTCCAATCAGACAACATGACGACCGTTGCGTATATCAATCATCAGGGGGGAACAAGGAGTTCCCTGGCGATGAAAGAAGTGACCAAAATAATTCAATGGGCGGAGGATCACTCCTGCCACCTGTCTGCGATCCACATCCCAGGTGTGGAAAACTGGGAGGCGGATTTTCTGAGTCGTCAGACATTCCATCCGGGGGAGTGGGAACTCCACCCGGAGATCTTTGCCCAAATAACCCAATTATGGGGCATTCCAGACATGGATCTGATGGCGTCTCGTCAGAACTTCAAGGTTCCTTGCTACGGGTCCAGATCCAGGGATCCCAAGGCGACTCTAGTAGATGCACTAGTAGCACCTTGGACCTTCAACCTAGCTTATGTATTTCCACCGTTTCCTCTCATTCCCAGGCTGGTAGCCAGGATCAATCAGGAGAGGGCCTCGGTGATCTTGATAGCTCCTGCGTGGCCACGCAGGACTTGGTATGCAGACCTGGTGAATATGTCATCGGTTCCACCATGGAAGCTACCTTTGAGACAGGACCTTCTTGTTCAGGGTCCATTCGAACATCCAAATCTGGTCTCCCTCCAGCTGACGGCTTGGAGATTGAACGCTTGATTCTATCGAAGCGTGGGTTTTCAGATTCTTTTTTAAATATCTTTTCTTTTATTGATTTTTCAAACAAACAAACAAAGAAAAATTGAAACAGGATAGACAGCATGACAAATTCAATAGTATACAGATACAGTTTTTTTTTTTTCCAACATCTATGGCTTTCGGTTTAGACCCAGAGCATTATTTATAATTGCATATCCACCTTAACTACAGTTATAGACCCTCTAAGGTTTCACAGGTTATCACTCAGGATTTTTAGCTAGGTGTTTGAACTTTAAGATTTGTCTATTTCTGCAAGGATCAACCTATAGTTTCTTTATCCATACCACCCTAGCACATGTACCAAACTCCTCACTTATTTATCTCAAGGAATGGCCTTGAGCAAAAATCAAATGATCATATATTCACACCTCTCCACCTCATTTTCCAAAGACCCTGTCCTCCCATTATATAAATATTGTTCCCATACAAATATCATATCATGATAAAAATTCAAACGGCCCAACCTAAGATAATATAATCTTTCCAATATCAAGGTATTTTTAACTAGGTCAAGCCAATGAATAACTGAGGGTGGGTGAGTTTTCTTCCAGAACTTTGGGATAAGTCTTTTTGCGGCATTTAGTAAAATTTGATAGAGACATTTTCTAATTTTACAGGGGATATGTGGACTGGCATTGAATAAAACTCCTTCAGGGGAAAGGGCCAAGTCAGTTCCAAGAATTTTACCTATCTGTGTTTGGACTTGAGTCCAGAATGGTTGTAGTTTATCACAACCCCACCAAATATGATGCATAGTGCCCTCTTGGTCACATCCTCTCCAGCACTTATTGCTGGCTTTTGTGAATATGTGTTTTAATTTGCTAGGGGTCAAATACCACCTGGTGAGTATTTTGATATTGGTTTCAAGTGCTGCCGCCGAATGCGCTGATCTAGCAGTTGCCTGAAACCATGAGTCCCATTGCTTGTGCGAGATTTCAATCCCTAATTCTCCCTCCCATCTTTTAGTGTAATTTGGTTTGTTGGGGTAGTGTGATCTGAGGATATTTTTATACATAAGTGATATGACTTTCTTGGGGGTTTGTTGGGCGGAACAAAGGAGTTCAAATACAGTTCGGGCTCTGAATAAGTCCTGTTTATATTTGTGCATGGAAAGGTAATGGCGTACCTGGTGATAGGCAAACCAAGATTGGAGTTGGGTGTAGCCTTGTGAGATCAACATATCTCTCTGTACTAGTTTCCCTCTTTCCACTAGTGTGAACACGGGAAAATATTCTAGGAATTTTGAGGTTGTATTTACAGATTGTTTTATCCCTATGGGACCTTCCCGAAGTTCCCTATTAAGGTTGAGTGTTGTCAGTGGTGAATAAGTTGATGTGATAAGTTTGTGAGAGTTCCGTATTTTGGACCATGTTGACCATGTTTCTTTGATTATTGGGTAGTCTGCGATCTTCTCTAGGGGGGGTTTATTAGGGGCCCAACACATTACACCCAGTTGGGGTATTCCCAATAATTGGGATTCTAATTGGATACATCTCTTATAGGATTCGGTCCCCTGTCTACACCACTCCACAATTCTATTTAGGGTAATTGCCATTTTATAAAAGTGTAGATTCGGAGCCCCCAGCCCACCCTCTTCCCTTAGCCTATATAATGTATTTTTTGCTAGCCGTGGGGGTCTGCGGCACCAGATATAAGTGTCCATTATAGATTGTAATTTACTAATATCTGTTGTAATCCCTGAAATTGGTAAGGCCTGCATGACATATAGGGCCTTTGGTAGCAAAGTCATCTTGGCAGCGGCTATTCTTCCCAGCCAAGAAATATTCTTTTTGGGGAGCCAAGAGGTTGTTAATTGCTGGAATTCCTCTAATAGGCGGCCATAGTTCAGTTTTCGAATGGTTTCTGTGTTATGGGAGAGAAAAATTCCTAAATATTTTAACGCTTGGGTCTGAATTTTATATGGGAATGTTTGTTGAATCTGTGTTACCTCCCTTTCTGTAAGATTGATTGGATATAGTTCCGATTTATTGGTGTTTATGAGAAAATTTGATACAGCCCCAAAGGCCTGTAGGATGTTTTGGACATGTGGGAGGGAATGTATTGGATCGGTCAGGGTCATCAGGATATCATCAGCAAACATTGCTAATTTATATGTTTCTTCCTTGATGGTTATACCTTTTATGTGTGGATGCTCACGTAATTTGACAGCTAGTGGCTCTAGAGATAAGATAAAGAGAATGGGAGAAAGCGGGCATCCCTGCCTCGTACCGTTCCGAATTTCAAAATGGTCAGAGAGGGCCCCATTGACCTTAATATGAGCAGAAGGGTTGGAGTATAATGCAAATATTTTTTGAATAAATGTTGAGGGGAAGCCAAATTTTTGGAGGGTAGATTGTAAAAAGGTCCAGTCTAGCCTATCAAACGCTTTTTCAGCATCTGTTGATAGGTATACTGCAGGAGTGTTTGATTTTTTAACATATTCTAATAGATTCAGTACTTTACATATATTATCTTTGGCCTCTCTCTGTGGGACGAAACCAACTTGATCATAATGAATAAGATTGGGCAATATTGTGTTAATTCTATTCGCAAGGATTTTGGCATATATCTTAAGATCTACATTTAACAGAGAGATTGGCCTAAAATTAGCTGGGGTATCTGGCTTTTTTCCCGGTTTAGGGAGGACTGAAATATGGGCCTGTAACATAGTATCAGGGAAAACTACGAGTTCCGAAATATGGTTAAACAGAGAGAGCAGGTGCGGTACAAGTTGGGTTTTAAATAATTTATAGTATCGGTTACTGAAACCGTCAGGGCCTGGTGCCTTCTCCGGCTTCAACTCCTTTATGGCGTCTAGCACTTCCCTCTCAGATATTGGGGCATCTAATAACATCGCTTCACTTTCAGTAAGTTTGGGAAGGGTTACCTTGTCTAAATATTGCTCACATTTTAGTTGGTGCTGAGTAAGTTGTCTATTAGGGTATAAATTGTAGAGTCTATGATAGAAATTTTTAAAGGAGTCTCCAATGGATTTTGTGTCTTCTATTGTGGTGTTCAGTGGCGTTTTGAGGGAATGGATATATGAGTTGGCACGTTGTGCTTTTAACGCCCTCGCCAGTAGTTTCCCTGTCCTATTTCCTTCTCCATAGTATTTCTGTTTTATGTGTAATTGATATCTCTGGGATTCAATTTGTAAATGTTTATTCAATTCATCTCTTTTTTCTTGAAGAGTTTTAACTAAAGCTCCATCTGTAGGATGGAGCTTCAGGGCGAGATCAGCTTCCAGAAAAATAGGTCTTGTCCCATATTGGGGCAGTATAAATTTATAATGGTTATTGGTTTGCCAAATAGTAGTCCCATTATACCTAAGTATCTGCCGTCTTTGTCTTTGTCTATAGATTGAAGCTGGAAAGGGATAGACTTATGTATCAATATGCTGACACCATTGACCTTTTTATGTGAGTTAGTGCTATGAAAATGTAATGGGTACTGAGTGGAGAAAAACCTAGGAATCCCCCCTGTCTTGAAGTGAGTCTCCTGTAATAGGAGTATTTTCCCTCCTCTCCCACATAGATCCCTAATGGCCATACTTCTCTTATTGGGGCTGTTAAAACCTCTCACATTCTGAGTGAGGATTTGTATGGATTGTGTGTTAACTTGGGACGGCATATTTGTTTGATACTCTCTTTAGAAATTTATTATGAGCCAGGTGTGTAAAACTCTGTGAGGGGTGGTCATGGACATAATGAGTAAGTTTCATATTAAGCTGTATCCAATAACAGTATATCTGTAGAGAAATAAAACAATATATAGACATAACAAACATAGCACAACTGGTGCAAACATGTAAAACATAGAACAGTATTTTTCTTGTAGGGGGAATACAAACCCCAGTCGGGCATCGTATTTTCCTAAGACTTAGTGTATATAGTGCATCTCGTGTGGCAAGGCAGATGATACCATAGACACCAATTCTTTACCAGAAAACAGAGAAACACAGCTAAACAATTAAAAATAGCCTGCAGGGACTCTCCAACATAGCTAACATTATTGCATAATAACTTAGAACCAATTTAGAAAAATTAGCAGGGCAGGGCCTCCGCTGGTCGGGTTATTACCTTATACCGCTCTTTCTACCGCTGGCATCTTCTCCACTAACCAGCAGGTACCCCATCCCCCAGAACCACATGCAGAGTCCATCCCGCCCCAGCCCCCCCATCATAAAATTCCGGGGAAGGCCAGGACAGGTAGACTCCACAGCGCTGGAGCGCATCTAGGACCAACAATGTTCATCATTGTATGCAAGTTCAGTTATAATTATCCCATGTGTGAGAGAGTCACTTCCCCAATGTAGTCGTGGGACCAGGAGCTCGGAGTTCATTGTTGCCAGTCTTTGTTGTGATTTTCTTCCATTCTGTTCTCTGTGGAAGTGGTGGAGCAGGTCTAGCCTCCCCTGCCGTTGTTTCAGTGGAATCAGTAAGTGGGGAGGGTGGTGTTATCTCTAAATCTTTACAGACCTTTGGAATGTCTTCAACAGAGTTGCAGATCAGTCGTCTTCCCCTCCAAGGTATTTGTAGGTTGAAGGGGTGGCCCCATCTATATGGGATATTGCGTTGTCGCAGCTTGGCCGTAAAGTGTTTAAATTCTCTTCTTTTCTGTAGAGTTCTGGGTGTCAGATCCTCATATAGCTGAACGGGTTCAGATCTGTATTTAAGTGGATATTTCTGCCTCGCTTTCTTCATAATCTCTTCTTTGATTTGGTAGCTTGTGATTTTAACAATAACATCCCTTGGAGGCTGGTCTCCTAGGGGCTTTGCTCGTAAGGCTCTATGAAAGCGATCCAAGGCTATAGTGGCTTCAGGGTCAACCCCAATGATGGAGGTAAAGAGGCCTTGTAAATAGTCCTCCAATTCTGTTGCTGGTATAGTCTCTGGAATTCCCCTTATTCTAATGTTGCCTCGACGACTCCGATTTTCTAAATCGTCTATTTTATTTTCCATCTGGAATATGAGGTCATCCTGTGACGCAGCCTTAGAGCGGAGGAAAGTTATATTGGAGCTGGCGAGGTCCGAGTTGTCTTCCAGTTTCTCCACCCTTTGGCCTAAATCCGATAGATCTTTTTTGATCTCAGAAATCTCCTCTCTAATACACTGCTTCACTTGACAGATTAGGGCAGAGAAATCTTTTTTGGAGGGTAGTGAGTCTAAGAGGGCTTTTGGGACTGAGATGGCAGGAGCCAGACTCTCCCCCTCCGATTCAGATGAAGCAGATGATACATCAGTCCTGGTGTCACGTGTGGCTGTCATTTTTTTAGTAGATGCATCTAGCTGTTTGAAAAAATTATTGACAGAGGGATTCACAGATGTTTGCTTTTTGGCAGATCTTTCTGGCTTGTTTCCCTTTTTTGGAGACATGCTGAGCGCTGTAATAAAAATTAAATATGTCCTGTATGTCAACAGATTAACCAATCCCAGATAGCTGGGAGAAGCAGTGTTGGTTACTATATGATGTTCAGCAGAAAATACTTTTGGTGCGCCAGAGGAAAGCAACTTAGTTTCTGTAGTGAGCCTGGAGATGTGTTAATATAAGTGCTAGGGCGGGAAGAAGTGTGGCACCACTTTAAAAGGCTATTATGTCTTTGCAGCTAATAGTAGTCAAGATGAGCAGGGTGTCTATTAAACAGCCTTATTCCCCTTATCCATTCCATCACTGAATGTTATCCGGCCGTTTAGCTCTATGCAGCGTGTCTCGCTGTCCAAGATGGCGGCTGCGTCCCTTTATGCTTCTGCCCCAGAACTCTGCTTTGGCTTATTATATCCCAAGTCAGTAATATGCAAGAGCGCAAGTCTCACCTGCATGACGATGCTTGTTAGTGCGAAGGCATTTGATGGCACTGATGTAGCTGGACTTGAGGCGGTTACCTCCGCTGTTCAGATGTAGGCCCCATAGCCCTCCCGTTGGTGCAGCACATGTCCGGCAAGCAGTATGACAGTATCGCTACCAGTTAGAGCCCAGATGGCATGGGCGCAGGTTGTGAGGAAAGGTCTATGCACATTTAGGCAACGTTACACGGCATATTGATCTGGCTATGCACTATTTTTAATGGCTATTTCCTCGGCTCGAAGAGTCTCTGAGTTATCAGCCTTACATTGTGATTCTCCTTATCTGATTTTTCACTCGGATAAGGTAGTTCTGCGTACTAAACCTGGGTTCTTACCTAAGGTAGTCACTAACAGGAATATCAATCAGGAGATTGTTGTTCCATCCTTGTGTCCTAATCCTTCCTCAAAGAAGGAACGACTTCTGCACAATCTAGATGTAGTTCGTGCCCTAAAATTTTATTTACAGGCAACTAAAGATTTTCGACAAACATCTTCCCTGTTTGTCGTTTACTCTGGTCAGAGGAGAGGTCAAAAAGCTTCGGCTACCTCTCTCTCTTTTTGGCTTCGTAGCATAATACGTTTAGCCTATGAGACTGCTGGACAGCAGCCTCCTGAAAGAATTACAGCTCATTCCACTAGAGCTGTGGCTTCCACTTGGGCCTTTAAGAATGAGGCCTCTGTTGAACAGATTTGCAAGGCTGCAACTTGGTCTTCGCTTCATACTTTTTCCAAATTTTACAAATTTGACACTTTTGCTTCTTCGGAGGCTATTTTTGGGAGAAAGGTTCTTCAGGCAGTGGTTCCTTCTGTATAAAGATCCTGCCTATCCCTCCCGTCATCCGTGTACTTTTGCTTTGGTATTGGTATCCCAGAAGTAATGATGACCCGTGGACTGATCACACTTAACAGGAGAAAACATAATTTATGCTTACCTCATAAATTCCTTTCTCCTGTAGTGTGATCAGTCCACGGCCCGCCCTGTTTTTTATGGCAGGTCTAAATTTTTAAATTATACTCCAGTCACCACTGCACCCTTTAGCTTCTCCTTTCTCGTTGGTTCTTGGTCGAATGACTGGGTGTGACGTAGAGGGGAGGAGCTATATAGCAGCTCTGCTGGGTGATCCTCTTGCACTTCCTGTTGGGGAGGAGTTAATATCCCAGAAGTAATGATGACCCGTGGACTGATCACACTACAGGAGAAAGGAATTTATCAGGTAAGCATAAATTATGTTTTTTCTTTTGCATTTTGGTTTTTTTGTTTTCGGATGCCTCTTTTCTTTCCTATGGCATGGAGAGTCTTCAACATCATTCCAATTTCTAGTGTTATATTTAACTCCTGGCCAGCAGGAGGAGACAAAGAGCACCCCAGCAAAGCTGTTGTGTAACTTCCCTTAACCCATAATCCCCAGTCATTCTCTTTGCCTCTGTCAATGGAGGTTGTGCGAAGATGGTGTCTGAAGATACTTTTCCCTTCAAGCAAAGATTGGGGTCTAGCTGTGTCCACGTCAATCTCTTTAGTAAGTAGTGGTGGTTTTTACCAGTTAAAAGGCGGCAAGGTAGTCTTTGCTTTTACTTTTAACACTTTGCTACTCCTTTGTAGAAAGCCAGCGTTGGTTACTCCTTTCTTTTCCTGCAGGTCCCTGACAGGGAGTGGAGTACCTGTCACACCGAAGTAGCAGTTCTGTCCTGCCGCTGAATCTAAGGTAAGTGCCTTTGACTTATAGGTACTGAAGGACAACAGCACTTAATAGGATAATCCTAATATGGATCCATGCTGGGACATAATAATCCTTATTAGTTAAGGATTCATATGGTGGACAGATTTTTGACACTTTATGTGTTTGAAATAAAAAAAGAGATTTTTATCACAGTGTGAGATTTACTGATCTCTAAGATACATTGCGGCTGAGCATATATAATCAGGAATTTGCTGCTTCTATGACCGGGTTTTTCTATACGGACCCAGGTTTTATAGTATGTGGGGACTGGCTCTAAAAAGAGTAAAATTTTCCACTTTATTTCCCTGCATGGCCTGTTTGCTACAAATATGGCTTTATATATTTGTATGAGCCCAGTATGTATTTGTATTACATTCCCTCGTTTTTACTAACTGCTGAGGGACCTGACCATTTATGGCGCAGTTAGAGTCTTTATGCTTAAAAGTATTTCTTTCATGTAATTGGCAAGAGTCCATGAGCTAGTGACATATGGGATATACATTCCTACCAGGAGGGGCAAAGTTTCCCAAACCTCAAAATGCCTATAAATACGCCCCCACCACACCCACAATTCAGTTTTACAAACTTTGCCTCCCATGGAGGTGGTGAAGTAAGTTTGTGCTAGATTTCTACTTTGATATGCGCTTCGCAGCAGGCTGAAGCCCGGTTTTCCTCTCAGTGTGCAGTGAATGTCAGAGGGATTTGAAGAGAGTATTCCCTATTGAATACCATGGTCTTCCTCTAGGGGATCTATTTCATAGGTTCTCTGTTATCGGTCGTAGAGATTTCTTCTCCTACCTCCCTTTTCAGATCGACGATATACTCTTATATACCATTATCTCTACTGATTCTCGTTTCAGTACTGGTTTGGCTATCTACTTTATGTAGATGAGTGTCTTTGGGTAAGTAAGTCTTATCTTTTATTTATGACATTCTCAGCTATGGTTTGGCACTTTATATGTAAAGTTCTAAATATATGTTTTATACTTATATTTGCCATGATTCAGGTCAATTGGTTTATTTTCCTTCTTTCAGACTCAGTTTCATTTTTTGGGAAAATGCATATGAATTAAATATTTTTCTTACCTTGAAAATTTTCAATTGACTTTTTTCCTCTAAATTGCGGGTTGTTATGCTCGTGGGTGCAAAAAATGCTAGAATTTTTGGTGCGAGATTGACGTTTGTCCGACGTCGATGACGTCATTTCCGGCATCGTCGTTGCGTCATTTTTTACTCTTGTGTTTGTTGCAGACGTTTTTGGCGCCAAAAAATATGTGGGCGTCATTCTTGGTGCCAGATTTTTAACATTATTTAAGTCTCATTTTTTAGTAGCTTCTGGTTTCTAGAGGCCTGTTCTGTTTGCATTTTTTCTCATTCCTAAAACTGTCATTTAAGGAATTTGATAATTTTGCTTTATATGTTGTTTTTTCTATTACATATTGCAAGATATCCCAAAAACTATTCCTGTATCAGAAAATACTGTTGGATTCCTGATGACTGATATCAGTCCTACCAAAGCTAAGTTCATTTATTTTAATGTTATGAATTTTATCTTTAGCTATGGTTTGTAATAAGTTATCATGATAAACTTTTACATGCAGAGTCCATTAGTATTTATGCATTATCTATTGCTATTCTTTTTACATCTAATGTACAAGATATACTTCGGAATTTATAAGAATATTTTTCTGATTCTATTCTAAAGGCTTTGTCTGCCATCCCGCCTTCTAATAAAATGTAAAGGTCTTTTTTAAACTTCTCCTTTAGTTGATGAATTTTCAAATGACCAACAACATACTGAATTATCCTTCTCTGATGATGTTTTATCTCATTCAGAATATTCTTCATCAGATATTGACACTAACAAATCTACTCTTTTATTTTTAAAAGGTGTTGATTATTTTAGATATTGAGGTGACTAGTTCTTTTGATTTTAAGACTAGCTAACATTTAAATTCTGCTTATTAACCTTCTGTGGTTTCTTCAGAGTTTTTTTTTTCCAGTTCCTGATACTAGGGAATGGAATAGGCCGGGAACTTCTTTTATTCCTTCTTTAAGGTTTTTAAATTGTATCCTTTGCCGGCAGTTAGTTTAAAGTTTTGAGGAAAGATCCCCAAAGTTAATGGGGCTATCTCTACTCTTGCTAAACATACTACTATTCCTATAGAAAATAGTATTTATTTTTTTTCCTTCAGATGGGAAACTTGTATCTTATTTAAGGAAAATAATTTATTTTCAGGTACTTTTCTTAGACCTGCAATTTATTTGGCTGATGTTGCAACTGCTTCAACTTTCTGGTTGGATACTTTAGTGCAACAAGTATCGGATTATGATTTGTTTAGCATTGTTAAATTGATCAACATGCTAATAATTAAATTTGTGTCGTCATTTTTTTGATATTTTCGCAAATGAGGTTTAATCTATGTCTTTAGCTATTTTAGCTAGAAGAACTTTGTGACTTAAATCTTGGAATGCTAATTAGATTTCTAAATTCCATATTCTTTTTTCTTTCATGTAATTAGCAAGAGTCCATGAGCTAGTGACGTATGGGATATACATTCCTACCAGGAGGGGCAAAGTTTCCCAAACCTCAAAATGCATATAATTACACCCCTCACCACACCCACAAATCAGTTTTACAAACTTTGCCTCCTATGGAGGTGGTGAAGTAAGTTTGTGCTAGATTCTACGTTGATATGCGCTCCGCAGCAGGTTGGAACCCGGTTTTCCTCTCAGCGTGCAGTGAATGTCAGAGGGATGTGAGGAGAGTATTGCCTATTTGAATGCAGTGATCTCCTTCTACGGGGTCTATTTCTTTCATGTAATTAGCAAGAGTCCATGAGCTAGTGACGTATGGGATATACATTCCTACCAGGAGGGGCAAAGTTTCCCAAACCTCAAAATGCCTATAAATACACCCCTCACCACACCCACAATTCAGTTTTTACAAACTTTGCCTCCGATGGAGGTGGTGAAGTAAGTTTGTGCTAGATTCTACGTTGATATGCGCTCCGCAGCAAGTTGGAGCCCGGTTTTCCTCTCAGCGTGCAGTGAATGTCAGAGGGATGTGAGGAGAGTATTGCCTATTTGAATTCAATGATCTCCTTCTAAGGGGTCTATTTCATAGGTTCTCTGTTATCGGTCGTAGAGATTCATCTCTTACCTCCCTTTTCAGATCGACGATATACTCTTATATATACCATTACCTCTGCTGATTCTCGTTTCAGTACTGGTTTGGCTATCTACTATATGTAGATGAGTGTCCTGGGGTAAGTAAGTCTTATTTTCTGTGACACTCCTAGCTATGGTTGGGCACTTTGTTTATAAAGTTCTAAATATATGTATTCAAACATTTATTTGCCTTGGCTCAGAATGTTCAACTTTCCTTATTTTCAGACAGTCAGTTTCATATTTCGGATAATGCATTTTAACATTTTTCTTATTCTATTTCCGTTTCCGGCGTCATACGTGTCGCCGGAAGTTGCGTCATTTTTTGACGTTATTTTGCGCCAAAAATGTCGGCGTTCCGGATGTGGCATCATTTTTGGCGCCAAAAAGCATTTAGGCGACAAATAATGTGGGCGTCTTATTTGGCGCGAAAAAATATGGGCGTCACTTTTGTCTCCACATTATTTAAGTCTCATTTTTTATTGCTTCTGGTTGCTAGAAGCTTGTTCTTTGGCATTTTTTCCCATTCCTGAAACTGTCATTTAAGGAATTTGATCAATTTTGCTTTATATATATGTTGTTTTTTCTCTTACATATTGCAAGATGTCTCACGTTGCATCTGAGTCAGAAGATACTACAGGAAAATAGCTGTCAAGTGCTGAATCTACCAAAGCTAAGTGTATCTGCTGTAAACTTTTGGTAGCTATTTCTCCAGCTGTTGTTTGTATTGATTGTCATGACAAACTTGTTAAAGCAGATAATATTTCCTTTAGTAAAGTACCATTGCCTGTTGCAGTTCCTTCAACATCTAAGGTGCAGAATGTTCCTGATAATATAAGAGATTTTGTTTCTGAATCCATAAAGAAGGCTATGTCTGTTATTTCTCCTTCTAGTAAACGTAAAAAATCTTTTAAAACTTCTCTCCCTACAGATGAATTTTTAACTGAACATCATCATTCTGATTCTGATGATTCCTCTGGTTCAGAGGATTCTGTCTCAGAGGTTGATGCTGATAAATCTTCATATTTATTTAAAATGGAATTTATTCGTTCTTTACTTAAAGAAGTCCTAATTGCTTTAGAAATAGAGGATTCTGGTCCTCTTGATACTAAATCTAAACGTTTAAATAAGGTTTTTAAATCTCCTGTAGTTATTCCAGAAGTTTTTCCTGTCCCTGATGCTATTTCTGCAGTAATTTCCAAAGAATGGGATAATTTGGGTAATTCATTTACTCCTTCTAAACGTTTTAAGCAATTATATCCTGTGCCGTCTGACAGATTAGAATTTTGGGACAAGATCCCTAAAGTTGATGGGGCTATTTCTACCCTTGCTAAACGTACTACTATTCCTACGTCAGATGGTACTTCGTTTAAGGATCCTCTAGATAGGAAAATTGAGTCCTTTCTAAGAAAAGCTTATCTGTGTTCAGGTAATCTTCTTAGACCTGCTATATCTTTGGCTGATGTTGCTGCAGCTTCAACTTTTTGGTTGGAAACTTTAGCACAACAAGTAACACATCGTGATTCTCATGATATTATTATTCTTCTTCAACATGCTAATAATTTTATCTGTGATGCCATTTTTGATATTATCAGAGTTGATGTCAGGTTTATGTCTCTAGCTATTTTAGCTAGAAGAGCTTTATGGCTTAAAACTTGGAATGCTGATATGGCTTCTAAATCAACTTTACTTTCCATTTCTTTCCAGGGTAACAAATTATTTGGTTCTCAGTTGGATTCCATTATTTCAACTGTTACTGGTGGGAAAGGAACTTTTTTACCACAGGATAAAAAATCTAAAGGTAAAAACAGGGCTAATAATCGTTTTCGTTCCTTTCGTTTCAACAAAGAACAAAAGCCTGATCCTTCATCCTCAGGAGCAGTTTCAGTTTGGAGACCATCTCCAGTTTGGAATAAATCCAAGCCAGCTAGAAAGGCAAAGCCTGCTTCTAAGTCCACATGAAGGTGCGGCCCTCATTCCAGCTCAGCTGGTAGGGGGCAGGTTACGTTTTTTCAAGGAAATTTGGATCAATTCTGTTCACAATCTTTGGATTCAGAGCATTGTTTCAGAAGGGTACAGAATTGGTTTCAAGTTGAGACCTCCTGCAAAGAGATTTTTTCTTTCCCGTGTCCCAGTAAATCCAGTAAAAGCTCAAGCATTTCTGACATGTGTTTCAGATCTAGAGTTGACTGGAGTAATTATGCCAGTTCCAGTTCCGGAACAGGGGATGGGGTTTTATTCAAATCTCTTCATTGTACCAAAGAAGGAGAATTCTTTCAGACCAGTTCTGGATCTAAAAATATTGAATCGTTATGTAAGGATGC
The DNA here is from genome assembly GCF_027579735.1 of Bombina bombina. NCBI lineage: Eukaryota > Metazoa > Chordata > Amphibia > Anura > Bombinatoridae > Bombina > Bombina bombina. The sequence continues at coordinate 1,003,027,289 of NC_069502.1, read as the reverse complement.
CAACGTTCAAGATGGTAACTGTAAGGACTATCTTACCTTTTGTTCAGCAAGGGAATTATATGTCCACAATAGATTTACAGGATGCATATCTGCATATTCCGATTCATCCAGATCATTATCAGTTCCTGAGATTCTCGTTTCTGGACAAGCATTACCAGTTTGTGGCTCTGCCGTTTGGCCTAGCTACAGCTCCAAGAATTTTTACAAAGGTTCTCGGTGCCCTGCTGTCTGTAATCAGAGAACAGGGTATTGTGGTATTTCCTTATTTGGACGATATCTTGGTACTTGCTCAGTCTTTACATTTAGCAGAATCTCATACGAATCGACTTGTGTTGTTTCTTCAAGATCATGGTTGGAGGATCAATTTACCAAAAAGTTCTTTGATTCCTCAGACAAGGGTAACCTTTCTGGGTTTCCAGATGGATTCAGTGTCCATGACTCTGTCTTTAACAGACAAGAGACGTCTAAAGTTGATTACAGCTTGTCGAAACCTTCAGTCACAATCATTCCCTTCGGTAGCCTTATGCATGGAAATTCTAGGTCTTATGACTGCTGCATCGGACGCGATCCCCTTTGCTCGTTTTCACATGCGACCTCTTCAGCTCTGTATGCTGAAGCAATGGTGCAAGGATTACACGAAGATATCTCAATTAATATCTTTAAAACCGATTGTTCGACACTCTCTAACATGGTGGACAGATCACCATCGTTTAATTCAGGGGGCTTCTTTTGTGCTTCCGACCTGGACTGTAATTTCAACAGATGCAAGTCTCACAGGTTGGGGAGCTGTGTGGGGATCTCTGACGGCACAAGGAGTTTGGGAATCTCAGGAGGTGAGATTACCGATCAATATTTTGGAACTCCGTGCAATTTTCAGAGCTCTTCAGTTTTGGCCTCTTCTGAAGAGAGAATCGTTCATTTGTTTTCAGACAGACAATGTCACAACTGTGGCATACATCAATCATCAAGGAGGGACTCACAGTCCTCTGGCTATGAAAGAAGTATCTCGAATTTTGGTTTGGGCGGAATCCAGCTCCTGTCTAATCTCTGCGGTTCATATCCCAGGTGTAGACAATTGGGAAGCGGATTATCTCAGTCGCCAAACGTTGCATCCGGGCGAATGGTCTCTTCACCCAGAGGTATTTCTTCAGATTGTTCAAATGTGGGAACTTCCAGAAATAGATCTGATGGCGTCCCATCTAAACAAGAAACTTCCCAGGTATCTGTCCAGATCCCGGGATCCTCAGGCGGAGGCAGTGGATGCATTATCACTTCCTTGGAAGTATCATCCTGCCTATATCTTTCCGCCTCTAGTTCTTCTTCCAAGAGTAATCTCCAAGATTCTGAAGGAATGCTCGTTTGTTCTGCTGGTAGCTCCAGCATGGCCTCACAGGTTTTGGTATGAGGATCTTGTCCGGATGGCCTCTTGCCAACCGTGGACTCTTCCGTTAAGACCAGACCTTCTGTCACAAGGTCCTTTTTTCCATCAGGATCTGAAATCCTTAAATTTAAAGGTATGGAGATTGAACGCTTGATTCTTGGTCAAAGCGGTTTCTCTGACTCTGTGATTAATACTATGTTACAGGCTCGTAAATCTGTATCTCGAGAGATATATTATAGAGTCTGGAAGACTTATATTTCTTGGTGTCTTTCTCATCATTTTTCCTGGCATTCTTTTAGAATACCGAGAATTTTACAGTTCCTTCAGGATGGTTTAGATAAAGGTTTGTCCGCAAGTTCTTTGAAAGGACAAATCTCTGCTCTTTCTGTTCTTTTTCACAGAAAGATTGCTATTCTTCCTGATATTCATTGTTTTGTACAAGCTTTGGTTCGTATAAAACCTGTCATTGAGTCAATTTCTCCTCCTTGGAGTTTGAATTTGGTTCTGGGAGCTCTTCAAGCTCCTCCGTTTGAACCTATGCATTCATTGGACGTTAAGTTACTTTCTTGGAAAGTTTTGTTCCTTTTGGCCATCTCTTCTGCCAGAAGAGTTTCTGAATTATCTGCTCTTTCTTGTGAGTCTCCTTTTCTGATTTTTCATCAGGATAAGGCGGTGTTGCGAACTTCTTTTGAATTTTTACCTAAAGTTGTGAATTCCAACAACATTAGTAGAGAAATTGTGGTTCCTTCATTATGTCCTAATCCTAAGAATTCTAAGGAGAAATCGTTGCATTCTTTGGATGTTGTTAGAGCTTTGAAATATTATGTTGAAGCTACGAAATCTTTTCGTAAGACTTCTAGTCTATTTGTTATCTTTTCCGGTTCTAGAAAAGGCCAGAAAGCTTCTGCCATTTCGTTGGCATCTTGGTTGAAATCTTTAATTCATCTTGCCTATGTTGAGTCGGGTAAAACTCCGCCTCAGAGAATTACAGCTCATTCTACTAGGTCAGTTTCTACTTCCTGGGCGTTTAGGAATGAAGCTTCGGTTGACCAGATCTGCAAAGCAGCGACTTGGTCCTCTTTGCATACTTTTACTAAATTCTGCCATTTTGATGTATTTTCTTCTTCTGAAGCAGTTTTTGGTAGAAAAGTACTTCAGGCAGCGGTTTCAGTTTGAATCTTCTGCTTATGTTTTTCGTTAAACTTTATTTTGGGTGTGGATTATTTTCAGCAGGAATTGGCTGTCTTTATTTTATCCCTCCCTCTCTAGTGACTCTTGTGTGGAAAGATCCACTTCTTGGGTAGTCATTATCCCATACGTCACTAGCTCATGGACTCTTGCTAATTACATGAAAGAAAACATAATTTATGTAAGAACTTACCTGATAAATTCATTTCTTTCATATTAGCAAGAGTCCATGAGGCCCGCCCTTTTTTTGTGGTGGTTATGATTTTGTATAAAGCACAATTATTCCAATTCCTTTTTTATCACCCCACTTCTTGGCTATTCGTTAAACTGAATTGTGGGTGTGGTGAGGGGTGTATTTATAGGCATTTTGAGGTTTGGGAAACTTTGCCCCTCCTGGTAGGAATGTATATCCCATACGTCACTAGCTCATGGACTCTTGCTAATATGAAAGAAATGAATTTATCAGGTAAGTTCTTACATAAATTATGTTTTCATAGGTTCTCTGTTATCGGTCGTAGAGATACATCTCTTACCTCCCTTTTCAGATCGACGATATACTCTTATATATACCATTTCCTCTACTGATTCTCGTTTCAGTACTGGTTTGGCTTTCTACTACATGTAGATGAGTGTCCTGGGGTAAGTAAGTCTTATTTTCTGTGACACTCTAAGCTATGGTTGGGCACTTTTTATATAAAGTTCTAAATATATGTATTCAAACATTTATTTGCCTTGACTCAGGATGTTCAACATTCCTTATTTCAGACAGTCAGTTTCATATTTGGGATAATGCATATGAATAATTCATTTTTTTCTTACCTTAAAAATTTGACTTTCCCTGTGGGCTGTTAGGCTCGCGGGGGCTGAAAATGCTTCATTTTATTGCGTCATTCTTGGCGCTGACTTTTTTGGCGCAAAAATTATTTTCTGTTTCCGGCGTCATACGTGTCGCCGGAAGTTGCATCATTTTTGACGTTCTTTTGCGCCAAAAGTGTCGGCGTTCTGGATGTGGCGTCATTTTTTTGCGCCAAAAGCATTTAGGCGCCAAATAATGTGGGCGTCTTTTTTGGCGCGAAAAAATATGGGCGTCACTTTTGTCTCCACATTATTTAAGTCTCATTGATTTTTTGCTTCATGCTAGAAGCTTATTCTCTGGCATTTTTTTCCCATTCCTGAAACTGTCATTTAAGGAATTTGATCAATTTTGCTTTATATGTTGTTTTTTCTATTACATATTGCAAGATGTCCCACGTTGAAGCTTAGTCAGAAGATACTTCTGGAATATCCCTGCCTGGGGCTGGAGCTACCAAAGCTAAGTGTATCTACTGTAAACTTATGGTATCTGTTCCTCCAGCTGTTGTTTGTACTGTTTTGTCATGACAAACTGTTTATGCAGATAATATTTCCTTTAAGTACTGTTGCATTACCTGTTGCTGTTCTGTCAACATCTAATACTCAGAGTGTTCCTGATAACATAAGAGATTTTGTTTTTAAAATCCATTAAGAAGGCTATGTCTGTTATTCCTCCTTCTAGTAAATGTAAAAAGTCTTTTAAAACTTCTCATTTTTCAGATGAATTTTTAAATGAACATCATCATTCTGATTCTGATAATGGTTCTTCTGGTTCAGAGGATTCTGTCTCAGAGGTTGATGCTGATAAATCTTCATATTTATTTAAAATGAAATTTATTCGTTCTTTACTTAAAGAAGTCCTAATTGCATTAGAAATTGAGGATTCTGGTCCTCTTGATACTAAATCTAAACGTTTAGATAAGGTTTTTAAATCTCCTGTAGTTATTCCAGAAGTTTTTTCCTGTCCCTAGTGCTATTTCTGAAGTAATTTCCAGGGAATGGAATAATTTGGGTAATTCATTTACTCCTTCTAAACGTTTTAAGCAATTATATCCTGTGCCATCTGACAGATTAGAGTTTTGGGACAAAATCCCTAAAGTTGATGGGGCTGTCTCTACTCTTGTTAAGCGTACTATTCCTATGGCAGATGGTACTTCCTTAAGGATCCTTTAGATAGGAAAATTGAATCCTTTCTAAGAAAAGCTTACTTGTGTTCAGGTAATCTTCTTAGACCTGCTATATCTTTAGCGGATGTTGCTGCAGCTTCATCTTTTGGTTAGAAGCTTTAGCGCAACAAGTAACAGATCATAATTCTCATAGCATTTTTATTCTTCAACATGCTAATAATTTTATTTGTTATGCCATCTTTGATATCATTAGAGTTGATGTCAGGTATATGTCTCTAGCTATTTTAGCTAGAAGAGCTTTATGGCTTAAGACTTGGAATGCTGTTATGTCTTCTAAATCTACTCTGCTTTCCCTTTCTTTCCAGGGTAATGATCGTTTTCATTCCTTTTGTCACAACAAGGAACAAAAACCTGATCCTTCATCCTCAGGAGCGGTATCAGTTTGGAAACCATCTCCAGTCTGGAATAAATCCAAGCCTTTTAGAAAATCAAAGCCAGCTCCTAAGTCCACATGAAGGTGCGGCCCTCATTCCAGCTCAGCTGGTAGGGGGCAGATTACGTTTTTTCTAAGAAATTTGGATCAATTCCGTTCACAATCTTTGGATTCAGAACATTGTTTCAGAAGGGTACAGAATTGGCTTCAAGATAAGGCCTCCTGCAAAGAGATTTTTTCTTTCCCGTGTCCCAGTAAACCCAGCGAAGGCTCAAGCATTTCTGAAATGTGTTTCAGATCTAGAGTTGACTGGAGTAATTTTGCCAGTTCCAGTTCTGGAACAGGGACTGGGGTTTTTATTCAAATCTCTTCATTGTACCAAAGAAGGAAAATTCCTTCAGACCAGTTCTGGATCTAAAAATATTGAATCGTTATGTAAGGATACCAACATTCAAAATGGTAACTGTAAGGACTATCCTGCCTTTTGTTCAACAAGGGCATTATATGTCTACTATAGTTTTACAGGATGCATATCTGCATATTCCGATTCATCCAGATCACTATCAGTTTCTGAGATTCTCTTTCCTAGATAAGCATTACCAGTTTGTGGCTTTGCCGTTTGGCCTAGCTACAGCTCCAAGAGTTTTTTACGAAGGTTCTTGGTGCCCTTCTGTCTGTAATCAGAGAACAGGGTATTGGGGTATTCCTTATTTGGATGATATCTTGGTACTTGCTCAGTCTTCATATTTAGCAGAATCTCATTCGAATTGACGTGTGTTGTTTCTTCAACATCATGATTGGAGGATCAATTTACCAAAAAGTTCATTGATTCCTCAGACTTAGGTAACCTTTTTAGGTTTTCAGATAGATTCAGTATCCATGACTCTATCTTTGATAGACATGAGACATCTAAAGTTGATATCAGCTTGTCGAAACCTTCAGTCACAATCTTTCCCTTCGGTAGCCTTATGCATGGAAATTCTAGGTCTTATGACTGCGGCATCGGACGCGATCCCCTTTGCTCGTTTTCACATGCGGCCTCTTCAGCTCTGTATGCTGAACCAGTGGTGCAGGGATTACACAAAGATATCTCAATTAATATCTTTAAAACCGATTGTATGACACTCTCTGACGTGGTGGACAGATCACCATCGTTTAGTTCAGGGGGCTTCTTTTGTTCTTCCGAACTGGACTGTAATTTCAACAGATGCAAGTCTTACAGGTTGGGGAGCTGTGTGGGGGTCTCTGACAGCACAAGGGGTTTGGGAATCTCAGGAGGTGAGATTACCGATCAATATTTTGGAACTCCGTGCAATTTTTCAGAGCTCTTCAGTCTTGGCCTCTTCTGAAGAGAGAATCGTTCATTTGTTTTCAGACAGACAATGTCACAACTGTGGCATACATCAATCATCAAGGAGGGACTCACAGTCCTCTGACTATGAAAGAAGTATCTCGAATTCTGGTTTGGGCGGAATCCAGCTCCTGTCTAATCTCTGCGGTTCATATTCCAGGAATAGACAATTGGGAAGCGGATTATCTCAGTCGCCAAACGTTGCATCCGGGGCGAATGGTCTCTTCACCCAGAGGTATTTCTTCAGATTGTTCAAATGTGGGAACTTCCAGAAATAGATCTGATGGCTTCTCATCTAAACAAGAAACTTCCCAGGTATCTGTCCAGATCCCGGGATCCTCAGGCGGAGGCAGTGGATGCATTATCACTTCCTTGGAAGTATCATCCTGCCTATATCTTTCCGCCTCTAGTTCTTCTTCCTAGAGTAATCTCCAAGATTCTGAAGGAATGCTCGTTTGTTCTGCTGGTAGCTCCAGCATGGCCTCACAGGTTTTGGTATGCGGATCTTGTCCGGATGGCCTCTTGCCAACCGTGGACTCTTCCGTTAAGACCAGACCTTCTGTCGCAAGGTCCTTTTTTCCATCAGGATCTCAAATCCTTAAATTTAAAGGTATGGAGATTGAACGCTTGATTCTTGGTCAAAGAGGTTTCTCTGACTCTGTGATTAATACTATGTTACAGGCTCGTAATTCTGTATCTAGAGAGATATATTATAGAGTCTGGAAGACTTATGTTTCTTGGTGTCTTTCTCATCATTTTTCCTTGCATTCTTTTAGAATTCCGAGAATTTTACAGTTTCTTCAGGATGGTTTAGATAAAGGTTTGTCCGCAAGTTCCTTGAAAGGTCAAATCTCTGCTCTTTCTGTTCTTTTTCACAGAAAGATTGCTAATCTTCCTGATATTCATTGTTTTGTACAAGCCTTGGTTCGTTTTAAACCTGTCATTGAGTCAATTTCTCCTCCTTGGAGTTTGAATTTGGTTCTGGGGGCTCTTCAAGCTCCTCCGTTTGAACCTATGCATTCATTGGACATTAAATTACTTTCTTGGAAAGTTTTGTTCCTTTTGGCCATCTCTTCTGCCAGAAGAGTCTCTGAATTGTCTGCTCTTTCTTGTGAGTCTCCTTTTCTGATTTTTCATCAGGATAAGGCAGTGTTGCGAACTTCTTTTGAATTTTTTACCTAAGGTTGTGAATTCCAACAACATTAGTAGAGAAATTGTAGTTCCTTCATTATGCCCTAATCCTAAGAATTCTAAGGAGAAATCATTGCATTCTTTGGATGTTGTTAGAGCTTTGAAATATTATGTTAAAGCTACTAAGACTTTCCGAAAGACTTCTAGTCTATTTGTCATCTTTTCCGGTTCTAGAAAAGGCCAGAAAGCTTCTGCCATTTCTTTGGCATCTTGGTTGAAATCTTTAATTCATCATGCCTATGTTGAGTCGGGTAAAACTCCGCCTCAGAGGATTACAGCTCATTCTACTAGGTCAGTTTCTACTTCCTGGGCGTTTAGGAATGAAGCTTCGGTTGATCAAATTTGCAAAGCAGCAACTTGGTCTTCTTTGCATACTTTTTCTAAATTCTACCATTTTGATCTGTTTTCTTCTTCTGAAGCAGTTTTTGGTAGAAAAGTACATAGCAGCTGTTTCAGTTTGAATCTTCTGCTTATGTTTTCATTTAAACTTTATTTTGGGTGTGAATTATTTTCAGCAGGAATTGGCTGTCTTTATTTTATCCCTCCCTCTCTAGTGACTCTTGCGTGGACAGATCCACATCTTGGGTAGTCATTATCCCATACGTCACTAGCTCATGGACTCTTGCTAATTACATGAAAGAAAACATAATTTATGTAAGAACTTACCTGATAAATTCATTTCTTTCATATTAGCAAGAGTCCATGAGGCCCACCCTTTTTTGTGGTGGTTATGATTTTTTTGTATAAAGCACAATTATTCCAATTCCTTATTTTTTATGCTTTCGCACTTTTTTCTTATCACCCCACTTCTTGGCTATTCGTTAAACTGATTTGTGGGTGTGGTGAGGGGTGTATTTATAGGAATTTTGAGGTTTGGGAAACTTTGCCCCTCCTGGTAGGAATGTATATCCCATACGTCACTAGCTCATGGACTCTTGCTAATATGAAAGAAATGAATTTATCAGGTAAGTTCTTACATAAATTATGTTTTTCCAAGGTAATCAATTATTTGGTTCACAATTGGATTCAATTCTTCAACTGTTACTCTGTGGAAGGGTGTTTTTTTGCTTCAAGATTGAGTTCTAAGAGTAAATCTTAAGCTTATATTAGTTTTTGTTCTTAATAAGGAACGGAATCCTAATTCTTCCCCAAGTAACATGTTTATAATTGGAAGTTTTCTTCATTCAATTTAAGCCATTTTAAAAAAATTAAAGTCAGCTCCCCAAATTTGCATGTAGGTGCGGTTCTTATTCCGGCTTAGCTGGTAAGGGGCAGGTTAAGACTTTTTTAAAATTTGTTTGGTTCAATTCGGTCCAAACTTCTTAGATTGGGGTACAGAATAGGATTCAGAGTAAAACCGCCTGTGAGAAGTCATTTTTTTCTCTAACGTATTCCAGTAAAGGCTCACACTTTCCTGAAGTGTGTTTCAGACCTGTATGTATTGGGTACTTGTGAAGCATGGCTGCTCACCCGTTGGGGCTCAAGGCGCTGCTCAGACCTGGAGTTTTTTGGGGTATTTATACCAGTTCCATTTCAGGAACAGGGTTTGGTGTTTTTTTTTCAAAACTATTCATTGTCCCAAAGATAGAAAATCTTTTTGATTTGTCATATAAGAGTACCATCTTTTAGAAGGGTGTTTATATGGTCTATTCTGCCTTTTGGTCAGCGAGGGCATTATTTGTTTACAATAGATGCATATTTTCATTTTCTGAGATTCTCTTTTTTTGACAAGCATTACCAATTTGTTGCTTTTCCTTCTGGTCTAGCGACAGCTCTAAGAATCTTCAAGGTTCTCAGTGTTTCCTTATTTGGACGCTCTCGTGGTACTGGCTCAGTCTTTTCATTCTGCAGAATCTCATACAATTCAACTTTTGTTGTTTCTTAAAAGACATGGTTGGAGGATCTTTTTATCAAAAGCTCCTTGATTCCTCAGACAAGGGTCACCTTTTTTAGGTTTCCAGACAGATTGTGTCAATGTCTTTATCTCTAACAGACAAGTGACAATTTTATTGGGTTCCGTTTGCGGGAACCTTCAGTCTCTATTATTTCCTTCAGTTGCTATATGCATGGAAGTTTTAGGTCTCATGGCTGCAGCATTGGATTCGATTCCCTTTGCTCATTTTCATATGAAACCTTTCCAGTTTTTTATGCTGAATTAATGGTGCAGGGATTCTAGGATATCACTTTTTATATCTTTGAATCCCAATGTTCAACTATCTTTGACTTGGTGGTTAGATCACCATCATATAGTTCTACGGGTCTCTTCGGTTCATCCAACCTGGACCATGATCACTACAGATGCGAGTCTTTTAGGTTGGGAGGCTGTCTGGGGATCTCTGTCAGCACAAGGGGTTTGGAAATCTCAGGAGGCGAGATTACCGTTCAATATTTTGGAACTCCGTGCATTTCTCAGAGTTCTTTAGTTTTTCGCTTCTTTTTGAAGAGAGAGACGTTTTTTGTTTTTCAGACAATGTCACAACTGTGACGTATGCCAATCATCAGGGTGGGACTCTCAGTCCTTAGGCTGTGAAAGAAGTATTTCGGACACTTGCTTGGGCAAATTCCAGCTCCTGTCTAATTTCTGCGGTCCATTTCCCAGGTATAGACAATTGGGAAGCGGATTATCTCTGTTTATCAAGCTTTACATCCGGGAAAATGGTCTTTACCCAGATGTGTTTTTTCAAATTGTTCAGATGTGAGGGCTTCCAGTAATAGATCTGATGGCATCTCATCTAAACTAGGAACTTCCCAGGTGCCTATTCAGGTCCGAGGATCCTCAGGCGGAAGCAGTGTATGCATTGACACTTCCTTGGAGTTATCAACCTGCCTATATTTTTTCGCCTCTGGTTCCTCTTTTTAGAGTGATTTTCAAAATCAGCAGGGAGCAATCTTTTGTGTTGCTGGTGGCTCCAGCATGGCCGCACAGGTTTGGGTATATGGTTCTTGTTCGGATGTCCAGTTGCCAATCTTGGTCATTTCCATTAAGGCCAGACCTTATATCTTAACATTCGTTTTTTCCATCAGGAACTCAAATTATTAAATTTGATGGTATGGAAATTTAACGCTTAGTACTTAGTACATAGAGGTTTCTCTGACTCAGTGATTAATACTATGTTGCAGGCTCATAAATCTGTGTCTAGAGAGATTTATTATCAAGTTTGGAAGACTTACATCTCATGATGCTCTTCTCATATTTTCTCTTGGCATTCTTTTAGAATTCCTAGGATTTTATAGTTTCTTCAGGATGGTTTGGATAAGGTTTTTTGTCTGCAAGTTCATTGAAAGGACAAATTTCTGCTCTTTCTGTTCTGTTTCACAGAAAAATTTGCTAATCTTTCTGATATTCATTGTTTTGTTCAGGCTTTGGTTAGTATCAAGCCTGTCATTAAGCCAATTTCTCCTCCTTGGAGTCTTAATTTGGTTCTGAGGGCTTTACAGGCTCCTCCGTTTGAGCATATGCATTCTTTGGACATTAAATTACTTTCATGAAAGTATTGTTCCTTTTGGCCATCTCTTCTGCTAGAACAGTTTTTGAATTATCTGCTCTTTCTTCTGAGTCTCCTTTTTCTGATTTTTCATCAGGATAAGGTGGTTTTGCTGTCTTCATTTAAATTTTTACCTAAAGTTGTGAATTCTAACAACATTAGTAGAGGGATTATTGTCCCTTCCTTGTGTCCTAATCCTAAAAATTCTTTGGAAAGATCCTTACATTCTTTGGATGTGGTAAGAGTTTTGAAAATATTATGTTGAAGCTACTAAGATTTCAGAAAGACTTCTAGTCTATTTGTTATCTTTTCTGGTTTTAGGAAAGGTCAGAAGGCTTCTGCCATTTCTTTGTCATCTTGGTTAAAGCTTTTGATTCATCATGTTTATTTGGATTAGGGTTAATCCCCGCCTCTACTAGGTCAGTTTCTACTTCCTGGGCTTTTAAGAATGAAGCTTCTGTTGATCAGATTTACAAAGCAACGACTTGGTCTTCTTTGCATATTTTTACTAAATTCTACCATTTTGATGTTTTCTCTTCTTCAGAAGCAGTTTTTAGTAGAATAGTACTTCAGGCAGCTGTTTCAGTTTGATTCTTCTGCTTATAATTTCATTTTTTTTCATTATCAAGATTGAAACTTTTGATTTGGGTTGTGGATTAATTTTTCAGCGGAATTGTCTGTCTTTATTTTTATCCCTCCCTCTCTAGTGACTCTTCCGTGGAAGTTCCACATCTTGGGTATTTGCTATCCCATACGTCACTAGCTCATGGACTCTTGCCAATTACATGAAAGAAAACCTAATTTATGTAAGAACTTACCTGATAAATTAATTTCTTTCATATTGGCAAGAGTCCATGAGGCCCACCCTTTTCTTGTGGTGGTTATGATTTTTTTGTATAAAGCACAATTATTCCAATTCCTCGTTGATGCTTTTGCTCCTTTCTTATCACGTGTATAGAATTGAGTGTTGGCGCTAACTGTTATCCTAAATGCCTGGTTAAAGGATAAACTACTCCTCCTTAGTAGTTTAAAAAAGTGTAGGTGCTAAAATTAAAAAAGGGGGTAACTGGCGCTAATGGTTAGATTAGCTAGGATAACACTACCAGAATGGTGACTGTTATATTAATAGACGGCTGTCCGTCAGAGTGAAGAATAAACAAGTGATACGGGTATCTAATATTGTCCTACTAATAACTGAAAAAAGCTATATAGTATTTCAATTCTTAATTTGATATAGTGGCAGCGTGTTTTAGTAAACAAAAATTGTGATGAAGGTATTTACCTATTTGACATCGTCAATACTAATGTGAGTATAATACAAAAAATGTAAAAATGTTAAATTAGTTACGTGTATACGTCAGATGTGGTGGACAATTGAGGTCTATATGTATAGATAATAAGTGACAGATTGTGTAGTAAAAAATGAATTTCTATGGCTGTTACTGCATAAAATATTTATTCCTAAAAAAGTCAATAAAACAACAATCAATATAATTAAAATAATTCAAATATTATATTAGGGACGTCTCCCTTGCAATCAGTGATATCTGTCGACAAGAAGTTTGCTCAGCAGCAGTTAACTGGGCATATTTGGTGGTATGTAATAAAGTGTTACTGCATATGTGAAAGTCTCAATTGTGCAAATCGTAAGGTACCTTACAGCTAGAGATGTTTATGAAGGCTGACAGACCGGGCGTGCGTTGATTCTGTCCTTGCACCGGGTCTCAGTATGGTGGTGTATTCCGCGGCTTAGAGACAAAACAGCTCGCTGATGTGGTGATTGGCGGTTTGGGTCACACACCCCTTTTCTGATAAGTAGAACGTCTGGCGTTCCGTAGAAATATATCGGCCAATATATTAATATATGATGACTTATTTCTTTTACTGCAATGATGGTAGTTGAAATTAAGTCAGACAAATTTGTGCCTGCTGTAGCCGTGTTTAGAAACGGTTGTAGTGGTAAACGTGGATACTCGCTATTTGCTGATCAGATCCCTGGTCCTTGCAGCGGTTTTGTCTCCTAAATCAAAAAATTAGAGAGTCCACAGGAGGGGCTGGATCGCAGCTTTTGCGTGTATTTCAATCTTTGATGGGTTCCACATAAAAACAAGCTTTCTGGAGTAAATTCTACGCGTTTCACCCTGAGAGGGCTTTATCAAGATACTCCAGGTGTATATTACAGACTTTTTAAAGGTGTACTTTGGATTTCATTGGTTGATTGCTTATTGATTCCTATTGGATCCGGTATACAACACCTCTTTTCATAAAGGTGGACTATAGGTGTTGCTTGTGCATATATATAAGGTGGTATATAACCATTATCTCCTGTATTACTAAAAATTCTTAGCATATTTATATTTATACAGGGTATTTAAAGGGCTATATAGAAGTGATAGCGTTTGTTGTATCACTGATTTTTGATACATACAACATTTTGATACATACAATGTTCTTATATAAATAAATCGAACAATATAGCAGATATGAATCTATTATTGTTGTGACAAAGTATAAACTCCTGTGATACTAAAAAACTTTGATTAGTTTAAACCTTGCGGAGTGTTTGAGGGAATATATAAGAAATAGGAAGTGTATATTATGTCACTGATGTAGTGAGAATAATAAACCTATACCTGTAACTTAGACAGATAAAAGGATTATATACCTATAAATTAATGTAGGCAATCTGAATAAAGAGAGAATTTTGATGAGTTTTCAAAGAGTATCTATAACAGACTATATGTGAATAACAGAACTTTAAGTATTCAGAGATATTGACTGTGCTAACAGCTATAAGGATAAATATAATGGGATATCTAGAGTAAAATACTAAATCACCAATGTGGTGTGTACGATCTGTGTGAGCGACAAAAATTATGCTGTGAAAGAAATAAAAGGTCATGTATTTAACTAAAAAAGTACCAGATAGATGAAGAGAATTATAGTTATACTAATCAGGTCAAAACCAAAAATCTATAAGTTAAATAAAAATTTAATATAAATTATAGATAATAAACGATTTATAGAAAAATGGATATTTCTAGTTCTGAGTTAAGTCCCTGGGGTTGTAGTGTTTGTAGGGTGTATATAGTCTCTGATTCAATTCTAAGTAGTTCTACTTCTAGGCTACCCCCTCTCCAGTTTTTGGTTACTTTTTTGATACCCCAAAATCTGAAATCTGCCAAGTTATTGTTATGCTTTTCTTTGAAGTGTTGATATAAATATGTATCTTTCTTTCCTTTTTCGATTGTCCATAGGTGCTCACGGATCCTTTCTTTAAGGGTTCTAGTTGTCTCCCCAATATATTGTTTATTACATGTGCACTGTATCATATATATTATCCCTTTATCTTGGCATCTGATGGTACTATCTATTTTATATACTTTTCCTGTTTGTGTGGACTTATATTCCTTTGTTTTACAACTGTACTGACATGACTTGCAGTTTATACATGGAAAAAAACCATTTATATTTTCTCCTGATAGGCTAGTTTGTATTGTCTTGTTTGATTCATTTTTGAACTCACTCGGAGCTAGAATTGTTTTTAGATTTCTGGCCTTTCTATAGATGATATTTGGATATGGAGAGACTTTATTACCAATGATAGGGTCATTCTGTACTAAATGCCAGTGTTTATTCATTATTTTTCTCAGAGTTTTGAAGTCTTCGTTGTAGTTAGTAATAAGTGATACATTGATGCTGTTACTATCTAGAGTGGATGTGTTTGATTTATCTTTATACTTCAGGAATTCTTTTCTATCAACCGATTCAATATCTTTTTTAGCTTTAGTTATTAAGTCTTTGTTATAACCTTTCTCAAGGAACTTTCTTTCCAGGAAATCAGCTTGTTCCAGATAATCTGTATTTTTTTAACAATTTCTACGCAAACGGATGCATTGTCCCTTTGGTACGTTCTCTTTCCATCTTTTTAGATGGCAGCTCTCTGAGTGTATTAGGTTATTAGCATCTACTTGCTTAAAATGAGTTTTCGTGTTTAATGAGTTATCTACTATTTCAATTTCTAGATCGAGGAATACTATTTTTTCTTTACTTATAACGTTCGTAAATTTTAAACCTAGGGTGTTGCAATTCATATCTGCTAAAAATTGGTCTAAATGCATAATGTCGCCTTTCCAAATCATTATGATATCATCTATATATCTTTTATATAGCACGAGGTTTGCGCCAAGCTCATGAGTCTGGATGAAATTTTGTTCCCAGTTACCCATAAATAAATTAGCATAACTTGGCGCAAACCTCGTGCCCATAGCTGTACCTGTTAACTGTAAATAAAATTTCCCATTGAAGGAGAAATAGTTCTGATTCAGAATGTAAGTTATACCATCTAATATAAATTGTGCCTGTTCTTTTTTTAAAGTTTTATCTTTATGTAAATAGGACTCCACCGCTTTTATACCATCGTCGTATTTGATGCTTGTGTAGAGTGATGATACATCACTTGTAATTAGATAATAGCTATTTTGCCATTCTAATTTTTCTAAAATTTGTAAAACATTGGTGGTATCTCTCAGATAAGAAGGAAGGGTTCTAACATATTTTTGCAAGAATTTGTCAATATATTCTGAGAGGTTGCATGTGAGTGATCCAATGCCAGAGATTATCGGCCTCCCTGGTGGGTTATTGAGATCTTTATGTATTTTTGGCAAGTAATAAAAAATGGGTATTTTCGGAAATTTTGGTGTTAGGTATTTGAATTCTTTGATATTTATAATACCTTTATCCTTTGCCTCATCTAATAGTAAACTTAATCTATTGGAATATAAAAGTGTTGGATCTGATTTCAGTGTACTATAAGTATTTTTATCATTTAATAGTCTATTTGTTTCAATTAAATAATCCTCTTTGTTTAAAATGACAACTCCTCCTCCTTTATCTGCCTGTTTAATTACAATGTCTTTGTTCTTTTGTAGACTTTGTATAGCTTGTTTTTCTTTTAAAGATAGATTATATTTAATACGGGTATTGGGTGTTGTATTTTGTACTTCTTTTTGCACTAACTTCTCAAAAAGTTCTAGATTGCTTCCCCGTTCATGTCTTGGGTAGAATTTTGATTTTTCTTTTAAATCTGTATGTATATACATAGGGGTTTGGTCTGTGTTTGTCTTTGGTTTAGAGGGTTGGGATAGAAATGGCCCATACACACCTCAAAACAGTAGAGGAACTAGAAATGAACGTAACACCAAACAACATCATTCCAACCACATGAACGACAATTACAACAGAAGGGAATGGTATGAACCATTCCAAAATAGAGAACCAAGGTCCTTTATAGAACCTACACATAACAGACGAGATTGGAATAACACATATTATAAAGAAAACAGGTCAAATACTTATAATACATATAATAGAAGTAATACTAACTATAACGGACCCAGAATACATTATGACAATGGAAACACATACAGATACCATAATTATAGAAGAAACAATTCCAATCATTCTAACCAAAACCATTTTAACCAATATCAACCCCCCCATGATGACTACAATAGATTTAACAATAGACAAGAAAGGAATGATAACACTTGGAGAAACGATAATACCTGGAATTATTCCGGGAACAGATATCAAAATCACACACATGCTAACTCCCCTTGGCAAATCCCAACTAGGAACAGATTCTCAAATCTTGAAAACCAAAGAGAAAGTGAATTACCAAACCATCATTTTTTATACCAGGGCCACACAGCCCCCGAAACACCAAGATTAGAACAAAGGATAGAAAGAGAAATACAAAAACCACAAAGAAGCCCAAAAAAAAGATCAAGAGAGGGTGCAGAGGAAGAGGAAGAAGGGAAAATAAGAGACTTCAAGAGAACGAAATAGTGCCAAACGGTATTTTTAATCTTAGCAGCACCACTTTAAATAAAGAAGAAATTAAAATTCTAAATAGAGGTTTGTCTTTCGCACCATCCACCAGAATGAATAAATTTCAAACACATATCAACATAGGTCAATTTGTTAGAAAGTTAACTCTAAAGAAATATTTTCTAAAAAATCCAATTCAAAGAAACTATCCCAACCCTCTAAACCAAATGGCAAACACAGACCAAACCCCTATGTATATACATACAGATTTAAAAGAAAAATCAAAATTCTACCCAAGACATGAACGGGGAAGCAATCTAGAACTTTTTGAGAAGTTAGTGCAAAAAGAAGTACAAAATACAACACCCAATACCCGTATTAAATATAATCTATCTTTAAAAGAAAAACAAGCTATACAAAGTCTACAAAAGAACAAAAACATTGTAATTAAACAGGCAGATAAAGGAGGAGGAGTTGTCATTTTAAACAAAGAGGATTATTTAATTGAAACAAATAGACTATTAAATGATAAAAATACTTATAGTACACTGAAATCAGATCCAACACTTTTATATTCCAATAGATTAAGTTTACTATTAGATGAGGCAAAGGATAAAGGTATTATAAATATCAAAGAATTCAAATACCTAACACCAAAATTTCCGAAAATACCCATTTTTTATTACTTGCCAAAAATACATAAAGATCTCAATAACCCACCAGGGAGGCCGATAATCTCTGGCATTGGATCACTCACATGCAACCTCTCAGAATATATTGACAAATTCTTGCAAAAATATGTTAGAACCCTTCCTTCTTATCTGAGAGATACCACCAATGTTTTACAAATTTTAGAAAAATTAGAATGGCAAAATAGCTATTATCTAATTACAAGTGATGTATCATCACTCTACACAAGCATCAAACACGACGATGGTATAAAAGCGGTGGAGTCCTATTTACATAAAGATAAAACTTTAAAAAAAGAACAGGCACAATTTATATTAGATGGTATAACTTACATTCTGAATCAGAACTATTTCTCATTCAATGGGAAATTTTATTTACAGTTAACAGGTACAGCTATGGGCACGAGGTTTGCGCCAAGTTATGCTAATTTATTTATGGGTAACTGGGAACAAAATTTCATCCAGACTCATGAGCTTGGCGCAAACCTCGTGCTATATAAAAGATATATAGATGATATCATAATGATTTGGAAAGGCGACATTATGCATTTAGACCAATTTTTAGCAGATATGAATTGCAACACCCTAGGTTTAAAATTTACGAACGTTATAAGTAAAGAAAAAATAGTATTCCTCGATCTAGAAATTGAAATAGTAGATAACTCATTAAACACGAAAACTCATTTTAAGCAAGTAGATGCTAATAACCTAATACACTCAGAGAGCTGCCATCTAAAAAGATGGAAAGAGAACGTACCAAAGGGACAATGCATCCGTTTGCGTAGAAATTGTTCAAAAAATACAGATTATCTGGAACAAGCTGATTTCCTGGAAAGAAAGTTCCTTGAGAAAGGTTATAACAAAGACTTAATAACTAAAGCTAAAAAAGATATTGAATCGGTTGATAGAAAAGAATTCCTGAAGTATAAAGATAAATCAAACACATCCACTCTAGATAGTAACAGCATCAATGTATCACTTATTACTAACTACAACGAAGACTTCAAAACTCTGAGAAAAATAATGAATAAACACTGGCATTTAGTACAGAATGACCCTATCATTGGTAATAAAGTCTCTCCATATCCAAATATCATCTATAGAAAGGCCAGAAATCTAAAAACAATTCTAGCTCCGAGTGAGTTCAAAAATGAATCAAACAAGACAATACAAACTAGCCTATCAGGAGAAAATATAAATGGTTTTTTTCCATGTATAAACTGCAAGTCATGTCAGTACAGTTGTAAAACAAAGGAATATAAGTCCACACAAACAGGAAAAGTATATAAAATAGATAGTACCATCAGATGCCAAGATAAAGGGATAATATATATGATACAGTGCACATGTAATAAACAATATATTGGGGAGACAACTAGAACCCTTAAAGAAAGGATCCGTGAGCACCTATGGACAATCGAAAAAGGAAAGAAAGATACATATTTATATCAACACTTCAAAGAAAAGCATAACAATAACTTGGCAGATTTCAGATTTTGGGGTATCAAAAAAGTAACCAAAAACTGGAGAGGGGGTAGCCTAGAAGTAGAACTACTTAGAATTGAATCAGAGACTATATACACCCTACAAACACTACAACCCCAGGGACTTAACTCAGAACTAGAAATATCCATTTTTCTATAAATCGTTTATTATCTATAATTTATATTAAATTTTTATTTAACTTATAGATTTTTGGTTTTGACCTGATTAGTATAACTATAATTCTCTTCATCTATCTGGTACTTTTTTAGTTAAATACATGACCTTTTATTTCTTTCACAGCATAATTTTTGTCGCTCACACAGATCGTACACACCACATTGGTGATTTAGTATTTTACTCTAGATATCCCATTATATTTATCCTTATAGCTGTTAGCACAGTCAATATCTCCGAATACTTAAAGTTCTGTTATTCACATATAGTCTGTTATAGATACTCTTTGAAAACTCATCAAAATTCTCTCTTTATTCAGATTGCCTACATTAATTTATAGGTATATAATCCTTTTATCTGTCTAAGTTACAGGTATAGGTTTATTATTCTCACTACATCAGTGACATAATATACACTTTCTATTTCTTATATATTCCCTCAAACACTCCGCAAGGTTTAAACTAATCAAAGTTTTTTAGTATCACAGGAGTTTATACTTTGTCACAACAATAATAGATTCATATCTGCTATATTGTTCGATTTATTTATATAAGAACATTGTATGTATCAAAATGTTGTATGTATCAAAAATCAGTGATACAACAAACGCTATCACTTCTATATAGCCCTTTAAATACCCTGTATAAATATAAATATGCTAAGAATTTTTAGTAATACAGGAGATAATGGTTATATACCACCTTATATATATGCACAAGCAACACCTATAGTCCACCTTTATGAAAAGAGGTGTTGTATACCGGATCCAATAGGAATCAATAAGCAATCAACCAATGAAATCCAAAGTACACCTTTAAAAAGTCTGTAATATACACCTGGAGTATCTTGATAAAGCCCTCTCAGGGTGAAACGCGTAGAATTTACTCCAGAAAGCTTGTTTTTATGTGGAACCCATCAAAGATTGAAATACACGCAAAAGCTGCGATCCAGCCCCTCCTGTGGACTCTCTAATTTTTTGATTTAGGAGATAAAACCGCTGCAAGGACCAGGGATCTGATCAGCAAATAGCGAGTATCCACGTTTACCACTACAACCGTTTCTAAACACGGCTACAGCAGGCACAAATTTGTCTGACTTAAGTTCAACTACCATCATTGCAGTAAAAGAAATAAGTCATCATATATTAATATATTGGCCGATATATTTCTACGGAACGCCAGACGTTCTACTTATCAGAAAAGGGGTGTGTGACCCAAACCGCCAATCACCACATCAGCGAGCTGTTTTGTCTCTAAGCCGCGGAATACACCACCATACTGAGACCCGGTGCAAGGACAGAATCAACGCACGCCCGGTCTGTCAGCCTTCATAAACATCTCTAGCTGTAAGGTACCTTACGATTTGCACAATTGAGACTTTCACATATGCAGTAACACTTTATTACATACCACCAAATATGCCCAGTTAACTGCTGCTGAGCAAACTTCTTGTCGACAGATATCACTGATTGCAAGGGAGACGTCCCTAATATAATATTTGAATTATTTTAATTATATTGATTGTTGTTTTATTGACTTTTTTAGGAATAAATATTTTATGCAGTAACAGCCATAGAAATTCATTTTTTACTACACAATCTGTCACTTATTATCTATACATATAGACCTCAATTGTCCACCACATCTGACGTATACATGTAACTAATTTAACATTTTTACATTTTTTGTATTATACTCACATTAGTATTGACGATGTCAAATAGGTAAATACCTTCATCACAATTTTTGTTTACTAAAACACGCTGCCACTATATCAAATTAAGAATTGAAATACTATATAGCTTTTTTCAGTTATTAGTAGGACAATATTAGATACCCGTATCACTTGTTTATTCTTCACTCTGACGGACAGCCGTCTATTAATATAACAGTCACCATTCTGGTAGTGTTATCCTAGCTAATCTAACCATTAGCGCCAGTTACCCCCTTTTTTAATTTTAGCTCCTTTCTTATCACCCCATTTCTTGGTTATTCGTTAAACTGAATTGTGGGTGTGGTAGGGGGCGTATTTATAGGCATTTTGAGGTTTGGGAAACTTTGCCCCTCCTGGTAGGAATGTATATCCCATACGTCACTAGCTCATGGACTCTGCCAATATGAAAAATGAATTTATCAGGTAAGTTCTTACATAAATTATGTTTTTCCGGTGCCTTGCCTTTTTTATGCGGTTAAATGCCCTAGGCTTATTTTATCTTAGAGCCTGTCATTTTGTTTCCTCCCCCTGCAATGTGTGATTGCGGTAGTTATAGTATTCTAGACTGTACCTAGTCGGACTTGCTTTGTTGCTGCTCCATGTCCGGTTTAGTGCTGGGGTACGCAGATTGTTCCGCTATTGTGGGCGTGAACATTTTAACCGTTTGTGATAGTTTGGTAGAGATGCGCTCAGCATCCATTATGTAAGGATCTCTTTCATAGAGATTGTGAGGGAGGATCTGCAGGCTACCGATTATTTATCAATACCCTTTTTTTGTTTTTTCTTTTTAGCAAAGGGTAATTAAGAACTGGCTGTGTTCAACTTTATTTCTTTTATGTTAATCTTAAAACGGTAACTCAGTGTAATGAGTTATGTACTCAGTGTATTAAGTGTTATGTTTTCATTATGTACTCACCGTGTAATGAGTACCATGTACACTCTGTACATAATACTCCTTATACTAAGTGTACATAATACTCCTTATACTCTCAGTGTAATGAGTGTTATGTACACACAGTGTATTAAGTGTTTTGTTCTCATTATGTACACAGTGTAATGAGCATTATGTACACACAGTGTAATGAGCATTTTTGTTTTCACACAGTGTAATGGGCATTATGTACACACTGATGAATGATCATTTTTGTTTTCACACAGTGTAATCCGTATTTTGTACACGTCTGCACTTTTATTTTCCGAAGTGTTTTCTCTGGATAAGAGTGCTTTTCCTTAGTATTTGCTGTCAACTGCTGGCAGCTCTTTTAAATACCTTTTTATAGATTGTCATAAAGATGCAATTTTCTTTCTCATTTAGAGGAGTCTATAGAGCTTTCAAATTTGCGTTTCCTTTTTTCACACAGGAAACTACAATATTTATAATGTTAATCTCTCCCTTATCGTGATTTTCCAATACCTGTGTTAGGGACTTCTATTAATCTCTTTCTTATGGAAGAAGATTTTTCCTTCTGTCTTTGACATGTCTGTGGCCCTATTTTATAATTAGGGGATTTTATTATCTCTCTCTGCGAAGAGATGATTTATCTACTGTCTAAAACATGTCAATTGTTCTATTTAATTTATAGGACTTTATGTTAACTTATCTCTTATGGAGGTGAAATTTCCTGTGTCGATAACATGTATAAGGACTTATGTTTATCATCCTCTTCTTGAGGCGATTCTTACTATGCCTGCGATAGTATGTTGCCCTTTTTTTTTGTATAGGAACTTATAGTATCTCTCTCTTATGAAGGGGGTTGTTTTTTTCTGTGACAGGTATGGCTGTATTTATAAAATAATCCTTAGATTATTATGATAAGAAAACATTAAAGAAATGGTCCACTCAAGATGTTTTATTTTATTATAAGCATGATTTGGTTATTGTAGCCCTTTCTTCTGGGCTTATTTATGGAGTCTCTGCCCTAATTGTTATAGTAGAAGTATTTTGATGCTTAGTTTATTCTTTTTCGGTACACATTAATGTGTACCTTTTGGATCTCTCTGGCATTGCTTAGTAGTTAGCATGCCTGGTTTCAAAGCAGTTCCACTCCCTCCTACTACAGCTTTATATATATATATATATATATATATATATATATATATATATATATATATATATATATATATATATATACATATACATATACATACATACATACAGTGCAGAATTATTAGGCAAATTGTATTTTTCAGGATTAATTTTATTATTGAACAACAACCATGTTCTCAATGAACCCAAAAAACTCATTAATATCAAAGCTGAATATTTTTGGAAGTAGTTTTTAGTTTGTTTTTAGTTTTAGCTATTTTAGGGGGATATCTGTGTGTGCAGGTGACTATTACTGTGCATAATTATTAGGCAACTTAACAAAAAACAAATATATACCCATTTCAATTATTTATTTTTACCAGTGAAACCAATATAAAATCTCAACATTCACAAATATACATTTCTGACATTCAAAAACAAAACAAAAACAAATCAGTGACCAATATAGCCACCTTTCTTTGCAAGGACACTCAAAAGCCTGCCATCCATGGATTCTGTCAGTGTTTTGATCTGTTCACCATCAACATTGCGTGCAGCAGCAACCACAGCCTCCCAGACACTGTTCAGATAGGTGTACTGTTTTCCCTCCTTGTAAATCTTACATTTGATGATGGACCACAGGTTCTCAATGGGGTTCAGATCAGGTGAACAAGGAGGCCATGTCATTAGATTTTCTTCTTTTATACCCTTTCTTGCCAGCCACGCTGTGGAGTACTTGGACGCGTGTGATGGAGCATTGTTCTGCATGAAAATCATGTTTTTCTTGAAGGATGCAGACTTCTTCCTGTACCACTGCTTGAAGAAGGTGTCTTCCAGAAACTGGCCGTAGGACTGGGAGTTGAGCTTGACTCCATCCTCAACCCGAAAAGGCCCCACAAGCTCATCTTTGATGATACCAGCCCAAACCAGTACTCCACCTTGCTGGTGTCTTAGTCGGACTAGAGCTCTATGCCCTTTACCAATCCAGCCACGGGCCCAGCCATCTGGCCCATCAAGACTAACTCTCATTTCATCAGTCCATAAAACCTTAGAAAAATCAGTCTTGAGATATTTCGTGGCCCAGTCTTGACGTTTCAGCTTGTGTGTCTTGTTCAGTGGTGGTCGTCTTTCAGCCTTTCTTACCTTGGCCATGTCTCTGAGTATTGCACACCTTGTGCTTTTGGGCACTCCAGTGATGTTGCAGCTCTGAAATATGGCCAAACTGGTGGCATCTTGGCAGCTGCACGCTTGACTTTTCTCAGTTCATGGGCAGTTATTTTGCGCCTTGGTTTTTCAACACGCTTCTTGCGACCCTGTTGACTATTTTGAATGAAACGCTTGATTGTTCGATGATCACGCTTCAGAAGCTTTGCAATTTTAAGAGTGCTGCATCCCTCTGCAAGATATCTCACTATTTTTGACTTTTCTGAGCCTGTCAAGTCCTTCTTTTGACCCATTTTGCCAAAGGAAAGGAAGTTGCCTAATAATTATGCACACCTGATATAGGGTGTTGATGTCATTAGACCACACCCCTTCTCATTACAGAGATGCACATCACCTAATATGCTTAATTGGTAGTATGCTTTCGAGCCTATACAGCTTGGAGTAAGACAACATGCATAAAGAGGATGATGTGGTCAAAATACTAATTTGCCTATTAATTCTGCACTCCCTGTGTGTGTGTGTATATATATATATATATATATATATATATATATATATTCTAGATAATAAGTAGCCTGGGGTTTATCTGCCCGCCTAGCATGTTTGATTCCTACCAGTTTCTCAGTAAAAATTAATTTTGATATAAGCTTTAGGTCTGCTTATCATATGGGAAGAAGAATCTATCATGAGTGTTTTTTTGGGGTTTTTTTTTTGCTTTTTGCAGGGCCATAGAAAAAGTTATCATATTTTTCACAAATGGGTCAGCCGAGTGGCTTAAGTTCCAGTCCCTTTTGGCCTCAACCTTTTTTGTTTTTCTTTCTAGTTGCTGAGTTTTTTTACTTTCCTAAAGAGACTGGGTATAGAAGTAAAATGATGTATTGGTATCTCCATGGATACTACTTCTTTTGCTCGTATTTCATCTGATACTTCTACAGTTATGCATACTCAGACATGGGCAAGGAAACTTCTTGGACCTCTTTCTGAGGATAGTTTTGACATCCGGTCAAGAGGTTCTCTGTCCTGGTGGATCTTCTGGCTCTGGGTTCATATTTCTTTACTCTAGGATACAACCTCCCAAATGGACTATCTTCAATGCTATAATGGCCTTGCCCCTATTGAGTTTGTCCGATTTTTCAGATTCCAGTCGGGCAACATTCCCTCGGTGGTGTTATTCTACTACTAGGGAGGAACTTGGATAACCCTCATGTAGGGGTTCCGGCGTTAGTTCTGATGGCGTCTCGTCACAACGCTAAGCTTCCTAAGTATGGATTAAGGTCATGAGATCATCAGGCTGCCCTGATCGATGCTCTGGCAGTCCCTTGGGACTTCGAGCTAGTATTCTTGTTCCCTCCGTTTGCTCTCCTTCCGCGAGTCATTGCTTGTATCAAACAGGAGAGAGTGTCAGTGATTCTAATAGCTCTTGCCTGACCTTGCTGGATCTGGTTTGCAGATCTAGTGAGGATGTCATCGCTTTGACCTTGGAGGTTTCTGCTGAGGAAGGACCTTTTTTAATTCAGGATCCATTTCTTCATCCAAATCCAGATTCTCTGAAGCTGACTGCTTGGAGATTGAACGTCTAATCCTGTCTAGACGTTATTTTTCGGAGGCAATCCTTGATTCTATGCTTCAGGCTCCTAAACCTGTTGCTCGTAGGATTTACCCTAAGATATGGCGTAAATACCTTTTTATTGGTGTGAAGCTAAAGGTTTTTCTTAGGAGTCGGGTGAGGATTCCCCGAATTTTAGTTTTTCTTTAGAATGGCCTGGAGAAAGGTTTGTCAGTACTCTGAAAGTTTAGATTTCTGCACTGTCTATTCTTTTGCACAAACACTTGGCAGAATTACCAGATGTTCAAGCTTTTGTTCAGTCCCTGGTCAGAATCAGGCCTGTGTCTAAACCTGTTGCTCCTCCTTGGAGCCTTAACCTAGTTCTTAAAGTTTTGCAGCAGGCTCCATTTTGAGCTGATACATGCTGTTGATTGGAACGTTATGTCTCTCCTTGCAATTTCTTCCGCTCGCAGAGTCTGAGCTTTCAGCTCTGTAGTGTCATTCCCCATATCTTATTTTTCATGCAGATAAGGCGGCCCTTCGTTCTAAGTTGGGGTTTCTTCCTAAGGTGGTGTCGGATTCAAACATTAATCAGGAAATTGTTGTTCCTCCTTTTTGTCCTAACCCTTCTTCTCATAAGGAATGTCTTGCATAACTTGGATGTTGTGTTCTAAAATTTTACTTACAAGATACTAAAGATTTTCGGCAATCTTCTGTCCTGTTGTTTTCTCTTGAAAACGTAAGGGTCAGAAGGCCACTTCTACTACGCTTTCCCTCTGGTTAAGAAGCATACTTTGTTTTGAGTATGAGGCGGCTGAACAGCAGCCTCCTGAGGGAATTACAGCTCATTTCACAAGGGTTGTCTCCTCTTCTTGGGCTTTCAATACTGAATCTTTTATGGAAAAGGTTTGCAAGGTGGCAAAATGGTCCTCTTTGCATACTTTTTTTTTTTTTCAAATTCTACAAATTTGATACTTTTGCCTCGGCTGAGGCCTCTTTTGGGAGGAAGGTTCTTCAAACGTTGGTGCCTTCTGTTTAGGTCCTCCTGCCTTGTTCTCCCTCGCTGTTCATTGCGTGTCCTCTAGCTTGGATATTGGTTCCCACTAGTAATTGGAATAATGTTGTGGACTCTCCATGCCATAGGAAAGAAAATAAAATGTATGCTTACCTGATAAATTTATTTCTTTTCGGGCATGGAGAGTCCACAAACCCGCCCACTTTTTAAATTATAATTCAGCAGGTTTTTTTAGTAAACCTCAGGCCCCTTTTCACCCTTGTGTTTCTTCTTTTTCCATTTTCCTTCGGCTGAATGACTGGGGATTATGGGTAAGGGAAGTTACACTTAACAGCTTTGCTGGGGTGCTCTTTGCCTCCTCCAGCTTGCTTTAGCCAATGAATGAAAACCATTCAGCATTCTCAAGGGAAGGGATTGAAGTCAGAGTGAATTTTAAGTTGCTGCCCAACGTTTTCAGCCTCAGACCAGTGTGATAGCAGTACCTTTGTCTGCTGTGCTCCCTCACTGAGAGACATTTGCTATTTTTTGATAATATATAATACACTAATGCTTTGGCCACTGCCTGCTTTAAAGAGAGATTAGAAGAATATAATGTATATACCAAATTAAAGTGATGGTAAATCCAAGTGTATAACAAATGCTAGGGTTTATCATTACTAAAAAATAAACATTAGTTGTAGTCCTCATTTACGAAAAAAACAGTTTTAAACTCACCTTATAGGTGCCGCAAGTAAAATATTGCAAACTCAGCGCATCCGGCTGCCCACGGCACATCGCTTTTCTTAAGTGAGGTGATGTTTCCACATCCGAACCAATAGCTGTGCGAGTTAACTGACATCCCAGCACGGCTATTGGTTTAGAGGTGGAAACGTTGCATCATTGAAGAAGAGCGCTGTGCCGATGAGTTAGTGATATAATTGTGGCACATATAGGGTGAGTTAACACCTTTTTACTTTTATTTTTATTTTTTTAAAGTAAATGATGAACTGAAACTAATGTTTGTTTAGTGATGGTAAATCCTATGGGTTTTTTTATGCGCTTAGATGTTACCATCACTTTAACCCCTTAACGACCAAGGCCGTGCCTTGCACCTACTCTGGAGTTTCAAGTCCTGGAAGCGATCCTGATCGCTTTCAGGGTATTGCAGTGATGCCTCGATATTGAGGCATCCTGCAATACCCCTTTTTTTTTTTTTTTTTTTTTTTTTTTTACCCACCACTGCAGAGAGAGACACTCTGTGGCACACTCTGCATTGGGCAGAAATGGTGCTGATTGTTGGTGGGCGGCCCATCGCTTGAGCAGTTCCGGCCACTATTCCTGGAGTGCGCCGAGGTAGGCGGGGGCATGCACGCCGCTACACACAATGTCTAAGGAGGGAGGGGGGAATAATTGTTGGGAAAGGGATCTGGGAGGGGGGGGTAGTAAATTGAGGAGGGCAGCTACACTTTGGAAAAAATGTGGTTATAACTTTCTTTTTAAAAATTTTAAACTGGGTACTGGCAGACAGCTGCCAGTACCTAAGATGGCTTCAAATAGGAAAAGGGGGGAGTTTAAGAGACCTGTTTGAGGAACCTACACTGCAGAAACTAAATATTTTTTTTAAAAGGCTTTTATTTCTTTTGCAAGATGTACCAAGTCCACGAATTCATCCTAACTTGTGGGATATTGTGCTTCCTGACAGGAAGTAGCAAAGAGAGCACCACAGCAGAGCTGTCTATATAGCTCCCCCTTAACTCCACCCCCCAGTCATTCTCTTTGCTGGCTCTAAGCAGGAAGGGTAAAGAGAAGAGGTGTTAAACTGAGACGGGACCTTTTGATTCAAGGTCCATTCAAGCATCCAAATCTAATTTCTCTGCAACTGACTGCTTGGAGATTAAACGCTTGATTTTATCAATGCGGGGTTTCTCTGAGTCGGTCATAGATACCTTGATTCAGGCTCGAAAGCCTGTCACCAGGAAGCTCTATCATAAGATATTGCGTAAATATATTTTTTGGTCAGGGGTGGGATGTGTCAGGTGGGAGGCTGAGCTCTACACTAAAGCAAACATTAACCCTACAAGCTACCTAATTAACCCCTTCACTGCTGGGCATAATACACGTGTGGTGCGCAGCTGCATTTAGCAGCCTTCTAATTGCCAAAAAGTAATGCCAAAGCCATAAATGTCTATTTCTGAACAAAGGGAGATCCCAGAGAAGCATTTACAACCATTTGTGCCATAATTGCAGAAGCTGTTAGTAAATCATTTAAGTGAGAAACCTAAAGTTTGTGAAAAAGTTAAAACATTTTTTTTTTATTTGATCGCATTTGGCGATGAAATGGTGGCATAAAATATACCAAAATGGGCCTAGATAAATACTTTGGGTTGTCTACTAAAAATTATATATATATATATATATATATATATATATACATACACATACATACATACAGGTAGCCCTCAGTTTACGCCGGGGTTAGGTTCCAGAAGGGATGGTTGTAAATCGAAACAGTTGTAAATTGAAACCCAGTTTATAATGTAAGTCAATGGGAAGTGAGGGAGTTAGGTTCCAGGCCCCTCTCAAAATTGTCATAAGTAACACCTAATGCATTATTTTGAAAGCTTTGAAATGAAGACTTTAACTGCTAAACAGCATTATAAACCTAATAAAATAATCACACAACACAGACTATATAATTAAACTAAGTTAAATGAACAAAAACATTTTGCTAAACAGCATTATAAACCTAATAAAATAATCACACAACACAGACTTCACTTGTGTTTTTCTGCAAACAGTTCTTTCTATGCATTCCAATCTGGACTGATTTATAGACAGGAAGATCTTGTTCCTTTGAAATCTGCTCGATAGCTCAGGTCTGGTTAAACTGATTCATATCAGCTTGCTTGGCTTTGCTGCAACACAAGCGAACAGCTCCACCTACTGGCTATTTTAATAAATGCACTGCTTCTCAATGCTTTTCAATAGCAGTCACATGACTGGAAAAAAGGTTGTTATTCTGAAACGGTGTAAATTGAACCGTTGTAAAATGAGGGACACCTGTACATACATGTGAAGGGTTGTTCAGGGATTTCTGACAGATAGTGTTACAATGTAACTATCGCTAATATTTTGATAAAGCAAA
This sequence comes from Bombina bombina, assembly GCF_027579735.1. Classification (NCBI taxonomy): domain Eukaryota; kingdom Metazoa; phylum Chordata; class Amphibia; order Anura; family Bombinatoridae; genus Bombina; species Bombina bombina. The sequence goes on along the minus strand of NC_069502.1, from coordinate 1,002,997,513 downwards.
GTGCTACTTGTAATTATTTCCCTATAACTTGCAAAGAACATGTAAACATTGAGTATTTCTAAACTCAGGACAAAATTTAGAAACTATTTAGAATGGGTGTTTTTTTGGTGGTTGTAGATGTGTAACAGATTTTGGGGGTCAAAGTTAGAAAAAGTGTTTTGGTTTTTTTTCTTTCTCAATTTTTTCATCATATTTTATTAAAAAAATTAGGGTAAATTATGATATGATTAAAATAATGATATCTTTAGAAAGTCAATTTAATGGCGAGGAAAAACTGTAACTGTATATAATGTGTGGGTACAGTAAATGAGTAAGAGAAAAATTACAGCTAAACCCAAACACTGCAGAAATGTGAAAATACCCCTGGTCCTTAAAGTTAAAGTAAACCCTAGCATTTTACAAACGCTAGGATTTACTATTGAAACAAATAAAGGGCACTTTCATTCATGAAGTATAAGATACTTCATGTAGAAAGCTCATTTATTTGATTCAACCAATCGCCGCTATTAGCGCCTACAGCAGTGCATGGCTAAAAAAAAATTTGGCTAAGAGGTGATGTTTTCACGTCTTAGCCAATAGCTGTGCGGTAAATCCGGATCCCATGGTCCCAAGCTGGATTTACCGCACGGCTATTGGCTAAGAGGTGAACGGCGATCGATTGAAAAAACAAAAAAGAGCCTCAGCCCCATATATGCACGGAAAGGGTCACAGCAAAGAGACTGCAGACATGTTTCGTGTGGTGTTCCTGGCATACTGAGATTATGGTTATGAAAGGTAAGTTGGCAGTGCCTTAGTACTCATACATGCTCATTACTATAGATCACCTAACAGATCAAGAATATAGAACAAATTAGCATAGAATAATAGGGGTGCATTCAGGCTGAAGTATAATTGCAGGCAATTCTAAAAAATATCAGTGAAAATTCTAATAGATTACATTTATTGTTACAAAGGAAAACATTCAAAACATATAAGATAAATAGATACTGCAAATCTCAAAAAGCAGTAGCTTAGTGATAAGTGCCAATGTCCAATAAATAAAACCTTAGTATTAAGGTACAATCCTAGAGTGGTCCTCAGGTGATAGGTGTGTGTCCAAAATGTAAAACTTGAATCCAATATTTACTTACATAAGTCTTATATTGCACTATGAAAAAATCAAAACTTTAAATGAGAATAAAAATGAGAATATAACTAAAAAATATATGAAAGTGAAAAATTAGAAAATGCAATAAAAAATGTAATAAAAACGTGTATTGTACTGGTGAAGGGTTAATCCTTGTAAGGGGTAAATCCTTGTGCAGTATTATCCCAATACGCTGTAGACAAACTAAAAAATGAATGAAAACAACAATGTGCACAATCTCCTAACAGTGTAAGCCAAATGGAGATTTGCTAACCAGTAGGAAACTCGAGCCTCAGTCTTTCTGAATCTACGTGTTTTGGCCCAACCTGGGGCCTTTATCAAGACATATTGAGGCTTATGTGATGATGGCTATTTATATGGGTATTATCCAATCAGAATCATAGCTCCAAATACGGAAGAAGACCGTCAAAAACAGAGATGTGTTTCAGCATTATCGTAGCGGGTACTACTTCCGATTAAGGAAATACGTAATTTCCGTATCCAGTACTACTTCCGGTTTGAAGATATGTCATTTCCGGTTGTGGTTATGATGTAGTTATATCGATATATTGTATTTTCTCATGTAGGTCGTCATCTTAACTTGGGGCAAGAGGTTTTCAAGAGTTGCCATCAAAAGTTTGTGCCTTTATTCCACTCTACTTAGTTGTTTGCTAATATAGTGGCTATATATATATATATATAGCGGAATCCCCTTTCAGATGATATAAGCTGTTACACATATGGTTGTTTAGTATGTGGCATAATTCCGAATATCCGAATTTGTGAAGGAATAATCTAGATTTTTATTAAGGACACAGACACTAATATTTTGCTATCTCTTTCCTTTACTGTTCAATGCAGCCTTTAAAAGTTCATAACATATAACATCAATAAATACAGAAAATTTTAAATAACAGAGAAAAAGTTAAAAAAAAAATTGAAATTTAAACAGTATAACCAGTAGAGCAAAGGTGAGACTGGACAATAAGGATGCAAGTAACAATCACCAACTGACAAATACAAAATATAACATCCTCTTTCTTGCCGATGCTGGTGAATAGGAGGAAAAAGGAGCAAATTTTAAAAATGCCCAAAAAACAAAAGCAGTAGAACAAAATCCAGAAGAAAAGTCTCACAAACAGGAAAACAACTCTTGATGGAAGAAATTCATCTAGACAAAGTCAATAAGAAGCTTTCCTCATCCAATATGAAAAGGTTTTGAAAGATGGTTGATGAGTGGACGGAAGAAAACCTTGTTTTCGTAAAATATCTTCATTGATTTGGAGCTATAAGAAAAAATAAAGTTAATTACTAACATATGGGAGGGAATCACAATAAGGGAGGGAAAATATTCGTCTCTGTGTCTTTAATAAAATCTAGATTATTCCTTCACAAATTAGGATAATCTGAATTTTATTACAAGCACAGAGACTTCATATTTTGCTAGTTTAAAGCTTATTAAGAAAATAAATTAAATAAGGCATGTTGAATGGGTTTGCAATAAAACTGTTTAAAAATAGTCAGATGACCAATCAGCAGCGTTCAAAATTTGTTGAAGAGAGGCAGATTTTAAAAATGCTTTAGAAGCCGATGAGCCTCTGACTCAATGTGCTGAAATAGATATGTCAATACCAGCTTCTTTCATTACCCATTTAACCCACCTTGCAATAGTGGTAGAAGTAACAGGAGAAAAGGGGGAAACAAAAGAAATTAATAATTGAAAGGAAGAAGGACATCTAAAGGAAGAAGTTCTGAATTCATATTCTTTTAAACATTTAACTACACATAAAGTAGGTTCAGAAGGAAGGTAAGGATAGAAACAGAGGAAGTAAGGGTTTTTGTTCTGCGAAACAGAATAAAGGTGACACCTTCAGGAGAAAAATGTTTAGAGTTAAAATCTAAAGCTTTAACATCAGAAACTCTACGAAAATAAATAATACATAGAAGGGTAGCGAGTTTAGCAGATAATTGTTTTAAGCATAAAAAGTCATTAGAAGGCCATTTCTTGAATAGAGAAAAAATTAAATCAACGTCCCAAAAGAAATTATATTTAGGGGTTGGAGGACGTTGAAGTCTTATTGCTTTTAATAATTTGCAGATTAAAGGATGTTGACCTATAGGAGAATTGTTAACCAAAGAATGGGATGCAGAGATTGCTGAACGAGAAACATTAATAGAACGGTAGGCTAAACCAGAATCGAAAAGTGAAGAAAGTTAATCACTTGGTTGACAGCTGAAAAGGGATCCAGGTTTCTTTGAAGACACCAGCTAGACCATTTAGACCATGCTGCGCGGAAGCATTTTTTGGTACCTGGTGCAATGGAATTTTGAATGAGGAGTTTTGCTCCTTCCGAAAGGCCGAGGGAATAGGGTTCCCTGATATCGTTCAGGCTACAAGAGTTAGGGTTTGAGACATAAGGAGATCGTGAAAGTTCCCGTCAGGAGCTGTAAGAAGATCTTGAGAGTGAGGAAGAAGGAGAGGGGGAAAGTAAAACATTTCTAGAAGGGAAGGATACCAGGGTTAAGTTGGCTAAAGGGGGGTGATTATCAGCAATGATAGTTGATCCCTCCGAGTGATTCAGATGGTTCTCGATATCATTGAAAAGGGGGGAAAAGCATAAGCGCCTAGAGGGGGACAATTTTGAAGGAAGGCATCTGTGGCTTTGGCCTCTGGATCTGGACGCCAACTGAAAAATGGGAGCAATTGGAAGTTCAAACAAGAGGCAAATAAATCTATAGAAAAAGGACCTCTCAAATTTTGAAGAGAAAGAAAAATATTTTGATTGTTTCCAATTGCTCGCATCCCTCAGAAAACGAGATCCCCAATCTGCCGAAGTGTTGAAAAGACCTGGAATATATTCCGCTCTGATTGATATGTTCTTGTCTAGGCAGAGGTGAATAAATTCCTTTGTGATGTTTGAAAGATATCTAGATTTGGTACCTCCCAGGTGATTTAGATAATGAACTACTGACACGTTGTCCATACGGAGGAGAATGGATATTGGGGCAGAAATATTTGAAAAACTCTAGACTGCAAAGGAACCTGCCAAAAGTTCCAGACAATTTATATGTAGTTTCTTTTCCCCAAAAGACCATTTCCCTCCGGTGATACAAGGTCCGCAATGAGCACCCCAACCGGAACCGCTTGCATCTGATTCTATCACTAGATCTGGAGAACTTCCGAAAATGGCTCTTCCATTCCAGGCTTCTATGTTTGCTAGCCACCATTGACGTTCTTCTTTTGCTTCCGACGATAGGGGGATATAATGATTGTAAGAGAGACCTTTCTGTAAGTGAGAAATTTTTAGACGTTGGAGTTCTCGATAATGTAGAGGAGCAGGAAAAATAACCTGAATAGAGGATGAGAGTAACCCCACTATTCTGGCTATTGATCTGATGGAAACTAATTGGTTTTTTAATAATTTTGTCATTTCTTTTTTGATATTTTTCAATTTTTGAATTGGAAGACTGAGGGTTGAATTTAAAGTATTTATTTGGAAACCCAGAAAGATAAGGGAATTTGAGGGAAGAAGAATAGATTTTTCTTTGTTGATTAAGAATCCTAAATTCTCTAAAAGTGAAATGGTTAAATTTAATTGTTCTTTTAAAAGAACAGGATTCTGGTTCATGATGAGAATGTCGTCTAGATAAATAATGATCCGGACACCTCTCATTCTTAACCAGGAAACTACAGGTTTTAGGAGTTTGGTGAATATCCAAGGTGCAGAGGAAAGGCCAAAAGGAAGGCAGGTAAAACTCCAAAATTGGTCTTGCCAAATGAAAGTTAGATCTCTCCAATGGGATTGGTTTATCGGAACGGTAAGGTAAGCGTCTGAAAGGTCTAATCTTATTAACCAATCGTTGTCTATTAAACATTCCCTGAGAAGATGGATTCCTTCCATTTTGAAATGATGATAGACAACAAAAGAGTTTAGATTTTTTAGATTTATTACAGGACGAAATTGACCGTTTTTCTTTTTCACCAGAAACAAATTGCTTATGAAAAGATCTGGGGAAAAAGGAACTTGAATTATAGCTTTTTTGTTTGCTAGATTTGTTATTTCTTTTTGAATAATATTTTTTGTCCTGAATTGAAAAATGTATTGGATTTGGATAAACAATTTGAATTGGAATGGAATTGAATTCTATCAGAACTCCCCGAACCGACTGAATCACCCATTCATCTTGAGTGATAAGAGTCCAATTCTTGGAGAAACGAAGAAGTCTTCCACCAATTATATGAAGGAAAGAAGGAGAAATCAGGGATTCTGTAAGATTTGAAAAATTTACCTTGTGGGAAGCGGGATCTTCCTCTGGAACGGAAATTTCTTTGATTCCAAGGGCGTGATCTTGAGGGATAGAACTGGTTGGAAGTATCTTGGAAAGATCTTTGATTTCCATAGTAAGGTTGGAATTGTTGTTATTGTATATAGGGAGGTCATGAGAATGAACTACAGCCGGGAAAACGACCTCTGCTTCTCCCGGCCCTGTCAGAGAAATTATTATTATTCTGAAAAAATTTCTTAAAAGAAGATTTAACTTTGCTAAGTGTGGTAAAAGTACTAGCATATTTGTTTAAATCTTTTAAAAAGGAATCCCCGAAAAGGAGACCATCTTCATCAGAATTTAATTCGTTAGTAGCCGAATCTATCATTTTAATGTAAATTTTTCTAAGAAAATTTTTATGTCTTTCAATGGTCATTGAGACATTTGCATTGCCTACTAAACATAAAATCCTGTAAACCCATTCCCTAACTGTAATAGGGTCAATAAGTTCATTATTGGTAAGTGCATTATCTGAAAGTTCTAGTAATTTAGTGATGGCACCAATAGAATCCAATAATTTATCCTGGCAGGATTTCCAAGACTTATCCATACCCTTTTTAATTTTGTAGCCAGGGGTACCTATAAATTTAAGAATTTTAGGGTCAATTTCTGGGGTTAAATGACTACTTTTTGGTAATAAAGGCCTAGGGCATTCAGCCCTTATTTTGTTTCTTGATTTGGGTTTCAAAGGAACTCGAATATGATGTTCCACAAATTTTGCCATGTCTAAGTCTGGACCCCAATTCAGCTGATCTGGGGTGGTGTAATGAGTCTGGGTCTAATCTAATATTACCAAGGGCGTCTTTGAAAATAGGTTCATCCTCTTCTAAATGTTTTAATTTTTGTAAACATTTCTTAGGTTTTTTATTTATAGATGAATCATCAGAAGAAATAGACTTATAATAGCCATCTGAGTCATTAGAAGACATATCGGAATAAGAAGATGAACAATCTTTAACCATAAGTTGTTTAGATTTTGAAATTCACAATTTTTCCCTTTTGGGATTAAGGGTCTTTTTGGCATATATTTTTCTTCCCCTGCCCATGGGAAGGTTGGAATCCTGTAATCTTTGTTTAGATTTTGAAATAAATTTTTTACTAGTTTGAATAGCAGAGGAATGTTTTCTTTGTGTTGCTCTTTTAGAGCTGCTAGTTTTTTCTGCTAAAATATCAGTTATTTTGGACATCCATTTAGACATGGATGAATCAATCATGGATTGAACTTTATGTTCATCCAGATCTTTATTATCTGGTTTTTGAGACATATTTTTTAAAAATATATATCTTTTTGTAAAATTATAAATAAAATAAACAAGTAAAGCAAACTTTTTTCTCTTAAGGAAAAATATATATATATATTATATATATATATATATTAAAATATTATATCACTAAAATATGATAATGAATTGTATTTCTTGTGCAAAATAAATTAATTTGACATATTACATTTTCTTATATAATCTGTTCTCTAAGGTGGACACTAGATGGCAGACAAAGATCAGATTATTAAGCGAGTAGTAAATATCACTTAAAAAGAAACATTTACGGCTAGATTTAGAGTTTTGTCGGTAAGGACCCGCGTATCTAACGCTGGCTTTTTTCTGGCCGCACCTTTAAAATAACTCTGGTATTGAGAGTCCACAGAATGGCTGCGTTAGGCTCCAAAAAAGGAGCGTAGAGCATATTTTACGCCACTGCAACTCTCGATACCAGAGTTGCTTACGGACGCGGCCAGCCTCAAAAACGTGCTCGTGCACGATTCCCCCATAGGAAACAATGGGGCTGTTTGAGCTGAAAAAAAAACTAACACCTGCAAAAAAGCCGCGTTCAGCTCCTAACGCAGCCCCATTGTTTGCTATGGGGAAACACTTCCTACGTCTGCACCTAACACTCTAACATGTACCCCGAGTCTAAACACCCCTAGCCTTACACTTATTAACCCCTAATCTGCCGCCCCCGCTATCGCTGACCCCTGCATATTATTATTAACCCCTAATCTGCCGCTCCGTAAACCGTCGCTACTTACATTATCCCTATGTACCCCTAATCTGCTGCCCCTAACACCGCAGACCCCTATATTATATTTATTAACCCCTAATCTGCCCCCCACAACGTCGCCTCCACTTATTAACCCCTAATCTGCCGACCGGACTGCACCAATATTATAATAAAGTTATTAACCCCTAATCCGCCTCACTAACCCTATAATAAATAGTATTAACCCCTAATCTGCCCTCCCTAACATTGCCGACGCCTAACTTCAATTATTAACCCCTAATCTGCCGACTGGAGCTCACCGCTATTCTAATAAATGTATTAACCCCTAAAGCTAAGTCTAACCCTAACACTAACACCCCCCTAAATTAAATATAATTTTAATCTAACGAAATTAATTAACTCTTATTAAATAAATTATTCCTATTTAAAGCTAAATACTTACCTGTAAAATAAATCCTAATATAGCTACAATATAAATTATAATTATATTATAGCTATTTTAGGATTTATATTTATTTTACAGGTAACTTTGTATTTATTTTAACCAGGTACAATAGCTATTAAATAGTTAAGAACTATTTAATAGCTAAAATAGTTAAAATAATTACAAATTCTTCTGCATCTGCAGAAGAGCAAATATCAGGTATCAAGATACTCTCGGTAGTGTAATAAATAAATCCGAGAGCCTGTTAAATATTTTCTTTTCTATAACGCCTGATAGAGTATAGATCTTTCAAAGCTTATAGTTTTAATTTTAGGAAAAATGCTCATAGGTACAGTAAAAGATTCAATTTCAATCACTTAATGGTACGCTATCAAAGATATGATGTAAAAGAAAAGATAAGCTACAACCGATGTGTATAATTGTTATTGACACTATGTTGTAATGGTTTCCATATGCATATATACATTGTCAAATCTTTTACCAATAAAGCTTTATTTTTAAAAAAAAAAAAAAAAAAAAAATAATTACAAATTTACCTGTAAAATAAATCCTAACCTAAGTTACAATTAAACCTAACACTACACTATCAATAAATAAATTAAATACAATTCCTACAAATAAATACAATGAAATAAACTAACTAAAGTACAAAAAATAAAAAAGAACTAAGTTACAAAAAATAAAAAAATATTTACAAACATTAGAAATATATTACAACAACTAATTACACCTACTCTAAGCCCCCTAATAAAATAACAAAGCCCCCCAAAATAAAAAAATGCCCTACCCTATTCTAAATTACTAACGTTCAAAGCTCTTTTACCTTACCAGCCCTGAACAGGGCCCTTTGCGGGGCATGCCCCAAGAAGTTCAGCTCTTTTGCCTGTAAAAAAAAAATACAATACCTCCCCAACATTACAACCCACCACCCACATACCCCTAATCTAACCCAAACCCCCCTTAAATAAACCTAACACTAAGCCCCTGAAGATCTCCCTACCTTGAGTCGTCTTCACCCAGCCGAGCCAAATTCTTCATCCAAGCGGAGCAAGAAGAGGTCCTCCATCCGGTAGAAGTCTTCATCCAAGCGGGGCAGAAGAGGTCTTCCATCCGATTGAAGTCTTCATCCAAGAGGCATCTTCTATCGTCATCCATCCGGAGCGGAGCGGCAGCATCCTGAAGACCTCCGACGCGGAACATCCATCCTGGCCGACGACTGAACGACGAATGACGGTTCCTTTAAATGACGTCATCCAAGATGGCGTCCCTCGAATTCCGATTGGCTGATAGGATTCTATCAGCCAATCGGAATTAAGGTAGGAATATTCTGATTGGCTGATGGAATCAAGTTCAATCCGATTGGCTGATTCAATCAGCCAATCAGATTGAACTCGCATTCTATTGGCTGTTCCGATCAGCCAATAGAATGCGAGCTCAATCTGATTGGCTGATCGGATCAGCCAATCGGATTGAACTTGATTCTGATTGGCTGATTCCATCAGCCAATCAGAATATTCCTACCTTAATTCCGATTGGCTGATAGAATCCTATCAGCCAATCGGAATTCGAGGGACGCCATCTTGGATGACGTCATTTAAAGGAACCGTCATTCGTCGTTCAGTCGTCGGCCAGGATGGATGTTCCGCGTCGGAGGTCTTCAGGATGCTGCCGCTCCGCTCCGGATGGATGACGATAGAAGATGCCTCTTGGATGAAGACTTCAATCGGATGGAAGACCTCTTCTGCCCCGCTTGGATGAAGAATTTGGCTCGGCTGGGTGAAGACGACTCAAGGTAGGGAGATCTTCAGGGGCTTAGTGTTAGGTTTATTTAAGGGGGGTTTGGGTTAGATTAGGGGTATGTGGGTGGTGGGTTGTAATGTTGGGGGGGGTATTGTATTTTTTTTTTTACAGGCAAAAGAGCTGAACTTCTTGGGGCATGCCCCGCAAAGTGCCCTGTTCAGGGCTGGTAAGGTAAAAGAGCTTTGAACTTTAGTAATTTCGAATAGGGTAGGGCATTTTTTTATTTTGGGGGGCTTTGTTATTTTATTAGGGGGGCTTAGAGTACTTAGAGTAGGTGTAATTAGTTTAAAATTGTTGTAATATTTTTCTTATGTTTGTAAATATTTTTTTATTTTTTGTACTTTAGTTAGTTTATTTCATTGTAGTTATTTGTAGGTATTGTATTTAATTTATTTATTGATAGTGTAGTGTTAGGTTTAATTGTAACTTAGGTTAGGATTTATTTTACAGGTAATTTTGTAATTATTTTAACTAGGTAGCTATTAAATAGTTCTTAACTATTTAATAGCTATTGTACCTGGTTAAAATAAATACAAAGTTGCCTGTAAAATAAATATAAATCCTAAAATAGCTATAATATAATTATAATTTATATTTTAGCTATATTAGGATTTATTTTACAGGTAAGTATTTAGCTTTAAATAGGAATAATTTATTTAATAAGAGTTAATTAATTTCGTTAGATTTAAATTATATTTAACTTAGGGGGGTGTTAGTGTTAGGGTTAGACTTAGCTTTAGGGGTTAATACATTTATTAGAATAGCGGTGAGCTCCGGTCGGCAGATTAGGGGTTAATGTTTGAAGTTAGGTGTCGGCGATGTTAGGGAGGGCAGATTAGGGGTTAATACTATTTATTATAGGGTTAGTGAGGCGGATTAGGGGTTAATAACTTTATTATAATAGCGGTGCGGTCCAGTCGGCAGATTAGGGGTTAATAAGTGTAGGCAGGTGGAGGCGACGTTGAGGGCGGCAGATTAGGGGTTAATAAATATAATATAGGGGTCGGCGGTGTTAGGGGCAGCAGATTAGGGGTACATAGCTATAATGTAGGTGGCGGCGCTTTGCGGTCGGCAGATTAGGGGTTAATTATTGTAGGTAGCTGGCGGCGACGTTGTGGGGGGCAGGTTAGGGGTTAATAAATATAATACAGGGGTCGGCGGTGTTAGGGGCAGCAGATTAGGGGTACATAAGTATAACGTAGGTGGCGGTCGGCAGATTAGGGGTTAACAAAATTTAATAGAGTGGCGGCGATGTGGGGGGACCTCGGTTTAGGGGTACATAGGTAGTTTATGGGTGTTAGTGTACTTTAGAGCACAGTAGTTAAGAGCTTTATAAACCGGCGTTAGCCCAGAAAGCTCTTAACTACTGACTTTTTTCTGCGGCTGGAGTTTTGTCGTTAGATTTCTAACGCTCACTTCAGACACGACTCTAAATACCGGAGTTAGAAAGATCCCATTGAAAAGATAGGATACGCAAATGACGTAAGGGGATCTGCGGTATGGAAAAGTCGCGGCTGAAAAGTGAGCGTTAGACCCTTTTTTGACTGACTCCAAATACCGGCGGTAGCCTAAAACCAGCGTTAGGAGCCTCTAACGCTGGTTTTCACGGCTACCGCCAAACTCCAAATCTAGGCCTTAGTTAATTAATACAATGTATATAAGAGGCAGTTTGTGAAACAATGTTGTTTTCAGGATGGGAGCGGATTGAAGGCGGGAAAACAGAGGTGAGTGACGTCGCAAGACACTCCTCCAAGATGGGGGCGGTCACATGAAAATGGAGGACGTAGGAACCATACAAGGTAGGGCAGCAACAGAATGCAAAGCGCAGCGAAAGTGGCACAAAAAGCGCAAACGCAGGCAACATGAAAGTAGTGAGATATAGAGGCAGTAGAAAAAAAGAAGAATCTTGAGAGTAAACAAAACGATTATAACATATGACAATTCGTCTCAACTCAAAAGGAAAAAACGCATGAAAATGTATGCAAAATCCTAGACTAATAATAAGATCAATTAACTAAAACAAGACATATAATAAAATAAACAAAGAAACAATCGTTTATTAAAGGATTACTTTCTGTTATAGCTTTTAAGCTAAACAACTAACATATTAAAGTTAATAAACATTAATTAAAACCTACTGACCTATATTTTCTCCAAAACGAAGTTTCATAACGTTCTAAAAGTTATATCTTTTATTCGCCGATGATGTCACGTTATCCTGCCCACTATTTTCAGCACTGCATGTTCAAAATACTTAAACCAATAACTTTGTGTTTAAAGCGCCATTTTGAAACCTAGGTATTGTAAACGGATTGGTACAGAGCAAAGGATACCCGATACCCATGGAGTGGGTTTGGAAAACAATTAAATTTGCAGACAAGATTTCTGATATACGGTAGAGATATGTTAATGAAATGCTATTGATAAAAAGCGTATTTGGGGTAGTTAGTTAGTAACAGGCATAGAAAATATTTACTTACAGTGGCTCTTTAAAAATAAAATAAAACACAAATAAAATGAGGAGCATTGAAATTTTTTTACTTATCTGTTCAACAGCAGCAAAAGAAAGAGGACGTTATATTTTGTATTTGTCAGTTGGTGATTGTTACTTGCATCCTTATTGGCCAGTCTCTCCTTTGGTCTACTGGTCATACTGTTTAAATTTAAAAAATTTTAACTTTTTCTCTGTTCTTTAAAATTGTCTGTATTTATTGATGTTATATGTTATGAACTTTTAAAGGCTGCATTGAACAGTAAAGGAAAGAGATAGCAAAATATGAAGTCTCTGTGCTTGTAATAAAATTCCTATGTCCTTGTTGTGCAGCTGGGCTTGGGTTAGCGGTTTGTTTTCTCTGTCTATGACTTAGTACAATTAGGGTGGTAAATATTATCACAGGCTCTCTGATTGCCTGGCTCTGGTTGTGTTGTGGTTGGGTAGCATACTTAGACATTATATCTTAAAAAGTATGGATGCTTCTGGTGCTATAGTCGTTAATGTACGTATCCAGTGCCTTTGTCTCTGAGGGAACTTACATAGGAGTGATGCAACGTTCTAACTCTTTGTACTTGTCTACTATGTTTAGCTTTTGCTGTGGGTCAATGGTGTTATCTGACTCACAACTTATGTTAGAGTTGTTTGTGTCCTGCTTTTCTATTGATGCATGTCGGATTGGCTTATTTGACCATCATCTTTTTTGTCTTACGGGTTTAGCTGTCTTGATATTATTCATGGTTTTGTGACATGCAGTTTTATTGCCTTGCGTATGGGGTGATTGATTGCCACGGTCTGGTCCGGTACAACTTGATACCAGGGCAGTGGCTACTTAGGGGGAATGCAGAGTTGGTTTTGAAATGAGGTCCTCCTTTTGTGATACATGTAGGACTTGATCAGGGTTTCCTTTGTTTTTGTTCCTTTCAAATGTGTTAGCAGTTATTACTTTGACATATTTTGGGTCCGCGCTGTTAGTTTGCTCTGCTGGCGTTACTATGCAACAACACACCCTTTATGGGGGCCAATAGGATCGCTACTGCTTTCCTTTATGAGCCACACAGGTTCACTTTAGACTATTACGCATTTCCTGTTTGGGAGTACGGCGTCTTGCCGAAGGAAGGTAGGTTATGATTTTATTTTTTCCTAATTAGCCCTGCTGTTATATACTCTGTTTGTTCTTCATATATAGTCACGATATGCATGATGTTTATTTTTCACTTTTCTTTTATGTTACGAGTTTGGTGTAGTTCATTGGTAACGAGACACGTTGATTATGGCGGCATGTTGACTTGGATTTGCTATATTAGCTCTAATGATTTTCGCCATTCTGACATAAATTCTGGTAGGGGCTGTTAAAAGCTTTGTAAAATTATAATCTTTTTGTTTTGGTCTATGAGCGCACCTCTGGATATTCATTTGGTATTAATGCCAGGTTACATTTAGTGTGATTGTCGGGTTTTCCCCATGGCCGTGTCATACATAATTGATGCTTTACAATTACTGTTGCTTAGACATAATAGTGTGCTTATGCTATGGGTTAGCAGTGCCTTTTCAGATTTCATGAGATTGGCAGTATATAGTATTCTGTAACAAGTATGATTATGGTGGTTTATGGATATTATATTATATATAAATATTGGAGAGGCCAACATGGTTATAATATAATTTAATCTAGTTAGTATAGACACATTGTCTCTATCTATGTGTTTATACAATGGATTACGATTCTGGTTTTGTTACTATCACTCTGTAGGATTATGCGTTCTAGCTCTGGATACACACAGACTATGTTTAGTCTGGTGGTTACACTGATGCAGGTGGATGGTTACTATTTTGTATTCATATTTATACTTTTAAGTTTGTGATAATTGGCTCCTTATTGTAACTTTATTCAAATGGTTTGGGTGTGTGAATAAGCTCCAGTCTGTTTGCATCAATACAAATGTGTACAATTCTTGTCATATGGTGTCAGGTTATTTAGACATTTGTTCCATCATTGGGATTCTTACTTGTTGATTCCCTTTTTTCTGTTTACATATTGATTGAATCACAACCAGATGTTTATTTATATGTTTGCTTGTGTTTATTTTTTTTCTCTTTTGCTGTAATGCTATATATAGAGTTTATGATTTGTGAGTACACTCAAGCCTAACTGCATAATAATACTCAACATATGTGTTTGTATTCTACCGCATACATTCCTTTCTATGTATTTGACATTTGGTTTACCACTGGGGGTTTAACTTATTGACCCCCCCTTTTCCTTATATATTGTTTGTATTGTAACTATGTGACTAAACAGCCTCTTTTGCCAGTCAAGAGTTTCTCTTTATCCTTTTATGAATTTATATTAGTTTAATGCAACATTGGTGATGGGTGTTTTTTTTTTTTGTTTGTTTGTTTTTTTCACTGTAGTGTGTAGATTTTATTTGTGTATCTATACATGTTTTCTTTTTTTCTACAGATTTATTTTGTCTTGAAGAAGGCTCTAAAGAGAGCCAAAACGTCGACTATGTCTTTGATGACCTGTTGAGATTTTGAATAAATGTCTATTGTGGTTCTCGAGTCTAAAATGTCCTGAGAGTGCCCTTCATTTCCAAGTTTTATTCAATATGAACTTTGAGGATTGCACCCAGGTGGTTGGTATAGTGCCAAGGTTGGAGTGCTGGGACACCTGCTATTTTATATATATATATATACACACAGTATATACAACTGATCTTGTGTTATAATGCGATATATATTAAAATCAACATCGTTAGAAGCTAAATGTTAAATGGAAATGGATTTCTGCTTTGGATATTTTAATCCTTTTTGGTAGCGGATGATCCTAAAATACTTTTTTTGTGAAACTATTTTCATATGTTAAAAAAAGAACAAGTTTATTAGCATTTGTATTAAAATACTCACAATATAATACTACTACAATTCTAAAAAATTTGCAATTTGCTATATAATTGCACATTTACATGCAGCAATTTCATATTGGTGCATAGCATTAATCATAATTCTAACACAAAACTATATAAATTTAGAAAACTTAAAACCATACATAAAAGATACATAATAAAGGAGTAGAAAAAAGTTAAAACATAATAATCATAAACTTTCTCAGGAAGGCTCGAGTTTCTCTAAACTATTAAAACCAGATATTATAAATAACACAATTCAGTGTTTAAATATCTAAAGAATGGATATATAAATATGTAAAAGTGTAAAACTGGATTATAATTTAGCAAAATATGTACATCGTATTGCCCACATGTTATTAACTGTATATGTGTACATAAGGCTATAGTGTGTTAATGAATTAATTTCTTTATCAATCAATGATATAATCAATAAGTTATTCATTAACATTTTTTTTATATTAATGTATTTTCAATGACTTTGTATACCAGCTGCAGAGTATAAAATATATGCAAAATTGCATTTTCAGGTTTATTTTTGTATATGAAGCCGCTGGTTTAGTGCTTTTAAACCACAGCCTATTACAATGGGTTGAGCTTCAGGTAATATTAGATCTTATTATGTTATCATTTTGTGTACACAAACTTACTTGCTTATCTTATATTTGTCTGGAAAACTAAAGCTCAATACATAGAGAGAACAATGGAAAATTATCATTTTATTACTTAAAATGAAAGTAAATTTGGTCCCATTTGAACAAAGTACTACATTGCCTAAGTGTATAATAAGCTAATCACTATTTTTTTTTCTAATAAATGTATTGATTTATGCATTTTTTTATTAATTTCTCGTTATACTGTTCTGCTGACTCCTCCCATGTTCTACTTCCTATTTTTTACAGTGTTTACGTATAGAGCGGTCCCACCCTAGAATAGCTTTGTGGCTTAAATCTTGGAATGCTGATATGACATCTAAGTCTAGATTACTATCTCTTTCTTTCCAAGGTAATAATTTATTTGGTTCTCAGTTGGATTCTATTATTTCAACTGTTACTGGGGGGAAAGGGAGATTTTCTGCCTCAGGATAGAAAACCTAAGGGTAAATCTAAGGCTTCTAACCGTTTTTGTTCCTTTCGTCAAAATAAGGAACAAAAATCTAATCCTTCCCCCAAGGAATCTGTTTCCAATTGGAAGCCTTCCTCAAATTGGAATAAATCTAAGCCATTTAATAAACCAAAGTCATCTCCTAAATCCGCATGAAGGTGCGGCCCTCAGCTGGTAGGGGGCAGATTAAGGTTTTTCAAAGATATTTGGATAAATTCTGTCCAAAATTAATGGATTCCGAGCATTGTCTCTCAAGGGTATCGAATAGGATTCAGAGTAAGACCTCCTGTGAGAAGATTTTTTCTCTCACGCATCCCAGCAAATCCAGTAAAAGCTCAGGCTTTCCTGAAGTGTGTTTCAGACCTGGAGTTTTCAGGGGTAATCATGCCGGTT
Source organism: Bombina bombina (assembly GCF_027579735.1). Classification (NCBI taxonomy): domain Eukaryota; kingdom Metazoa; phylum Chordata; class Amphibia; order Anura; family Bombinatoridae; genus Bombina; species Bombina bombina. Next base: position 1,002,980,918 of record NC_069502.1, on the reverse strand, counting down.
CCTTTTCAGGAACAAGGTCTGGGGTTTTATTCAAATCTATTCATTGTCCCAAAGAAAGAAAATTCATTCAGACCAGTTCTGGATCTGAAAATTTTGAATCGTTATGTAAGAGTACCAACTTTTAAGATGGTGACTATAAGGACTATTCTGCCTTTTGTTCAGCGAGGACATTATATGTCCACAATAGACTTGCAGGATGCATACCTTCATATTCTGATTCAACCAGAACATTATTAGTTCCTGAGATTCTCTTTTCTAGACAAGTATTACCAATTTGTTGCTCTTCCATTTGGCCTAGCGACAGCTCCAAGAATCTTTTCAAAGGTTCTAGGTGCCCTACTCTCTGTAATCAGAGAACAGGGTATTGTGGTGTTTCCTTATTTGGCAATATCTTGGTACTAGCTCAGTCTTTACGTTCTGCAGAATCTCACACTAATCAACTAGTGTTGTTTCTTCAAGAACATGGTTGGAGGATCAATTTACCAAAAAGTTTCCAGATAGATTCAGTGTCCATGACTCTATCTTTAACGGACAAGAGACGTTTGAAATTGGTTTCAGCCTGTCGGCTCCTTCAGTCTCAGTCATTCCCTCCAGTGGCTATGTGCATGGAAGTTTTAGGCCTCATGACTGCAGCATCGGACGCGATTCCTTTTGCTCGTTTTCACATGAGACCTCTCCAGCTTTGTATGCTGAATCAATGGTGCAGGGATTATACAAAGATATCACAATTAATATCCTTAAATCCCAATGTGCGACACTCTCTGACGTGGTGGTTAAATCATCAGCGTTTAGTTCAAGGGGCTGCTTTTGTTTGGCCAACCTGGACTGTGATAACAACAGATGCATGTCTTTCAGGTTGGGGAGCTGTTTGGGGATCTCAAACATTACATTTTTTTTCCATCAGGATCTCAAATCATTAAATTTGAAGGTATGGAAATTACGCTTAGTGCTATGTCATAGAGGTTTCTCTGACTCAGTGATTAATACTATGTTACAAGCTCGTAAATCTGTTTCTAGAAAGATTTATTATCGAGTTTGGAAGACTTACATTTCATGGTGTTCTTATAAATTCTCTTGGCATTCTTTCAGAATTCCTAGAATTTTACAGTCTCTTCAGGATGGTTTGGATAAAAGTTTGTCAGCAGGTTCCTTGAAGGGACAAATCTCTGCTCTTTCTGTTTTATTTCACAGAAATATTGCTAAACTTCCTGATATTCACTGTTTTGTACAGGCTTTAGTTTGTATTAAGCCTGTCATTAAATCAGTTTCTCCTCCTTGGAGTCTTAATTTGGTTTTGAAGGCATTACAGGCTCCTCCGTTTGAGCCTATGCATTCTTTGGGCATTAAACTACTTTCTTGGAAAGTGTTGTTCCTTTTGGCTATCTCTTCTGCTTGAAAAGTTTCTGAACTTTCTGCTCTTTCTTGTGAATCTCCTTTTCTGATTTTTCATCAGGATAAGGCGGTTTTGCGGACTTCATTTAAATTTTTACCTAAGGTTGTGAATTCTAACAACATTAGTAGAGAAATTGTTGTCCCTTCCTTGTGTCCTAATCCTAAGAATTCTTTGGAGAGGTCCTTACATTCTTTGGATGTGGTAAGAGCTTTGAAATATTATGTTGAAGCTACTAAAGATTTCAGGAAGACTTCTAGTATATTTGTTATATTTTCGGGTCCTAGGAAAGGTCAGAAGGCTTCTGCTATTTCCTTGGCTTCTTGGTTAAAGCTTTTGATTCATTCAGCTTTTTTGGAGTCGGGTGAGACCCCACCTCAGAGAATTACAGCTCATTCTACTAGATCAGTCTCCACTTCGTGGGCTTTTAAGAATGAAGCTTCAGTTGATCAGATTTGCAAAGCAGCAACTTGGTCCTCTTTGCATACATTTACTAAATTCTACTGTTTTGATGTATTTGCTTCTTCAGAAGCAGTTTTTGGTAGAAAAGTTCTTCAGGCAGCTGTTTCAGTTTGATTCTTCTGCTGATGTTTTAAGTTTTTCTTGTCATTTAAAGAGTAAACTTATAATTTGGGTTGTGGATTATTTTTTCAGCGGAAAATGGCTGTTTTTTATTTTATCCCTTCTTCTCTAGTGACTCTTGCGTGGAGTTCCACATCCCATTGATATCCCATACGTCACTAGCTCATGGACTCTTGCCAATTACATGAAAGAAAACATAATTTATGTAAGAACTTACCTGATAAATTCATTTCTTTCATATTGGCAAGAGTCCATGAGGCCCACCCTTTTTATTGTGGTTATGATTTTTTGTATAAAGCACAATTATTTCCAAATTCTGTTGTTGATGCTTTTTACTCCTTTCTTTATCACCCCACTACTTGGCTATTTGTAAGACTGAATTGTGGGTGTGGTGAGGGGTGTATTTATAGGCATTTTGAGGTTTTGGAAACTTTTACCCTCTTGGTAGGATTGTATATCCCATACGTCACTAGCTCATGGACTCTTGCCAATATGAAAGAAATTAATTTATCAGGCAAGTTCTTATATAAATTATGTTTTTCTGAAGTGTGTTTTAGATCTAGAGCTTTCAGGGGTAATTATACCAGTTCCATTTCAGGAACAAGATCTGGGGTTTTATTCAAATCTCTATTCATTGTCCCAAAGAAAGAAAATTCATTCACGCCAGTTCTGGATCTGAAAATTTTAAACCGTTTTGTAAGAGTGCCAACTTTCAAAATGGTGACTATAAGGACTATTCTGCCTTTTGTTCAGCAAGGTCATTATATGTCCACGATAGACTTACAGGATGCATTTCTTCACATTCCGATTCATCCAGCTCACTATCGGTTTCTAAAATTCTCTTTTCTAGACAAGCATTACCAATTTGTTGCTCATCCATTTGGCCTAGCGACAGCTCCAATAATTTTTTCAAAGGTTCTCAGTGCCCTACTCTCTTTAATCCGAGAACAGGGTTGTAACGGAAGCTTCCGTTACTTTTGTACTTTGAGAGGAGTGCAGGCCAGCCTCCTCCCCACCGACTATGGACCCTGGAACTTGAGGGGATTCTATGATCTGGGAGGCGGGTGCCCAGTGTACATTTAGAGTACTTTTACCCTGGATTCAGGTTTACCCCGTTTCCATGAATTCCCAGAGACTCTGAGATTTGGAGGGCCCTGAAACACAGTTTTGGTTCCTGTGTTTTGTTGTAGTATAATATGACAGCCCAATCCAGCATTTCCCCTCCCCCCTAGACTCATAGAATCAGAATGTTTGAGCTGATTGCAACATCCTGCTCTAATGCTGGGACCTCCTGCTGTTATATGTCTGCATATCTAGTCTAGGTGTAAAGTGTCTTTCTGTTATTGTGTTAGTCATCCATTGTCCTTTTGTAAGTTAGGATGTGATTAGAATCTTGTTTAACTAACCATTGTCTGGTGTTTGTCTTATTGTATAATATTTGTTTCTATTGATTATGTTGTGACTACCCCCCTTTGTTGGAAATGTATAAAAGCTGTGTTTTCTGTGCAATAAAGCAGTTCCTATTTTGACCCTCAAGCATTCAGTCTCGGCTAATGTTCTTAGGGATAGCTATAACAACTTGCAGCGGCCGTTATTCTGATAGCTGCAGGTATCTAGTGGATGTTCATTATTTGGCGTTTGGTGGGAGGAAGCTGACTTTAGCGGGTATACTCAGTCTGGGGTACCAAGACCCACTACAAGGGTATTGCGGTGTTTCCTTATTTGGACGATATCTTGGTACTAGCTCAGTCTTAACATTCTGCAGAATCTCACAAGAATCAACTAGTGTTGTTTCTTCAAAGACATGGTTGGAGGATCAATGTGACGAATCAAACCTTCTCAACATCACAATAGAGGGGTGTGGGCATGAAGGGGTTAATGGCACACAGCTCTGGTTCCCTTAACCTTGCAACTCTACAAAAGGACCTTAAATGGGATACCACATTAAACCCCAAATCCGTTCCACACTGCTCTAATTAACAATTTATGCTGCCACCACTAACACTTTTAAATTAAAGGGGGCGTCTTGGGAACCCTTGAACACTCTCACACAATTTAACAATTAGATAACGTGCCTTTAACCTTGTCCCAACAGGAGTGTGAATTTGGATATTGGAACCCAAAAGACAGAATTAGATTTTCTACGTGTTTTTTTTATTTATTTATTTATTTTATTTTATTGGTACAGAAAAAAATATTACATTCATTTGTCAACACATAGATATGGGTAATATACATACCATATCTAATCAGAATCCAAAACACAACAAGGAATACAGAGGTCATACATATATCAACTGAGTCGTAGGAGAAGTGTAATAAAGAAACTATTCAGAAGTACTCCTTATCTAAATGTACCATTATTAGCTACCATCGGATACTTCTGACTTTGCCTGAAGGGAAAAAAAAATAAATCTCTGTCTTACTCTATCTCCCAGAAGAGGAGCTCGCGTGTATTTCTACTTATCTACGCTTAGACAATTCCAAACATTAGGTTATTCTCATCTAACTCTGCCGAAACCCCTTAGTCACTACTTCCATTCATGACCTAACATGCTTTAACTAGAGGGTTTACTACTTCTAACTTCTAATGCTCCTTAGGTCTTATTTCCCATTACTAGTCTGAATAGTCCAGATAATTCCACTCTCCGAACTCTTATTAACTAACACTAGTGCCTCTGAGTGATGGACTACCTAAATTATCTACATCTAGAGTCAGCATATCCACTTCTTTATATAGGGGGAGTTTACGAAACCACTATCTATATCTATTGGGGGATACCCCTCAGATCATAATCTCTATATAGTGCTCCTCAGAGTAGCTTAGCCCTATTGCACTAATTACCATTTGACATCTGTAGCTCTATAGATTAACCCTAGGGGGGGACAACGGGGGGAGGGGGAGGCGGTGGAGGGGAGAAGAAGGGGAGAGGGGAAAAAAAAAAAGGGGGAAGGGAGGGGGGGAAACCTCCTTATGTTTGACTTCTCAAATCTGTTCCTCTAAAAACCAGAGTCTCGGAAGATTCCCCCTTTCAATTTGATGTTGCATCCAAGTGGACATTTTCCAATAGGAAACCACCTGTCTCTGTGTTTCCAGCGGTAGGGAACTAATGTATTTCTTCCATTTATTAAAACATCTGGGCAACTGTTTAGAATTAATATCTCTTATATTGTATTGTTCAAATACCATCTGATGCTGTACCTCTTTCAGAAAATCTCTAAATCTAGGAGTTTTTTGGCCTCTCCAAGTTTTAAGAATTAAATTCCGCCCGATCAAAATAAGTAGATTAATAAATCTATTATTGGGGATAGCTAGAGTATATTTGCATAAAAAAAAGATCTGATATAAAGTCAGTTTGAATCTTATCCCTGTTGTCTTAGTGGCCCAGAAGTTTATTTTCTGCCAAAATTGATATATTTTTGGGCATGTCCAGAAACAGTGTATCAGATCTGCCTTCTCAAAACAACATTTGGGACAGTTTTTCCTTTCCTGGTTCCATTTTGCTAATCTGGCCGGTGTAAGATACACCCTATTTAACATTTTCACGTGTGTTTCTTTCCAACTATGCATAATCGTAGCGCCTGACACCAATGCTATACTCTGTAGAGTTGTCTCGGTATCTAAAATTATCTTATCTTTAGACCACTTGGTCGTTATATCGAAGATATTATTCTTCCCCCAGACTTTCAAAATGGTGTCATAAATACGAGAAATAGTGTTTACCCCCGCCTGGTATTCTCTGATTATTGTCTTTAGTTCCTTACTATCAATTTCCAGACCTGTGTCCTGTCTTAATTTCTCAATCCAGTGTCTAGCCTGTAAGTAAGCAAAAAAACTGGACCTAGGGAGATTAAATTGCTGAGATAGTTTCTCAAACGATTGCAACCTTAAATTTTTACCTTCACATATCTGTATTACGTAGTTCACTCCCCGCTCCGCCCATGTCTGAAATATTGAGGGGTCCAATCCGGGTGAAAAGCCCGGGTTACCCCGTAAAGGTAAGAATTCTGATTTCCGATAATCGATTCTTATTTCACTACATATATTTTGCCAAGCCTGTATGATGGATTTAAATGTAGTCATTTGATATATTGTTCCTGGAAGTCTCTTTGCAGGATGATGTAAAATTGCCTTTAAGTAAAAGGGCTTAATTAATGATGATTCAATCTCAAAAAAGGAAACCAATTCCTTTTCAGAAATCCAGTCTAACGCGAATTTACATAAAGCTGCATAATTATAAAATTTAACATTAGGGCATGCCATCCCTCCATAGGCTTTCGGTAATGTTAGTTTAAATATAGAAATACATGGTTTATTTCCTTGCCAGATGAACCGATTAAAGCTCCTATGGAGAAAGCTCAAATCTTTTTTATATAGTAACAGAGGGAGATTCTGCAAAAAAAATAAAAGCTTAGGAAACAAGACCACCTTAATCAGCATAATTCGGGCTGTGATTGATAAGGGTAAATTGCCCCAACTCTGAAGCTTCCTGTCCAGCCCTCTAATGCATGGCTTAAAATTAAGATCATACCATAAATTAGGGTCTTTGCTCAGTATAATACCTAGATATATAATCTGTGTTGTTTCAGTGAAAGGATAGTTTCTCTGGTCACGGCGTTTACGTATCCACATAATCTCCAATTTCTCGTAATTAATTTTATATCCTGAAAAAGAACTGAACATATTAAATATCGCAATGAGCCGAGGGATAGAATCAACTGTGTTACTAAGGAAGAGTAACAGGTCGTCTGCAAATAGAGATAAAACCAGTCTATGTCCTCTGATCTGAATGCCCTGCAATACCTTTCATAAATAAATTGCCAGTGGTTCAATAGATAAATTGAAAAGAAATGGTGATAATGGACACCCTTGACGCGTACCACGCCTGAGAACAATCCTATTGGTAGAACGCCCATTCACTATAATTGAAGAAGTTGGTTCTTTGTATAGCTGTCTGATAAATTGTTGGAAAACACCCGTTATACCAAATTCTCTAATGAGGTGAATAGGTGATCCCATATGATGGAATCGAACGCTTTTTCAGCGTCTATTGTGAGGATAGCCAGATCGGACTTAGCGTGGTGTCTTTTCTTCTCCAACTTATTCCAGTAATGGTCCAATACCAACTGATCTTTCCGTAGGTTCTTCACTGGGTTTCTACCCATCATGAAACCTGTCTGGTCGGGGTGCACCATAGATCCTAAAGGGGATTTCAGTCTATTAACTAAGATATACGTAAGAATTTTATAATCCTGGTTGAGGAGTGAGATTGTCCTATAAGAGGATGGGAGTTCTGGGTCTTTGCCTTTCTTAAGTATCAGCACTATGTTGGATGCCGCAAATAATGAAGATTGCGGTTTATTCCTTACAAAATATTCATTAAATAATTTACCTAAGACTGATGGTAGTTGTTCCAGAAGTATTTTATAGAATTCAGCCGGCAGAGCATCTGGTCCGGGAGATTTTCCCAATTTTAACTTTTTTATGGCACTTATTATTTCTTCCTCGGATATAGGTTCATAGACCAGAAATATTAGATAGACCAGGTCTATCTAATCGGATTGAACTTGAATCTGATTGGCTGATTCAAGTCGCCGGAAGAAGAGGATGGATCCGCGTCGGCTGCTTCAAGATGGTCCCGCTCCGCGCCAGATGGATGAAGATAGAAGACGCCACCTGGATGAACATGTCTACCGGTCCGGATGTCCTCTTCTTGCCGGATAGGATGAAGACTTCGGACCCTCTTCTGGACGGGGTGAAGATAAGGTAGGGAGATCTTCAGGGGCTTATTGTTAGGTTTTTTAAGGGGGGTTTGGGTTAGATTAGGGGTATGTGGGTGGTGGGTTGTAATGTTGGGGGGGTATTGTATGTTTTTTTTAATGCAAAAGAGCTGTTTGCTTTGGGGCATGCCCCGCAAAAAGCCCTTTTAAGGGCTGGTAAGGTAATAGAGCTGTTAACTTTTTATTTTAGAATAGGGTAGGGCATTTTTTTATTTTGGGGGGCTTTGTTATTTTTTTAGGGGGCTTAGAGTAGGTGTAATTAGTTTTAAATTCTTGTAATCTTTTTTTATTTTTTGTAATTTAGTTTAGTTGATTTAATTGTAGATAATTGTAGATAGTTTAGTTAATTAATGTATTGATAGTGTAGTGTTAGGTTTAATTGTAACTGAGGTTAGGATTTATTTTACAGGTAATTTTGTAATTATTTTAACTAGGTAGCTATTAAATAGTAAATAACTATTTAATAGCTATTGTACCTAGTTAAAATAAATACAAAGTTGCCTGTAAAATAAATATAAATCCTAAAATAGCTACAATATAATTATTCATTATATTGAAGCTATATTAGGGTTTATTTTATAGGTAAGTATTTAGCTTTAAATAGGATTAATTTATTTAATAAGATTTTTTTTATTTCGTTAGATTTAAATTATATTTAACTTAGGGGGGTGTAAGTGTTAGGGTTAGACTTAGCTTTAGGGGTTAATACATTTATTAGAGTAGCGGCGAGGTCCGGTCGGTAGATTAGGGGTTAATACTTGAAGTTAGGTGCCGCCGATGTTAGGGAGGGCAGATTAGGAGTTAATACTATTTATTATAGGGTTTTTGAGGCGGGAGTGAGGCGGTTTAGGGGTTAATACATTTATTATAGTGGTGGCGAGGTCCGGTCGGCAGATTAGGGGTTAATAAGTGTAGTTAGGTGGCGGCGACGTTGGGGGGGGCAGATTAGGGGTTAATAAATATTATGTAGGTGTCGGCGATGTTAGGGGCAGCAGATTAGGGGTACATAGGGATAATGTAGGTTGCGGCGGTGTGCGGTCGGCAGATTAGGGGTTAATAATAAAATGCAGGGGTTAGCGATAGCGGGGGTGGCAGATTAGGGGTTAATAAGTGTAAGGTTAGGGGTGTTTAGACTCAGGGTACATGTTAGGGTGTTAGGTGCAGACTTAGGAAGTGTTTCCCCATAGGAAACAATGGGGCTGCGTTAGGAGCTGAACGCTGCTTTTTTGCAGGTGTTAGTTTTTTTTCAGCTCAAACTGCCCCATTGTTTCCTATGGGGATATCGTGCACGGGCACGTTTTTGAAGCTGGCCGCGTCCGTAAGCAACGCTTGTATTTAGAGTTGAAGTGGTGGTAAATTATGCTCTACGCTCCCTTTTTGGAGCCTAACGCATCCCTTCAGAGAACTCTAAATACCAGCGTTGTTTAAAAGGTGCGGGGGGAAAAAAGCAGCGTTAGCTGCACGGGTCGTTACCGACAAAACTCTAAATCTAGCCGTAAGGTTTTATTTTTATTTCACAAGTAAGTTTGTATTTATTTTAACAAGGTAGACTAGTTAGTAAATAGTTATTAACTATTTACTAGCTACCTACTTAAAATAAATACTAATTTACCTGTAAAATAAATCCTAACCTGCCTCACACTAAATTACCAAAAAAATAAACACTAAATTACACAAAATAAAAAACGAAACTATAAAAAATAAAAACAAATTACTCCTAATCTAAGAGCCCTATCAAAATACAAAACCCCACCCAAAATAAAAAAAAAACCTAGCCTACACTAAACTTCCAATGGCCCTTAAAAGGGCCTTTTGTGGGGCATTGCACCAAAGAAATAAACTCTTTTACCTGTAAAAATAAATATAAACAAACCCCCAACAGTAAAACCCACCACCCACCCAACCAAACGCCCCAAATAAAAACCTATCTAAATAAACCTAAGCTAACCATTCCCCTGACAAAGGGCATTTGGATGGGCATTGCCGTTAAAAGGGCATTTAGCTCTTTTACATTGCCCAAACTCTAAGCTAAAAATAAAACCCACCCAATAAACCCTTAAAAAAAACTAACACTAACCCCCGACGATCGGACATCCATCCTCATCCAGGTGGCAGAAGTCTTTATCCAAGCGGGCTGAAGTCCTCATAGAAGCCAGCAGAAGTCTTCATGTAAGCGGGCAGAAGTCTTCATCCAGACGGCATCTTGTATCTTCATCCATCTGGCGCGGAGCGCGTCCATCTTCAAGACATCCAGCGCAGAGCATCCTCTTCTTCCGTGGTCAACGTAGAAAAAACTGTAAGTGGATTGTCGGGGGTTAGTGTTTTTAAAGGGTTTATTGGGTGGGTTTTATTTTTAGCTTAGGGTTTGGGCAGTAAAAAAGCTAAATGACCTTTAAAGGGCAATGCCCAACCAAATGCCCTTTTCAGGGCAATGGTTAGCTTTAGGTTTATTTAGGTAGGTTTTTATTTGGGGGGTTTGGTTGGGTGGGTGGTGGGTTTTCCTGTTGGGGGGTTGTTTGTATTTTTTTTTACAGGTAAAAGAGCTGATTTCTTTGGGGCAATGCCCTGCAAAAGGCCCTTTTAAGGGCCATTGGCAGTTTAGTGTAGGCTAGGGTTTTTTTATTTTGCATGGGCTTTTTTATTTTGATAGGGCTATTAGATTAGGATTAATTTGTTTTTATTTTTGATAATTTGCTTTTTTTATTTTGATAGGGCTATTAGATTAGGATTAATTTGTTTTTATTTTTGATAATTTGCTTTTTTATTTTGTGTAATTTAGTGTTTATTTTGTTTGTAATTTAGATAATTGTATTTGATTAATTTAATTTATTTTATTGTAATGTTAGCTTTTAGTGTAAGGTAGGTTAGGTTTTATTTTACAGGTAACTGTATTTATTTTAGCTAGGTAGTTATTAAATAGTTCATCATTATTTACTAACTAGTCTACCTAGTTAAAATAACCTGTAGCTAGCTTAGGTTTTATTTTACAGGTAAGTTTGTATTTAGTTTTAAATAGGTATTATTTAGTTAATAATTGAAAGTTTTATTTAGATTGATTTTAATTATATTTAAGTTAGGGGGTTTTAGGGTTAGGGTTATGTTAGGGTTCGGTTTAGGGGTTAATATATTTATTTAGTGTTAGTGATGTTGGGGGCCAGAGGTTTAGGGGTTAATAACTTTAGTATAGTGGCGGCGACATTGGGGCGGCAGATTAGGGGTTAATAACTGTAATGTAGGTGGCGGAGATGTTAAGGGCAGCAGATTAGGGGTTAATAAGTGTATTTAGGTGGCGGCGATATCGGGAGCAGCAGATTGGGGTTAATAGTTTTATGTAGGTGGTGGCGATGTTAGGGGCAGCAGATTAGGGGTGTTTAGACATGGTTTTTATGTTAAGGTGTTAGGTTTAAACATAACTTTTTCTTTCCCCATAGACATAAATGGGGCTGCGTTACGGAGCTTTTCTTTCTTTGATCGCAGGTGTTAGGCTTTTTTTTTGCGGCTCTCCCCATTGATGTCTATGGAGAAATCATGCACGAGCATGTCAAAGCAGCGCTTGTATTTGGGTGAAGCATGGAGCTCAATGCCACCATATCGCCCGCAAAGCCTGCTTTTTTGTAAACTTGTAATAGCAGCACTATAGGGAGGTTAAATACCGCTGCTTTTGTGGCGTTCGTTAATTTTCCTATAGCGCTCAAAACTCGTAATCTGGCAGTTTATAAATAACAGTGCAAATGACAACATTAAAACATCAACCATCAAGCGGTGCTAGTTCAATCTCATTCATAATATGGATGTCATTCCACTGGACACAACCGTGCAGGTGTTTGAGTCTGTCAATAATAAGTAACATATGTCTCTAAGGAACCCCATGTCCCTTGAGACCCTCCAACTTGCCTCCCACCCCATGGGAAGGCAACATTCGCTACCCTTTCAATAGGCCATAACCTGCTGTACTGCGAAACAACTAGCACATCTACCAATGACTGGCCTGAGTCCCTCAGGCCAGTCCTACCAAACTCCCAACCTTACTTAAAGTCTCCTTGAAATCAAGGATAAAATGCTGCAGTCCAAAGTCATTAAAATGCACCGTACCTCCAATCCTCCTAACAAAGGACCTGATCAATTTATTGACCTTTCTTCTGCTTTTGTTCACTTTCACAGGGTCCCAAGCAGCCCTCCAAACCATTTGCAGCAGAATATCCGACCACACAATTGTTAATCCTGGATAGAGATCTACCAACCTCCCCAAATCTCTCTTAATTTTTCGCACCAATTCCCTCTGGGGCATAAAACCCAAATTATTACCCCCTGCATGCACCAATAGTACATTCGGCGGATGAAATTGCCTGCAATAATCTACCACCAATGGCAATAACCTTCCCCATCGGACAGGGCCATCTTTAACACAGGGCAAAAGGGACAGCTGCCCAGGGCCCAGTCTTTGTTGAGGGGCCCAAGAGTCCTAAAAAAAAAAAAATGTTTTTTTTGTTCATACCAGACTGCTGATGTGACATGGGGAACACACACAGTCAGTCCTAATACTGTCACAGTCAAAAGTTTTCTTCTTATATTTATTTGTGAGAAACTGTGCCAGACCGTGCCGGTGTCATATGACATGCCAAGCTATTGCCATGTGCTGTTTTAGATGTCACTGTGCAGCACTGAATGCTAAGCCCTAACTCGGCATCTAGCCATTCCCACTGCATCAGAAAAGGTCCTGCTGGGGTTACCACTGTTACCAGGTAACTGCTCTGGTGGTGGGGATTGTTTCTGGGCAGGGCTGACTGTAGGCACATGCAGCAGAAAGCTGGAGCGGCAGGCACGTGAGGATTTGAGCATCTCTGCAGCTGCACACACTGCTCTCTTCAGTCTTGAGGCTGTGTGACTTGTCTCATACTGTATCCATGCAGCCATGGGCAGACATCATCCAGTCTGCTGGTCCCCTTAGCCCTGCTCTTTCTGCTGTGGCCCTAAGATCAACTAACTGAAGTTTGTTTAGTGAACAGTGCTTTGTAGAAAGTGTCAGTGAGAAGAATAAGTGAGTGCACACATGCCCCTCCCCATGCAGCATTATCTAGTACAGGGTGAGATGTAACTTGTTCCTAGCAAAGAAGGTACATGTGCTGCTATGGCTGATGTATAGGCCTCTAGTTATTAAGCTCCGTAATTTTCTTGCATTCGCCGGCCCAATACGCTCGCCTAAGCTCGCCTCACATCGCCGCCGCGGACCTGAATACGTTCGCAAAAGTTGTCAAAAAGCCGCGCACCAAGTACAGGGTGATGAGTAGCGGACTGTGAAAGTTATCACTCATCCAATTTCGCTGCTCTTCGGCTTTTTTACAGCTTTATTGATAAGCTGTCACTAAGCACCCACACTATACTATACTGTTCTACCCCCTATACTGCAGCCCCGGAGCCCCCCCGCAACTAAAGTTATTAACCCCTAAACCGCCGCTCCTAGACCCTGCCGCAACTATAATAAATGTATTAACCCCTAAACCGCTGCTCCCGGACCCCTCCGCCACCTACATAATACCTATTAACCCCTATCCTGCCCCCCTATACCACCACCACCTATAATAAAGGTATTAAACCCTATCCTGCGGATCCCGGACCCCGCCGCAACTAAATAAATTGTTTAACCCCTAAACCACTGCTCCCGGACCCCTCCACCACCTACATAATACCTATTCTTAAAAGTAATCATTTTTAAAGGAACTCTTAAAAGAGTAATAATTTTTAGAGTACAAATACAATATTTAGTCTTAAAGGTTATTTAATATGAGGAATTTTAGATCCTTAATCTGACTTGTAAAGTGCGTATATATATATATGTATATTTATGCAATATTTTCTGATTTTATCCCAGAGTGACAATATAGCATACGTCCATAAAGTATATCTGTTTATTTACACAGCTTTTATGGCTCATTTGAGGAATTAACAACTAAACTCTAACTAATCCAGATATATACACGTTATGTCTTCTTGACCATGCAAGGCATAAATTATATGAAATCTGGCTTATTATTTAGCTAAAAAGGGGCTTACAATGTACAAATTATAGCTATGGGATTAAATATTTCTATATCATATTAATAGATAGAACTGACTAAGTTCTAGTTTAAAATATTGCATAAATACACATATAGATGAGGAACTGATAAATAACCCAATGTAATAAGACTCTTAAAATTACTGTTGGTTTCAAAATACACAATTATTTATTAGGTCAGCTATAAAACATAAAATGACACAATATTCAATGTATAGGCCTAAAGACAATAACAATTAACATTTACTTACAAATATACATTTACACAAACATACATGACATAGGTACCTTGAGATTATTTTGTGGACAAATTCTTTCAGCTAGCTCTGGTCTGTGTCCTATCTTCTCCCCTTCTGACTTCTCTCTTGACTCTTGAATCCTGACTAACTCTTGTTCTATATATTCAGAATTGTCCCATCTGTTAGTATTGCTTTGATGCAATTGGTTACTTTGTTTCCCGCTTCACCATATTTGGAAAACTGAATTCCATTGGTCCTAGCTGTTTACATGTAAATAGGGCTATTGTAGGGATGGATATCTATAAATCATGATAACCTGTTATCTACCATCCACACCCCAACAGGTACATGAAAGACTCCTATTTACATGTAAACATTTGGTGACTTATTAAATGGGAGTAAGCATGAGAAAATAACTCCTTATTTACCATCTCCTGATTCTTTTTGAGATAGACAGGGCATGGTAAAAAAAAAAGGCTTGTATGGCTTCTGTTCTTGAGACAGGGCAGTAAACAAAAGACTTCATAGCTTTTGTAACTGAAAATAGAGCATAGAAAGATAGACAGCTTCTATATTTCTCATGGCTAATATTATGACTAGAATATTATACAAATACATAAATATGCTCATACATACAATATATACATTGAAATGGGACTATAACATAAGCGAGTTGCCAAACTGTAACAGTCCCCCGCTTTGTGGCCTTGAAAGCTTTAGCCAATGGCCACACATTATGTATCTTGCTTATGTATTCCTCCCATGATCAGACCCTTACTAGACAACCTATGCATTATTACAAAGTATTATGTACAGTATCATGCTATAACCCATGGTAATGTGTTCCGTGAGATGAAGTTTAATTTAGCAAAGATTAACACGACTAGCCAATAGCATTAATTATGCTATTTGACACTGGTGCTGGCATCTGGAAGCTTGGTATCCTTATGTAGGACAAGATCTGTACATCCATCAGTCCATTTTGTACGTCTTAAATCTGAAGTGACACCTTCTTGTACAAACGTTTGTTATGAGAGCAAAGGCACATATACACTTTCGTATTGGAACAGTTTTTCTTTTCTTTTGCCACAGGGGCCTGCTAGATAAGTGGTGATATTTTAGTGAACTGTTATCACCTTGCAGCGCCACAAGTCCATTTTCTTAGTATATACACATGCAAGTAAAGGGTTTCGAATTCAGTGGAAATGTTGTGAACACAGGAACCTGTGGTGGCCTCTTCTCATGCTGTAGTCACCGTGAAATGATGTGGGTCCCTGGCTCTGTAATATACTATACTTCCTTCAGGGATGTTGGTAGTGTCTTTGTGATAGGTTGTGACAGGATCTTGAATCTTCCATCTTTCTTCTGTCTCTGGGATGTTATTTTCTATCTTGAAGTGATATCATCAGCAGAGAAGTCCCAGATCTACACAGCACATCTTCAGTAGTTAAAAAAAAAAACTTGCTTGGCATAATCAAAGCTATTGACAGTGGTGTTGGTATCCCAAATCTTGGAGGGGCAAATACTGCCATTATTCTCCTGAGAATTACATTCTCTTTTGACATTCATCTCACACCTGATAGGTTTGAACACAAAACCATATAGGTTATAACTGAAAAATCAACATATTTATGTTACTCCGATTAAAATATTAACCAACATATAAACACAACAAAATAAAAACAAAAATAATTCCCTACACCTTCTACACTAAGTATTAAAACAAAAGCATTACTCACTCTATGCCAATATACCTATAATACACTTTAAACCAGATGTCTACCTGACTTCCCTAAAATGGTCTAACACCTATTGTGTATGTTATTCTGTATCATAGTATTCATGATGTTTTTAAGGTCATAAATGTACTGGGTAAGACACATTTCTATCAGAACCTCAATATCTTATAGAGATGGTATTAAAACTGGAATCCCACTTTGCTTTAATAAATATATATAATTAACCATTAGGATTTGTGGATAAATACTAATTTATAATTAATCTTTTCCTCAGGCTTTAATAATAAAGAGAAAAATAAATTTAGTTAATGTTTGGATTTTAATGGGAAAGGGATACCATCCTATATGGAGATATTGAGCTTCTGTTAATTATTTATATTGAATGGAAGTTCTGCATGATAAAGTAGGTCTGAATTAAAATTTATCATAACATATTTAAAAACTAAATTAAGATACACATATTTACAACTTTCAGTGATAACATGCTGCAATGCTGCTTTTTGCTTTGGTTACTACAGTAAGTCTATCCAAAGAATGCCTATTAATTGTGATACAAATTATTATTAACAGGCATAGTATATCAGTACAATAACTATAATGAAATATCATTGTAGATGTTGTTTCTGTGTTTCTGCTCAGCTGTTGGGATTCTGAGGAAACATTTACAGATATCCATCACTGGTTTTCAATTTTGCTAGAAAAAAAAAACAAACAAAACAAATGTAATTACTTTTCTAATTTGAACAACTATTATTTACATTTTGGAAACATCTCTTGGACATCCCTCTCTTAAATTTTATAAAAGTGCTCTAAATCAATCCAAAATATTTTGAGCACATAATATTGTTAAAATCATTTAAGATTATTTTTCCTAGGGGTGTGATAACATGCTATTTTGATCTCAGGTCTGTGACAAAAACAAACAATTGCACTAGGGATGGTCTGTTTAAACAAACAATGGAGTGAGATATTTCCAAATTAAAGATAGACAGGAAGAACATTTTGTAAACATGCTGGGAGACAAAGGGTGAATGTGCCTCAGGACCACCAATAGTTAATTCTATTCTAAGGTAGGCACACCCTATTGTAACTGTTTAACAATTTAACAAACAAGTGCCCAGACAGGAGGACACTTCCCTGAAGACATCTCTCTCTCCCCCCCCCCCCCCCCTTGGGCACAATGTTTGTTTAGAACTAATTAAAGGCTGTAGTAGTTCCAAGAACAATGGTAATACAATTATGCTCACCATTGCTGTAAAAATACCACCTATGTCTGTAAGAAAGATTCCTCCATGCTTCTCTTTGTTACATGTGTTGGGTTGGAGCTGAAAAATACTCTTTGTAGAAAATAGATTTAGATCATGTAACCATTTTGCATATGATTTTTGGTAACCATGGGATGTATCCAAACTCCAAGTGTACCTCTGTTTTTCCAAGAAATGAGGAAAAACAGGTTTACATGGTAGATCATAACAATACTGTTTTTCTTTAAAACCATTAATTGTGTCCATGATTTCCACCCATCTGTTGCTCTGTAAATCATTTGTTAATATGTCAAGTTCCAAAACCTTAACTACAATATCTGTTTTAGTTCTTAATGCATTCCCCAAACATATTTTGAAGAGAATCATGTTCTCATTTTTAAGCAAATCACTGCAGATATCATTGTGTAACTGTGGCATTTTTACAGTATAATTTGGTAATTTAGATACACATGTATCACACTCTTTTTGAGCTGTGCAATTTTGGCCTGAATTTGCTATAAAACTTGAATTGGGCATTGTAGTAATTAAAATTGGTGTGGAGTGGTTGTTAGATACAGTATTTGAAATATTGCCTTTGGTAGCAGGGCATAACACAGGTGTTGCTAGAAAAACAGGGATTTCACCTATGTTTACTGAATTCACTGTATCTTTTAAACTCAAATTGATTGTTTTATCAGTTTTGTCAAATATAATTACATTCCTTGTCTCCCCCACTTTGTCACAGTTATTCAATGAATATGTTTGGGTGGATGCATCTTTTTTCAAAGTTTGTAGCAAATGAGTATTTTGTACACTTTGTGATTGTGTAAGTTTATTTTGGATAACTTTATTTACACTAATTATATTATCCATTTCATTTTCTGTTTTAATCAATTTTTCCTTACACATTTTAAGTTCTGTTTGTGCAGTAACACAGTTTTCATCACTTTTTTCTTTTAAGCATTTTATTTCATCATTAAGTGATGTTAAGAAACTGACTTTACATTCCAATTTGTCAATTTCTTTTTCTTTCTGGTCAATTTCTTTTTGTTTGAGAATTAAATTTTCATTAGAATTGTGAAGGGCGTCATTTAAAACTTCTATTTTGGCATTCATTGCCAAGCATGCAGCAAACATACTTGCTACTGCTCTGCCCTTTAATTTTTTACTTTTTTTAGAGAAAGTCATCTCTTTTTCAAATAAATCCTGGACATATTTCCAAGGATTCTCTTTTTCATGAACATCACAAGCAAAATCTTTACTTTTGTGACTTGTAATGTAAGTAACTACAAATCTTTCTAATACAGATATTGTAGCCATCTTGGAAAAAACTCAAACAAAATGATAATAAAAAAAAAAATCAAATAACAAAACTCAAACAAAATGATAATAAAGTAAAAAAATAAATAAATCAAATAACAAAAAAAAAAAAATTCCCTTAATTATGTACTACTTGTAATACCATTAATTGCCAAAACAAAGAATAAAAAAAAAAATCAAAGGCAAGACAAGTTAGTAGAGGGAAACCTTTTCAATATTAATAAAACAAAGCTTCCCTTTGCTTAGCCGGCAACAATATTTATTTATTAATTCAAAAAGAAACGTTTCAAATTTAATCCTCTTGAGGGATTTTACTGGTTCAAAATGAAGCCAGAAATAAGCTTATTTTATGGCATTGAATAAATGTGGTTTTATGACTGTTGAACGGCTGGAGCAGCCTGAATTCGTCCTAATAATCTTCTATGGTCACAACCATAGCTAGAAATTGTTGTAAATGAATACCAACATTTAAACTATATTTGTTTTAAATTATGAGGATTCTTTGAATAGAAGTAAACGTTCCAACAAGGTATTCCTACTAGCTCAATAAGCAGAATATACTATAATTCAGTTATTGCTGGTGGCTGCCTCAGCCTGAACACTGCTAATAGCCTCACCATACGTGTAAAACGTATATGCCGGATAAAATATCTTGATGGAGACGTAAATTTCTATTACCTGACGTGGTTCGCCAACTCTTAAAAGTAATAATTTTTAAAGGAACTCTTAAAAGAGTAATAATTTTTAGAGTACAAATACAATATTTAGTCTTAAAGGTTATTTAATATGAGGAATTTTAGATCCTTAATCTGACTTGTAAAGTGCGTATATATATATGTATATTTATGCAATATTTTCTGATTTTATCCCAGAGTGACAATATAGCTACGTCCATAAAATATATCTGTTTATTTACACAGCTTTTTATGGCTCATTGAGGAATTAACAATTAAATTCTAACTAATCCAGATATATATACGTTATGTCTTCTTGACCATGCAAGGCATAAATTATATGAAATCTGGCTTATTATTTAGCTAAAAAGGGGCTTACAATGTACAAATTATAGCTATGGGATTAAATATTTCTATATCATATTAATAGATAGAACTGACTAAGTTCTAGTTTAAAATATTGCATAAATACACATATAGATGAGGAACTGATAAATAACCCAATGTAATAAGACTCTTAAAATTACTGTTGGTTTCAAAATACACAATTATTTATTAGGTCAGCTATAAAACATAAAATGACACAATATTCAATGTATAGGCCTAAAGACAATAACAATTAACATTTACTTACAAATATACATTTACACAAACATACATGACATAGGTACCTTGAGATTATTTTGTGGACAAATTCTTTCAGCTAGCTCTGGTCTGTGTCCTATCTTCTCCCCTTCTGACTTCTCTCTTGACTCTTGAATCCTGACTAACTCTTGTTCTATATATTCAGAATTGTCCCATCTGTTAGTATTGCTTTGATGCAATTGGTTACTTTGTTTCCCGCTTCACCATATTTGGAAAACTGAATTCCATTGGTCCTAGCTGTTTACATGTAAATAGGGCTATTGTAGGGATGGATATCTATAAATCATGATAACCTGTTACCTACCATCCACACCCCAACAGGTACATGAAAGACTCCTATTTACATGTAAACATTTGGTGACTTATTAAATGGGAGTAAGCATGAGAAAATAACTCCTTATTTACCATCTCCTGATTCTTTTTGAGATAGACAGGGCATGGTAAAAAAAAAGGCTTGTATGGCTTCTGTTCTTGAGACAGGGCAGTAAACAAAAGACTTCATAGCTTTTGTAACTGAAAATAGAGCATAGAAAGATAGACAGCTTCTATATTTCTCATGGCTAATATTATGACTAGAATATTATACAAATACATAAATATGCTCATACATACAATATATACATTGAAATGGGACTATAACATAAGCGAGTTGCCAAACTGTAACACCTATTAACCCCTATCCTGCCCCCCCTATACCGCCGCCACCTATAATAAAGTTATTAACCCCTATGCTGCGGATCCCGGACCCCGCTGCAACTAAATAAATTGTTTAACCCTTACACTGCCGCTCCCGGACCCCGCCGCCACCTATATTAAACTTATTAACCCCTAATCTGTCCCCCCCTACACCGTCGCCACCTATAATAAATTTATTAACCCCTATCCTGCCCCCCTATACCGCCACCATCTATATTAAACTAATTAACCCCTATCCTGCCCCCCCTATACCGCCCAACCTATAATAAAATTATTGACCCCTAAACCTAAGTCTAACATTAACCCTAGCACCCCCCTAACTTAAATATTAATTAAATAAATCTAAATAAATATTACTCTTATTAAATTAATTTTCATTCATGTAATTGGCAAGAGTCCATGAGCTAGTGACGTATGGGATATACATTCCTACCAGGAGGGGCAAAGTTTCCCAAAGCTCAAAATGCCTATAAATACACCCCTCACCACACCCACAATTCAGTTTTACAAACTTTGCCTCCCATGGAGGTGGTGAAGTAAGTTTGTGCTAGATTTCTACGTTGATATGCGCTTCGCAGCAGGCTGAAGCCCGGTTTTCCTCTCAGAGTGCAGTGAATGTCAGAGGGATGAGAAGAGAGTATTGCCTATTTGAATACCATGGTCTTCCTCTAGGGGATCTATTTCATAGGTTCTCTGTTATCGGTTGTAGAGATTTCTTCTCCTACCTCCCTTTTCAGATCGACGATATACTCTTATATACCATTACCTCTACTGATTCTCGTTTCAGTACTGGTTTGGCTATCTACTATATGTAGATGAGTGTCTTTGGGTAAGTAAGTCTTATTTTATTCATGACACTCTAAGCTATGGTTGGGCACTTTATATGTAAAGTTCTAAATATATGTGTTAAACTTATATTTGCCATGATTCAGGATAATCAGTATTCCTTCTTTCAGACTTTCAGTTTCATTTTTTTGGGAAAATGCATATGAATTTATATTTTTCTTACCTTAAAAATTTTCAATTGACTTTTTTTTCTAAATTGCAGGCTGTTAGGCTTGCGGGTGCAGAAAATGCTTCAATTTATTGCGTCATTTTTGGCGCAAGACTTTTGTGGCGCAAAAAATTTCGTCATTTTACGTGGTTGTGTCATTTTTGACGTATGTGTGTTGCTGACGTTTTTGGCGCCAAAAAATATGGGCGTCATTCTTGGCGCCAAAAAATGTGGGCGTTATACTTGGAGCCAAAATGTGGGCGTCATACTTGGCGCCAGTTTTTTTCACATTATTTCAGTCTCACTTTTTAGTTGCTTCTGGTTTCTAGAGGCTTGTTTTGTTTTGCATTTTTTCCCATTCCTGAAACTGTCATTTAAGGAATTTGATAATTTTGCTTTATATGTTGTTTTTTCTATTACATATTGCAAGATGTCACTACCTGACCCTGGATCAGAATCTACTTCTGGAAAGACGCTGCCTGATGTCGGTTCTACCAAAGCTAAGTGCATTTGTTGTAAACTTTTGGTAACTGTTCCTCCGGCTGTAGTTTGTGTGTTTGTGTTAGTTGTCATGATTAACTATCAAACGCAGATAATATTTCCATTAGTAATAATCCATTACCTGTTGGTGTTCCTTCAACATCTAATGTTCAGGATTTTCCTGTTAATGTAAGAGAATTTGTTTCTAATTCTATTCGGAAGGCTCTGTCTGTTATTCCTCCTTCTAGTAAACGTAAAAGGTCTTTTAAAACTTCTCATATTTCAGATGAATTTTTTTGCTATTTTTCATTAAGTGTATTCGGTACTATGTATATAATTATTAATTATTGTTTTTTTAGTCACATTGTCTTTTCTCGTAGTCCCAAATCAATACATGGTCAAAATAAGTGTATATATAGACCAATGTTGGGAGATGATTTATTCACAATGTGCACTGGCGTAAAAATATAATTATTATTTCGATGTTAATACTGATGAAATGTTTTACTAATGTGAATTTGCATAGAGATTTATCCATGTTAAGTGCTCATCTGATATCACCTGGAATAGGGGAGTGTTTTCAGGTAATGACGTTATTTCATTGGTCCAGAGGGGTTTTTATACAGCAGGTGTGTGCAAAGCACCAGTATAGCCTGATGAAACGGCTCTGTGTAGCCGAGAAACGCGTTGCTGTTCTTTTATACTTTTAATAAATAAGTTTTTATTATACCCTTTTGGAGCCTGGATTTTTCTCCACCATTTCACAAGTCACTGGTGTTTTGGGATTCTAGACTTTCAGCGCCTCTCTGTCCTTCCCGAGTACTCGCTGAGTACGTTTGTTCCGCTGGGATTTTCGGAAGAGAGAGGTGTGCGGCAAGATCCATCATCGATTGGTCGATCCACCGTCTTGAGAGGTGTGGACGTGATTCTGTACCCGATTGGCGGAAAGGCCCCACGTGACGGTTCAGCGTCTTTTGCCGAGTAGTGGTCTGCCGGGCGACGAATAGGTCCCGGTCTGCGATATCTGGCATAATTTAGTGCCGCCTCGTCTGTGAGTATAACTGTTGGCCTTACCTGTTAGCCCTTGGTTCCTACGTTATTAACCTATTGGCGCCTCTTTGTTCCTTTTTAGGATTTCGTTTGATGAACTGTTTTGTGTCGAGAGAGCAGCCTTGATCTTCATTTATCGTTTGGAATTTGGATATGTTTCACTCCTAAGCGCACCTCCAGATGGGATTTGCCATCTTTTTTCTCTCCAGTATTTTGCCACGGCTTTGAGGTTGCCGATGAGTTCTATATTGTCGACTGTAGACGTATACTTCTTTAAGGACTGAGCGTTAAGTACTTATTTTTTTTATATTTGTGTTTAATTTTATGTACCAATAATAATTTAGATTTTATCACATACTGCAATATTTTAATTAGATAATTTGCATTTGGTTTTTCACTAATTTTAATTTGCACAATTTTTTTACGTTCTTTTGGGTAGGAATTTATATATATATATATATATATATATATATATATATATATATATATATATATATATATATATATATATATATTATTTTAGGCAATATTTCAATTAGATAATTTGCATTTGGTCTTTCACTAATTTCAATTTGCACAATTTTTTACGTTCTTTTGGGTAGGAATTTATATATATATATATATATATATATATATATATATATATATATATATATATATATATATATTATTTTAGGCAATTCGCATTCACTAGAATTTTTTTTTTTTTTTTACACTTTATTAATAGACAACGGATTAGGTTGTCACAGAATAACACTTATTACTATTCACTTTTATTAGTGATTTGTTTTTTCACATATATATTTTTTTCCAATTTTAAATTAAAATCACATTTTTGAAGTAGACAACATGCTTTCTATTAAAGAAAGACACAATAAAAGACTCCTATTAGTATCACATGTGGGTTCTACTAAGACAACTCCAAGTGAGGATAATTCAATTGACAGTTTGCCTATACATATTTTATTTGCTAAGTTGGAGGATTTGATAAATGATGAGTGTAGGCACTGGTTAGATGCAGAGATGTTACAGAAGTATGTGGATGTAAACCAAGTCCCAAGAGGTCTTAGAATGTTCAAAAGCTGTTCATTTAAAGATGACCAATCTTTAAATTCAAAATGGGAAGAGGCCCTCACATTATGTTCAGTCACTCTCATGAAAATTCTGATTGCACACCGCAAATCTCTGGTGGAAAAAATTTCCAAAGAGATAGACGTGGTGCAACAAAGTTTAGAGAAATTTAAGTCTTCTAAATAATATGAGGAATTAAACGACATGGTTTTACAAAAAACTGATGCGTTCCAAAAAGAATTAATGGAAAATAAAAATAGAAAATTAGCAAGAGATAATGAAGACTATCTTAAAGGAGAGATTCACACATATAATAAGAATAAAAATAAATCATCTCCTCAATTAGTAAGGACTAATGAACAACCTTTTAATGACGAATATCCTTTAACTTCGACAACACAGAACTCTGAACGTCAATATAAGGGTAGTTGGACAGTAGTTAATCATAATAAAAATAAAAATAGAAATACTCAACAAATTAGGTCAGCGAGTTATCATGATAGAGACTATAGACCATATCAATATAACCATCAACCAAAACCTAGAGTTGAACATCATTACACTTCCAATCGTAATTGGACTAATAATGAGATGCATTATTCCAGTGTCAATAATAGACATAGGGATAATGGAAGACAGGAGAATTATTAGGATAAACCTAGAAACACACATTATCAAAATTACCAATATAAATCTCAGAGAACCAATCATAATCAAGGGTCTAACTCTTGAAAAAGAATCCAACAGGGATTCTTTTCATACTAGACTACCATCAGGCAGTAATGATAGAGGTCATTTCTCAGGAGGTAGAAACCCGAGATCCCCAGATTATACAGGTGTAAATACATCAAATAGATTCAATGCCCTCAATAATATTGATCCAAATGGCTATGATACCGGATCTGCAGATGTATATGAATCCCCTAATAATCAGGGATCAACACATTTTTTAGAGCCACGTCCGAAACAATCAACTTGGAAACAAAAAAAGATTGCCAGCTACTTAGAACCCGTAGTCTCCCTAACTCCATCTTTCAAAGGAAAAAGACCTCCTGCAAACGAGGGTGTAGAGGAAGAAACACAGCCCTCAAAAAGGCAAGACTACGGAGACTAAGTAGAGGCATATTCAACTTGTCATCCCACACCCTGTCAGACGATGAAATTAGAGTTCTAAGTAAGGGCCTGTCCTTCAGCCCTACCAATACACACAACACCTTTGCTCTTTTTGTAGATCTTAACCGCTTCACTCAAAAGTTAACAATGCAAAAATATTTTGCAGAAAAAAGATTAAAAGATGATTCAAATCTGCCTATTTTGACAAATAATATGGATCCTAGGCTTTCAAACCACTGTATTCCTGTGTATGATCCAGAGTCTCTAGCGGAACATTTATGTGATAGTTTTATTCACACTGGGCTGAAGAATAAATCCAATTTCGCACCCAGACTGAATAATAATGCTCACATTGAGATCTTTAGACAGCTGGTAAGTGACGAATTTGATTTAATCCAAAAAGGAATTTCCAATAAACATAATCTTTTTGGGAACGAAAAACGGGCATTAGAAACTCTAAAAAATGATCAGTCAATTGTTATCAGACAGGCTGACAAAGGTGGGGGAATCGTGATACAGGACTTATCAGATTACATGACAGAAGCTAAGAAAATTCTAAAAGATACAAATTATTAAAGAAAATTAACATTGGACCCCACTTCCAAATTTTTAGTTATTCTAAAAGATCTAGTAGAATATGCATATAAAGAAGGCATTTTTATAAAAAAAGAAAAGGATTACCTTATCCCTCATGAACCTAACCGGGCGTTCTACTATCACCTCCCGAAATTACATAAAAACTCAACATGCCCACCCGGTCGGCCAATAATATCGGGAATAGGGAGTTTGACCGACAATGCTTCATCATATGTTGACTATTTTTTACAGAGATACGTAGTGGGATTGGAGTCATACATTCAAGATTCATCAGACCTTATTCAAAAACTTGAACAGGTAGTCATCACACGTGATCTTATTTGGATCACGTGTGACGTCCAAGCATTATACTCCAACATACCGCACGATTTAGGTTTGTCAGCAATTAAAAGTTATTTGGAACATGATATGTATTTACCGGATTTGCAAAAGAATTTCATTCTATCACTAATATCATTAATTTTATGCCATAATTATTTCATGTTCCAAGATGAATATTATCTACAAGTAAGAGGGACAGCCATGGGTACCAGGTTCGCCCCAAGTTATGCCAATTTATATATGGAGTCTTTTGAACAACATTATTTATATGACTCCATACATGGAGCGAACCTGGTATTCTATGGCCGTTATATAGATGATCTAATCATTGTATGGAAAGGCAATATATCATCAGCAGAGAACTTTGTGGAACATCTGAATAGAAACGATAGGGGACTAAAATTCACCAGTGTAATAAATACTAAGACTGGTTTTTCTCGATTTGAATCTGACTTTTGAAAAAGATAAGATTATTACTAGTACCCATTTCAAAGGGGTAGACTGTAATAGCTACCTTGATTTTACAAGCAGTCATTACCACCCATGGAAGAGAAATGTGCCCTATGGGCAATTTAAACGGGTGCGTAGGAACTGTAGTAAATTATCTGACTATAAGTTACAAGGACAAATGTTGAAAGAGAGGTTCAAGGAGAAACGATATCCCCAACACATTATAGATAGTGGCTATGAAAGAGCTAAGAATGACAATAGAGATTCATATTTCCAATCTAGGAAAATTGATGACCTAATTCCAAAGAATACTAAAAATGGTTCGATATTTATCACAGAATATAATTGTAACCATGAGATCATAAAACAGATTATCCATAGACATTGGAATATTGTCATAAAAGATCCTATACTTGGAAGTGTAATCGAAAATAAACCTACCATAGTTTTCAAAAGAGCACCAAACTTGAAAAGCCTTTTAGCACCTAGCAAAATAGTGAAAAATAAAAGAAATTGTGTCAACAGTAAGACATTTTTAAAAAATTCAAACACTGATAAAAACATGAATAATGATATCCAGAAATTAAATATGAAAGCAAGAAAGGGCAGTTTTAAATGTAATAATAAAAAATGTAAGATGTGTGATTATATTACACACAATAGTTTATCTTTTCAATCTAATACTACTAAGAAAATGTATCCAATCAAAAGTAGGATGACTTGTGCATCAAATTATGTGATATATCTACTTTCTTGTTTTTGTGGGTACCAGTACATTGGGCGCACCTGCAGGCCCCTGAGTGTAAGGTGGTCAGAACACCACAGAAATATTAAAAACAATTTTAAGTCACACAGTGTACCTAGACACTGCCATCAGAAACATAATGGGAATTTAAATTGTTTCAAGATTACTCCTATAGAATATATCCCAAAATCAGATTTCTACAACCGACTGTTTAGATTAAGACAGAGAGAGACCTTCTGGATTTATAGACTTCAAACGCTACATCCAGTAGGTCTCATTTTAAATATAGATCTAGCAGCTTTCCACTGAGTTAAAAAATCCATTTTTTTACATAGTCCACATTTTATCTTATTATATCCATTTTTTATATAGTTTTGACATATCATTTTATATATATTTTTAGGTCTAAATTAATGCTTATCATTGGTTTTTGTCCACTTATATTTAAAGGTACAATAGGTTATCCCAGTGATTATGGGTGTGATTAAATTGCCTATATAGAAGTTTAGATTGAAGACTTATAAACAACAAAATCATGATGTTTTTATCGAATATGAAT
This sequence comes from Bombina bombina, assembly GCF_027579735.1. Classification (NCBI taxonomy): domain Eukaryota; kingdom Metazoa; phylum Chordata; class Amphibia; order Anura; family Bombinatoridae; genus Bombina; species Bombina bombina. Next base: position 1,002,953,173 of record NC_069502.1, on the reverse strand, counting down.
GTACTTTGATTCATTGCTATTTTTCATTAAGTGTATTCGGTACTATGTATATAATTATTAATTATTGTTTTTTTAGTCAGATTGTCTTTTCTCGTAGTCCCAAATCAATACATGGTCAAAATAAGTGTATATATAGACCAATGTTGGGAGTTGATTTATTCACAATGTACACTGGCGTAAAAATATAATTATTATTTCGATGTTAATACTGATGAAATGTTTTACTAATGTGAATTTGCATAGAGATTTATCCATGTTAAGTGCTCATCTGATATCACCTGGAATAGGGGAGTGTTTTCAGGTAATGACGTTATTTCATTGGTCCAGAGGGGTTTTTATACAGCAGGTGTGTGCAAAGCACCAGTATAGCCTGATGAAACGGCTCTGTGTAGCCGAGAAACGCGTTGCTGTTCTTTTATACTTTTAATAAATAAGTTTTTATTATACCCTTTTGGAGCCTGGATTTTTCTCCACCATTTCACAAGTCACTGGTGTTTTGGGATTCTAGACTTTCAGCGCCTCTCTGTCCTTCCCGAGTACTCGCTGAGTACGCCGTTTGTTCCGCTGGGATTTTTGGAAGAGAGAGGTGTGCGGCAAGATCCATCATCGATTGGTCGATCCGCCGTCTTGAGAGGTGTGGACGTGATTCTGTACCCGATTGTCGGAAAGGCCCCACGTGACGGTTCAGCGTCTTTTGCCGAGTAGTGGTCTGCCGGGCGACGAATAGGTCCCGGTCTGCAATATCTGGCATAATTTAGTGCCGCCTCGTCTGTGAGTATAACTGTTGGCCTTACCTGTTAGTCCTTGGTTCATACGTTATTACCCTATTGGCGCCTCTTTGTTCCTTTTTAGGATTTAGTTTTATTCGTTCTTTACTTAAAGAAGTGTTGATTGCATTAGATATGGAGGAGTCTAGTCCTCTTGATATTAAAACTAATAAGCGTAGGTTCTACAGCTGAGCTCCGTAGAGAAATTGGAGCACTAGGAGAACGTACTGAAACTTTAGAGCGTAAACAAGAAGACCTGGCTGTGGATCATGCCAACCTACAAGCATACTCTCAAAACCTAGCGATACAGATATCCGATCTGGAATTAAAACTAGCCGACATGGAAGATCGCTCCAGACGGAATAATTTGAGATTCCGTGGAATATCAGAGGAAATCGGCCCCCAAGAACTGGAGTCTTATGTTTTGGAGTTCTGCAATATCTTACTACCTTCTTCAGATACGCCTGGTATCCTATTAGACAGAGTTCACAGAGTGGCACGACCTAGATCTGTTTCTCAAGACAAGCCCAGGGATGTCCTAGCTAGAATCCATTTCTTCACCCATAAAGAGAAGATACTGAGAGAGCTGGTTAACAAACCTCAACTCCCGGATAAATTCCTACATATTACTGTATTCCCGGACATTTCCAGTTACACCTTCAGAAATATTAATCAAATTCTGAGAACGGAGAATATCAGATATAGATGGGGGTACCCGACAAGGCTCATAGTTTCTAAGAATGGTGAGACTCACACAATTTTTACCCCCAAAGAAGGGTTTGACCTGCTACAAGACTGGGGCCTAACTTCAGCTAAACCCCGCTCAGAAGCGGATTCTTTGTCCTCTAGAGACCGCTCCGAAACCACAAGCACAGCTCAATCATTACAGAAAGCCAGTGGTACTGATACCCCACATGTCACAAGAATCCGAGCTAGTGCCCTGGATTTCACTCCTAGGCTTCAAAAGTCTGCTAAATGAAAAATAGATAGCTCTGGTCTTTATACCAAATTGCTCCTGTTACCTTAGTGTTTCTACATCCGAAACTAATAAAAATGTATATATTGTTGAGTATATTTACCATGTGTTAGATGTTCATTGCCTAAAAGGGGTGGGGTGACCTAGGACTCCTCGTGAAGGAAGGGATGTTTGCCCAGAGACACCCACTCTATTTTCTAAGTAATTATCTCCTCTCGGTTGGGACTCACGGGAACTCCCCACTCCTTTAAATTATCCAGGCTGTTCGATCTCCCTCGGACATTTACCTGCTGTTGATTTGAATGGTTCCTAGGGATAGTAGAGACTATAGTGTATTTTATAGAACTAACAATATATGTTACTATGCTTGTAGAAATATTATATGTTATTCAGTTTGTTGTAAAGACACTGGTTTGTTCTTCTTGTTCATACTCCCCCAATGACAGTCAATCCACATTTACAAGTTGAATACTTGTACTACCCCCCCCCCCCCCATATACGCAAATTTATTTGTGCTATCCCCTTTTACGGGGACTGGAGAAGTCAGTTTTATATCTAGACACACTTCTCCCTTTGGTGATCCAGTGGTTCACCATATTGGTTAAAATACCTAGACCTCACCTAATCAATACAAATACGATTGGTTCAAACCTATAGTCATACATTGTACTGTCTGTATTTAATTGTTGTTTTTCCTGTTCATTTGTTCAACGTTTCCTTGTTTTCTTTATTTCTTTCACTATATTCCAGGTGAAACAAAGAACTCTTCCGGGATATAATCCCAAGTGGCTTTCTTTTTTTGTTTTGTCCGCTAATACGAACACTGAGCTTTGAGCTCATCAAGTGCCACACTCAGATGCGCAGACCCAGGCGGGGTGAGTTACATACCTGATTCCTTTCCTCTTTCTTCTCTCCTACTGCCTCCCCTCCCCCCCCCCTAAGTAGGCTTAAGATGGCGACAGCCTCTAATAACATTTCTTTTGCAACATTAAATGTCAAAGGACTTAATTCCCAAGAGAAGAGAAGCATGCTTACCAATACCATGAGGTCTTTGAAAATACAAGTTGTGTTTCTGCAAGAGACTCATTGGGTAGCGTCAACCCAGAATCCATACAGAACCCCTGATTATCCCATAGTTGTCCTAGCCTCCCATACTGAGAAAACAAGGGGAGTAGCAATTGCCATACACAAATCCTTACATTTTGAACACATTCACGCAGAAAAGGATAACCAAGGACGGTTCCTACTGCTTAACTGTAAGCTAAATGGTATCCTATTTACTCTCGTTAATATATACGCCCCAAACCAACTACAATCTAAATTCCTGAAAGGGATACTGTCTAAAATTGAGAAACACAAGACGGGAACGACAATCCTAGGGGGCGACTTCAATATTATATGGGATCCCCTACTAGATAAGAAAGTTCTGAAGGGGAAAAAAATTGACGCATACTCTATAACTACTGCCAATAAATTTCGACAATACATTACCCAACATAATCTGTACTATATATGGAGGGCACTCCACCACAACGACAGGGACTATACATATTTTTCCAGACCCCATAACTCATACTCGAAGCTTGACCACTTCTTTACTGACTCGTGGACTCTGAATAGAGTCTTAACGTCACATATTAGGGTCTGCCCATGGTCGGATCATGACATCCTTACGTTCATTCTCTCTACTGATTTAACCACAGAATCTAAGCCTAGCTGGAAATTCCCGAAACAAATGCTCCAAGATAAAACTTTTAGAACCTCCCTTCAAACCTCTATTATAGAGTTCTTGAGAATAAATGAAACCCCTGATGTGTCCTCTCAAACAGTGTGGGCCGCTTTGAAGGCATACATAAGGGGGATATGCATTAGAAGAAAGGCAATATTAAGACGCCAAACAGGTTTGCCCCTAGGTCTTCTTATGGCTGAGCTGCGCTCCGCAGAACAGGAGAATAAAGATTCTCCAACTACACGTCTTGCTGATCAAATTGGTGAGCTAAGAGCACAACTGGCAGATAGGGAACTACAGAGAGTAAAAGACTCCTATGTTCGATTCAGGAAGCTGATGTACTGCCAAAGTAACAAGGCCTCGACCCTTCTTGCTCACAAATTAAAGGGCAGAACAGCGGCAGCTAGAATTCTGTCACTTAAAAGAGGCACTACCTTAGTCTTCTCACCCAAAGAAATTGGGGAGACGTTTGCGTCCTACTATTCTGACCTGTATCATCTTAAGGTGATGGACTTTTTGCAGAACCTAGGTTTACCAACTCTCCCAGAGGAGGATAGAGAGGCACTTAAAGCCCCATTCTCCTTAACTGAGCTCAACTTAGCCATTAAACATACTCATAATAACAGAGCTCCAGGTCCTGATGGCTACCCGGCAGCCTTCTACAAAATGTTCAAAACAGAATTAAACAAGATTCTCCTCAGGGTTTTTTGTGAAGCCCGAGAGGCAGGCTCATTCCATAAAGAATTTTTACAGGCAGTGATCCTGCCCATCCCTAAACCAGACAAAGACCCCTCGTTATGTACGAGTTACAGACCAATCTCATTAATAAATGGCGATGTAAAGCTATATGCAAAACTATGGGCTAATCGCCTTAATAACTTACTCCCAAAGGTGATTCACACGGACCAGGTCGGGTTCACGTTTGGTAGGGAAGGCCCAGACAACTCCCGGAAAATGCTGAACATACTTACGGAGGCATCCCGGCTGAAGTTGCCCATGCTGGCCCTGTCACTAGACGCAGAGAAAGCGTTTGACAGGGTCAGATGGGAATACTTGTGGCACACGCTCGCCCAATTTGGCATACCAGATGTAGTGATTACGGCGATACGAGCCCTATACTCTTGCCCTTCTGCAGTAGTTAAGGGTCTGGGATTCACTTCTTCGACCATACATATCACTAATGGCACAAGGCAAGGGTGCCCCCTTTCGCCTTTAATTTTCTCTATGGCCATTGAGCCTCTGGCTCAGGCTATTAGGCAAACACGCACAATACAAGGTGTCCAATTTGGTAGAGAGGCCGTGAAGATAGCATTGTACGCGGATGACGTGACACTATTCCTAACAAACCCAATATGCTCACAGCCAGCTCTTTTTGATATTATTGCCAAGTTCGGGGCTCACAGCTACTATAAAGTTAATGTCTCCAAAACGGAGGCTTTACCAGTATGCATTCCAACATTTGAATTGGATGTATTACAAACATCGTACTCATTCCGATGGTCGCAAACCACTATTCGGCATCTGGGGGTACAGCTTGGTCCAGATCCGAAAATAGTGATCACTGTTAACTACACAGATCTTATCAGAGAAGTCACTGAGCTCACCTCCTCCTGGAGCCTTAAAGAGATTTCATGGCTGGGCCGCATTGCATCTTTCAAAATGACGATCTTGCCTAAAATCCTGTACTACTTTCGCTGTATCCCACTCAATGTCCCCAAAGCTTTAATAGACAAGCTCCAATCTCTTGGACAACACTATATCTGGGGCAAATCTAGGCCTCGGATTGCGGCGAAAATACTCCAAAAAAAATATGAACATGGAGGGGTTGCAATGCCTAGCGTACGTGGTTACTATGATGCAGCCAGACTTTCCCACATCACGGCATGGGCAAACAAAGGAGAACCGCAGGGATGGAAAAGCATAGAAGCACTAGCCCTCCCTCTGGGCTTAAAGCTGGCAGATCTACCCTGGATTCCTGGCCACTGCCTTGATAATTTGGGACTAAAAAACGCCATTGTCAGAGATAATCTGAAAGTTTGGCATAGCCTTAGAAATCTATGCGACATTGCCCCGCATCCATCCCCCATTCATTCCCTACCAGCCCTACTGGCAGCCCTACCTGACACACATGTCCTACAATGGAGTGAGTGGGACCTGAAATCGGTTTCCCACCTATACTCCTCAGGCACTCTACTCACTCCCCATAGTATCGGAACAATTATCCCAGAACCCCCCCCTTGTGTCACTTTTGAATACTCGAGACTCTATGATTTTATGACATCCTGGGGATTCACCAAGACCCTAAATAGACCCCTGACTAACTGGGAAAAACTGTGGCAGCTCCCTATCAAGACTCCTAGACTCATATCGTTTCACTACGACCTCCTACAGATGTCTACTAACAAAGATAGACTCTGGCAGCTAAGGGCATGGGAGGGAGACCTATCCAGACCAATTACAGATAGGGACCTACGTACCGCTATGACGTTAACTAAAAAGACGGTTCATTGTGCAAACACCTTAGAAGCCTACATGAAACTATTTCTGAAATGGTACTACACCCCCTCGAGATTGTCACAGATGTTTCCTACAACGTCTCCTTTATGCTGGAGAGAATGCATGCAGAGAGGTTCAGATATGCATATATGGTGGGACTGCCCAAAACTTGCACCCATCTGGAGTCAGATAACAAACCTCTGTGCCAGTCTCGGGCTCTCTATTCCACTCACTCCTACAATAGCTCTCCTGCACATCTTCCCAAGAAACGTCCCAGCCCACGTTTCTAAACTGATCATTTTTGTTCTAGCGGCCACGAAACTGGCAATAGCAAGGGCCTGGAAACAGGTCCTGCCTCCAGATATTGCAGCGGTTACATCTATAATGCAGGTGTACGCCAAAATGGAACAAAGTTTCTATTTTAACATGGAAAAAGAAGACCTATACTGGCAGATTTGGGAGCCTTGGTTTAATTACCAGGGAAATCATAGCTAAACATGTAGTCATGATAAAGTCCCCGACCACCCCCATTAACGTAATTAACTTTTCATATCTAGCTTTATTGCGCTTGATAAATGCTGGCTCCCGCTTCTTCAAATCTACTGTCAAACTCTGTCCACTCTCCCCCTCTCTCTAACCCTATCCCCCCCCTTTCCACCCCCTCCCCTCCTACAATATGTGACCTACTCTTTGCCCTAGCCCATATCTCTCCCTCTTCTCTACCCTCTCAGGAGAGACCTCCCCTGCCTGGGAATGCACATTATGATTATTAGTAGAAGTGTGTTGACAGACATTTCTGAGCTGACTTTCTGTAGTCTCTAGAAAGTTGAGTCTATGTATGGGACTGGAGTATTACCCTGGTCCCTATATTCAGGTTTGTTCACAATAACAGAAAATGAGGTTTATGTAGTTGATATTTTATTTATTTCTGATATGCTCATTCCAGATGCTTTGTATCACCACTAATGTATATATTCACTATGCTGCTGCAACAAAATACTGTATGTATACATGTGAAATTACTGGGCATTTATGATGTAATGCATGTTGTGATGCATAACCCTCAATAAAAAGATTTAAAAAAAAAAAAAAAAAAACTAATAAACGTTTAAATTCAGTTTTTAAACCTCATGTAGTTATCCCAGAAGTTTTTCCAGTTCCTGATGCTATTTCAGAAGTAATTTCTAGGGAATGGAATAGTCTGGGTACTTCATTTACTCCTTCTCCAAGGTTTAAGAAATTGTACCCTTTGCCATCTGATAGATTAGAGTTGATGGGGCTATCTCTACTCTTGATAAACGTACTACTATTCCTACGGCAGATAGTACTTATTTTAAGGATCTTTTAGATAGGAAGCTTGAATCCTTTCTAATGAAGGCTTATTTATGTTCAGGTAATGTTCAGGTAATCTTCTCAGACCTGCTATTTCTTTGGCTGATGTTGCTGCAGCTTCCACCTTCTGGTTGGAGGCTTTAGCGCAACAAGTGTCAGACCATAATGCTTATAGCATTGTTAAACTTCTTCAACATGCTAATAACTTTGTTTGTGATGCCATTTTTTATATCATTAGAATTGATGTCAGGTATATGTCTTTAGCTATTTTAGCTAGAAGAGCTTTATGGCTTAAGTCTTGGAATGCAGATATGACTTCTAAGTCAACGTTGCTTTCTCTTTCTTTCCAAGGTAATAAATTATTTGGTTCTCATTTGGATTCAATAATTTCAACTGTTATTGGGGGGAAGGGAGCCTTTTTGCCTCAGGACAAAAAATTTAAAGGTAAATATAGGGCTGCTAATCGTTTTTGTTCCTTTCATCAGAATAAGGAACAGAAGCCTGACCCTTCCCCTAAAGGAACAGTTTCCATTTGGAAACCTTCTCCAGTCTGGAATAAATCCAAGCTTTTTAGAAAGTCAAAACCAGCTCCCAAATCCGCATGAAGGTGCGGCCCTCATTCCAGCACAGCTGGTAGGGGGCAGGTTACGATCTTTCAAAGATGTTTGGATCAATTTGATTCAAAGTCTTTGGATTCAGAACATTGTTTCACAAGGGTCCAGAATAGGTTTCAAGGTAAGACCGCCTGTGAGAAGATTTTTTCTCTCATGCATTCCAGTAAACCCAGTAAAGGCTCAGGCATTTCTGAAATGTGTTTCAGACCTAGAGTCGGCTGGGGTAATTGTGCCAGTTCCAGTTCTGGAACGGGGTCTGGGGTTTTACTCAAATCTGTTCATTGTACCAAAGAAGGAGAATTCCTTCAGACCAGTTCTGGATCTAAAAATATTGAATCGTTATGTAAGGATACCAACATTCAAAATGGTGATTATAAGGACTATTCGGCCTTTTGTTCAGCAAGGGCATTATATGTCTACAATAGACTTACAGGATGCATATCTTCATATTCCAATCCATCCAGATCACTATCAGTTTCAGAGATTCTTTTTTCTAGACAAGCATTACCAGTTTGTTGCTCTTCCGTTTGGCCTAGCAACAGCTCCAAGGATCTTTTCAAAGGTTCTCGGTGCCCTTCTCTCTGTAATCAGAGAACAGGGTATTGCGGTATTTCCTTATTTGGACGATATCTTTGTACTTGCTCAGTCTTTACATTCTGCAGAATCTCATGCGAATCAACTTGTGTTGTTTCTTCAAAGACATGGTTGGAGGATCAATTTACCAAAGAGTTCCTTGATTCCTCAGACAAGGGTAACCTTTTTGGGTTTCCAAATAGATTCAGTGTCCATGACTTTGTCTCTAACAGAAAAGAGATGTCTGAAATTGGTTTCAGCTTGTCGAAACCTTCAGTTTCAATCATTCCCTTCGGTAGCTTTGTGCATGTAAATTCTAGGTCTCATGACTGCTGCATCGGATGCGATCCCTTTTGCTCGTTTTCACATGAGACCTCTCCAGCTTTGTATGCTGAACCAATGGTGCAGGGATTATACAAAGATATCACAATTAATATCCTTAAATCCCAATGTTCGATCTTCTCTGACTTGGTGGTTGGATCACCATTGTTTAATTCAAGGGGCCTCTTTTGTTTGTCCAACCTGGACTGTGATCTCAACAGATGCGAGTCTTTCAGGTTGGGGAGCTGTATGGGGATCTCTGACAATGCAAGGGGTTTGGGAATCTCAGGAGGCGAGATTACCAATCAATATTTTGGAACTCTGTGCGATTTTCAGAGCTCTTCAGTTCTGGCCTCTTCTGAAGAGATAATCGTTTATTTGTTTTCAGACAGACAATGTCACAACCGTCGCGTATGTCAATCATCAAGGTGGGACTCACACTCCTCAGGCTATGAAAGAAGTATCTTGGATACTTGTATGGGTGGAATCCAGCTCCTGTCTAATCTCTGCGGTTCACATCCCAGGTATAGACAATTGGGAAGCGGATTATCTCAGTCGCCAGACGTTACATCCGGGCGAATGGTCTCTTCACCCAGAGGTATTTCTTCAGATTGTTGAAACCTGGGGACTTCCAGAAATAGATCTGATGGCTTCTCATCTAAACAAGAAACTTCCCAGGTATCTGTCCAGATACAGGGATCCTCAGGCGGAAGCGGTGGACGCGTTGTCACTGCCTTGGAATTATCAACCTGCTTATATCTTTCCGCCTCTAGTTCTTCTTCCAAAAGTGATTTCCAAAATCCTAATGGAGCGTTCGTTTGTACTGCTGGTGGCTCCAGCATGGCCTCACAGGTTTTGGTATGCGGATCCCGTTCGGATAGCCAGTTGCCAACCTTGGACACTTCCGTTAAGGCCAGACCTTCTATCTCAAGGCCCATTTTTCCATCAGGATCTCAAATCATTAAATTTGAAGGTATGGAGATTGAACGCTTAATACTTAGTCATAGAGGTTTCTCTGATTCAGTGATTAATACTATGTTATAGGCTCGTAAATCTGTGTCTAGAAAGATTTATTACCGAGTTTGGAAGACTTACATTTCTTGGTGTTCTTCTCATAAATTCTCTTGGCATTCTTTTAGAATTCCTAGAATTTTACAGTTTCTTCAGGATGGTTTGGAAAAAGGTTTGTCTGCAAGTTCCTTGAAAGGACAAATCTCTGCTCTTTCTGTACTTTTTCACAGAAAGATTGCTAATCATCCTGATATTCATTGTTTTGTACAGGCTTTGGTTCGTATTAAGACTGTCATTAAGTCAATTTCTGCTCCTTGGAGTCTCAATTTGGTTTACAGGCTCCTCCGTTTGAACCTATGCATTCGCTGGATATTAAATTACTTTCTTGGAAAGTTTTATTCCTTTTGGCCATCTCTTCTGCTAGAAGAGTTTCTGAGTTATCTGCTCTTTCTTGTGAATCTCCTTTTCTGATTTTTCATCAGGATAAGGCGGTGTTGCGGACTTCATTCAATTTTTTACCTAAAGTTGTGAATTCTAACAACATTAGTAGAGAAATTGTTGTCCCTTCTTTGTGTCCTAATCCTAAGAATTCTCTGGAGAGATCTTTACATTCTTTGGATGTAGTAAAAGCTTTGAAATATTATGTTGAAGCTACTAAAGATTTCAGGAAGACTTCTAGTCTATTTATTATCTTTTCTGGTTCTAGGAAAGGTCAGAAGGCTTCTGTCATTTCTTTGGCATCTTGGTTAAAGTCTTTGATTCATCATGCTTATGTGGAGTCGGGTAGATCCCCGCCTCATCCGGAGCGGAGCGGAGCCATCTTCAAACGAGCCGACGCGGAGCCATCCTCTTCAACTGACTACTACCCGACGAATGAATATTCCTTTAAGTGACGTCATCCAAGATGGCGTCCCTCGAATTCCGATTGGCTGATAGGATTCTATAAGACAATCGGAATTAAGGTAGGAAAAATCTGATTGGCTGATTCAATCAGCCAATCAGATTCAAGTTCAATCCGATTGGCTGATCTAATCAGCCAATCAGATTGAGCTTGCATTCTATTGGCTGATCAGAACAGCCAATAGAATGCAAGCTCAATCTGATTGGCTGCGGTATAGGGGGGGGCAGGATAGGGGTTAATAGGTATTATGTAGGTGGCGGCAGGGTCCGGGAGCGGCGGTTTAGGGGTTAACATATTTATTATAGTTGCGGTGGGGTCTGGGAGCGGCGGTTTAGGGGTTAATAAGTTTATTAGAGTGGCGGTGGGCTCCGGGAGCGGCGGTTTAGGGGTTAACATGTTTAATATTAGTGGTGGTGGTGTAGGGGGGGCAGATTAGGGGTGTTTAAACTTGGGGTACATGTTAGGGTGTTAGGTGCAGACATCTCCCATAGGAATCAATGGGATGTCGGGCAGCAGCGGACATGAACTTTCGCTATGGTCAGACTCCCATTGATTCCTATGGGATCCGCCACCTCCAGGGCGGCCGATTGAAAACCAGGTACGCTGGGCCGGAAAAGTGCTGAGCGTACCTGCTAGTCATTTGATAATTAGCAAAAGTAGTCAGATTGTGCCGAACTTGCGTTCGGCACATCTGGAGTGACGTAAGAATCGATCTGTGTCGGACTGAGTCCGGCAGATCGTAGCTTACGTCACAAAATTCTACTTTTGCCGGTGTGTAGGGCTTGATAACTTAGGTGAATCAGCCTCGCCACAAATACGCTGCAGAATTCCAGCGTATTTGAGGTTGATGGCTTGATAACTAGAGGCCATAGTGTCATGCTGATACTTCACACATTAATGTAAGGTTTATTTTTTATAGTTTTTGTTTTTTCTCTGTCTCAGATTTTACAGCTTCCCATAGTAGTTCTGCTGTTCCAGTCAGTAAACTTATATTTGTCTGAACCTCCATGCTTCCTCCTCAGTCTTTACCTTGCTTTGCTCCTGTTGGCTGGACCTCACACCAGAATCACATTCAAAAGCATATTCAATGAATCCAAAGTGGAGGAATCTTTTTTTTTTTTTTAAATGATTAGCACAGCAGTGGATGATCACTGCTTGGCTAATAATTTTTTTTTTATAAAATAAATTGATTTAGTTGTTTTTTGGTATGTTGTTGTGGAGTGCGAAATTGCATGGGGTGGGGGGGGAAGAACATTTTTGCCCAGGGTCCAGTCAATATTAAAGACGGCCCTGCACATCCCCCTTATGAAGGAATCACAAACCCGAACAGGAAGCCATGCAGCAACAAAGCCACTTTTTCCCGACCACCCCTTCTCCTATCGTATTTGATGAGCCAAGGCTCCATCATGCCTACCCTTACCTGGGTTGACCCCTTTGTCCGATGCATCAACATTTCCCCCGGGCTTACCCTTCTTGAAACACATAGCATGGGGGGGGGATCCCCCACACACTCAGCACTCATGTTTAAATTTGCACACAGCCCCCACTTACAAAATTTCTCATTTAGGTGAAAAAAAACCCCTTTTTTGGCTGTTGTCGATGACCCTCCAGAGGATTGGCCACCAACACCTGAATGAAAGGGCTGCGTGGCCCTCAAAGGAGTCATGATTTTGAGCCACAACCCCATGTCACGGTCATCCCACTTCATGTCAGGTTTCACCGACAAACATTGCCTAAACTGTTCATCGTAGACCCACCAAGCCATACCCCCATATATTCTCTGGGCATCACTATGTCATCAAGATAACAGAAAAGTGCCACGCCCTGATCAGGAAACCTTCCTGCAAAAACACTTAATAACGAACACCTGGAACCAATTTGTGAACGTTTTAGGCAACTTTCTGTACCATTTTTACGCTCCTCCTCCTTAATTGCCAAATAATTTTTGGAATCCTCAGGGATTTCAAAGGATTGATCAAGCGGCAAGAGGGAAAACAAATCAATGAATTCCCTTTTGCATATTTTTCACTCACTTCTGCCGTCAGGTGCATGCCCAAAGAGCCAATAGAGCAAAGGCAGGACCCCAACATGGCGGTGTTCGCCACATTGAGTTTCGAAACCCCGCCTGCCTTACTAATGCCACTAGCCGCCACATCAACCATGCCACAACACTACTAGGGGCACCACAACACTACTAGGCCCCGGGCGCTCCACCACACATCTCCATGCTCCCTACCCCAGAGGCCCCGGCCATCCTGGCTCTCGAAACCCATGCCCTTACCACCGAGGCGGGAGTAGACTTCCCCACACCCTCATATCTAGCCAACAATTCCCTTAAACCTGATACTAAGTTCCCTGCTACAGACTCACACCCAGAATCACAAGCACACCCCTATGCAGATGTATGCCCCCCAACATTGTGTAACCCCTTCTCACCTGTCCAGTCGTCCATTGTCTGCCGACCCTTCACAAAGTCCTCAGGCCTTGACTGGAGTCTGCTCCCTTGCAGCTCCGTTACTCCTTTACCACCATCAGGTATCCTGGCAGCCAACTAACAATGTAATTGTAATAGAATATACAATTGTATATAGATAGCTCTGATCTGTGTATTAGATTATGACTTAGCCCAAGGAGAAATCAAAACAAAAAATTAAATCATAAATTAATTTCATTCATACTGTAATCTTTATTAACAAAATATTTGAAAAGAAGAGAGAAAGTTCACACATACAATAGCTTAAGCTAAAGTTAAAAACACTTAAACCCAGTTGTATCATAAACCTTCCATATAGATTATAGGTTAAATGAATTAGGATATAACTAAGCCAGCAGCACAAGTGTCAATATAGACTAAGCCCTTACAATCCGAGGGCTAATTACAGTTACTATTACTAATATAAATATGCTGCTGGACAGATTGGTATAAGTAAGGTTTTAAATATTTCTTTACAACATAGGTAAGCAAATTAAAAGTAAGGGAGACAAGGCTTCTCCCAGAGGACCTCTGACGCGCGTTTTGCAAAAAACACTTCCTCAGAGGGGGTCGACCCACATCTGTCGCCGTCGATAGGCCAGGCTGATTCCCTGGCCATGATTGGGACCCACCATACTCTGCAAAAGATAAACTGGCATGTGAGGTACCCTCCATACAATCCCCAACCACCACGCAGGAACCAGGAACCCCCAACAAGGACCCCTTTGATGCCCCTTAAAACTGCCCCTGTGCTCCAGGGGAAGGAGGGACAAACTCATCTCCAGAGGAATCCAAATAAAGGGCCAAAATCATCCTCAAAGTCTTCCTCATCTCCTAAACCATACCCCTCATCAACCAAGGCTCCCCTAGCCATAGAACCACCCTCCCCTAAATTACTTACATCCTGGGCCCCAGCAATGTAACCCCCCCACCTCAACAGACCCACCCCTAACATCTACAGGACCACCCCTCAGGGACTGACCTAAAATCCAGGCCTGTTCTACCTCACTGCCACTATCCTCCACCACCTCCACAGGTCCAATCGGACCGCCCCTCCCCTTCCACCTCTGAGGCTGATCCGCTGAAAATTCAGGTCCAGCCATGCCGTGCACCACAACCCTACTCTGTGCCTTACCCTTAGAGACCTGCAGAGGTGTGGCGATCCGCTCCTGTTCACCGGCACTCACCGCTAACAAGACCTCTCCAGCTGCCTGGGCCACGTGACCTTCCATGAAAGCCGGAAACTGCCAGACCACCTCCTCTTTTTTCCTGCGCTCACCCTACTCCTCTTGCAACCTCCAGCATGGCTCCCAACTTCAGGACTCAGGCAGACAGGTGGCCTGGACCGTCGTGAAGACCTCATTCTCACTGCCGCCTGCTCCACTGCCGGATTGACCTGCCACACTTCTAGGATACACTTTAACTGATTTTCCAGCCTTGTAGGTCCCCGATCCTCCGTAGTCTCCCTAAGCCTCCCTAGCAAGTCATCCAAGAAAGCCATGCCTCAAACTAAGTGGAAAAAAGCGTGCAGGTCCAGATGCTGCAACAATAATGTTTCTGAATGACCTGATACTTTTCCCGCTCAGTTCCTTAATTACTCCTCTCTTCTACTCCACCCCTTCATTACCCTCAACCAATCTCAGTGCCTCTTCCTCTCTAGGTCAAAGGCCCCTTCCTGCTAGGCTCTGCCCGCCTCCAGGAGCCTACTTTCTTTGCTGAAGACATTAGATATTGATGTCCAGTAATCACATAATTTTACATATAATAATGCCATGAAAACCAAAAGCAAATATGTATAGAAATGGAAAGCAACTGAAATTGTGTCAATTGCTTAAGCTTAGTTGCAGGTACTTACTGTAACTAAGGCAAGCTGGTTAACTACAAATTACAGTTGTGTGGTATTTACCTTATACAATTTTAAATCCATAACTTGAGGTATTGTGACACATGATGGTATGCCAAGCTTTGTTATTGAGCTTTTATTAGTGCCACCCCACGCAACATGCACCACACTAATAGGAGTCAGCGGTCAAATCATAAATGATACCCCAGCACTGCTGCAATAAAATGATGCCCCCAGCACTGCTGCAATAAAATGATGCCCCCAGCACCCCTGCAATAAAATATGCTCCCAGTCCCCCTCTGTAATAAATTATGCCCCCAGCAATAAATGATTCCCCCCAGCTCCCTGCAATAAAATGATGCCCTGAGCCCCCTTGTAATACATGATGCCACCAGCCCCACTGCAATAAATGATGCCCACAGCTATAAAATGAAGCTCCCAGGCCAGCCCCCTTGCAATAAAATGATGTCCCCAGCCCCCTGCAATAAAATGATGTCTCCAGCCCCCCCTGCAATAAAATGATGCCCCTAGCCACCCTGCAATAAAATTATGCCCCCAGCCCCCCTGCAATTAAATGATGCTCCGACCCCCCTGCAATAAAATGATGCCCCCAGTACCCCTCTGCAGTAAAATGATGCTCCCAGCAATTAAATTATTCTTCCAGCAATAAAATTATGCCCCCAGTCCCCCTGCAATAAAATGATGCCCTGAGTCCCCCTCCAATAAAATGATGCCCTGAGCACCCTACAATAAATAATGCCACCAGCCCCACTGCGATAAATGAAGCCCACAGCAATAAAATGAAGCCCCCAGGCCAGCCCCCCTACAATAAAATGATGTCCCCAGCCCCCCTGCAATAAAATGATGCCCCCAGGCAGGGCCGTCTTTAACACAGGACAAAAGGGGCAGCTGCCCAGGGCCCAGTCTTTGTTGAGGGGCCCAAGAGTCCTAAAAAAAAATATTTACTTATACGCACTGCTTAGGTCCAGTTTCACATGTTGCAATTTATTTCATTTTTTGGCTAATTTTCTTTTGTGCTAATTTAATTTTTTTTTATAAAAAAAATTGATTTAGTTGTTTTTTGGGATGTTGGGGTGGAGAACGAAATTGCATGGGGTGGGGGGGGGCAAGAACATTTTTGCCCAGGGTCCAGTCAATATTAAAGACGGCCCTGCCCCCAGCTCCATGCAAAAAAATTATGCCCCAGCAATAAAATGCCCACCCAGCCATACATAATGCCCCCTGCAATAAAATGATGCCCCCAGCTCCTCTTCAATAAAATGATGACACCAGCAATAAAATATGCCCCAAGCCCCCTTGCAATAAAATTATGCCCTGAGCCCCCCTGCAATAAATGATGCCACCAGCCACACTGCAATAAAATGAAGCCCTCAGGCCAGCCTCCGTGCAATAAAATGATGTCCCCAGTCCACCTGCAATAAAATGATGCCCCCAGCCCCCTGCTTTGATGTTGAAGCTTCTTCTGCTTCTCACATGCCACACAGTCATGTGACTCCCCACCACCAGTCACCACCCTCTCCGAGTTCTGAGTTCCCGGGCTGCCAGTTTAAAAAAATGGCATCAAAAATATAATTTAAAAAAAAATGGCAGCAAAAAGATATATATATTTTTTTAAAGTTTACAATTGCCATAAGCGCGGGGCCCTAGACGGCCGCCTCACTCACCTTGCCCTAAGGCCGGCCCTGCTTGTATTACAAGTGGTGAGTTAAAGGGACACTAAACCCTAAATACATTTAATTTACCTCCCTCTAATCATAGGTGCTGCCATTATGGAACCTAGATTACACTGCAGGTATCTGAAGAAGAGCTACTGCACATGTGTAAACAGGTCATCACTGGAATGTAGCAAAAGATAGATTTCAATATGGCAGCACCCATGACTAGAGGGAGACAGGGAACATCATCAGTACAATGCTTATAAAATGTATTTAGTGTTTAGTGTCCCTTTAAGTGTTGTGTTCCAGCAGAGAAAAATAAAATGTAATGCTTTTTGAGACCTGAAGAAAACCATTATTATTAATAGTATAGCACAAAACTACATGAAGAACTTCCCTACTTAGGCACTATTGGCTTACTGCAAAACCAATATCCAACATGAATTTTGCTGCGCATCCCCATAGTCTATTATGTGATGGATTTAGCGTACCCTCCCTATCTGACATGAAGATGTTAGCGCTTCCTAGACTTTTGCTCAAGTGATATAAAATTACTTTGGGCTTGTAAAATAAGCGCAAAAATGTGTTATTTATTGCTCCCTAGCAATGTTAACACACTATCATGCTAATATTTTTGCACAAGTTTACAATAGTAAAGAATATGGATGTAATTTTAGTGGTGAATCATTTAGTTTAGCAATCTTTTGTAGAACTGTAATATATACCTCTAGCATGGTGTTAAGTAAAGTTATCTTTCATCACTTTACATAAGGAGTTGTGGTGGAGTAGCTTACCTGGGTCCCCAGATCGTGTGCTGTGGCCTGGCACCTGGCTTGCTGGTGGGTGGTGACAGGGCAAGCATCCGTGGGATTATCCCACATGAAGAAGAAAGTGTGTAAAGTTACACACAACCGGGCGCTATATAAGTTACTATAAGGTAACAAAATACTATAACACGTTCAGAATTAAAAATATACAGTCATAAATACATAAATGTCATAAAGATATCCTAAATGACCTGAACACAAATACTAATGTCCATATATGAGCATATAAAAAAAAAATGTCCAATAAAAGGATGATACTTACAACATATAAAGTTTGTATGTATGTTGATATACAAAATTAAAAACCAGTCCAGCTGTTCCTCCAAGGTTCCCAATGATATATACTACAAAACAAAAGCGAGAGGAGCGCGGACTCAAGTGTAGCATATACTATTTATTAAATAAAATGCACACAGTAGGTAGTGAACTTACAAGATGCTCATAGCATACATGCCCATAAAAAGCCGTCTGCTTATGCGTATCCCGCTTCTTCAAACTTAAAATACCCCCAAGTCTGTATTCTGTAGTGGGAGGAATGTCCTTAGTAGGCGGAATCTCCTTGCGGCAAACCAAACCAAACCAGCCCGCTGTGCAGACGCGTGGCGGTGACGTCAGTGGTGCGCTTGGTGATAGATGCGTTTGTAGATGGTAAAGTGAATTACGGATCCTCCAGGGGACCACCAAGATGAGCTGCAATGTTCTACGCGTTTCGTCCCGTTCGACGGGACTTTGTCAAGAATATTGAAACAGCTCATAACAGGCCCTTATATACTGGAGTGTACCAATAGCACTCCAACTTTATACAACATTTAGTTAAAGGTGTATAACGGGCACAAATAAAGTTAAGATTGGTACTCATGTCACATCCACAAAATAAATATAATACTTGTTATGTACAACATTCTTCAAAATGACATGTTAAATAAAAACAATTGTATAATAAATAATGCATTATATGTTTAAAAATCACATAATTATACATTTGGAAGTAAAATATAAAGTGCAATACATTAGCTGTTTAAATACATATTATCGAATACACATCTTGCATCAAAAGCCACTTCCCCTTTCACTTGTGCACTTTGGAACTCTCGTTCTGTTTGCAACAAACTCACTTCTTTACATGACCTCTTTATCTCCCGCTCCCTCAACCTTCTGGCCCTAACAGAAACCTGGCTCTCTCCCCTAGACACAGCATCCACTGCTGCTCTGTCACATGGGGGTCTCCACTTCAGCCACACTCCTAGGTCTGGTAATAGACAAGGAGGTGGTGTTGGTATTTTACTTTCCTCTCATTGCACCTCTCAACAAATACACCCCATCTCTTCCCTCACATTTTCTTCATTCGAAACCCACATGTTTCGCTTATTCTCTCCTCTTTCTATACGTGTCGCAGTCATATACCGTCCTCCTGGCTCCTCAACTCAATTTCTAGATCACTTGGCTGCATGGCTACCTTATTTCCTTTCCTCAGACACCCCTTCCCTCATTCTTGGTGACTTCAACATCCCTCTTGACAATCCCACTGCCTCCTCTGCAAAACAACTTCTGCAACTCACTTCCTCTTTTGGTTTGTCACAATGGACTGATTCTCCCACTCACAAAGATGGTCACTCCCTTGACCTGATCTTTAGCTATCGATGCACCCTCTCAAACTTCACAAACTCCCCCTTTCCTCTTTCTGACCACCATCTCCTTACTTGCAACATATCATCCCTCCCTACAACTCTCCCTCCTTCTGCTCCTCACACCAAACTTCACAGAAGCATTACGTCATTAGATCAACAACAGCTTTCTAATTCCATCAAACCTCTCCTCTCATCCTTCTCCTCCTTTTCATGCCCTGACCAATCTATCTGCCACTATAATTCCACCCTTACATCCGTCCTTGACAATCTCGCCCCTCTTACCATAGCTCGGAAATCAAACACTCATCCTCAGCCCTGGCATACTCCACTGACACGATACCTACGCAGATGTTCCCGTACTGCTGAGCGGCACTGGAGAAAATCTAGGAGTTCAGCTGATTTTCAACACTACAAATTTATCTTGAACTCCTACTACTCTGCCCTTAATTTCCATAAGCAACACTACTTCTCTACTCTTATCTCTAATCTTTCTTCAAACCCAAAACGTTTGTTCTCCACTTTCAATACTCTTCTCCGCCCTCCCCCACCTCCTAATACAACTTCTCTGTCAGCTCAAGACTTTGCCAACCACTTCAATAACAAAATCGACTCCATCAGAAATGAAATCAGCTCTCAACATAATTCCATTCCCTCACCCCCTCAAATGCTCTCAATCAACCACAACCCACATAACCTTAAACTTAGCTCATTCTCCCCTGTTACTGAGGAAGAAGTTTCGGCACTTATACTGCGCTCTCACCTCACTACCTGTCCCCTTGACCCTATACCCTCACAGCTACTCCCCTCCCTCTCTGCCACCCTTACCCCTATACTCACACACACTTTCAACCTCTCCTTCAGCACCGGTATATTTCCCTCATCGCTGAAACATGCACTGGTCACACCTATCCTCAAAAAACCTTCCCTTGATCCTACCTCCCCATCCAACTACCGCCCTATTTCCCTCCTCCCTCTTGTATCAAAGCTTCTCGAAAAACTAGCTTATGCACGCCTTTCCCATTTCCTTACAATAAACTCCCTTCTTGACCCATTGCAATCTGGATTTCGTCCCCATCACTCCACAGAAACAGCAATTGTTAAGGTTACCAATGACCTACTTACAGCAAAATCAAAAGGCCACTTCTCTCTGCTTATTCTCCTTGATCTGTCCGCAGCCTTTGACACTGTTGACCACCCTCTCTTGCTCCAAACCCTCCAATCCTTCGGCATATGTGACACAGCCCTCTCGTGGCTCTCTTCCTACCTGTCAAACCGTACCTTTAGTGTAGCCTTCTCTGGGGCCTCCTCTGCCCCGTCACCACTTTCTGTCGGAGTACCGCAAGGCTCTGTTCTCGGTCCCCTTCTCTTCTCAATCTACACGTCATCACTAGGTTCCCTAATAAAGTCCCATGGTTTACAATATCATTTGTATGCCGACGACACCCAAATCTACTTCTCTGCACCAGAACTTTCTCCTTCCTTGCTAACCCGTGTCACTAACTGTCTTTCTCACATCTCCAACTGGATGTCCTCTCACTACCTCAAGCTAAATCTCTCCAAAACTGAGCTCCTTATTTTCCCCCCTTCTTCAAAACTCTCCACCCCAATCTCTCTATAACTGTCGACAACTCCATCATTACCCCTACCCCGCATGCCCGATGTCTCGGGGTCACATTTGACTCAGATCTTTCTTTCACTCCTCACATTCAGACTTTGGCTAAAGCCTGCCGCTTCCACCTTAAAAACATCTCTAAAATTAGACACTTCCTTACACAAGACACAACTAAGATTGTAATCCACTCCAGTGATGTGCAGTCACTAGAGGCAGGTGAGGCAGTGCTTCACCTCTCATATGGGCAAAAATAAAATTTTTTTTTTATTGGCTTTAAAAAAATAAAAAAATTGCTATTTTTTTCCCCAGCATTTTTTTTTTCACAGCTACATGTTGTGCAATGGAGAGGCACAAGCAGGTCTGCCCACCATTACACAACATGCTACGCCATCTACTGGATGAAAGTGGTTAAGATCATTGCATGGCCCATTATCTGCTTATTTGAGGCAGTCCCATTTGGGCTGACCCAATCCAGTGAGAGGCATTAGTAAGTGGAATTTAGGGTTGGGGCTGGATGTTAAATCATATAAAACAAAACAAAAAAACTGAAAAAAAACAACTTTCATTTATTTTGTTGCTGTCCTGTGAAGCTGACAGCTTTGCTAAAGTGAAAAAGAGAGTTCTGTTTTTCCCCTCTAAGTGCAGTGGAATGTTCCACTGTCACTTCCTGAATCCTTACAGAGCAGGAAAGGGAGAGAGGCAGAGAGAGCAGTGTTTCAACATCATTTTATTGTAGTAAGTGCTGCAGCCGTAGATTTTACTGAAATGGATTCTGTTAGTGAAAATGATAATTTAATGAATGTGGTTTAGTGTTTTTGTTGAATTGTGTTCAGATACAGCTCATTAACAGGGGGGACAGTAAGTGAGCATAACCCAATACTTACAGGAAGTCAAAGGGTCAATTCAAATTTAAATCCATAATTTAAAACCCAGAGTTTGAAGTTAAGTGTGCAGTGTCCACATTATTTAAATTAAAGTTTTTGACATTGAATATTGCTAAGCCTCCCTTTTTCATGGTTATTTGATTTAATTAGGTACAAACTCCATATATGTTATGTCTGTTCAGTCAGAGGATGCAGTATCTCTTTTTATTTTTCTCTGTGTCTCCATTTATTTAAAGACTGCTGATAACTTGTAATTCACAAATCAATTGAAAGCTGTTGCATTGTGTTTTTAATATGTGCTGCTTTTATACAAGTTTATATTGATAAAAAGGAGATCATGATTCATTTAAAAAATATATGTAATTATTGCAGTTGTTAAATGTTTTTAGAAATAATGCCACTGTAAAGTAACTGGTTAAACACATAGTCAAAGGGAGACATTTAAAATTAAACTTTCATGATTGAGGTAGAACATGCTATTTTAATAGACTTTTCTAGTTATTTATATTTTGAGAATTAGCATCAACTGTTACTGGCCCTATATCAGCAAATCAAATTAGTTTTTGAAAGGAACATGAAAGTCATAATTACATTTCCATCATTCAGATAGAAATTGCACAAAAAAAACCTTTCTATTTTACTTTTATTATTATGTACTTCATTCTTTTGGTATCCTTTGGTGTCCTTTGTTGAAGAGCATACCTAAGTGGGATGTGCACGTGCATATGAACACCATATTGCAACAGCTGTGTTGGCAGTATTGATAACTTTGTGTAAAACTTGTATGGTAAATTATTTCTATTTTTACAATACAGTAGTGAGTAGAGAAGAGATTGTGTATCGTTCTAATTGCTTAGTAACTGGCACTGTGCCACAGAATTGTGTGAGTGTGTATGTGAGCAGAGTGTGTGTGGGTGTCAGTGAGCAGAGTATGTGTGCTTTATTCTCCAAGTAATCAATACATTTCCGATGAGCTGGTGCTTTAGTGCAGTGTTTCTCAACAATGGTCCTCAAGTACCCCCAACAGGCCAGGTTTTCATTATAGCCAAATCAGTGCACAGGTGAAGTAATCAGCTGATCAGTAACTCAGTGGTTACTAACTTGCTCTCACCCATCACCTGATTATGTCACCTGTGCACTGGTTCAGCTATCATTTAAACCTGCCCTGTTGGGGGTACTTGCGGCCCTCTGTACATGTGTTTCTCCGGCGTATCATATCTAGTGCCTCACCAGCCTCTGACCTCACTGCACATCACTGATCCACTCTCTCATCCTCTCCCGCCTCGATTACTGCAACTCTGTCCTCTCTGGTCTCCCCACCTACCGCCTAGCTCCTTTACAATCCCTAATGAATGCCTCTGCCAGACTCATCTTCCTTACAAGTCGCTCTTCATCTGCTGCACCTCTCTGCCAATCTCTTCACTGGCTTCCTCTTGCCTCTAGGATCAAACACAAAATTCTCACTCTGACATACAAAGCCCTCAACTGCACTGCTCCCCCCTATATCTCTGATCTTGTCTCCAGATACTCTCCTTCCCGTCCCCTTCGCTCTGCTCAAGACCTCCTACTCTCCTCCTCTCTTGTCACCTCATCACACTCCCGTTTACAGGACTTCTCCAGACTGGCTCCCATCTTGTGGAACTCTCTGCCTCGCTCCACAAGACTCTCTTCTAGTTTTAAAAGCTTCAAGTGCTCCCTAAAGACTCTACTGTTCAGGGATGCATACAACCTACGCTAACCTTACTCTATACCAGTTCCTCTCCTCCATTGCTATCCCGTGATCCCCCCTAGCATGTAAGCTTAAGAGTCCAGCTGTTTGTTGATCACCTTCTCAAGAGCTGACTACAACAGTGCAACTCTTGGCAGGGCCCTCTACCCATTTGATCCCTATAACTGTTTATTTTTTTTTTTTTATTTTTTTTTTTATTTATTTTTTTACTCCGCCTTTGTTAATAGCGCTGCGGAATCTGTTGGCGCTCTACAAATAACCGATAATAATAATAATAATAATAAATAAGAGCAAAATATTTGAATTCTATGTTGGGGTCTTTGGTTCTATTTCAATGTGCTAAATAATTGATATCCCAATATAAAATATATGTCTACAATCAACTTTAAAAACAAATAAAAACCCAAATTGATGATACTTATTAAAAAATAGGTGATACATATTAGAAAATTGAATAGATATACATTTAGGAACAGGTAAGATATCCTAATATCTAAAATTTGGAAGACAATTTTAAGATATAGTAGAAGAGTTATTTTATAAAAAAAAGCCTGGATATCCAATTCTATGTTTAACCCTTTTGGCTCTAGACAATCCAAGGTTTTGATCCAAAAGGTTTCTCTTTGTCTCAGCTTTAACAACCTATTGGTATCCCATCTATCTTGTGCTACCCATTCTATTATTTTTATACTAAGATCCTTAGGATTTTGATTATGGCAAATTTTAAAATGGTAGGATACGCTATGGTTATCAAAACCAGCTTCTATATTATTTATGTGTTCTCTCAGCCAATACTTTATTTTTCTTTTGGTCCTACCAACATAAATTTTGCCACATTTACAACTTAGTTGATATACTACATAATTGGTGTGGCAAGTGCACCTATATTTGCACTTGTATGAACGACTACCATCAAAATTAAAGAAAATATTATGATTGGTATCTATTAAAGGGCACATTATACAATCAGAAACTTTACATGGATATAAACCTACGCGTCCCCCACACCAACTAGTTAGGGTGCCATTATTAGTCGTTTGAGTTTAGTAGGTGCTTTATAATTTTTAAGGTCTTTATTTTTCTTGAAAATGACTTCAGGTTTGTCCCCTAGTACACTGCCCAACACAGGATCTAATTTTAATACTTTCCAGTGTTTATTGAGGATATTTTTAATCTGGTGGTGCTGACTATTGTACCTGGTAATGAATATGACATTCCCTTGTTCAGAATTCTTATAGCTGATATTATTGTTTTTATTTTTATTTTTGTTCTCTTGTTGCTTACCAATGAGCTGTGATCTATCCATTTTCAACACCTTAGTTCTAGCATTATCTAAAAGTTTAATGTCATATCCTTTCTCCATGAACTTTTTAGTTAGATAATCAGCTTCCCTATTAAAATCTTCTATGTGTGTGCAATTACGTCATATTCTCTGATATTGTCCTAAAGGCACATTATTTACCCATTGTTTGAGGTGGCCACTTTTGGCGTTCAACAAGCCATTTCTATCAGTAGGTTTATGAAAGTTTTTGACACATACCTTATTGGTATCACTATCCCTAAATAAAACCAGAATGAATGAAATAAAATCTTGGGAACTTTCGTATGTGAATTTTAAATTAAAATTATTACAATTAATTAAGATATAAAATCATTGATTAAATCTTTGGGACCTTGCCAGACAATTAAAATGTCATCTATAAATCTAAAATATTTTATAATATTCTTTAAAAAGGGGTTATTAGTCCAAATAAAATTATTTTCAAATGAGGACATGTATAAATTTGCGTACGATGGGGCAAATGTAGTGCCCATCGCAGTACCTTGTACTTGGTGGTAAAAAATTCCCTCGAATAAAAAATAATTATGGGTAAGAACAAATAATATTGCATCTTCAATAAATTTTCTCTGAATTTCAGGTATATGTACATTCTTTAAACATTCTCCCATAGCTGCTATGCCCTTAGAATGGGGAATGCAAGTATATAGAGCGGCTAAAAGGTAATACCCGATTTCCGCTGGGTAATATGACTGCTATTTATGAAAGATGGTCACCGGTTAATCCTTTGATTGTTAGCGATTTTTATGACTATAACCAACATAAAGTATATGCATTTGATACATTTCAAAAAAAGTTTCCAGTAATTCAGAGAAACCATATTTTTTATTTCTTACAAATTAAGAGTTACATTCTTGGTCTTGATAGAATTTCTCCCTATATATGGGAGGATCATCCTCTTATTAATGCTAAATTATCAGAGAAAAGGATATTGTCAAATATCTACAGATTTCTTCTATCTTTAGAAGAAAAGGATGTGTCACAAGAGCTAGCTGAACGGTGGGACAGAATAACTGATTCAACGGACTTAGAAAATTCACTCATGAACAGTCTTAAACTTACTCAAAGACTTTTTTCGGCTTCTTATTATAGAGAATCACAATTTACAATAATTCAGGGAGACTATTTAACCCCTTGTAGGGTGGCTAAATGGAATAAAGAAGTGACTAATGTTTTTCCCAAATGTTCTTTCCAAGATCCTAATTTGGGTCATTTGTTATGGGATTGTCCTAAGCTCAAACAATTTTGGGTGAAGTTAGAGTATTATCTTTCTTTAATAGGGAAATCGAGGATCTATATAGAAATGGACTCTGTCCTCTTTCTGGTTAGCCATAACTCTTGGGGAAAATTAGTAAACTTCATACGTATGGTAATAATAATAGTGAGGACACTTATTTTTAAATATTGGATAACTTCTAAAACCCCCTCTATGAGGGAAGTGAATAATCTTTTGCTTGACTCAATGATAAAGGCAGCCTTTGAGTCTAAACTGAGTGGGGGAAGAGGAAATTTCTTTCTTAAGAACTGGAGAGCGTTTGCTTGCTGTCAAAGCGAGGGTACGATACTCTATATAGAGCAAATTATTAATCTAAAGATAACCTGAGAACTACAGGAGATGGTAGAAGAGGGGTGAGAGGGGAGGGGGGAGCGGAGTGTGTGAGTTAAGGGAGGGTTTTTTTTTTTTTTCATATGGATATTTAGCATCTGTGAAATAGATGGGGGAGGATAGAGGGACAGGGACAAGGAAAATTAACAATTTGGGAACCGGTAACTGGTTTGATTTAAATTTGTTGTTATTGTTGCTATTTTGGGGAAATTTATTCTATGTAATTTGTTTTATGTGTTGAATATTGTTTGCCTTTTTCTTTTCTTCTTTTTTTGATGTATTTGTTTTTTTATATATATTGTTTGTCTCTTCTTTTTTGGATATAAATAAAAAGATAAAAAAAAATATATATATAGAGCGGCTGCATCGCAAGTTATCCAAAAATAATCATTATTCCAATTTATACCCTCCATTTTATTTATAACATCAATTGTGTCTCTGAGATAGGCTCTTGTAGATACCACAATGGGTTGTAGAAAAGAATCTACATATTTAGACAAATTATCACATAAAGAGCCTATCCCAGAGACAATTGGTCTTCCAGGAGGATTTGTGGGGTCCTTATGGACCTTGGGTAAATGATAAAAACACGCTATCTTAGGGGCCACTTCGTATAAAAATTGAAATTCATCCATATTTATAACTCCTAAAAATTTAGCCTCATTTAAAAGTGTAAACAGTTCTTTCTTGAATTTAATGGTAGGGTTAAAAGTGAGAGCTAAATATGCATTGGCATCCCCTAACAGGCGATATGCTTCTGCTAAATAGTCCTTCCTATTTTGTACGACTATACCCCTGCCTTTATCGGCGGCCCTGAAAATGATGTCATTATCTGTACTAAGTGATTGAAGAGCTGTCCTCTCCTCCCTAGAAAGATTGTCCCTGTCAAAACGTAATTTATGTGGGGTTTTCTTGGACAGTGCCTCGATATCTTGGTAGACCAGCCTATTGAATATCTTAATGTATTCTGTTTGTGTATGAATGGGATAAAATATAGATTTACGTTTTAAGTTACAGTGTTGAACTGAAAAATCATCCCTATCTTCATATGTAGAAAGACCAGACAAATTAAAATCAGATTCCAGATTATCAAATGCTACATCATCCCCTAAATTCTCTAAAGTAATAATATCATCATTCCTAATGAACTCTTCACATTCCAGCATATCTGTTCCAACTCTTTTTGAAAAATACCTTTTCAAGGTCACCTTTCTGATAAATTTTTGAACATCAATATAGAGATTAAAATAATTTG
The DNA here is from genome assembly GCF_027579735.1 of Bombina bombina. Taxonomy (NCBI): domain Eukaryota; kingdom Metazoa; phylum Chordata; class Amphibia; order Anura; family Bombinatoridae; genus Bombina; species Bombina bombina. Next base: position 1,002,925,581 of record NC_069502.1, on the reverse strand, counting down.
GTGTGCTATTAGGTGCATCATTTAAACCTTAAGGCCTAGATTTAGAGTTCGGCGTTAGCCGTGAAAACCAGCGTTAGAGGCTCCTAACGCTGGTTTTAGGCTACCGCCGGTATTTGGAGTCACTCAAAATAGGGTCTAACGCTCACTTTTCAGCCGCGACTTTTCCATACTGCAGATCACCTTACGTCAATTGCGTATCCTATCTTTTCAATGGGATCTTCCTAACGCCGGTATTTAGAGTCGTTTCTGAAGTGAGCGTTAGAGCTCTAACGACAAAACTCCAGCCGCAGGAAAAAAGCAGGAGTTAAGAGCTTTCTGGGCTAACGCCGGTTCATAAAGCTCTTAACTACTGTACCCTAAAGTACACTAACACCCATAAACTACCTATGTACCCCTAAACTGAGGTCCCCCCACATCGCCGCCACTCAATTAAATTTTTTTAACCCCTAATCTGCCGACCGCCACCTACGTTATACTTATGTACCCCTAATCTGCTGCCCCTAACCCCGCCGACCCCTGTATTATATTTATTAACCCCTAACCTGCCCCCCACAACGTCGCCGCAAGCTACTTACAATAATTAACCCCTAATCTGCCGACCGCAAAGCGCCACCACCTACGTTATCCTTATGTACCCCTAATCTGCTGCCCCTAACACCGCCGACCCCTATATTATATTTATTAACCCCTAATCTGCCCCCCTCAACGTCGCCGACACCTGCCTACACTTATTAACCCCTAATCTGCCGAGCGGACCTGAGCGCTACTATAATAAAGTTATTAACCCCTAATCCGCCTCACTAACCCTATCATAAATAGTATTAACCCCTAATCTGCCCTCCCTAACATCGCCGACACCTAACTTCAATTATTAACCCCTAATCTGATGACTGGAGCTCACCGCTATTCAAATAAATGGATTAACCCCTAAAGCTAAGTCTAACCCTAACACTAACACCCCCCTAACTTAAATATAATTTAAATCTAACGAAATTAATTAACTCTTATTAAATAAATTATTCCTATTTAAAGCTAAATACTTACCTGTAAAATAAATCCTAATATAGCTACAATATAAATTATAATTATATTAGAGCTATTTTAGGATTAATATTTATTTTACAGGCAACTTTGTAATTATTTTAACCAGGTTAAGAACTATTTAATAGTTACCTAGTTAAAATAATAACAAAATTACCTGTAAAATAAGTCCTAACCTAAATTATAATTAAACCTAACACTACCCTATCAATAAATTAATTAAATAAAATACCTACAATTACCTACAATAAAACCTAACACTACACTATCAATAAATAAATTAAATACAATTTCTACAAATAACTACAATTACATAAACTAACTAAAGTACAAAAAATAAAAAAGAACTAAGTTACAAAAAATAAAAAAATATTTACAAACATAAGAAAAATATTACAACAATTTTAAACTAATTACACCTACTCTAAGCCCCCTAATAAAATAACAAAGACCCCCAAAATAAAAAAATGCCCTACCCTATTCTAAATTAATAAATTTAAAAGCTCTTTTACCTTACCAGCCCTGAACAGGGCCCTTTGCGGGGCATGCCCCAAGAAGTTCAGCTCTTTTGCCTGTAAAAAAAAACATACAATACCCCCCCCAACATTACAACCCACCACCCACATACCCCTAATCTAACCCAAACCCCCCTTAAATAAACCTAACACTAAGCCCCTGAAGATCATCCTACCTTGTCTTCACCATACCAGGTTCACCGATCGGTCCAGAAGAGCTCCTCCGATGTCCTGATCCAAGCCCAAGCGGGGGGCTGAAGAGGTCCATGATCCGGCTGAAGTCTTCATCCAAGCGGGCCAGAAGAGGTCTTCCATCCGATTGAAGTCTTCATCCAAGCGGCATCCATCCGGAGCGAAGCGGCAGCATCCTGAAGACCCCCACCGCGGAACATCCATCCTGGCCGACGACTGAACGACGAATGACGGTTCCTTTAAATGATGTCACCCAAGATGGCGTCCCTCGAATTCCGATTGGCTGATAGGATTCTATCAGCCAATCGGAATTAAGGTAGGAATATTCTGATTGGCTGATGGAATCAGCCAATCAGAATCAAGTTCAATCCGATTGGCTGATCCAATCAGCCAATCAGATTGAGCTTGCATTCTATTGGCTGATCGGAACAGCCAATAGAATGCGAGCTCAATCTGATTGGCTGATTGGATCAGCCAATCGGATTGAACTTGATTCTGATTGGCTGATTCCATCAGCCAATCAGAATATTCCTACCTTAATTCCGATTGGCTGATAGAATCCTATCAGCCAATCGGAATTCGAGGGACTCCATCTTGGATGACGTCCCTTAAAGGAACCGTCATTCGTCGGGAGACGCCGGAAGAAGAGGATGGATCCGCGTCGTCTGCTTCAACATGGACCCGCTCCGCACCAGATGGAAGAAGATCGAAGATGCCGCTTGGATGAAGATGTTTGCCGGTCCGGATGTCCTCTTCTTGCCGGATAGGAGGAAGACTTTGGACTCTCTTCTGGACTTCTTCAGTGGATGTCTAGCCCCCGCTTGGGTTGGATGAAGATATCGGAGCCAGGACCGATCGGTGATACCCGGTGAGGTGAAGACAAGGTAGGAAGATCTTCAGGGGCTTACTGTTAGGTTTATTTAAGGGGGGTTTGGGTTAGATTAGGGGTATGTGGGTGGTGGGTTGTAATGTTGGGGGGGAGGGTATTGTATGTTTTTTTTTACAGGCAAAAGAGCTGATTTTCTTGGGGCATGCCCCGCAAAGGGCCCTGTTCAGGGCTGGTAAGGTAAAAGAGCTTTTAAATTTATTAATTTAGAATAGGGTAGGGCATTTTTTTATTTTGGGGGTCTTTGTTATTTTATTAGGGGGCTTAGAGTAGGTGTAATTAGTTTAAAATTGTTGTAATATTTTTCTTATGTTTGTAAATATTTTTTTATTTTTTGTAACTTAGTTCTTTTTTATTTTTTGTACTTTAGTTAGTTTATTTCATTGTAGTTATTTGTAGAAATTGTATTTAATTTATTTATTGATAGTGTAGTGTTAGGTTTTATTGTAGGTAATTGTAGGTATTTTATTTAATTAATTTATTGATAGGGTAGTGTTAGGTTTAATTATAACTTAGGTTAGGACTTATTTTACAGGTAATTTTGTTATTATTTTAACTAGGTAACTATTAAATAGTTCTTAACTATTTAATAGCTATTGTACCTAGTTAAAATAATTACCAAGTTGCCTGTAAAATAAATATTAATCCTAAAATAGCTACAATGTAATTATAATTTATATTGTAGCTATATTAGGATTTTTTTTACAGGTAAGTATTTAGCTTTAAATAGGAATAATTTATTTAATAAGAGTTAATTAATTTCGTTAGATGTAAATTATATTTAAGTTAGGGGGGTGTTAGTGTTAGGGTTAGACTTAGCTTTAGGGGTTAATCCATTTATTATAGTAGCGGTGAGCTCCGGTCGTCAGATTAGGGGTTAATAATTGAAGTTAGGTGTCGGCGATGTTAGGGAGGGCAGATTAGGGGTTAATACTATTTATGATAGGGTTAGTGAGGCGGATTAGGGGTTAATAACTTTATTATAGTAGCGCTCAGGTCCGCTCGGCAGATTAGGGGTTAATAAGTGTAGGCAGGTGTCGGCGACGTTGAGGGGGGCAGATTAGGGGTTAATAAATATAATATAGGGGTCGGCGGTGTTAGGGGCAGCAGATTAGGGGTACATAAGGATAACGTAGGTGGCGGCACTTTGCGGTCTGCAGATTAGGGGTTAATTATTGTAAGTAGCTGGCGGCGACGTTGTGGGGGGCAGGTTAGGGGTTAATAAATATAATATAGGGGTCGGCAGTGTTAGGGGCAGCAGATTAGGGGTACATAGGTATAATGTAGGTAGCGGCGGTGTACAGAGCGGCAGATTAGGGGTTAATAATATAATGCAGGGGTCAGCGATAGCGGGGGCGGCAGATTAGGGGTTAATCAGTGTAAGGGTAGGGGTGTTTAGACTCGGGGTACATGTTAGGGTGTTAGGTGCAGACGTAGGAAGTGTTTCCCCATAGGAAACAATGGGGCTGCGTTAGGAGCTGAACGCTGCTTTTTTGCAGGTGTTAGGTTTTTTTTCAGCTCAAACAGCCCCATTGTTTCCTATGGGAGAATCGTGCACGAGCACGTTTTTGAGGCTGGCCGCGTCCGTAAGCAACTCTGGTATCGAGAGTTGCATTTGCGGTAAAAATGCTCTACGCTCCTTTTTTGGAGCCTAACGCAGCATTTTTTTGAACTCTCGATACCAGAGTTAATTTTATGGTGCGGCCAGAAAAAAGCCTGCGTAGCGTTAACAGCCCATCTACCGCCAAACTCCAAATCTAGGCCTTAGTAAGTAATTGAAGTTCACTAGTAGAGAAATTCTTATCTGATAAATTAAAAATCATTTTGGTGTTTTCTTCTAATTCCATCGCTCTTTGTTTCTTTTTCCTTGATTTAAATCCTCCCCTATTTCCTCTTGATCTATTTCATCTAGAGTTCTTTTGGGATTCCTCTGACTTAGCGGTTGTGATAGAGCGTTCTCCCTTCCTACATTCTGCCATTCTATATGGTGATTCTGGGGTGTCTGATGCCTCTGCTGTTTGTACCCTCGATTTTGTCCTCCCCCTTGTTGTCTCCAGGGGGGTACCCCTAAAGAATGTTGGTTACTATGGGTCCTATTACTAGGTTTATTCAATTATCTCGGTGTATGCGCCTTATTATAATTGTTTTTAGGTCTAGCCCCTTCTTGTTGCCACCTAGGTGATTGAGGTAGTTTATTGAACTCTGAGAACCTATTAGATGTAGGAACCTCATACTGGGTTGTGTCTTCCCTATTTTTATTCAGCCCTGTGTTATAATATTCCTCTCTATATACATTATTTCCATTATTTTGTTGTTTATTGGTTATATGTCCATTATCCTTACCCCAATTTCCCCTAAGTAATCTTTTATCCTGCGGATTAGTCTTAGTAAATTTATCCGATTGTTTATTATTATAATTGGAGTGGTTATGTGTTCTTACAGGTTGTACCTTTGTTTGGCTTGAAATGGATTGTGAAGGTATTTCATTATCTTCCTCATAATTGCCCCCACTTCTATATATTGCACTCTTTTTATAAGAATATACTTGATCAGTTTTAAAATCTTCTAAATCTCTCTGTAGCTTTTTAGTCTTGTTACATTTTAATTCATTAGAAAAGGAATCTACTCTTGATTGAATATTCTGGTTAAATTCCTTCCACTTTTGGATGTGCTCAAATGGTTGTATCTTGGTTACTAATTCATCGATCTCAGTTTTTAAAGAGCTCAATTTATACTCTCTGTATTTTATTAATAATTTAATAAGTGCTTTTGAGCAAGGGTGTAATATCTGTTCCCATTCTAATTGGTACTCCACTTCATCCAAGTTAAACGCTGGGAATTTAAAAATTCTTATAATATCATGAAGGATATAGTTGTCTAAAAGTACCAAATCTTGCCACTCTTGGGCATCCTTCAGTAATTATTTTTCTAATTCTCTAAATAAAGTAATAGGGTCTAAATATGATTCACTACTATTACCCCCCTCTAATAGATTAGATGACCGTTGTCTGCTATTGCGCAAAACATTGTTACCAAAGCGAGTAGAACTAGTATGTATGAGTGTACCTTGAGTAGTTGTACAATTCTCACTAGCCATGTCCGTTGCAATGTTATCCATATGTACAATAGTATTGATATAAAATCTATATATATAGTGATTTATATTTATGTATTTTATTTAATAAATAGTATATGCTACACTTGAGTCCGCTCTCCTCTCGCTTTTATCCCACATGAAGGCTGAAGCAAGGTGGCCAAGGTCATTTTCTAACAAGACCTTGGCGGGCAGATGGCTCATAACCCCCACTTCCATAGCACGGGTGCCACCACCCCAATCTAGGTGCACTCGTTCTGTAGGGATCCGGAGCACCGTACACCCAGCCACACAAACTAAAAGGGACTTCCCTGTTTGGTCCGAATTGGTGACCATGTGTGGCTGGACAAGGGTAACAGTTGCCTCACTGTCTTGTAATCCCTGGGCCGGTCAGCTGTTGATCCAGACGACCTAGCGATGGTGTTGGCGGTTGTTGCTGGTTGTGGGGTCCAACTCATGCAGGAACCTGACCTCTTCTTCTGCCTAGTCGACAAAATCTGTAGGGCCTTCTGTGTCCAAACAGTGGTCAGCAGCCTGGTAGCCTCTGGCAGGGGTACTGGTCCACTGAGCCTGAGGGGGATGCCTTGGCTGCTGTGCCGGACAGTTCAGTTTGAAGTGGCCTGCCTGACCGCACCTGTAGCATTTACGGGGTGAACTGGGCACGGAGGGGTTGACAGGTGCTAGTCAAGTCTGGGGGTACCTTGGGGGTGCCAGGAGGTGGGCAGGGGTTGGAGAGGAGCGGGTCACTGGTCACAGCTCAGGGTGGGACTGACACAGGGCTCCAAGTACTGATCAGTCAGAACGGCAGCTTGGTCGGCTGTCTCGGGCCATCGATTTTGGACCCATTCTTTTATCTCTGGCAGACAGTGGTTATAAAAGTGTTCCAGCAGGATGAACTGTGTTGCTTCAGCCAGTGTGGTTACTTTGCAGCCTGCAAACCAAGAGTCCATGGAATGTGTGAACCGGTGTGTCCACTCCGTGAAAGGCTGTCCCTCTGCCCTCCTTAGTTCCCTGATCGTAGTCTTTTCTGTCCCCCGAAGGAACAGTGTGGAAAGCATCTAGGGCTCAGACGGACAACTTTCCGAGCAGGAGGGTGACTCAGTCGGCATTGGCTACCCTCTGCAACTCGAACTGTGTCTCAAACACTTGGAGGTAGCTGTCAATCTCTGCTTCATTATCTTTGAAGGCTTAGAAAGCCTTCTTTGGCTGGGAAGGTAGATCCAGGGGAGCTGGCAGGGCTCCCCCATAGACTTGTTGACCTCCGCTAGCTTGATTTGGCTGGTTTTGGATACTATCCGAGCGATGACCTCTGTGGGTGGAGTGGTGTTGTAGAGCGCCAGTCACCACTGGACCTCTCTCTGTACCTCGGACATCACTGTCTCTGCTGTGGATACCTCACTGTGCCGCTCACTGCTCTGGTCGCTATTGGACCCAACAGCCGGCTCGTTAGCCTGATCACCTTCAATTAGTTTGGCGATGATTGCTGCCTTTGACTTGTTGCCGGCAACTTTCCCCCGAGCTTCCAGCAATTCTTTCAGCATATTATTCCAGAGCCCAGTGTACTGCTGCTCCATCTGAAGAAGGCTTCAGTTGGTGGTTTTGACGTTCCAAGTAGACGGAAGCATCCCACCACTGCCAACCAATGTGATGGACTCTGGATACCCCGACTAGGTAGCTCCGCCAGAAGGATCCTTCCTATACCTGAAACATGCCGCTATGTTGTGGAGCAAAGTGATTATAGCAGGGCTCACCCAAATAACTAGACAGAACCAGTATTCGGGTGAAACAAAGAACAACTTTATTGTGAAAACACACTACCAAGGGGAAATAGGAGTCTTAGGGGGTCTGAAACCCCCAGTTCCAAAGGGAGCTCCCCTCCAGCAATCACTGCATCTCTTGCGCTCCCTAGGGGGTACCAATCACCAAAGGAGCAGAGCTCTGGGGTGAAGGTCTGCTGGAGCGATCTGATGTGAATTTTAGCGGGTTATTCGGGGAGGCGTGGCCAGAGATAAATATGAGGAGGCTAGGTAGAGGGAGGGGGTGGAGGTTTAACCTTAGCAGCCTGGTATCCGTGACATGACCACATTAGATAGGCTGTAAACAGTAGTATGGTGCACTGACTATCCACTGGGCCACCGGATATCAAATTGTGGAACCTGGAGGAAATCAGCTCTCATCAGCAGCTGGTATTATAAGTGATTGAGAACTTAAAAGGAGGAATAATGAAACTGTGTGTTTTTTTAACCAATAGCAATGAATAATTTTATTTAATTTTTATTAAATATCTAACACCTTGATTAGGAGTTTTGCGTTACGGTTCTAACGCTGAAAAAATTACCATTACGAGTCTTGTCGGTATAGCTATACCGCAAGCATTTTAGCTGGTAACGCAACGTCAATCCCGCACTCAAAAAATGAAGTTTTTGTGTGGGACTTCCATAGCGCCGGTATTACAAGTTGTGCGGTGAGGCTAAAATGCTTTTGTTTCAGCCTATACCGACACAATCCGTTCCGCCATCTGAGAGCAGTAGTTACACAAAAATGTTTCACAAAACTCATAACTAAAGTGTTACTAAGTATACAAACACCCATAAACTACCTAGTAACCCCTATTCCGCCACCCTTCCGCATTACAAACACTATTTAAAATGTATTAACCCCTAATCTGCTGCTCCCGACATCGCCGCCACTAAATTAACCCATAAACCTAACAACCCCCTTTAACTTAAAATTACAATATCCATATCTTAAAATAAATAAAAACCTTACCTGGGAAATGAAAAAAACCTATGTTTAAACTAACAATTAACCTAACATAACTATTATACTAAAATTAAAATAACTACCAATTAAATAAACTAAATTACACATTATAAAAAACATACACTAATAAAAAAAATGATGTCTAAAATTGCAAAATAAAAACAATTACACCTAATCTAATAGCCCTATAAAAATAAAAAGCCCCCCCCAAAATAAAAAAAACCTAGCCTACAATAAACTACCAATAGCCCTTAAAAGGGCCTTTTGTAGGGCATTGCCCTAAAGAAATAATCTCTTTCCCCTGTAAAAAAAAAATACAAAGACCCCCCAACAGTAAAACCCACCACCCAACCAACCCCCCAAAATAAAAAACCTAACTCTAACAAAAACCTAAGCTACCCATTGCCCTGAAAAGGGCATTTGTATGGGCATTGCCCTTAAAAGGGCATTCAGCTCTTTTACATTACCCTTTAAAAAACATTCAGCTCTTTTAAAAAAGACCAAACCCTAATCTAAAAAAAAAAAACACCAAACAAAAGTTAAAAAAAAACCCTATCACTAACCCCCGACGATCCACTTACAGTTTTTGAAGTCCGGACATCCAGGCGGCGAGAAGGCTTCATCCAGGTGTCAAGGTCTTCATCCATCCAGACGGCATCTGCTATCTTCATCCAGGCGGCATCTTCTATCTTCATCCCAGCGGCATGGAGCGGGTCCATCCTTGAAGACATCCGGCGCCAAGCGTCCTCTTCATACTGTCACCACCATACACTGAATCTTCAATGCAATGGAGCCTTTTCAAAATCGCGCCCCTTGCATTCTTATTGGTTGATTTGATTTTTGAAATTCAAATCAGTCAATAGGATGAGAGCCACTGAAATTCTATTGGCTATTCAAATCAGCCAATATAATTTCATTAGCTTTCATCCTATTGGCTGATTTGAATTTCAAAAATCAAGTCAGCCAATAGGAATGCAAGGGACACCATTTTGAAAAGGATCTCTTGCATTTAAGATTCAGTGTACGGCGGTGACCATATGAAGAGGACGCTCCATGCTGGGTGTCTTCAAGGATGGACCCGCTCCGTGCTCCCGGGATGAAGATAGAAGACGCCGCCTGGATGAAGATAGAAGATGCCGCCTGGATAAAGACTTCTTGCTGTCTGGATATCTGGACTTCAGAAACTGTAAGTGGATCGTCGGGGGCTAGTGTTAGGTTTTTTTTTTAACTTTTTTTGGGTGTTTTTAGATTAGGGTTTGGGCTTTTTTAAAAGAGCTGAATGCAATGCCCATACAAATGCCCTTTTCAGGACAATGGGTAGCTTACGTTTTTGTTAGAGTTAGGTTTTTTTTATTTTGGGGAGTTGGTTGGGTGGTGGGTTTTACTGTTGTGGGGTCTTTGTATTTTTTTACAGGTAAAAGATTATTTCTTTAGGGCAATGCCCTACAAAAGGTTGTAAGCTAGGGCTTTTTTATTTTGGGGGGCTTTTTTTATTGTTATAGGGCTATTAGATTAGGAGTAATTGTTTTTATTTTGGATAATTTCTTTTGTTATTTTTCGTAATTTAGTATTTTTTAATTGTTTGTAATTTTAGACTTTTAGTAGTGTTAGGGGTTTTTAATGTGTAATTTAATTTATTTAATTGGTAGTTATTTTAATTTTAGTATAATAGTTATGTTGGGTTAATTGTTAGTTTAAACTTAGGTTTGTCAGGGTACCTGTGAAATAACATTAAATAAACTACAGATGTATAACATAATCTAAAATTTCATTTTTGGCTAATATATAAATTGATATGATTTGGTCTCACTATAGCCCCTGTCCCCTCACTGATTAAGACAAGTTGAGAAAAAGAAAGGGAAACATTTGGTTAAGTTAGTGAAGGCAGTTCATTTCAAAGTGATGTTTATCACATGGCTCTCTACAGTTTGATTTCCTGATCTTTCTTCCATGTAAGAAAAGTTATCAGTTAATGACCCCATGTGGAGATATACAGACATACTGTCTATTTGAAAACTCTTTGAGGCTTAAGTGTATGCAGAGAAGAACCAGAAGAACCAGTCTTACAGGGGGAAGTGACCATTCACACTTCGATACAAATTGGTATATGCTGTGTTTTCAATAAACATAATCCCGACAAAAGGAAGTCTTTTAAAATGTGTTATTTGAAAGCATAGATGTCTTGAGGACTTGAGGTTTGAACAAACTGTCTATGCAGTTTTCTGATATTTAGTGTGTGCCTCAGACTGTCCAAATAATAGGTACAAATAAATGGATATGAGATTGTTTGTTTAACATTAAGTATGAATATTTACTGAATTTAATAAGTAGCTATCCAGTCAATTTAAAATGTCCAATTTATTTCAAATTTAATAACCTATTCTTTTTATTTTTCAGGCATCTGACAAATGCATGTGTGGTTGTCCCATAAATTGTGTCATATGTTTTGTGCACTCGGCAAGAGATATGTATGCTCCATATTCTGTATTTGTATTAATATGGGATAATGATCGAGTGTAGCTTTGAAGGCATCTTCTAAAATATTGTGGGAAGTGTATCATGTTTAGTATTAAAATGCCCAGATTAAATAATATGACATAATCCAATACACATGGAACATGTGGTTTGCTAATACTGGAAATTAAAGTATATTTAATAAACATTTTAAGGTGAGATATTTAAACTACAGCAATATTTAATGGTAACACTGCATTTCTGGTTGTCTGCTGCCATCTAGTAGTGTATGCAAGAATTACAACAAAAAAGAATTATAGTATCAAATAGCCTATGAGATGTTTACATTCCCAGAGCCAATCAGGGACAAGCTCCGTTAAGGGCCTATCAAAGATACAAGCTCCGAGGACCTATCAAAATCTTGTGGGAATGTTTAAAGAAAAGGAGGAGGGATTCTTTATTTTGAATAAAGACCCACAGACACACTAGACAAAAGACACAGACTCAAAGAAGCATAACGTTTCGGAAAGAAAAATACACCGGTTGTGCCAAGTTTATTCTCTGCCATTTTGGGACACTTTCTTAAACAAAGGAAGATAACATTTTGAGGCCTGTACCTTTGCGCATAGTGGATAAATCCTTCTTAGATGACCCACAAGAAGAAGCTGAACACTCTTTGGTTATTTGGTGATGTATATGACTGCTCAATATTTTTTTTTAATGTTTTAAATCAAAGGTATTCTAAAACTATAGTTATATAGTAGTTGTGATTTAAAAGGAGAATTTATTATTAGATTTATTATTAATTAGACCAAGGGTAGTAAGTATACTGGTATTAAATATTAATGCATAGAAAAAAATGTATTTTAGTATCATAAATTAATTACAGCTATTGCTATATATATATTTTAGAATTTTAGAATATTTGTAGCCAAATAAGAGGTTATTTCAGGTCAGACATATTGGCATATAAATTGGCTGTTTGCATTAAAGGGACACTGAACCCCACAAAAATGTATTTCATGATTCAGATAGAGGCCTCTAGTTATCAAGCCATCAACCGCAAATACAGGGAGTGCAGAATTATTAGGCAAGTTGTATTTTTGAGGATTAATTTTATTATTGAACAACAACCATGTTCTCAATGAACCCAAAAAACTCATTAATATCAAAGCTGAATAGTTTTGGAAGTAGTTTTTAGTTTGTTTTTAGTTATAGCTATTTTAGGGGGATATCTGTGTGTGCAGGTGACTATTACTGTGCATAATTATTAGGAAACTTAACAAAAAACAAATGTATACCCATTTCAATTATTTATTTTTACCAGTGAAACCAATATAACATCTCAACATTCACAAATATACATTTCTGACATTCAAAAACAAAACAAAAACAAATCAGTGACCAATATAGCCACCTTTCTTTGCAAGAACACTCAAAAGCCTGCCATCCATGGATTCTGTCAGTGTTTTGATCTGTTCACCATCAACATTGCGTGCAGCAGCAACCACAGCCTCCCAGACACTGTTCAGAGAGGTGTACTGTTTTCCCTCGTTGTAAATCTCACATTTGATGATGGACCACAGGTTCTCAATGGGGTTCAGATCAGGTGAACAAGGAGGCCATGTCATTAGATTTTCTTCTTTTATACCCTTTCTTGCCAGCCACGCTGTGGAGTACTTGGACGCGTTTGATGGAGCATTGTCCTGCATGAAAATCATGGTTTTCTTGAAGGATGCAGACTTCTTCCTGTACCACTGCTTGAAGAAGGTGTCTTCCAGAAACTGGCAGTAGGACTGGGAGTTGAGCTTGACTCCATCCTCAACCCGAAAAGGCCCCACAAGCTCATCTTTGATGATACCAGCCCAAACCAGTACTCCACCTCCACGTTGCTGGCGTCTGAGTCGGACTGGAGCTCTCTGCCCTTTACCAATCCAGCCACGGGCCCATCCATCTGGCCCATCAAGACTCACTCTCATTTCATCAGTCCATAAAACCTTAGAAAAATCAGTCTTGAGATAATTCTTGGCCCAATCTTGACGTTTCAGCTTGTGTGTCTTGTTCAGTGGTGGTCGTCTTTCAGCCTTTCTTACCTTGGCCATGTCTCTGAGTATTGCACACCTTGTGCTTTTGGGCACTCCAGTGATGTTGCAGCTCTGAAATATGGCCAAACTGGTGGCAAGTGGCATCTTGGCAGCTGCACGCTTGACTTTTCTCAGTTCATGGGCAGTTATTTTGCGCCTTGGTTTTTCCACACGCTTCTTGCGACCCTGTTGACTATTTTGAATGAAACGCTTGATTGTTCGATGATCACGCTTCAGAAGCTTTGCAATTTTAAGAGTGCTGCATCCCTCTGCAAGATATCTCACTATTTTTGACTTTTCTGAGCCTGTCAAGTCCTTCTTTTGACCCATGTTGCCAAAGGAAAGGAAGTTGCCTAATAATTATGCACACCTGATATAAGGTGTTGATGTCATTAGACCACACCCCTTCTCATTACAGAGATGCACATCACCTAATATGCTTAATTGGTAGTAGGCTTTCGAGCCTATACAGCTTGGAGTAAGACAACATGCATAAAGAGGATGATGTGGTCAAAATACTCATTTGCCTAATAATTCTGCAATCCCTGTATGCTGGAATTCCACAGCGTATTTGTGGCGAGGCTGATTTGCCATAGTTATCAAAGACTAGATCGATTCTTACGTCACTCCATATGTGCCGAACGCAAGTTTGGCAAAATCTGACTACTTTTGCTAGTTATCAGGTACGCTCAGCACTATTCTGGCCCAGCGTACCTGGTTTTCAATCCGCCGCCCTGAAGGCGGCGGATCCCATAGGAATCAATGGGAGTCTGACAGCAGCGAAAGCTCATGTTCGCTGCTGCCCAATATCCCATTAATTTCTATGGGAGATGTCTGCACCTAACACCCTAACATGTACCCCGAGTCTAAACAACCCTAATCTGCCCCCCCTGCACCGCCAATCGGATTTTTCCTACCTTAATTCCGATTGGCTTATAGAATCCTATCAGCCAATCGGAATTCGAGGGACGCCATCTTGGATGACGTCATTTAAAGGACCAGGCATTCGGTGTTAGGACGTCGTTGGAAGAAGATGGCTCCGCGTCGGCTGGCTGGGAGATGGCTCAGCTCCGCTCTGGATGATTGAAGATAGAAGACGCAGCTTGGATGAAGACATCGGCCGGATGGAGGACCTCTTCTGCCCCACTTGGATGAAGAATTCGGCCCGGCTGGGTGAACACGGCTTAAGGTAGAGTGTGTGGGTGGTGGGTTGTAATGTTGGGGGGGGGGTGTATTTTTTTTTTACAGGTAAAAGAGCTGATTATTTTGGGGCAATGCCCCACAAAAAGCCCTTTTAAGGGCTGGTAAAAGAGCTGATTACTTTGTAATTTAGTATAGGGTAGGGAATTTTATTATTTTGGGGGGCTTTTTTATTTTATTAGGGGGCTTAGATTAGGTGTAATTAGTTTAAACTTCTTGTAATTTTTTTTTATTTTCTGTAATTTAGTGTTTGTTTGTTTTTGTACTATAGTTTAGTTTATTTAATTGTATTTAATTTTAAGTAATTGTAGTTAATTTTTTTAATTAATTTAATGATAGTGTAGTGTTAGGTGTAATTGTAACTTAGGTTAGGTTTTATTTTTCATGCAAATTTGTAATTATTTTAACTAGGTAGCTATTAAATAGTTATTAACTATTTAATAGCTATTGTACTTAGTTAAATTAAATACAAAGTTGCCTGTAAAATAAAAATACATCCTAAAATAAAAATAGTAATTAAAATAGCTACAATGTATCTTGTTATACTGTTAGTTGCGGCGGGGTCCGGGAGAGGCGGTTTAGGGGTTAAACATTTAATTTAGTTGCGGCGGGGTCCGGGATCCGCAGGATAGGGGTTAATAACTTTAATATAGGTGGCGGCGGTATAGGGGGCGGCAGATTAGGGGTTAATAGGTATAATGTAGGTGGCGGCGGGGTCCGGGAGTGGCGGTTTAGGGGTTAATATATTTATTATAGTTGCGGCGGGGTCCGGGAGCGGCGGTTTAGGTGTTATAATCTTTATTTAGTTGTGGAGGGGTCCGGGGGCGGTGGTATAGGGGTAAAACAGTACAGTATATTGTGGGTGCTTAGTGACAGGGGTATCAATAAAGCTGGGAAAAAGCTGAAGAGCAGCGAGATCGATGACTGATAAATAACACAGTCCGCTGCTCATTGCTCCGTACTTGGTGCGCGGCTTTTTGACAGCTTTATTGATAAATTTGGCAAGCGTATTCAGGTCCGCGGCAGTAAGGTTAGGCGAACTTAGGCGGGCGTATTGGGGCCGGCGATGGCAGGTAAGTACGGAGCTTCATAACTAGAGGCCAGAGCATGCAATTTTAAGCAACTTTCTAATTTACTCCTATTATCAATTTTTTTCCATTCTCTTGCTATCTTTATTTGAAAAAGAAGGCATCTAAGCTTATTTTTGGTTTAGAACTCTGGACAGCACTTTTTTATTGGTTGATGAATTTATCCACCAATCAGCAAGAACAACCCAGATTGTTCACCAAAAATGGGCCGGCATCTAAACTTACATTCTTGAATTTCAAATAAAGATACCAAGAGAATGAAGAAAATTTGATAATAGGAGTAAATTAGAAAGTTGCTTAAAGGACCAGTCAACACTGTAGATTTGCATAATCAACAAATGCATTATAATTAGACAATGCAATAGCACTTAGTCTGAACTTCAAATGAGTAGTAGATGTTTGTTAAATAAATTGCAACGTTATATCTATTTCCACTCCCCCTGTATCATGTGACAGTCATCAGCCAATCACAAATGCATATACGTGTATGCTGTGAATTCTTGCACATGCTCAATAGGAGTTGGTGACTCAAAAAGTTTAAATATAAAAATACTGTGCACATTTTGTTAATGAAAGTAAATTGGAAAGTTGCTTAAAATTGCATGCTGTATCTGAATCATGAAGTTTAATTTTGACTTGAGTGTCCCTTTAAAATGTCATGCTCTATCTGAATCACGAAAGAAAAAAATTGGGTTCAGTGTCACTTTAATAATATATATAATTTCTGGTGTTTTTTATTGAAGTTATATAGAATCATTTGTGGGCTAAGTTGCTTAAGTATACTTGTCTTCTGAGATCCAGTAAGATTTGTGTGAAGTATCTTGTTATACTGTTTAACTAAACACTGTTAAGCTAACGGTCTATACTCTGGTATTTTTTTGTGGTATTTTGATGCAATTCATTGTGAGTAAAGTTAATTCTAAAGGTATATCTTTTATGATCTTTGTAAAGAATATTATAACAGCATAAGTGTGTATAGTCGATTCCTAATCTAGTCTCTTTTCTATATAAATATATTTCAATGTGTTTATAAATTTACCTAATCTCAAGAATTTAGGAATAAATATTAATTTCAATTGTATTATAACCCTGGTATATACTGACAGTTTTTTTTAATTTCACAGGTAAGTTTTCATTTATTTTAAGATAGGGATATTGTAATTTTAATTTAAAGTTAGGGGGTTGTTAGGTTTAGGGGTTAATAGTTTAATTTATTTTTTGTGATGTGAGGGGCTGGTGGTTTATGGGGTTAATAGGTTTATTTAGGGGCGGTGATATGGGAGGCCAGAGGTTTAGGGGTTAATAACGTTATTTAGTGGTGGTGATGTCAGGGAGTGGTGGAATAGGGGTTAATAGCTTTATTATAGTGTCTGCAATGTTGGGGTGTGGGGAATAGGGGTTAATAACTTTATTTAGTGGCGGCGATGTCGGGAGTGACAGATTAGGGGTTAATAACTATGCATCTACCAATCATCACCTGATGCTTTTCAAAGACAGATGATGACTGAGACCCCTCTGAAGAAAGTACCCTGGGGTTGATAATATGGTTGTAAACTAACGTTAATATCATAGGGTATTTATAGCCTTCACGAGTAATACAGTCTTGTCCTGTTATGTTTTGTGTTTTATATTCACTCACATTTTTGTTCTTATGTTTTATTATGTAAACCACTGTGACACATGTATATATTGTAGGAAAAACTATTGTGATGACTGTTATACAGCTTGATTGCCCCAACCCAATAATCTGTACTACCTTTATAACGCCTATTATATTGTACAAATGCCTTATAAGCTTTTTTTGGGGCAACCATCTCGCGGCTTATGGCCGGAGCTGCGGAAGGGATAAGATAAATCTTTAGTGCATAGTAACTTTTCATACCTTTGTTTAAGAATTGGAGTGTTTATTAATACATATTTTTACAAAGGGATGCCACTTACTGCGCATATTTATCTTTTGCATGTTAAAAACGAGCATTAGAACTTACCCTTTTACTCAGCATCTCATAATAAGAACCCATGCTCATCTATTAGAATGAGACTCATTTTCCCACCAATACATCAAAGACAATGTGATCGTTTTACTATACTAAGTTGAAAACTACTTAAACAACCCTTCCTCTACCTCCTGCAAATACTGCATTATACTTTCCTCTATATTGGTTTAAATATATCTGAGTTAAATTGAAAACATATTATGGAGCCGCTAACGTTCTGTAATTCTTTCAGATTGCTCTGTCCTGACTTTTCTTAATCATATCACATAATATTTGGTTTATGATACATCATAAGGCTGTTTATTTTTTTATTTTGTTTTTCTTTCATGTAATTAGCAAGAGTCCATGAGCTAGTGACGTATGGGATATACATTCCTACCAGGAGGGGCAAAGTTTCCCAAACATCAAAATGCCTATAAATACAGCCCTCACCACACCCACAAATCAGTTTTACAAACTTTGCCTCCCAAGGAGGTGGTGAAGTAAGTTTGTGCTAGATTCTACGTTGATATGCGCTTCGCAGCAGGCTGGAGCCCGGTTTTCCTCTCAGTGTGCAGTGAATGTCAGAGGGATGTGAGGAGAGTATTGCCTATTTGAATTCAATGGTCTCCTTCTACGGGATCTTTTTCATAGGTTCTCTGTTATCGGTCGTAGAGATTCATCTCTTACCTCCCTTTTCAGATCGACGATATACTCTTATATACCATTACCTCTACTGATTCTCGTTTCAGTACTGGTTTGGCTTTCTACTACATGTAGATGAGTGTCCTGGGGTAAGTAAATCTTATTTTTTGTGACACTCTAAGCTATGGTTGGGCACTTTTATGTTAAAGTTCTAAATATATGTGTTTAAACATTTATTTGGTGCAAAAAAAAATTCTTTGTCATTTCCGGCGTCATACTTGTCGCCGGAAGTTGTTCGTGATTGCGTAATTTTTTTGACGTTTTGAGCCAAAAAATGTCGGCGTCATTGGATGTGGCGTCATTCTCGGCGCCAAAAGCATTTTAGGGCCAATAATGTGGGCGTCTTTTTTGGCGCTAAAAAATGTGGGCGTCATTTTTATCTCCACCTTTTTTTTTTTTTTTTTTTCTCATTATTTAAGTTTCATTTTTCTTTTGCTTCTGGTTACTAGAGGCTTGTTCATTGGCATTTTTTCCCATTCCTGAAACTGTCATTTAAGGAATTTGATAGATTTTGCTTTATATGTTGTTTTTTCTCTTACATATTGCAAGATGTCTCAGATTGACCCTGGGTCAGAAGCTACTTCTGGAAAATCGCTGCCTGATGCTGGTTCTACCAAAGTTAAGTGCATTTGTTGTAAACTTGTGGTATCTGTTCCTCCGGCTGTAGTTTGTGATGAATGTCATGATAAACTTGCTAATGCAGATTCAATTTCCATTAGTAATATTCCATTACCTGTTGCTGTTCCATCAACATCTAATACTCAGGATGTTCCTGTTAATATAAGAGATTTACGGCTAGATTTAGAGTTGGGCGGTAGCCGTCAAAACCAGCATTAGAGGCTCCTAACGCTGGTTTTGGGCTACCGCCGGTATTTGGAGTCAGTCAGGACAGGGTCTAACGATCACTTTCCAGCCGCAACTTTTCCATACCGCAGATCGCCTTACGTCAATTGCGTATCCTATCTTTTCAATGGGATCTTTCTAACGCTGGTAGTGCTGAAGTGAGCGTTAGAAATCTAACGACAAAACTCCAGCCGCAGAAAAAATCAGTAGTTAAAAGCTTTCTGGGCTAACTCCGGTTTATAAAGCTCTTAACTACTGTGCTCTAAAGTACACTAACACCCATAAACTACCTATGTACCCCTAAACCGAGGTGCCCCCACATCGCCGCCACTCTATTCAAATTTTTTAACCCCTAATCTGCCGACCGCACACCGCTGCCACCTACATTATCCCTATGAACCCCTAATCTGCTGCCCCTAACACCGCCGACCCCTATATTATATTTATTAACCCCTAATCTGCCGCCCCCGCTATCGCTGACCCCTGCATATTATTATTAACCCCTAATCTGCCGCTCCGTACACCACCGCCACCTACATTATAGCTATGTACCCCTAATCTGCTGCCCCTAACACTGCCGACCCCTATATTATATTTATTAACCCCTAATCTGCCCCCCTCAACGTCGCCTCCACCTGCCTACACTTATTAACCCCTAATCTGCCAAGGTGACCGCACCGCTACTATAATAAAGTTATTAACCCCTAATCCGCCTCACTCCCGCCTCAATAACCCTATAATAAATAGTATTAACCCCTAATCTGCCCTCCCTAACATCGCCGACACCTAACTTCAATTATTAATCCCTAATCTGCTGACCGAATCTCACCGCTACTGTAATAAATGGATTAACCCCTAAAGCTAAGTATAACCCTAACACCCCCCTAAGTTAAATATAATTTAAATCTAACGAAATAAATTAACTCTTATTAAATAAATTATTCCTTATTTAAAGCTAAATACTTACCTGTAAAATAAACCCTAATATAGCTACATTATAAATTATAATTATATTATAGCTATTTTAGGATTTATATTTATTTTACAGGTAACTTTGTATTTATTTTAACCAGGTACAATAGCTATTAAATAGTTAAGAACTATTTAATAGCTAAAATAGTTAAAATAATTACAAAATTACCTGTAAAATAAATCCTAACCTAAGTTACAATTAAACCTAACACTACACTATCAATAAATTAATTAAATAAAATACCTACAATTACCTACAATTAAACCTAGCACTACACTATCAAAAAATTAATTAAATACAATATCTACAAATAAATACAATTAAACCTAACACTACACTATCAATAAATTAATTAAATACAATATCTACAAATAAATACAATGAAATAAACTAACTAAAGTACAAAAAATAAAAAAGAACTAAGTTACAAAAAATAAAAAAATATTTACAAACATCAGAAAAATATTACAACAATTTTAAACTAATTACACCTACTCTAAGCCCCCTAATAAAATAACAAAGCCCCCCAAAATAAAAAAATGCCCTACCCTATTCTAAATTTAAAAAGTTTAAAGCTCTTTTACCTTACCAGCCCTGAACAGGGCCCTTTGCGGGGCATGCCCCAAAGAATTCAGCTCTTTTGCCTGTAAAAAAAACACATACAATACCCCCCCCCCCCAACATTACAACCCACCACCCACATACCCCTAATCTAACCCAAACCCCCCTTAAATAAACCTAGCACTAAGCCCCTGAAGATCTTCCTACCTTATCTTCACCATACCAGGTTCACCGATCCGTCCTCGGAAGTCTTGATCCAAGCCTCGGAAGTGTTGATCCAAGCCCAAGCGGGGGGCTGAAGAGTGACGTCCATCCTCGGGCTGAAGTCTGGATCCAAGCGGCGACTGAAGAAATCCATCATTGGGCTGAAGTCGGAAGTCCATCATCGGGATGAAGTCTTCTATCAAGCAGCATCTTCAATCTTCTTTCTTCCGGAGCGGAGCCATCTTGTTCCCAGCCGATGCGGATCCATCCTCTTCTAACGACGCCTACTAGCGGAATGACGGTTCCTTTAAATGACGTCATCCAAGATGGCGTCCGTCGAATTCCGATTGGCTGTAAGGTTGTAATGTTGGGGGGGTATTGTATGTGTTTTTTTTACAGGCAAAAGAGCTGAATTCTTTGGGGCATGCCCCGCAAAGGGCCCTGTTCAGGGCTGGTAAGGTAAAAGAGCTTTGAACTTTTTTAATTTAGAATAGGGTAGGGCATTTTTTTATTTTGGGGGGCTTTGTTATTTTATTAGGGGGCTTAGAGTAGGTGTAATTAGTTTAAAATTGTTGTAATATTTTTCTGATGTTTGTAAATATTTTTTTATTTTTTGTAACTTAGTTCTTTTTTATTTTTTGTACTTTAGTTAGTTTATTTCATTGTATTTATTTGTAGATATTGTATTTAATTAATTTATTGATAGTGTAGTGTTAGGTTTAATTGTATTTATTTGTAGATATTGTATTTAATTAATTTATTGATAGTGTAGTGTTAGGTTTAATTGTAGGTAATTGTAGGTATTTTATTTAATTAATTTATTGATAGTGTAGTGTTAGGTTTAATTGTAACTTAGGTTAGGGTTTATTTTACAAGTAATTTTGTAATTATTTTAACTATTTTAGCAATTAAATAGTTCTTAACTATTTAATAGCTATTGTACCTGGTTAAAATAAATACAAAGTTACCTGTAAAATAAATATAAATCCTAAAATAGCTATAATATAATTATAATTTATATTGTAGCTATATTAGGGTTTATTTTACAGGTAAGTATTTAGCTTTAAATAGGAATAATTTATTTAATAAGAGTTAATTTATTTCGTTATATTTAAATTATATTTAACTTAGGGGGGTGTTAGTGTTAGGGTTAGACTTAGCTTTAGAGGTTAATCCATTTATTACAGTAGCGGCGAGATTCAGTCGGCAGATTAGGGGTTAATAATTGAAGTTAGGTGTCGGTGATGCGGTCCGCTCGGCAGATTAGGGGTTAATAAGTGTAGGCAGGTGGAGGCGACATTGAGGAGGGCAGATTAGGGGTTAATAAATATAATATAGGGGTCGGCGGTGTTAGGGGCAGCAGATTAGGGGTACATAGCTATAATGTAGGTGGCGGTGGTGTACTGAGCAGCAGATTAGGGGTTAATAATAATATGCAGGGGTCAGCGATAGCGGGGGCGGCAGAATAGGGGTTAAACGAGCACGTTTTTTAAGCTGGCCGCGTCCGTAAGCATCGCTGGTATCTAGAGTTGCAGTGGCGTTAAATTATGCTCTACGCTCCCTTTTTGGAGCCTAACGCACTGAAAACCCAGCCATTCTGTGAACTCTAAATACCAGCGGTATTTAAAAGGTGCGTGGGAAAAAAAGCATGCGTAGCTAACGCACCCCTTTGGCCGCAGAACTCTAAATCTAGGCGTTAGTTTCTAAATCTATTAGGAAGGCTATGTCTGTTATTCCTCCTTCCAGTAAGCGTAAAAAGTCTTTTAAAACTTCTCACTTCTCAGATGAATTTTTAAATGAACATCATCATTCTGATTTGTCTGTTTCTGATGAGGATTTTTCTGGTTCAGAGGATTCTGTCTCAGATATTGACACTGATAAATCTTCATATTTATTTAAAATGGAATTTATTTGTTCTTTACTTAAATAAGTTTTAATCGCTTTAGAAATTGAGGATTCTAGTCCTCTTGATACTAAATCTAATAAGCGTTTAAATTCGGTTTTTAAACCTCCTGTAGTTATTCCGGAAGTTTTTCCTGTCCCTAATGCTATTTCTGAAGTAATTTCTAGGGAATGGAATAATCTGGGTAATTCTTTTACTCCTTCTAAAAGATTTAAGAAATTGTATCCTGTGCCATCTGACAGATTAGAGTTTTGGGACAAAATCCCTAAAGTTGATGGGGCTATCTCTACTCTTGCTAAGCGTACTACTATTCCTACGGCAGATAGTACTTCCTTTAAGGATCCTTTAGATAGGAAGATTAATTCCTTTCTAAGGAAAGCTTATTTATGTTCAGGTAATCTTCTTAGGCCTGCTATTTCTTTGGCTGATGTTGCTGCAGCTTCCACTTTTTGGTTGGAGGCTTTGGCACAACAAGTGTCAGATCATAATTCTCATAGCATTGTTAAACTTCTTCAACATGCTAATAACTTTATTTGTGATGCCATCTTTGATATCATCAGAGTTGATGTCAGGTATATGTCTTTAGCTATTCTAGCTAGAAGAGCGTTATGGCTTAAAACTTGGAATGCTGATATGTCTTCAAGTCAACTTTGCTTTCCCTTTCTTTCCAAGGTAATAAATTGTTTGGTTCTCAGTTGGATTCTATTATTTCAACTGTCACTGGGGGGAAAGGAACTTTTTTACCTCAGGATAACAAATCTAAAGGTAAATATAGAGCTGCTAATCGTTTTCGTTCCTTACGTCAGAATAAGGAACAGAAGCCTGATCCTTCCCCTAAAGGAACGGTTTCTGTTTGGAAACCGTCTCCAGTCTGGAATAAATCCAAGCCTTTTAGAAAGCCAAAGCCAGCTCCCAAGTCCACATGAAGTTGCGGCCCTCATTCCAGCGCAGCTGGTAGGGGGCAGATTACGATTTTTCAAAGAAATTTGGGTCAAATCGATTCACAGTCTTTGGATTCAGAACATTGTTTCACAAGGGTACAGAATAGGTTTCAAGGTAAGGCCACCTGCAAGAAGATTTTTTCTTTCTCGCATTCCAATAAATCCAGTGAAGGCTCAGGCATTTCTGAAATGTGTTTCAGATCTAGAGTTGGCTGGAGTAATTGAGCCAGTTCCAGTTCTGGAACAGGGGCTGGGGTTTTACTCAAATCTATTCATTGTACCAAAGAAGGAGAATTCCTTCAGACCAGTTCTGGATTTAAAAATATTGAATCGTTATGTAAGAATACCAACATTCAAAATGGTAACTATAAGGACTATTCTGCCTTTTGTTCAGCAAGGGCATTATATGTCCACAATAGATTTGCAGGATGCATATCTGCATATTCCGATTCATCCAGATCACTTTCAGTTTCTGAGATTCTCTTTTCTAGACAAGCATTACCAATTTGTGGCTCTGCCGTTCAGCCTAGCAACGGCTCAGAGTATTTTTTTCAAAAGTTCTCGGTGCCCTTCTATCTGTAATCAGAGAACAGGGTATTGTGGTATTTCCTTATTTGGACGATATCTTGGTACTTGCTCAGTCTTCACATTTAGCAGAATCTCATACGAATCGACTTGTGTCGTTTCTTCAAGATCATGGTTGGAGGATCAATTTACCAAAGAGTTCATTGATTCCTCAGACAAGGGTAACCTTTTTAGGTTTCCAAATAGATTCAGTGTCCATGACTTTGTCTCTGACGGACAAGAGACGTCTGAAATTGATTTTAGCCTGTCGAAACCTTCGGTAGCCTTATGCATGGAAATTCTAGGTCTTATGACTGCTGCATCGGACGCGATCCCCTTTGCTCCTTTTCACATGCGACCTCTTCAGCTCTGTATGCTGAACCAGTGGTGCAGGGATTATACAAAGATATCACAGTTAATATCTTTAAATCCGATTGTACGACATTCTCTGACGTGGTGGACAGATCACCATCGTTTAATTCAAGGGGCTTCTTTTGTTCTTCCAACCTGGACTGTGATCTCAACAGATGTGAGTCTGACAGGTTGGGGAGCGGTATGGGGGTCTCTGACAGCGCAGGGGGTTTGGGAATCTCAGGAGGCGAGATTACCAATTAACATTTTGGAACTCCGTGCGATTTTCAGAGCTCTTCAGTCGTGGCCTCTTCTGAAGAGAGAATCGTTCATTTGTTTTCAGACGGACAATGTCACCACTGTGGCATATATCAATCATCAAGGGGGGACTCACAGTCCTCTGGCTATGAAAGAAGTATCTCGAATACTTGTATGGGCGGAATCCAGCTCCTGTCTAATTTCTGCGGTTCACATCCCAGGTATAGACAATTGGGAAGCGGATTATCTCAGTCGCCAGACGTTGCATCCGGGCAAATGGTCTCTTCACCCAGAGGTATTTCTTCAGATTGTTCAAATCTGGGGTCTTCCAGAAATAGATCTGATGGCTTCTCATCTAAACAAGAAACTTCCCAGGTATCTGTCCAGATCCAGGGATCCTCAGGCGGAGGCAGTGGATGCATTATCGCTTCCTTGGAAGTATCATCCTGCCTATATCTTTCCGCCTCTAGTTCTTCTTCCAAGAGTGATTTCCAAGATTCTAAAGGAGCGTTCATTTGTACTGCTGGTGGCTCCAGCATGGCCTCACAGGTTTTGGTATGCGGATCTTGTTCGGATGGCCAGTTGCCAACCTTGGACTCTTCCATTAAGACCAGACCTTCTATCTCAAGGCCCATTTTTCCATCAGGATCTCAAATCATTAAATTTGAAGGTATGGAGATTGAACGCTTGATTCTTAGTCATAGAGGTTTCTCTGACTCCGTAATTAATACTATGTTACAGGCTTCTAAATCTGTGTCTAGGAAGATATATTATCGAGTCTGGAAGACTTACATTTCTTGGTGTTCTTCTCATCAATTTTCCTGGCATTCTTTTAGAATTCCTAGAGTTTTACAGTTTCTTCAGGATGGTCTGGATAAAGGTTTGTCTGCCAGTTCCTTGAAAGGACAAATTTCTGCTCTTTCTGTGCTGTTTCACAGAAAGATTGCTAATCTTCCTGATATTCATTGTTTTGTACAGGCTTTGGTTTGTATCAAACCTGTCATTAAGTCAATTTCTCCTCCCTGGAGTTTGAATTTGGTTCTGGGAGCTCTACAAGCTCCTCCTTTTGAACCTATGCATTCTCTAGATATTAAATTACTTTCTTGGAAAGTTTTGTTTCTTTTGGCCATCTCTTCTGCCAGAAGAGTTTCTGAGTTATCTGCTCTTTCTTGTGAATCTCCTTTTCTGATTTTTCATCAGGATAAGGCAGTGTTGCGGACTTCATTTAAATTTTTACCTAAGGTTGTGAATTCTAACAACATTAGTAGAGAGATTGTGGTTCCTTCATTGTGTCCTAATCCTAAGAATTCTAAGGAAAGATCATTACATTCTTTGGATGTAGTAAGAGCTTTGAAATATTATGTTGACGCTACTAAGGATTTCCGAAAGACTTCTAGTCTATTTGTTATCTTTTCTGGTTCTAGGAAAGGTCAGAAGGCTTCTGCCATTTCTTTGGCATCTTGGTTAAAGTCTTTGATTCATCATGCTTATGTTGAGTCGGGTAGAACTCCGCCTCAAAGGATTACAGCTCATTCAACTAGGTCAGTTTCTACTTCCTGGGCATTTAGGAATGAAGCTTTGGTTGATCAGATTTGCAAAGCAGCAACTTGGTCTTCTTTGCATACTTTTACTAAATTCTACCATTTTGATGTGTTTTCTTCTTCTGAAGCAGTTTTTGGTAGAAAAGTACTTCAGGCAGCTGTTTCAGTTTGATTCTTCTGCTTATAATTTCAGTTTTTTTCATTATAAGATTTAAACTTTGTTTGGGGTGTGGATTATTTTTCAGCGGAATTGGCTGTCTTTATTTTATCCCTCCCTCTCTAGTGACTCTTGCGTGGAAGTTCCACATCTTGGGTATTTATTATCCCATACGTCACTAGCTCATGGACTCTTGCTAATTACATGAAAGAAAACATAATTTATGTAAGAACTTACCTGATAAATTAATTTCTTTCATATTAGCAAGAGTCCATGAGACCCACCCTTTTTTGTGGTGGTTTTGATTTTTTTGTATAAAGCACAACTATTCCAATTCCTTATTTTTTATGCTTTCACACTTTTTTTCTTATCACCCCACTTCTTGGCTATTCATTAAACTGATTTGTGGGTGTGGTGAGGGGTGTATTTATAGGCATTTTGAGGTTTGGGAAACTTTGCCCCTCCTGGTAGGAATGTATATCCCATATGTCACTAGCTCATGGACTCTTTGCCTATATGAAAGAAATGAATTTATCAGGTAAGTTCTTACATAAATTATGTTTTTCATATGTTAATTCAAGATCTATATGTATATGATGTGGAATATTGTACTTTCTTTTTAGTTATGGAATAACTGTAATTGTGGCTTACACAAAGTCCTATTTTCATTTGTATCTTTTCCTATTACTGATTCCTCAATAAAAATATTAAAATAAAAAAAAACAACAACAAAAAAAAGCTTAACTACTATTATTAATTGTACTTCGTTTTCATGGTATTCTTTATTGAAGAGTATATCTAAGTAGGTAGCGTACGTGTGTCTGGAGCAATATATAGTAGAAGTTTTGCAAGACTGCTTTTATACACTTTTGAACACTAGATGGCAGCAAAGTTCGCACAATGTATAACAGCACTGTAAAGATAATGACATATCATTTGTTATAGGATATTTATTGTGAGTTTGAAACTGTAGTAACTTTATAGACCATAGACTGATTTTAATATTTGTTGAAACTAGGTTAGGAAGTGTTAAGAGCCCTTTGTAGAAATATAAGTATCCCTATCCCAGTATATAAAGGTATCCCATATGTAAGCGTCAGTTGTTTTAAAACGTTACTGGTGTTATACAAAAATCAGAAATATGCTTGGCAGCTCCATTTTTACATTTTTTTTATTTTTCAGAATAGAATTACCCATGGAATCACTATCTGAGTTCTTAACGAGTTACAAAATGGCAGCATTTTCTTAATACTTGTGCGCAGTTACAAAAATGTAAAAAGCATGAAAATCACATTCCATACCTATTTCCAAAATATCTATAAATTTCTTGAGATGTTGAATGAATTTTAATTTACAAAAAAAAGCACATTTGTACATTCAAACTGTTTTCACATCCTATCTCTGTGCTAAATAATGTATTGGTCTAAATCTACCTACAATGGATAAATAAGCTACCATAAAAGCTTTAAAAAAGTATAGACAATACGCTGTGCAAATAAACAAGCTACATTCTATCCAAATACCCTGGCTATATATATATATATATATAAATATATTATTGTGCTATGCTAATTCACTTCAGTGCAGAGACAATCTTTTCACACAAAAGTGTTTTTTTTTTATTAGACACTGAATTTCAGCACTTTATTTAAAAAACAAACAAAAAAAACCTATAAATTAATGTAAAGTTGGCTATAGCTGCCACAAATTTCAACAAAATGATTGTGGTGACCTTACAGGCAATAGATCAAATTGTAATATGTGCAAAAAGTGAGCCAAAATTGTGTTTGACAAAATTCACACTTGTTTCACTAATAATTTTGGACAGGGAAATTATCCTTAATAAACTTTCTACACAGAATAAGGCCCAGTAGTATCTATTCACTTGTAATTGATTCATGTAGTCAAATTCTTATAAAGTCTAGCCCCATTTTCTGCTAGTTAAATATTTTTGTAATCAATAACATAATTTTATCTTATGGTTTATTTGCTGATAACTACGTCAACTTCTGAGCATTATTGCCTATACTAACATCTCATGACTTTTACATAGTACGCAGGTGGAAATCAGAATGACTCATTTGTTATATCTGGCCTTGAAGAACATAGTGGAATTCGTTATTTCCTTTAAAACTGAAGTTTACATGGAACAGGACGCATTAAACTGATAAATGAGTAATACATGTTATTATTTAACTAAAATGAAAGGGATTTAAAACTCAATAGCATCCAGCTGCTGATTGGTCAGTACAATGCATGAACATTATTGACAGGCAAGGCAAGCTATTGCATGTGCACACTCACCAATAAATACCAACCCTCATCCAGATCAGCACCAGACAAGTGGACATGATTCTGATCTTGGAGTTAAAGGGACACTGTAGTGCAAACATTATACGCTCTAATTCATTATAGCATGTCATTTTCGCATTACTGACGCCTTTTTGCCTGTAAAGTCCCAACGATAGCTGGTGATAGGTGGGATTGTGCGACTACTACCTGTTTTGCACTAGAATGCCCCTTTAAAATAGATATAGAAATCTGCATTGGTTTGAAATATATCTTGCAACAGTTTTCTTTTGAGATTTAAACCCCTTTCATTTTCTCCACCAGAAGCTTGAATTATACAACTTTATAGGTTTGTCTGTGAAAATCTCATTCTGTTTTATGTGCATATGATATTGAACAATGACTCTACATCAACTAAACAGCTCAACAATTCACGTAAATAATGGCTACCATTTTAAACTTTTTTTCCAGTTTGTTAGAACCTTTTATATTCAAATTCCTGGGATTAAATATCATAGCCCGTCCCATTTCAGAATCGCAATTTTACATAAAATTAAAAAAAAATAAAAGCTGTTTTTAACTACAACTGAATAAGGCCTAATATGTGAAAGGTCAGTTTGGTAGTATAGGGTTAAATCAACAATCATATTTCCCTATCCAAGGGTAAAACGATAGAGCCACATAAATGACAATAATATTGGTAACCAATTAAACAAGGACATGTGATGTTGACAGCCAATCAGTGAAAGAGAAAAATTGTGACATACCAACATCCCCTCATCCAATGTCTTCCTGTAATTAAGTCACATTATACCATGTCAAAGATGTTATAAAAACTCATAAGTTATAAAACAAAAAAATGGTAATGTGATACTTAATGGGAGGGGTAAGTGGCATCTATCCTAATCCAGATTTAATAGTCATTTCATCTAAATCTGTGATATACAGTACATGAGTACAACACTGTCCTTGGGGGGGGGGGGGGGGAGAATCAGCTTGCTGTGGCAACTGATAGACAGCTTGTTTTTTCTTTCTCTGATGTGAACACAAGGTCACTGACTGTGTAAAAAGTGTTTAACCAAGCTCCTCTTAAGTCCTGATGTAGCTGAATCTGCCTTTCCATTCTTGATGGCAGGGGAGCCGTGCTGGACATCAGTGGCTGAGGTGTCAACCAAGTTTAGTCAGCTGTACATCCCCGTTGATCTTAATGGTGTCAATAGCTGTTAGTGATTGCACACGGTGATAAAAGTCAAAAAGCTGATGTCCATCCACAAAAACCCTGAAACGTGTGTGCTCACAAAGAATCTCTACCTGCAAAAAGAAAAGACGAATTACAGTTCTGAAAAACAGGCATTTAATTCTCTTCCAAAGAATGAGAACAACAAAAGATACAAACAGTTTTGAATATCATTAAAAGGGACACAAAACCCATTTTTTTATTTAATGATTCAGATAGAGCATAACGTTTTAAACTACTTTACAATTTACTTCAATTATCAAATTGACTTAAAGCGATAGTAAATTTGAGCATTTACAAAACACTAGGATTTACCATTACTAAAAATAAACTGTAGTTTCAGTTATCATTTAGTAAATAAAAGGTTGTTAAACTCACCCTGTCTGTGACACGGCATCTCGTTAAACTCACCCTTCGTTAAACTCATCGCTTCCGGCCGCTCAAGGCACATCGCTCTTCTTCAATGAGGTGACGTTTCCACCTCTAAACCAATAACCGTGCTAGTCATCTGACAGTGTTCTATTTGCTGGCACACCTATTGGTTTAGAGGTAGAAACTTCACCTCATTGGTAAAGAGCGATGTGCCATGGGCGGCCGGAGGCGATAAGTTTGGCGAGCTGCCACAGCACAGAATGGGTGAGTTTAGCACCCTTCTTTTTACTAAATGATAACTGAAACTACAGTTTTTAGTGATGGTAAATCCTAGCATTTCTTAAACGCTCGGATTTACCATCACTTTAATTCTCTTGATATCCATTATTGAAGGAGCAGCAATGCAGTACTGGGAGCTAGTTGAGCACATTGGTAAGCGAATAATAAGAGGTATATATGTGCAGCCACCAATCAGCCGCAATTTCCAAGCTCCTCAGACTACCTAGGTATGCTTTTTGACAAATGATGCCAAGAGAACTGAATCATAAGAAATGTTTGGGTTTCATGTCCCTTTAAGTTGGTGCAGAAATTCAAATACTGTTAAGTGAACAAACAAATATGCAAAAGCCTTAAGCATGTGCTTAAATATATTACAAGTGAACTGTGTATGGTTAATAGAAAAGATTGTGGCAGGCAATTCTAGGAGTGTTTAATTACTGCAATCAACAAAGCCCTAGTTGCATCTGATTTAGTTATACAACATGTAGTACTTTATATCAATCAGTCTACAAGTTTGCAATATGGTCTCCTCGCTTTCAATATTTTTAATATCCCCCAAAGTTCTATCTACTTTAGTTTGAATCACAAATAATAATTATAAAAAATCTGACATGGTGTATATTATCCATGTGAAAATAACAGAATTTAATGAAAAATGTGAAGTGAAAGCAATTTCAATTAAAATTATTACTAATACTGCTGTATCTGGCGTGTACTTTTTACTAATGTTGTAATCAACCAAACATTATCAAGAACTTCCCATCAAAAGAATTTCATAGGGGGGCGGAGCTGGCCACTAAAGAAACCAGACGTGTTTATGTGAAGCTCCGAGCTTTTGGACACAAAATCTAGGGCAAATTTATATTTAAAAAGCCTGAACATCTTTTAATGTCTAACAAACCAGGAACACTAACTGGTCTACGCTAACAGAGATGAAAGAAAAGTTTTATCGAGACCGTCTCATTGTTATATTCTGATCAGATACGCCACGTGGAGTTCCTGTACTACGCCCGCATTAGCGCAACTATCATGGAGGCTCTGCAGGCATGGGAGCAACGCACTCAACAAATGTTGGAGAGGCATTTTGTGAGCCTGGCCGAGGACATAACATCGCTACTCGACCACTTCTCTTTACCGCCAAAACAGTAGCCCAGGAGAGCGGAGAGGCAGGGGATTCGGAAGGGTTCACTTCCTCTACCGTTAATGGGCAAAGACAAGCATCTACCGGTGGCACTTCAGCCCTCTGTTCCTGTCGGCTCTGCGGACACCCCGCGGAGCTTAGGGGCGCTTACTACAATGAAAGATCCGGCAGCCCAGAAGGATATGCAGGTGACTCCTAGCCCGCTCCATCCTATGAATAAGCCGATAGCGCTGACACTGGGAGACAGCGTTACTTACTCTAGTGAGAGAGGGTCCGTTTCTTTTCTGGGGACCCTGGTGTCCTGCTCCAGGGCAGATGACTTTTTTCTTCCTGCAGGCCGTACAGTATTTGTCTTCACCGGGAGACTATCTCTCGCCTCTCAGAGCAAGTTAGACAAATGTGGTGTGGGATAACTGGAATCTCCCTTGCTACGCCATTGAGGTCAGCTCAAATCCCCTCAGATCTGATGTACTCATAATGTTGTGTGACTGTGATAAGTTACTGTGGTGAACTTTTTTACATCTCTAAGACTCTCTATCCTAAGCTTACGGCTAGATGGCGAACTTTTTGCCCTCATTTGGGCTAACACTTTATGCATTAGCATTGTTGTATCCTGGTATTAATTTGCAGATATCTTTTAGCATTGGGGTCTTTTTATGATGGCAACAATGCCGGATGTATTAGCTCCCTGGTCAGTACGGGACAGTCCCTTTGATCTAGGTTGTTTCTTTATAAATCAAGTTATATGTAAAACAAGTTATAGTGCAGAATTTGGTTTTCAAATAATATTTCTAGGTATGGGATGCAATAGCCATTTCCACCGCTAGAGGGGAGTCATGTTTCATTATAATTTTGTTCACCACAATGTTTTGTGCTTAATACTCTTTGTACCCCCATATCTTGCCTTTGGGACCATAATATCCATAATTATGGCATCTAAGTGTCTCATAAAATATCTCAAATCCTTATGATGGAAATTGCTCTGATGCATGTTTGTCTAGCTTATTATTATATATATCACCTGTATACATATCTGTCTAAAACTGTACTTTGCCTTGCTGTGGGGCATAGGGCCCATGCCCACGCGGCGGGGTGGTATAGTATATGATCTCTCAAACTAAATCTTCAATAATATGAATACAACGTGCATACTCTGGGAGTATTTGTTTGGCCTCCTAATATTTGTGCTTAAGCTCAACATAGCTAGTTAATGAATAGTTTTCACATACTTTTAACATCACTTGTTATAACCTATATAGAATTGAGGAAGTTATATATATTACTTCTAATACTGCTTTCCCTAAGATTAGAGTGAAGGGGCTGTCAGCGGCCGAGGCAGCGCTTTGCATTTTATTTGCTTGTTTCAGCAGTATATTTATGTTATAGTAATGATATTTATATCCTCCATAGTAACCCATATCAGTCACCTGTCTAACGTCCCAAGCTAATTACTTATATTGCCACCTCTCACTCCCCCCCCAATCCACAAATTTAAGTTTTGCATATATTTATGCTGTTTTCCACCCCACCATGGTTTGACTACTTAAAGTAACTTCCGGCAACCTTTTGTGAGCTAATATACGCCATATATATAATTACATTACTCCAGCTTAGAGATAATTTTTAAGCAAGGTCGATACTACTAGCTATAATGTCTAGACCATACTTAGTTGTCACTCCCACCATACCACTGTGTGCCAACCGTGCGCCCCAGAGGCATTGTATAGTATAATAATATTTCTGTTGTTTCCATAACCAATTCCTACTCTTGTTTGTTATATTTATATATATAGCTCCCCCCGTGAGGTTGATACTACTAGCTATAATGTCTAGACCATACTTAGTTGTCACTCCCACTATATCACTGTGTGCCAACCGTGCGCCCCAGAGGTATTGTATAATATAATAATATTTCTGTTGTTTCCATAACCAATTCCTACTCTTGTTTGTTATATTTATATATATAGCTCCCCCCTACCACCAATACACTCAGGCATCCGTAAATATGCTTGACGTGTTTTAATGCGGTTTCCTAGATAAATACTGCAAATGTAATCATATTTTTTCTTATGTATTGAAGTTTGAACCTTATATCCTTGCTTTATATTACATAACTGTGCATTTTTATAATAAGGAATCTACATATATAAACTTTAAACCACACGGTAGTTCTACTTCTACTTCAATATCTATCTTCCCCCGCTATAAAAGACTTATATGTTATTCTTCTTTTCACTGCGGGAAAATGTCCCTTCACACAGTTTTAGTATAATATTACTTATATTTATTCAGGCAGCAACCTGATAAGTTATGCAATAATTGTAACATCCCTGTGACGTTTTTTCGTCCTCATATTAGCAGGTTGTTTATGTTTAGTGTTCACTGTTGTTTATTATGTTACTGCTTTTCCCTATGCAACACTTGTGTAAAGAACTGGGCCCAGGAGGTCCTAAAGGCTCATTAAGGGAACTACTTCTAAGGAAAAAAAAAAAAAGTGAAAATCTGAGGTTCCTTCTTTTTTTCTTTTGATTGTTAGATACTAGGCTACAACAACAAATTGGATTGTAAACATATGTTAGGATATTTGATATGCTCCTGTACTCAGCTCAAGATTCTATGGAAATATATACAGCTCTAATATGTTTATTTTGGATACGTACTGTAAAATGTTGTAGTACTATGATTTGTATCTTGTTTCAAATGATAATTGTTTGTAAACCTATTTATGAACCTCAATAAAAATTATTTAAAAAAAAAAAAAAAATTCATATCTCTCTTCCCCCTATAGCTTATCTCTTCACAGCTTGTGTTGTACCCTACTTACAATCTACACTTCCTGTTTGTTTTGCTCTACTCAGTATCTCTTGGTACAGCACCTATGTGATCTCCCCTTTATTCATAATTTAAAACACATTCTGAAAAGACATCATAAACTATTAAGAAGCCTATAACAAACCTTCCTATGGGCTTCTACTCAGATTTTACAGCAAGACCAGGTCTCCTGACTTACTCATACATTTTGCTAATATATCTCCCCAGATGGATTTTGCTTCATGACCCAACCAACATA
Source organism: Bombina bombina (assembly GCF_027579735.1). Lineage (NCBI taxonomy): Eukaryota > Metazoa > Chordata > Amphibia > Anura > Bombinatoridae > Bombina > Bombina bombina. The sequence continues at coordinate 1,002,890,899 of NC_069502.1, read as the reverse complement.
TGTCAAGTCTTTAAAATCCTCTAATATATAATATAGATTCTACTGAAGTCATGTTGGTTTTTGTACACATCACTCTTTCATTTTACCAACACCCCTGTATATTACTGCAGCATAAGACAAAACCCTATAAATAAAGATGAAGGCATTTAATATAAGCTTATTCTGCAACTTCAATGCATTTCCTTTATTGCTAATGCTTTAGTTTTATGTCTTACACATGTGAAATAAAAATAACCTTTGTATAATCTATTAGAGTATTGTGTATTACAATATGGGGCAGGGAGCATTAGTACTGCTGTCCTCTACATAGAAAACCTTATATCATGTATACAGATTCTGGGACTCGCTCTACAAGTACTTATACAATTGTGACCTACATGTTAAAAAGGACTAGCTTGCCAGAGTTTAGTAAGCAATGAGTGAGTGGCTGGACTTATGCATAAAGTGGTTTAATGGACAGGCTGAGCTTATGTGGCCCACTCAAAGCTCCACAAACAGGCAAATTAGCAGCAAATCTTCAGCACTTTCCTCCAAGGAGCTTGGCACTACCTGTCTGTGTTCACTGCAGAGAAAATGCTGTTAACTGGAGTTATTCCACAGGCAAAGGTTCATATTCATCAAGTTTAGAGAGACAGCAACCTGTTCTTAAGCTAAAAAAGGGTTATAAAAATGACATTTCAATACAGCTCCGTTGTTTTATAGCAAGAGGTACAACCTAAAGGTTAGAAACATCTGCCTCCATGTGAACTAGTAGTCGCACCAAATTGTGTGAAATAGTCATTGGAAAATTAAAGGGACAGTAAAGTCATAATTAGACATTTATGATTTAGACAGAGCATACAATTTTAATCAACTTTCCAATTTACTTTTATGATTGAATTTGCTTCCTTCTCTTGTTATCCTTTGCTGCTCCTGAGCTTTCCTAGATAAAACTTTCAGCAAAGAACCTAGGTTCTAGCTGCTGATTGGTGGCTGCATATATATACCAATTGTCATTGGCTCACCCATGTGTTTAATTAGAAACCAGTAGTGCATCGCTGCTTCTTCAACAAAGCATACACACAGAATTAAGCAAATTTGATAATAGAATTAAACTGGAAAGTTGTTTCATGTCCCTTTAAGTATAAGATTTTAAATACACCTTACCTGTAAGATAACTCTTTCTATTTTCTTAAATTCTAACATTCTAAGGAGTATATACACAAAAAAAATTAAATTTTCTATACTGTTTGGAGAAGACATCATAAAATAAAATTAAATATACACACACATATCACACATTAAGCACTGCAAATACAAAAACATTCATGACTTTCATTTTGTAAGTAAAATTAGCATTTTGCAGTCCAGTGACAAACCCTACAGTAGATAATCTATAGGCAAGACTACAAGTGCAGCGCAATCAATTTTTTGTGCACCATTGCTTTAGTGATTTCCGACATGCATTTTGCTGTGCTCCCCCTTAGAAGTCTATTATGTGAGGGATTTAGTACAAACACACTATACGACATGCAGATGTCAGCGCGTCCTAAACTATTGCTCTAACAATAGGAAATACTTGGGACTAATATGAGTGCAAAAATAGAAGCGCTATTGATTGCTCTCGAGCAATGTTAACCCCTAGACCAGAGCTTTCCAAACCTTTCATGTTGGCGACACACTTTTTAGACCTACATCATTTTGTGACACAGTAATTCAGTTGTACTAGCAAACGGGAGGTTAAACTAACTTGTTTTAAGAGATACGGACACATACATATATTATATAATAACAAAATGTATTTACAAGTAACAGTAAGTATGAGCAAGAATTAAAAAAAAGTTTAATAAGACCAATAGCTACCTACTATTTTAATGGGATGTATGAGGTTGATGGGACGAACACAATTTGGAAAGCACTGCCCTAGACAATGTTACCTTTTTTTGCAGCCTCCTCCTTTTAGTCAATGGGAAATCCCACGGGGGGGGGGGGAATGCCTAGCATTGTAGGCAGCCCCCCATGATCTAATTCCAGCCTTGAAATCACCTGATTGCATTGATGATCCTGTGATTTCATTTTTCAAGCAACTGTTTTTATTTGTTCCAATGTTAAACACTTGCCCCGTCATGAAGAGGTTAACAAACAATAATGCTAATTTTATTGTGCTTCATTTGTAATATAGCACATTGTAGGCCAGAATCAGTGACATGCTCTAACAAATTAGGTTACGTAAATTTTCCATTAGAATGTCCCTTTAAAGGGACACTAAACTGCAGAAACGTGCAATGTAATTATCTATTTAGTTCTGTACTAAAGTGTTATACTAAGGTATTTTCTTATTATTCAATCCACCAGTGTACTATAGTACTTTAGTATCTATAGGAGCGGTGGTGCAGTTTCTGATGGCTGTTCTGCCCTGCTTAAGAAAAAAAGAAATGATGCTATAATGCTTAGTACAGCATTAAACAGTGCCCTGTCTGCATAGCAATGCTTTCCAGTACTCTATGGCAACCAAAAAGATAAAGGAAGATAGTACTCAAAACAATTCTATCATCCATGTGAAAGTGCAGCATCTAAATATGTTGCTCTTTTTTGTAAATTATGTTATGTAATAGTTTTTTGGGGGTTTTTTACATTTAAATTGAAACTAACACAGCTGCATCTGTTGTGTATCTCCTACTTAAAGGGACATGAAACCCAACATTTTTCTTCCATGATTCAGATAGAGAATCCAATTTTAAACAACTCTCCAATTTACTTCTAATATTTAATGTGCTTCCTTCTCTTGTTATCCTTTGCTGAAAGGTTTATCTAGGTAAGCTCAGGAGCAGCAGAGAGCCTAGATTGTCATTGGCTCACCCATGTGTGTTTAGTTAGAAACCAGTAGTGCATTGCTGCTCCTTCAGCAAATGATACCAAGAGAATGAAACAGATTAGATAATAGAAGTAAATAAGAAAGTTGTTTAAAATTGTATTCTCTATCTGAAACATGAAAGAAACATTTTGGGTTTCAGGTTCCTTTAATGCTTATTGGCTAATATACGCTTCCTATAAATGCTCATTAGCTGCTAGCAGGTCCCTGACAATGCAAGTACTTCCTGATAATGCTCACTAAATATTGGTAGGAATTAGGAATTACCAACAAGCCAGTTAGCTGTAGGAAGTGTGCAATGGATATTTGTATCTCATTTTAACAGCTTTTGCTTTATTTGTTTAAATGTTTCTCTTTTAAAAAGCTACATTTTGATTGTGACAGTTTCAACACAGATATTTCAGTAATAAATCTTCAAAGTAAATGACTCAATTCATACCTAAAACAGAATTGGTAGTAACCAAAGCAAACAAGACACACCCACATATTTATTACTGAACGCTAGTTATTTTATCACAAAGGGCAAGTTATTCAGGTGCAAAGTACAACATATTTTCATATGCCAGACAATTTTACAGGACTCCTTCAGAACAAACAGTAAATAATGGATACATTTGTCATCTAATTTTCCATTTTATATATATACTAGTCCTAAAGCCTGTGTACACGGACCATTTTTTGCAGTACAGCGGTCCCACCCCTTGCTCTCTCTCTATCCCCCCTCTCTTTTACTCTCTCTCCCCTCTCTTTTACTCTCTCTCTCTCCCCCCTCTCTTTTGCTCTCTCCCTCCCCCCTCTCTTATTTCTCTCGCTTCCCTCTCTTTTGCTCTCTCTCTCCCCCCTCTCTTTTGCTCTCTCTCCCGCCTCTCTTTTGCGCTCTCTCCCCCTCTCTTTTGCGCTCTCTCCCCCCTCTCTTTTGTGCTCTCTCCCCCCTCTATTTTGCGCACTCTCCCCCCTCTCTTTTGCACACTCTCCCCCCTCTCTTTTGCGCACTCTCCCCCCTCTCTTTTAGGCTCTCTCCCCCCTCTCTTTTGCTGTCTCTCTCCCCCTCTCTCTTTTGCTGTCTCTCTCCCCCTCTCTCTTTTGCTGTCTCTCTCTCACTCTCTCTATCCCCCCTCTTCTGCTCTCTCTATCCTTCTGCTCTCTCTATCCCCCCTCTTTAGACCTCTCTGTCTCTCGCCAAGCATCTGGCCCCGCCCGCGTCACACCAAGCCCCGCCCACATCACGCCCATTCCCCAGTTTTGCATAACCAACACGGTTATATTAACCCCTTAAGTATCGGGCATTTCAGACAAAAACTTCCCCAAAAGACCAGAGCATTTTTGCCATCACTACATTTAAACAAAAATAGAACCTTTTTTTATATTTCCCTATCAAAACTATATATTTTTTTTTAGTAGACAACCCAAAGTATTGATCTAGGCCCATTTTTGTATATTTTATGCCACCATTTCACCGCCAAATGCGATCAAATAAAAAAAATCATTAACTTTTTAACAATTTTAGGATTCTCATTGAAATTATTTACAAACAGCTTGTGCAATTATGGCACAAATGGTTGTAAATGCTTCTCTGGGATCCCCTTTTTTTCATAAATAGCAGACAAATATGGCTTTGGCATGGCTTTTTGGTAATTAGAAGGCCGCTAAATACAGCTGCACACCACACTTGTATTATGCCCAACAGTGAAGGGGTTAATTAGGTAGATTGTAGGGTTAATTTTAGCTTTAGTGTAGAGATCAACCTCCCACCTAACACACCACACCCCTTGATCCCTCCCTGACCCCTCTCAAACAGCTATCTTCCCTCCCCCACCCCACAATGGTCACCCCCATCTTAAAGGGACATCAAACACTAAATAAATGCTTGATAGAATGATGCATTCAAATAAAAGATTAGTCTGAGAATAACATGTAGATGTAGTTTTTAAAGTTTCATTAGCTGTTTAAATATTCACAAAATAAGTGTAGAGTTTTAGTGTCTATAAAACAATGGGAGCTGCCATGTTGTAACTTAGGTTACCTTTCTCTGCAGTGGCCAATTAGGAACAGTCATAAATAGGTCACTAGAGTATGCAGCCAATGACTGAGTGGAATATAACAGTGTTCTGCACTTTGATCTCTAACTGGAACTGAAAAGCTCACAATTTCAGAATGGAATTGCAGGAAAAGGGGATAAAATAAATAATATTAAGTATATTGCATAATTTTTTAATGTATGATTTATCATTTAATATTACCATCTCAGAGTGTTTAATGATCCTTTAAGTACTGGCAGAAAGTATATATATATATATATATATATATATATATATATATATATATATATATATATATATATATATATATTCTGCTGTGTAGAATATGCCCTTACCCCAAACAGCTCTCTAACCCTCCCTCCTCTAACTATATCCTCCATGTTTGGACAGTTTATTTCTTTTAAAAAAATCCTCACACATTGTTTCTGTGGTGTTAGCTGCCCCCCACCTCATTTAACCCCCCCTCCCCCTCCCAGATCACTTTTCCACCCTCCACTGTATGATTTATCCCTCTCCCTTTTTTCCCTTCCCTGTGGCTCTGAGTCTCTGACTGACTTTTTTTTTTGTTCTGCGTAGCGGTCCGCCCCTCCTGCCCCCCTCCAGTGATGGGCCGCTCACCCACCTTACTCCTTAGCCTCCCACCCACCAACAATCGGCACCACCGTTGTCTGATGCAGAGACAACTCTTGGGGCATGCAGAGATTATGCGAGATCGCGGTAGAGAGAGGCCCCGGACAGCAGCAACGTATAGGGTACGTCACTGGTCCTTAAAGTGAATGTAAAGTTTGAGGATTGAGTACCCGGTTTTTAAAATTCCTATTAAAAACAGGGGCACTTTCATTCATCAAACTTTACATTTCACTGGTTTTGTTAAAATACTTACCTTTTCTTCTTGAAAGCCGCTCCAGCGCTTCTTCAGCCCATCGCAAGACTCTTCATACATCACCAATGACAATTCCAGCATCCTCCAATCACGGCTTTCTCCCCACGGGGGAATCATTGCCTAAAGGCCGGGATCGTCATTTCTGACGTAGAAAGAGGCTTACGATGGGCGGGGGAAGTGCTGGAGCGGCTTTCACAAAGAAAAGGTAAGTTTCTTTCATGTAATTGGCAAGAGTCCATGAGCTAGTGACATATGGGATATACAATCCTACCAGGAGGGGCAAAGTTTCCCAAACCTCAAAATGCCTATAAATACACCCCTCACCACACCCACAATTCAGTTTTACAAACTTTGCCTCCTATGGAAGTGGTGAAGTAAGTTTGTGCTAAGATTTCTACGTTGATATGCGCTTCTTAGCATTGTTGAAGCCCGATTCCTCTCAGAGTACAGCGAATGTCAGAGGGACGTGAAGGGAGTATCACCTATTGAATACGATGATTTCCCTAACGGGGGTCTTTTTCATGGGTTCTCTGTTATCGGTCATAGAGATTCATCTCCTACCTCCCTTTTCAGATCGACGATATACTCTCAAATTTACCATTACCTCTACTAAAGAACTGTTTTAGTACTGGTTTGGCTATCTGCTATATGTGGATGGGTGTCTTTTGGTAAGTATGTTTTCATTTACTTAAGACACTCTCAGCTATGGTTTGGCACTTTATGCAAATTATATATAGTTCTAAATATATGTATTGTTCTTATATTTGCCATGAGTCAGGTTCATGTATTTCCTTCTGCAGACTGTCAGTTTCATATTTGGGAATATAAACACTTTAAGAAATTTGTTTCTTACCTGGGGTTTAGTCTTTTTCAATTTGACTACTTTTGCATTTGCGGGTATTAGGCCCGCGGGTGCGTCAAATGTTAGACTTTATTGCGTCATTTTTGGCGCGAACTTTTTTGGCGTGGGAAATTACGTTTTTGACGCAACTTCGTAATTTCCGGTATCATACGTGACGTTGAGACCTTTCACATGGCGGCGTCATTAGTGACGCAAGTGTGTCATTTCCGGTCATTTTTGGCGCCAAAAAAGTTTACGTTACGTTGCGCGTCATACTTGGCGCCAATTTTTCTTCATTATTTCAATACCCCATTGTCGTTTGCCTCCTGCTTTCTTTTCTATCAAGAGGCCTATGCACAGATAATTTTGCTTTATATGTTGTTTTTTCTTTTACATTGAGCAAGATGTCCCAATCCGATCCTGTCTCTGAAGTTTCTGCTGGAACATTGCTTCCTGACATCGGTTCTACCAAAGTTAAGTGCATTTGTTGTAAAATTGTAGAAATTATTCCACCGAATGTCATTTGTAATAGTTGTCATGATAAACTTTTACATGCAGATAGTGTTTCTATCAGTAATAGTACATTGCCAGTTGCAGTTCCTTCAACTTCTAATGTGCATGATATACCTGTAAATTTTAAAGAATTTGTTTCTGAATCTATTATGAAGGCTTTGTCTGCATTTCCACCTTCTAATAAACGTAAAAGGTCTTTTAAAACTTCTCATTTAGCTGATGAAATTTCAAATGACCAACAACATAATAATTCATCCTCTTCTGATGAGGATCTATCTGAAACAGAAGATCCTTCCTCAGATATTGACACTGACAAATCTACTTATTTATTTTAAATAGAATATATGCTCTTTATTAAAAGAAGTGTTAATTACTTTGGATATTGAGGTAACCAGTCCTATTGACGTTCAGTCTAATAAACGTTTAAATGCTGTTTTTAAACCTCCTGTGGTTTCTCCAGGTGTTTTTCCCATTCCTGAGGCTATTTCTGATATGATTTCTAAGGAATGGAATAAGCCAGGTACTTCCTTTATTCCTTCTTCAAGGTTTAAGAGATTGTATCCTTTACCAGCAAAATCTATAGAGTTTTGGGAAAAAATCCCCAAAGTTGATGGGGCTATTTCTACTCTTGCTAAACGTACCACTATTCCTATGGAAGATAGCACTTCCTTTAACGATCCTTTAGATAGGAAGCTTGAATCTTATCTAAGGAAGGCCTATTTATATTCAGGTCATCTTCTCAGACCTGCTATTTCTTTGGGTGATGTTGCGGCTGCATCAACTTTCTGGTTGGAAAATCTAGCGCAACATGAATTGGATTCTGACATATCTAGCATTGTTCGCTTACTGCAACATGCTAATCATTTTATTTGTGATGCCATTTTTGATATTATCAAAATTGATGTTAGATCCATGTCTTTAGCTGTATTAGCTAGAAGAGCTTTGTGGCTTAAATCTTGGAATGCTGATATGACATCTAAATCTAGATTACTATCTCTTTCTTTCCAAGGTAATAATTTATTTGGTTCTCAGTTGGATTCTATTATTTCAACTATCACTGGAGGAAAAGGAGTTTTTTTGCCTCAGGATAAAAAACCTAAGGGTAAATCTAAGGCTTCTAACCGTTTTCGTTCCTTTCGTCAGAATAAGGAACAAAAACTCAATCCTCCTCCCAAGGAATCTGCTTCCAGTTGGAAGCCTTCCTCAAATTGGAATAAATCCAAGCCATTTAGGAAACCAAAGTCTGCCCCTAAGTCCGCATGAAGGTGCGGCCCTCATTCCAGCTCAGCTGGTAGGGGGCAGATTAAGGTTTTTCAAGGATTTTTGGGTAAAATCTGTCCAAAATCATTGGATTCAGAACATTGTCTCTCAAGGGTATTGAAGAGGATTCAAAGTAAGACCTCCTGTGAGAATTTTTTCTCTCTCACACATTCCTGTAAATCCAGTAAAAGCTCAGGCTTTTCTGAAGTGTGTTTCAGACCTGGAGTCTTCAGGGGTAATCATGCCAGTTCCTCCTCAGGAACAAGGTTTGGGGTTTTATTCGAACCTATTCATTGTACCAAAGAAGAAAATTTGTTCAGACCAGTTCTGGATCTGAAAATTTTGAATCGTTATGTAAGAGTACCAACTTTCAAGATGGTGACTATAAGGACTATTCTGCCTTTTGTTCAGCAAGGACATTATATGTCCACAATAGACTTGCAGGATGCATACCTTCATATTCCGATTCATCCAGAACACTATCAGTTTCTGAGATTCTCTTTTCTAGACAAGCATTACCAATTTGTTGCTCTTCCATTTGGCCTAGCAACAGCTCCAAGAATCTTTTCAAAGGTTCTGGGTGCCCTACTATCTGTAATCAGAGAACAGGGTATTGCGGTGTTTCCTTATTTGGACGATATCTTGGTACTAGCTCAGTCTTTACATACTGCAGAATCTCACACGAATCAACTAGTGTTGTTTCTTCGGAAACATGGTTGGAGGATCAATTTACCAAAAAGTTTCTTGATTCCTCAGACAAGGGTCACCTTTTTAGGCTTCCAGATAGATTCAGTGTCCATGACTCTGTCTCTAACAGACAAGAGACGTTTAAGATTGGTCACAGCATGTTGGCTCCTTCAGTCTCAGTCATTCCCTTCAGTGGCTATGTGCATGGAAGTTTTAGGTCTCATGACTGCAGCATCGGACGCAATCCCCTTTGCTCGTTTTCACATGAGACCTCTACAGCTTTGTATGCTGAATCAATGGTGCAGGGATTATACAAATATATCACAATTAATATCCTTGAATCCCAATGTACGACACTCTCTGACATGGTGGATGGATCACCATCGTTTGGTTCAAGGGGCTTCTTTTGTTCGCCCAACCTGGACTGTGATCAAAACAGATGCGAGTCTTTCAGGTTGGGGAGCTGTTTGGGGGTCTCTGACAGCACAAGGGGTTTGGAAATCTCAAGAGGCGAGATTACCAATAAATATTTTAGAACTCTGTGCAATTCTCAGGGCTCTTCAGTTCTGGCCTCTACTAAAGAGAGAACCGTTCATTTGTTTTCAGACAGACAATATCACAACTGTGGCTTATGTCAATCATCAGGGTGGGACTCACAGTCCCCAAGCTATGAAAAAGTATCTCGGATACATGCTTGGGCGGAATCCAGCTCCTGTCTAATCTCTGTGGTGCATATCCCAGGTGTAGACAATTGGGAGGCGGATTATCTCAGCCGCCAGACTTTACATCCAGGGGAGTGGTCTCTCCATCCAGATGTGTTTTCTCAGATTGTTCAGATGTGGGGGCTTCCAGAGATAGATCTCATGGCCTCTCATCTAAACAAGAAACTTCCCAGATACCTGTCCAGGTCCAGGGATGTTCAGGCGGAAGCAGTGGATGCGCTGACACTTCCTTGGTGTTATCAACCTGCTTACATCTTCCCGCCTCTAGTTCTCCTTCCAAGAGTGATTTCCAAAATCATCATGGAACAGTCTTTTGTGTTGCTGGTGGCTCCAGCATGGCCACACAGGTTTTGGTATGCGGATCTGGTTCGGATGTCCAGTTGCCTGCCTTGGCCACTTCCGTTACGGCCGGACCTACTATCTCAAGGTCCGTTTTTCCATCAGGATCTCAAATCATTAAATTTGAAGGTATGGAAATTGAACGCTTAGTTCTAAGTCATAGAGGTTTCTCTGATTCAGTGATTAATACTATGTTACAAGCTCGTAAATCTGTCTCTAGGAAGATTTATTATAGAGTTTGGAAGACTTACATTTCATGGTGTTCTTCTCATAATTTCTCCTGGCATTCTTTTAGAATTCCTAGAATTTTGCAGTTTCTTCAGGATGGTTTGGATAAGGGTTTGTCTGCAAGTTCCTTGAAAGGACAAATCTCCGCTCTTTGTTTTATTTCACAGAAAAATTGCTATACTTCCTGATATACACTGTTTTCTACAGGCTTTAGTTCGTATTAAGCCTGTCATTAAGTCAATTTCTCCTCCTTGGAGTCTTAATTTGGTTCTGAGGGCGAACCTATGCATTCTTTGGACATTAAACTACTTTCTTGGAAAGTGTTGTTCATTTTGGCTATCTCTTCTGCTAGAAGAGTTTCTGAGCTATCTGCTCTTTCTTGTGAGTCTCCTTTTCTGATTTTTCATCAGAATAAGGCAGTTTTGCGGACTTCTTTTCAATTTTTACCTAAGGTTGTGAATTCTAACAACATTAGTAGAGAAATTGTTGTCCCTTCTTTATGTCCTAATCCTAAGAATTCTTTGGAGAGATCCTTACATTCTTTGGATGTGGTAAGAGCTTTGAAATATGATGTGGAAGCTACTAAAAATTTCAGGAAGACTTCTAGTCTATTTGTTTTATTTTCTTGTCCTAGGAAAGGTCAGAAAGCTTCTGCTATTTCCTTGGCTTCTTGGTTGAAACTTTTGATTCATCAAGCTTATTTGGAGCCGGGTCAAACCCCGCCTCAGAGAATTACAGCTCATTCTACTAGATCAGTCACTACTTCATGGGCTTTTAAGAATGAAGCTTCAGTTGATCAGATTTGCAAAGCAGCCACTTGGTCCTCTTTGCATACATTTACTAAATTCTACCATTTTGATGTATTTGCTTCTTCGGAAGCAGTTTTTGGTAGAAAAGTTCTTCAGGCAGCTGTTTCAGTTTGATTCTTCTGCTTTTTGATTTAAGTTTTTTTCTTTCAAAAGTGAAAATAACTTATTTTTGGGTTGTGGATTATTTTCTCAGCAGAATATGGCTGTTTTTTGTTTTATTCCCTCCCTCTCTAGTGACTCTTGAGTGGAAGACTCAACATCTTGGGTATTGATATCCCATATGTCACTAGCTCATGGACTCTTGCCAATTACATGAAAGAAAACATAATTTATGTAAGAACTTACCTGATAAATTCATTTCTTTCATATTGGCAAGAGTCCATGAGGCCCACCCTTTTTATGGTGGTTATGATTTTTTGTATAAAGCACAATTATTTCCAAATTTCCTTTGTTGATGCTTTCTACTCCTTTCTTTATCACCCCACTGCTTGGCTATTCGTTAAACTGAATTGTGGGTGTGGTGAGGGGTGTATTTATAGGCATTTTGAGGTTTGGGAAACTTTGCCCCTCCTGGTAGGATTGTATATCCCATATGTCACTAGCTCATGGACTCTTGCCAATATGAAAGAAATGAATTTATCAGGTAAGTTCTTACATAAATTATGTTATTTTAACAAAACCAGTGAAATGTAAAGTTTGATGAATGAAAGTGCCCCTGTTTTAAAAAGGATTATTAAAAACCGGGCACTGGTTCATCAAAATTTACATTAACTTTAAGGGCATAACATCCAGCGTCGTACAGGGTATGGCGCTGGTCGTTAAGGGGTTAATATACTTTTTACCTCTGTGATTACCTTGTATCTAAGCCTCTGCAGACTACCCCCTTATCACAGTTCTGTTGACAGACTTGCATTTTAGCCAATCAGTGCTGACTCATAAGTAACTCCACAGGAGTGAGCAAACTGTTATCTATATGGCACACATGAACTAGCACTATCTAGCTGTGAAAAACTGTCAAAATGCACTGAGATAAGAGGCATCCTTCAAGGATTTAGAAATTAGCATATGAGCCTACCTAGGTTTAGCTTTTAACAAAGAATAGCAAGACAACAAAGCAAATTTGTTGCTAAAAGTAAATTGGAAAGTTGTTTAAAATGACATGCCCTATCTGAATCATGAAAGTTTAATTTTGACTAGATGGTCCATTTAAGTTTAATGTTCATCTCCCTTTAATACATTTTGGTATAATATATACAAACTATTATACTTACAATGCCCCTACTATACTGCAAAACAACATTCACAATGGAGCTTATAACCTATGCATTGGAAACTCTCTTAGGCCCATGGGATGCGAATAAGAAGTATATTATTTTATTTGCCAAACTAAACTGAATGGAGTTTGGTAGTTTAACCACAAAGAAGTCAACTGCACTAATATGAATTCTAAAAAATAAAGCTTTAGAATATGCAATGTCTATTAATGTTGTATTATTGTACACAAGCCACAAACTGAATTATAAGTACATTTCTCTTGTTAAGTGTATCCAGTCCACGGATCATCCATTACTTATGGAATATATTCTCCTTCCCAACAGGAAGCTGCAAGAGTCCACCCACAGCAAAGCTGCTATATAGCTCCTCCCCTAACTGCCATATTCAGTCATTCTCTTGCAAGCCTCAACATAGATAGGAGGTCGTGAGAGTCTGTGGTGCTTTCTACTTAGTTTATTCTTCAATCAAAAGTTTGTTATTTTTAAATGGCACCGGAGTGTGCTGTTTATCTCAGGCAGTATTTGGAAGAAGAATCTGCCTGCGTTTTTCTATGATCTTAGCAGACGTAACTAAGATCCATTTGCTGTTCTCACACATTCTGAGGAGTGGGGTACTTCAGAGGGGGAATGGCGTGCAGGTTTTCCTGCAGATAAGGTATGTGCAGTAAAATATTTTTCTAGGAATGGAATTGACTAAGAAAATACTGCTGATACCGAAGTAATGTAAGTAAAGCCTTAAATACAGCGATAGCGACTGGTATCAGGCTTATTAATAGAGATACATACTCTTGTAAAAATGTGTTTTAAAACGTTTGCTGGCATGTTTAATCGTTTTTTAACATATGTTTGGTGATAAAACTTATTGGGGCCTAAGTTTTTTCCACATGGCTGGCTTAAATTTTGCATAGAAACAGTTAACTGAAGCTTCCCACTGTTGGCTGTGGCAGTTTGTTGTGTCTGTTTTTAAAAACGTCTATGTCTTTTTTTTTTTTTTTTTTATGTTTTTTGCATTAAGGGGTTAATCATCCATTTGCAAGTGGGTGCAATGCTCTGTTACCTTATTACATGTACTGTAAAAATTTCGTTTGTTTTACTGCCTTTTTTTTTTTTCACTGTTTTTCAAATTTTGACAAAATTTGTTTCTCTTAAAGGCACAGTAACGTTTTATATATTTGCTTGTTAACTTGATTTAAAGTGTTTTCCAAGCTTACTAGTCTCATTATTAGTCTGTTCTAACATGTCTGACATAGAGGAAGCTCTGTGTTCATTATGTTTTAAAGCCATGGTGGAACCCCATCTTAGAATGTGTACCAGATGTACTGATTTCATGTTAAACAATAAAGATCATTTTTTGTCTTTAAAAACATTATCACCAGAGGATTCTGTCGTGGGGGTAGTTATGCCGACTATCTCTCCCCACGTGTCAGACCTTTTGACTCCCGCTTTAGGGACTCACGCTCAAATGGCGCCAAGTACATCAAGGGCACCCATAGCGTTTCTTTTACCAGGGGATTCTGTCGAGGGGAAAGTTATGCCGACTAACTCTCCCCACGTGTCAGACCCTTCGACTCCCGCTTCAGGGACTCACGCTCAAATGGCGCCAAGTACATCAAGGGCGCCCATAGCGTTTATTTTACAAGACATGGCAAAGGTGGTGAATAATATTCTGGCAGCAGCATTAGTCAGACTACCTGAAATTAAAGGAAAGCAGTTAGCTCTGGGGGTAGATACAGAGCATACAGACGCTTTAAGAACCATGTATGATACTACCTCACAATATGCTTAGTCTGTGGGTGATTTTTTTTTGACTCAGGGAAGATGATTTAACCTGATTCTGATATTTCTACATTTAAAATTTATGCTTGAGAACCTCCACTTGTTGCTCAGGGAGGCTTTGGCTGCTCTGAATGAATGTGTACAATCGCAGGGCCAGAGAAATTGTGTAGACTGGATAAATAATATGCAGTGCCGGTGTGTACTGATGTTTTTCCAATACCTAAAGAGGTTTACTAAAAAAAATTTAATAAGGAATGGGATAGACCAGGTGTGCCGTTCTCTTCCCCTCCTATTTTTTAGAAGAATGTTTTCTAATAGTTACCACCACACGGGACTTCTGGCAGACAGTTCCTAAGGTGGAGAGAAGAGTTTCTACTCTAGCTAAGCGTACCACTACCTCTGACGAGGACAGTTGTGCTTTTTAGATCCAATGGATAAAAAATGTTTATTCAACAGGGTTTTATCCTGCAGCCCCTTGCATACATTGCTTCTGTCACTGCTGCTGCGGCGTTCTGGGTTGAGTCTCTTGATGAGGCTTTACAGTTAAGCGACTCCATTGGATGAATATATTTGACAAGCTTATGCTAGCTAATTCCTTTGTTTTCTGATGCCTTGTTCATTTGACTAGACTAACGGCTAAGAATTCTGTTTTTTACTATACTGGCGCGCAGAGCGCTATGGCTTATATCATGGTCAGCTGTCGTGACTTTAATAAATAAGCTACTTAACTTCCCTTCAAGGGGCAGACCCTATTCGGGCCTGGTTTGAAGGAGATTATTGCTTATATCACTGGAGGAAAAGGTCATGCCCTTCCTCAGGATAGGTCTAAATCAAGGGCAAAAAAAAAAAAAAAAAAAGTCTAATTTTCGTACCTTTTAAAAACTTCAGGGCAGGTGTGGCATCCTCTTCCTCTAAGGCAAAACAAGAGGGAATTTTTGCTCAGTCCAAGGCGGTCTGGAGACAATCGGACCTGGAACAAAGATAAGCAGGCCAAGGAGCCTGCTGCTGCCTCTAAGGCAGCATGAAGGAACGGACCCCTATCCGGTAACGGATCCTATAGGGGGCAGACTTTCATTCTTTGCCCAGGTGTGGGCAAGAGATGCCCAGGATCCCTAGGCATTGGAATTTATATCCCAGAGATATCTTCTGGATTTCAAAGATTCCCCCCCCAAAAAAGGGGAGATTTCGCCTTTCACAATTATCTGCAAACCAGATAAAGAAGGAGGCATTCTTACATTGTGTACGAGATCCATCCAGTTCCAAGAGAGGAACAGGGACAGAGTTTTTACTCAAATCTGTTTGTGGTTCCCAAGGAGAGGGAACCTTCAGACCTATTTTGGATCTAAAGATCTTAAACAAATTCCTCAGAATTCCGTCATTTAAGATGGAAACTATTCGTACCATCTTAACTATGATCCAGGAGAGTCAATAGAGGACTACAATGGATTTGAAGGATGCTTATCCTCACATTGTGATGCATAAAGATCACCATCGTTTTTCAGGTTTGCCTTTCTAGACAGGCATTACCAGTTTGTAGCTCTTTCCTTTGGGATATCTACAGCCCCAAGAATCTTTATGGAGGTTCTGGGGTCGCTTTGGCGGTCCTTAGACCGCGGGGCATAGAAGTGGCCCCTTATTTAGACGACATCCTGATACAGGCGTCAAACATCCAAATTGCCCAGTCTCATACGGACGTAGTACTGGCATTTCTGAGATCACATGGGTGGAAAGTGAACAAGGAAAGAGTTCTCTATCCCCAATCTCAAGGGTTTCCCTCCTAGGGACTCTGATAGATTCTGTAGAAATGAAAATTTACCTGACGGAGTCCAGGTTGTCAAAGTTTCTAAATTTCTGCCGTATTTTTTCATCCCATCCGCGCCCTTCGGTGGCTCAGTACATGAATGAAATCGGCTTAATGGTAGCGGCAAGGGACATAGTACCGTTTGCATGTCTACATTTCAGACCGCTGCAACTATGCATGCTCAGTCAGAGGAACGGGGATTACACAGATTTGTCCCCCTGTTAAACCTGGACCAAGAGACCAGAGATTCTCTTCTCTGGTGACTATGTCGGGTCCATCTGTCCAAGGGTATGACCTTCCGCAGGTCAGATGGGACAATTGTTACAATAGATGCCAGCCTTTTAGGTTGGGATGCAGTCTGGAACTCCCTGAAGGCTCAGGGATAGTGGACTTAGGAGGAGACCCTCCTTCTAATAAATATTCTGGAACTGGGAGTGATATTCCATGCTCTTCAGACTTGGCCTCAGTTAGCAACTCTGAGGTACATCATACTCAGTCAGACAATATACACGACTGTGGCTTACATCAGCCATCAAGGGGGAACAGAAGTTCCCTAGCGATGTTAGAAGTCTTACAATAATTCACTGGACAGAGACTCACTCTTGTCTATCAGCTATCCATATCCCAGGTGTTGAGAACTGGGAGGTGGATTTTCTAAGTCGTCAGACTTTTCTTCCGGGGGAGTGGGATTTCCTCCGGAGGTCAAGACCAAGCAGGAGAGGGCTTTGGTGTTTTTGACAGCGCCTGCGTAGCCACGCAGGACCTGGTATGCAGATCTGGTGGACATGTCATCCTTTCCATCACGGTCTCTGCTTCTGAGACAGGTCCCTCTACCTCAGGGTCCTTTCAACCATCTAAATAGAATCAATCTGAGATGGACTGCCTGGAGACTGAACGCTTGATGTTATCAAAGCATGGCTTCTCCGAGTCAGTCATTGATACCTTAATACAGACATGAAAGCCTGTCTCTAGGAAAATTGAACATAGATATGGTGTAAATATCTGATTGTTATGAATCCAAGGGTTACTCATGGAGTAAAGTCTGGATTCCCAGGATATTATCTTTTCTCCAAGATGTTTTTGAGAAAAGGGTTGTCAGCTAATTCCTTAAAAGGGGACAGATTTTTACTCTGTCTATTTTTTTGCACAAGCGTCTGGCAGGTATTCTAGACGTTCAGGCATTTGGTCAGGCTTTGGTTAGATCCAAGCCTGTGTTTAAAACTGTTGCTCCGCCATGGAGCTTAAACCTGATTCTTAAGGTTCTTCAAGAAGTTCCGTTTGAACCTTTTTTGTTCCATAGATATCAATCTTTATCTTGGAAAGTTCCTTTTGGGTAGCTAATTCCTCGACTCGTAGAGTCTCCAAGTTATCTGTGTTACAATGTGATTCTCCTTATCTGGTCCTTCGTACGGATAAGGTAGTCCTGCGTACCAACCTGGGTTTTTTCCTAAGGTGGTATCTAACAAGTACATCACTCAAGAGATAGTTGTTCCATGCTTGTATCCTAATCCTTCCTCAAAGAAGGAACGTCTATTACACAATATTGGACGTGGTTTGTGCTTTAAAGTTTTACTTACAAGCTACTACAGTTTTCATCAAACGTTCACCTTGTTTGTTGTCTATTCTGGACAGAGCAGTGGCGTCACTAGGGGGGGGCGGGGGGGGCGGGCCGCACCCGGGTGACACCCTCCAGGGGGTGACACCAAAAAAAAAATTTTTTTTTTTTTTTTTTTTTTTTTAAATTTTATTGAAATTCAAAGAAATACAATGTTGAGATGCATAGATTTTTTTTTTATTAGAGGGGGTGGCATTTGGGAACATTGGTGGGACTGGGGAAGTTGTAGACACACAATTGTTTGCCCCTTGAGCCAGTGCTGCAATTTCAACAAATAGTTTTCCCGGCTGCTTTTGCTTGTTTGTACTTTGCTTCTCCCCTGCCCAATTTCGCTATGAATGTTGTGGGCATGCCGTGGGGCTTGCAAAGCTGCGCTGCTAGCCTAAACCTGCCTGCCTATCTGTGCTCACTGCTCAGTGACATGTGGAGCAGTGGAGTCACTCACTGCTGTGCTGTCTCTCTAAACGGAAACTGGCAAATCATGAGGGGATGCCTGGCACCTGACCGCATGACTGTTTGACACTGTCTTTAAAGTGAAGGAGCCACGTATGATGCCCACCAGACCATTACGGTTACGGTACACTAAGTGCACACTGAACAGGTAGGAGGGCGGGCGGGGGTCTGGGGGTGGGCAGAGTGCAGAGGTGATTGGCCATAAGAAGCGGTAGGCACGCGGCCCGGGGCTGTGCACTGACAGGCTTAGAACAGAGTCAGAGAGCAGAATTTTCATAGTTTGCGCCTAAACCTTTTCTTTAGTGATTTATTTTTAGAGTGCTCTGTTTATCTTTCATTTGGTGCTCTGCTGAGCCAGGGAGCAGCTCTAGGCATGAGCTTCATAATTAATGCAGTGCAGTTTACATATTTTGTAAGTGTGTGTCTGAGTTTTTGTGTGTGTGTGTCTGAGTGTGTTTCCGAGTGTTTGTGTGTGCATCTGAGTATGTTTTTAAGTGTGTCTGAGTGTTTGTATGTGTGTGTGCCTGTGTTTTTGTGTGTGTCTGCTTTCCGGGGGGGGGGGGGGGTGACACCATAACTTACCGCACCGGGTGACACCAACCCTAGTGACGCCACTGGGACAGAGGAGAGGTCAAAAGACTTCAGCAGCCTCTCTGTCTTTTTGGTTAAAAAGCATAATTCATTTAGCTTATGAGACTGCTGGACAGCAGCCTCCTGAAGGGATTACAGCTCATTCTACTAGAGCTGTGGTTTTCACTTGGGCCTTTTTTAAATGTGGCTTCTGTTGAACAGATTTACAAGACGGAGTCTTGGTCTGCGCTTCATACTTTTCAAATTTAACAAATTTGATACCTTGCTTCTTCGGAGGCTATTTTTGGGAGAAAGGGTTTTTTACAGGCAGTGGTAACTTGCGTTTAAGTACCTGCCTTGTCCCTCCCATCATCCGTGTACTTTAGCTTTGGTATTGGTATTCCATAAGTAATGGATGATCCGTGGACTGGATACACTTAACAAGAGAAAACATAATTTATGCTTACCTGATAAATTTATTTCTCTTGTAGTGTATCCAGTCCACGGCCCGCCCTGTCACTTTAAGGCAGGTAATTTTTTCATTTGAACTACAGTCACCACTGCACCCTATGGTTTTTCCTTTCTCTGCATGTTTTCGGTCGAATGACTGAATATGGCAGTTAGGGGAGGAGCTATATAGCAGCTTTGCTGTGGGTGGACTCTTGCAGCTTCCTGTTGGGAAGGAGAATATATTCCATAAGTAATGGATGATCCGTGGACTGGATACACTACAAGAGAAATAAATTTATCAGGTAAGCATAAATTATGTTTTATAGTACCACTCCAACATCACGCTTATTTAAAGAAAAAATAGGCTTCCTTCCTTCAAGCTATCTACTTTGGATAAAAAGACTTTGCCAAGAAATGTCTCTATGCAAAACGTTTTATGAGCTTGCTTTAGGAAAACTACAAGATTTAATAATTGCATTCCTTTTTTATGAAAGGAGAGAGAAGCTAATTAGAAATAAGTACAGAGTGGATGCTATTTGCTTCGTGTTCTCAGTCAGATTCCGCTATAGGCTAAATAATGTG
Organism: Bombina bombina; assembly: GCF_027579735.1. Taxonomy (NCBI): domain Eukaryota; kingdom Metazoa; phylum Chordata; class Amphibia; order Anura; family Bombinatoridae; genus Bombina; species Bombina bombina. Next base: position 1,002,871,206 of record NC_069502.1, on the reverse strand, counting down.
TTCAAGATGCTATTTTTGTATTTCTGGCTTTCAACAAAATTAAGATAAAAAAACCTCCTTTTTAAATGAAGAATTAAAGCTATATGTGTATTTTATTTAGTGTGCACACAAATACAACCACTATCAAAATTAACAATTAACAGGTGTGTTACAACCTATTGTAAAAATCAATATAAATTGTGATTAGGATTTTATAAACTCCAGAAAAATGTGACAACACAGGAATTTTATTCCACCTTTATGTTAAAGGGACACTGAACCCAAATTTTTTCTTTCATGATTCAGATAGAGCATGCAATTTTAAGCAACTTTCTAATTTACTCCTATTATCAATTTTTCTTCGTTCTCTTGCTATCTTTATTTGAAAAAGAAGGAATCTAAACTTTTTTCTTGGTTCAGTACTCTGGACAGCACTTTTTATTGGTGGATGAATTTATCCACGAATCAACAAGGACAACCCAGGTTGTTCACCAAAAATGGGCCGGCATCTAAACTTACATTCTTGCATTTCAAATAAAGATACCAAGAGAATAAAGAAAATGTTATAATAGGAGTAAATTAGAATGTTGCTTAAAATGTCATGCTCTATCTGAATCACGAAAGAAAAAAATTGGGCTCAGTGTCCCTTTAAATATCTCTAGATCTGCTGGACTGATTTCTATTATTTACATGATAAAAGTTTATTATACTGTCTTATGGGGAACAATGCATCTAGCACAGCACTCTTGTTAGAGTGTAATCTATGGCAACATTCTCTGGTAAATTTTAAGTATTTAGAATAAAAATCAACACTACACTTTACATAATCATTTTAAGCAATCAACTTACAGTTTTTAAAGTAATTGCACATTTTGTCTCTCTAATTTCCAAATGCATAAATTAGTTTTTGATTTCCTTTTTTTATGTAAAGTGTGCTGGATACTCCTCATCTCATATTGCTACCAGTCTGAGAGCTATAAACACTTACACCAACAATGAGAGAAGTGGGGAGCACTATGGCCTCATATGTTAAAGGGAAATGAAGTCCGATTTTTTAAATTATATTATTTAGATAGAGCATGTGATTTTAAACAACTTTGCAGTTTACTTCTTTTATCTAATTTGTTTTGTTCTCTTGGTATCATTTGTTGAAAATGATACCTAGGTAGGTTCAGGAGCTGTTGATTGGTGGCTGCGCATATTTGCCTCATGTTACTGGCTCACTCAATGCTTATCAAATAGCTCCCAGTAGTTCTGTACTGCTTTTCAACAAAGGATACAAAGAGAATGAAGCAAATTAGATCATAGAAGTAAAATAGGAAGTTGCTTTTTTAAATCACTTGCTCTATCTGAATCATGAAAAAAATAATGGGTTTTATGTCCCTGTAAATAAAACTTCACTCGTATTTGAATCTTGCATAAAAACACACATTGGTCTAATACATGGGAAATAGGTAAAGCGCCACTTCATCAGCTGAAACATTTCAGATTTTGACATACTCATAGCTGTATAATATAGTTATTACTAGACCCAGCTTTTAAAAGAGCTACAATGCTCTCATTGGTTAAAACCAAATGGTGTCACAAGTAAAGCCCCATATTGGGGCCCCAGGACACTTAAAGTGGTGTGATCTGCTCAAAATTTTGAATATTGTCCTTCTTTCATGTTTGTTTTCTATCATTACAAAAGTAGCACTCATAGTTACCTTTGAAACAATCCTTTAGAGGGACATTAAACACAAATCGTAGGCTGTATGGTAATGTACTGTACCTAGGGTAAACACCTCAGCCATGTTTTTCTGGACAGCTATGAGTTAGCATTGCTCCCTGGGACAGCACTATTTATGTTTCTCCTTGCACACCCTGCAGTATGCATAACATCCCTGATGAAGTGTCGTATGGGCACAAAACGCGTTGGATGTATGCTGTTAGCTGACACTGATGATGATGTTAAACCTATATTTAATGCAACTTTGTGAATAAACAATGAACTTTTAACTTTTATTGGAGCCTGGATCTTCCTTGTCATTTCTCTTTTGTATGGTATGCATAACTCATAATTGTCCAGAAAAAACATGGCCGATTTCCCTGTGTCCCCCCAAAAAAACAATCCTTGCTAACCAATCACAAACTAATACACAGATATAATACAAACTCTGTTTGCCCATGTGCAGTTAAAGTGATTGTTAAGTTTAATGAATAAGTGCCCGGTATCTAAAACTAATCATAAAAACAGGTGCACTTTCATTCATTAAACTTTACAATGATGCTTATTTTTTTAAATATTTACCTTTCTTTATCGAAAACAGACTGGCGATCCTCCGCCCACATCTCCTGCTGTAGTCAGCAAAGCAATGACGAATCCGGCTTCCTCCAATCATTGTGTGCCCCCTTTGGCGTCCAGCTCAAGAGGTCACGCAATAATTGGAGGAAGACGGATTCTTCATCCCTGTACTAACTACATCAGGAGATGCGGGTGGCGGATTGTGCCGTTCTGTTTTCCATAAAGAAAGGTAAGTATTTTTAAAAATAAGCGTTGTAAAGTTTAATGAATGAAAGTGCACCTGTTTTTAAGATTAGTTTTAGATACCGGGCACTTATTCATTAAACTTAACAATCACTTTAAGGAAAGAGACTGGGGTAGCCTATCTTCTTCTCTTAACTTAAGGTGGTTTAGCACTGATTTATCTTAGTTACTTAGTAATAATATATTTAATAAGTATTTGAGGAAACATATATATATATTGCTTTCTAATCTCCATTTAATAGCTAAAATAGAAATATATATTTATTTATACACAATAATATTCACTCATAAACTACTTATTATGCCCACTGCTATTGCAAAGAATGCTTTTCCTATCTTGGTTGTTGTTGCAAAACTGGTAATCCACCTTAAAAGAACAAATGAGTACAGATAACATGAGGGAGCAGGAGGACGGATATTAACCCAAGCCTCCTTGGGGGAAAAGTGGAACAAGTACACATTTCAGATGTATTTTACAGCAAAAGGAAGCAAAATAAATCATTAATTCATATTGCAATAATGTTTAACTTTCAATAATGAAACTTTTTTTTTACATTGTTGAAATGTTAAATTGTATGGTCCTTTAAATAATACCTCTAACAATAATAATACAATAATTGCATAGCAGTAATTTGATCTGTCTATATCTATCTATCTATCTATCTAGACAACAGAACAAAAAACTAAAACGGAAAAAATGAAACATTAAAGTAAAAGTCAATCCTAGTGTTTGTGAAACACTAGGATTGACCATTAAAACAAATAAAGAGGACTTTCATTCATGAAGTATAAAATACTTCTTGCAGAAAGGTGCCTTATTTGTTTCAAGCATTCGCTGTTCTGAGCTGCTAAGGCAGCCCATGGCAGAACGCTGTTTTTCTTGAGAAGTGACGTTTCCACCTCTTAGCAAATAGCGTGCGGGAAATCCGGCATCATAGGGAGACAAGCCGGATATACCGCACGGCTATTGGCAAAGAGGTGAAAACGTCACCTCTCAAGCAAAACAGCGTTCTGCCGTGGGCTGCCTTAGGAGCTCAGTGTAGCAACGCTTGAAACAAATAAACGAGCCCCTTTATTTGTTTCAATGGTCAATCCTAGCGTTTCACAAACACTAGGATTTACTTTCACTTTAATCTCACAATGATGTTATATATTCCATTCTTAAAAACTAAAATAAATAAATAACTAGAAACCATTACACAAAAATATAAAACAGGAAAATGGATAACATTTCATTCAAATATTACAATCTGCTGTTATTTATTACTATTCCAATTTTAGGACTTAAATATCAAAGCTGTTAACACGGTCAACCAAATCCGGTTGTTCTTCAAGAAGGTACAGTAAAAACAAAATTAAACATTTGTGATTCCAACAGAGTATACAATTTTAAACAACTTTCCAATTTACTTCTGGTATCTAATTTATGTTGTTCTCTTGGCATCCTTTGTTGAAAAGCAATACTTAGATAGGCTTAAGAACAACAATGCATTACTGGGAGCTAGCTTCCGATTGGTGGTTACAAACATATGCCTCTTGTCACTGGTTCAACCTATGCATTCAGCCCAGTAGTGCATTGCTGCTCCTTTAACAAAGGATACCATGTGATGAAGCAAATTTGATAATACAAGTAAATTGGAAAATTACATTTAAACTGTATGCTCTATCTGAATCATTTCAAGTCTCTTTAATATGGCAGATCGCTGACTCAGCAACACATTTATATAACACATTTCCTTTAAAATTGATTTTTCTCTAGTATCTCATTATGATTACTCACCCTGAATGGCTGATCTGCTATAAAAGGAAAATAAGGCATAGCTAATTCTTCTTCCCCCCATTCTCCTGATACACATGAGTTCCTGAGAAGCTGTTTGTCACCAAACTCAACTTTTAACACCAGAGCTGCGTCAGCTGGGGGGTCTTCTGAGTCGCCACATGTCAGCTTGATGTCAAAACTGTAGTAAACAAAGCAATACAATAAAAACATTTCATTTATTTTTATAAATGCCAAACACACAGGTTTCATATAGATATAAAAAAAATATTCTGCCTTATGTTTCTATGTTATTCTTAGAAAGCTAAGACAAACACATTTATAAATTATTGCCAGACAAATTATAGAATTTAGTCTTTTCCTAATTACTGTTTTGGCACAGCTAAATATATTAAAGTGACACTTAACAATTATATAAAATGCTTAAAGGGGCACTGAACTCCAATTTTTTTTCTTTTGTGATTCAGATAGAGCATGCAATTTTAAGCGACTTTCTAATTTACTCCTATTATCAATGTTTCTTTGTTCTCTTGCTATCTTTATTTGAAAAATAAGACATCTAAGCTTTTTTCTTGTTTCAAAACTCTGGACAGTAGTTTTTGATTGGTGGATTAATTTATCCACCAATCAGCAAGGACAACCTAGGTTGTTCACCAAAAATGGGCCGGCATCTAAACTTACATTCTTGCATTTCAAATAAAGATAAAAAGAGAATAAAGAAAATGTGATAATAGGAGTAAATTAGAAAGCTGCTTAAAATTCCATGCTTTATCTGAATCACGAAAGAAAAAATTTGGGTTCAGTGTCCCTTTAATTATGCATAGTAAAACAATGCAAATTTACCTCCTTTTGTAATTACAAGGTGTTTACTATCCCATTAAATGTATTTTTTTTATAGCATTATAATAATCCTAACATACATTCCTATTACGATGTGGAAGTCACAGTGTTATTTCTTCAGAAACAAAAAAAAATTAATTTCTACAAAGAAACTGTATTCTGTTTTTGCACTAAATACACACAGTTTAAGGGATTAGAAAGTCAAAATTAAATTTACATGATTCAGATAGAGCATGTCATTTAAATATACTTTTAAATTCACTTTTATCTTCAAATTTACTTTGTTTTTGTAGTATCCGTTGTTGAAAAAGAATATGTACATATCCTAAACTACTCAGACCTAGCTGCTGATTGGTGGCTACACACATATGCCTCTTGTTATTGGCTCACCTGATGTGTTCCGCCAGCTTCCAGTAATGCCTTGCTGCGCCTTCAGCAAAGGATAACAAGACAATGAAACAAATTTGATGATAGAAATAAAATGGAAAGTTGTGTAAAATTGTTTGCTATATCTGAATCAAGAAAGAAAATTTTTGAGTTTCATGTCCCTTTAAAAATATCTTACAACTACATAGATATTAAAGGAGATAAACCAAGGGTGACAATATTCCCAAAAGCTGAGCGATGTCCCAAAGGACTTGAAACCCACATTTTTTTCTTTCATGATTTAGAAAGAGAATGCATTTTTAAACATCGTTCTAATTTACTTCTATTATCTAATTTGTTTTATTCTCTTGATATTCTTTGCTGAAAAGCATATCTAGATATGCTCAGTAGCTGCTGATTAGTTGCTGCACATAGAAGCCTCATGTGATTGGCTCACCCATGTGCATTGCTTTTTCTTCAAATAAGAATATCTAAAAAACTAAGCAAAATAAACAATAGAAGTAAATTGTAATGTTGTTTAAATTTGTATGTTCTATCTGAATCATGAAAGAAAGATTTTGGGTTTAGTGGCCCTTTAATTAATTTCAGAGCAACAAATTATTAACTAGCAGCACAGCTTTGTGATTGGATACAGAATTAAAAGGGTATGTGCATTGTTTTGCATGAAAGCGGTGTCTACAAATATTATATTAGTACAGAGCCATTTTTTTATTATTTTTTTTTTGCGTGGGATTAGGCTTTTCAAATTTAAATGGATTTGATTTAACTGCTTCAGAATATCTCGGGATATATTAACAAAGATTTGAAGATCCAATCTCAATCAACAAAAACTAAATTAACATGAGTGAATACAAGATATTTTATATTTATTTTAACCCTTTATGTGTCAAAGGAATTTATATGTAAGCCCCACTGGCAGATATGAGGTTACTGCAAATATTTCAACCTATCAGTGTGGGAAGACAGAATATGAGCAAACAATTAGCAAGAAAAACAAAGAGCAATATTAGTGCAAGGCCACCTTGCGCATTTTGAAAGTCTCAGCACTATGCAGTTGCTAGCTCAGCACATAGCAGTTGGCACAAACAAAACAAAAGCCCAGTGAGAGCCAATCAGGGGGATTCTCTGCTTTCACACCTCTCAGGATTTAGTGCAATCATGCCCATAACAAGGATTTTCTTCCCAGGTCTCATTCCTCCTTTTATGTGTCCACAGAATGGAACTGTCTGAAAGAAGAACAGATAGGTTACACCGTGCTATTAAAGGGACACATTTTACATTTCACATTTTACATTTTCATGATTCAGATACAGCATGTCATTTTAAACAACTTTCCAATTTACTTCCATTAAAAAAAATGTGCACAGTATTTTATATTTACAATTTTTGAGTCACCAGATCCTACTGAGCATGTGCAAGAATTCACAGACTATACGTATATGCATTTGTGATTGGCTGATTGCTATCACATGGTACAAGGGGAGTGGAAATATACATAACTTTGAAATTTGTTATAAAAAAAAACTACCACTCAGTTGAAGTTCAGACTAAGTGCTATTGCATTGTCTTGTTATCTTGCATTTTTTGATTATGCAAATCTAATGTGTTGACTGGTCCTTTAATAATCAAGTGTAGGGTTATATTTGGTAGTAAATGAATATATCGCACCACTGAAGGGGTATAGTTAGTATAACATGAGGTTGAGAAATGTATTTGAAATTTAGTAGTAGTCACCCAGAATGCAGAGGTGCCAATCATACATTTAGGTGATAGGTAATGAGAATAAAAAGTTAGCAGAATTAAAGGGACATAAAACCCAAACATTTTCTTTCATGATTTAGATAGAACATACAATTTTAAACAACTTTCAAATTTTCTTTGTTTTCTTTGTAGCCTTTGTTGAAAAGCATGAATGTAAGTTCAGGAGTGTGCACTTGTCTGCAGCGCTATATGGCAGCAGTTTTTCAATAATGTTATATATTAGCAAGCACTAGATGGCAGCACTATTTCCTGTTATGTAGGGCTCTAGACATGTGCACGCTACCAATTGAGATAACTCTTTAACAAAGAATAACAAGAAAAGGAAGCTAATTTGATAATAGCAGTAAATTGGAAACTTTTTAAAATTGTATTCTCTATCTGAATTATGAAAGAAACATTGTGGGTTTCATGTCCCTTTAACTATAATTTTAGGACCCATGATGACTCCCAAACTTTTGGGGGTTTTCAAATCTTGGAATACTGTTAAACATTATGGGGTAGATTTATTAATGGTCGAGCGGACATGATTCGCTGTAGCGAATCATGTGCGCTCAACCTCACTAAATGCTGACAGCATACGCTGTCGGCATAAATCATTCCACAAGCATTTCTAGTGAAATGCTTGTGCAATGCTGCTCCCTGCTCACCGGCGGCCAAATCGGCCGCTAGCAGAGGGTGTCAATCATCTCGATCGTAATTGGATGATTTCAGTCCGCCACCTAAAAGGTGGTGGAGAAGTTAAGGAGCAGCCGTCTTATGACCGCTGCTTCTTAACTTCCGTTTAATGCAAGGCTGAAACGATGGGCGTAGAATGTAGCCTCCGCTACATAATAAATCCACCCTTATATTTCTATTGGTCCAAATCAATAAATCCCATTCTTAGCTTGCTCATTCCCAATGCTAACTGGTGCAGCATCAGCCAGTCTTCCTGTACTGGAACATTATAAGCCTAGAAGTAATATGTAATGCATTATTATGCTATAAGTACTAAATGTTTTTATTTTGTAATGGCTGTTACATTGCATATGACTTTGTTTACCAAGTATCTATAAAGCTGAGGAAGTTGTCCCAGTAAACTTATCAGCATTAATACAATAGTATATGTTATGCACACACCTGCATTGTCTACAAGTATAGGACAGCTTTAACTTAACCTGACTAATTTAATCTTTTATTTGTTTCCAGTAGCCAACATCTGGTGCAGAGATTTTCTAAAATTCAAGCAAGTCAGCTATCAAAAATAAACTGCCGCTTTGTAAGAATAATTTTAGAAGTGAGTCTACCCTGTACTCAGTCAGTATAGATCGGCACTCCCCTGGGAAATAGCAGAACTAAGAATGAGTGCCAGTTTTTGTTGCCCCAGGAAAAACTAAGAAAGTGTTCTTTGGGGGCTACAGGTTGGTAGGTAAAAAAGGCGCCCAGAACTCAAAAGGAGGGCAGAACAGCAGGCAAAGGATACCCTGACATTTTACTTAAACGTGGCCCTGTGTCAATGGACATTCTTATGAAATATATTATTATGTGTCTGTTTAATAGCCACAAATGTATATGTGGTAGGGTTGCCACCCGTCCCTTAAAATACAGAACACTTATAAGTTACACATGCTGCAGGGTGTGCAGGGAGGAATATGAATAGCGCTGTCCAGAAACACAATACATGTTCCTCCCTGCACACCCTGCAGCATGTGTAACTCATAAGTGTCCAGGAAAACATGGCTGAAGTGGTAACCCTAATATGTGGCCTTTAAGACTTCTAAAATCTGCTGCCCCACGAGATAGGAAGTTGGTTATCACCGACATAAACCATTTGCAGCTGCCCTTTACCATTATGTTGTTGTAAGGGGCATTAAACTCAAACATGTTTATCACGCATGTGGAAGAGCACCATTTAAAAAAAATATTTTGAACTAACAGGAAGTTCATGTTTGCGCACAAAAGGTCTGTGGGATAGAAGTCCACTAAAAGTGACACTCACTTCAAACATAAAAACATTTTTTTAGCATAGAAACATCCAATAAATAAATAAATACAATACTATTAATGGCCCTTTAATGTCACAGAAATAAACTAATTTTCCATATAGTGCTCATCCTTACTCTCTTTAAAGGGACAGTCAACACAAAAATTGTTATTGTTTAAATAGATAAATAGCGCATTTACTACCCAATCCATTCCCCAGCTTTGCACAACCAACATGGTTATATAAAATACTTTATAACCTTTAAAACTATAAATTTCTGTCTGTTTCACATCAGGAGAAGCTAGTTCATGTTAGCCACTAATTGCAAGTCAATAGATAAAGTCACGTGATTAGGGGACTGGTCACGTGACTTTACTGGGGAGTGGGCAATAAAACTGGGGAGTGGGCAATAAAAGGATTATCTATCTTTTAAAACAATGACAATATTTGAGTTGATGTCAACATTTTGGGTGTGGAGATGAACTGAACAGCTCTGAACCACAACAATTAGGTCACTTGTTAATTCTGTTCCAAAAGATAAACAATGCTACCCGGATTCCTAATGTGCAGTCATATGGACACAAATGAATGTTCAATGGCAGAATAAAAAAAAAAAGCATCTATAAATATCTGTACCAAGGCATCCCTCCCCGGTACATTTTGCCTTAATAAATAAACTTGAGGTTTTAAATAATGGGAATTTCTGCAGCCATACAACATCATCTGACTAAGCCTGACTGCATTATTACACACTTCTGTTTAGTGTAATAACTATAATTTGGTGGAATTACAATGGCTAAACATGCATTTTATTCATTTGAATGAGTGGGACACAAATGCTGAATCAGATTTCTAAACATAGAGATGTTGTACACCCTGCAAAATGTATTTAATATAATAAGTCTAATTATAACTTGCATTATTTCTGTTTAAAGCTTTTTTTTGTAATCAAATTAGAAATGCCTCACAACACCTAATACAGAGCCAGGGATATGTCCTGCAACAATAAAACTTGGTTATATGAGCGTACAAGTCAAGGGGGGACACTACAGGGCTGCAGTCAGGTTGTGCCAGAGCTCCACATAATATATTTTTTAATGAGCCCTTTTAAAGGCGCATGTGATCACTTAAAGGGACAGCAAACTAATAGTATACAAGTTAGCAATTAAATAATGTTGCCAAGCGGTTCTTGGAGGTTTCAAGGACTTAAAGGGACAGTAAAGTCAAAATGAAACTTTCTTGATTCAGATATAGCATGCAATTTTAAACAACTTTCCAATTCTATTATATAATTTGCTTTGTTCTTTTGGTATCTTTTATTGAAGAGTAAAACTAGGAAGGCCCCCAGTTCACTTGGCCACCAGGGATGTGAGGGTAAGGACAAAGGGGCAACAATGAGCCACCGGGATCACAACATGTGTTTGTCATCTGCATGTAACACACTGTATGGATGACATCATCATGCACTCTTAGACCAGATTACAAGTGGCAAGCAAGCAATATCAGGTTTATTGAGGCTGGAATGTGAAATATTAATATTTTCATGTCAGGTTAGCGTGGGTTTGAGCGCGAGTAGTGTGTCCCCACACACACACTTTTCTTGCTTCATTTACTTCTTGGGAGGAATACGTTAACGTGATCGCAATATTCTAAGTTTGGGGGGGTTTTGGGTTAGCGCGTGATCAAAAACTTCTAGCGGAGTTAACTTGCGAGTGGGAGAGATAAATAGCGCTCCACTCATAATCTAGCCCTTAAAGAGTTAAACCTTACTAAACATTATCAGTTTGTTAGCACAATTAAAATGTTTTGCAAACCAAGAGCCGTTCAGAAATATGTTTCTTAAAAAGCCTGGTGAAATCCATGTTCCTAGTCTTAGAGACGGAAGTAAATTAGTGTATTATCTGACCTAACAAAATCATTGTGTGGAATGTTGGAAGCGCATTAAAATGTAACCATACTTAAAGGGACAGTCAAGTCCAAAAATAACTTCCATGATTTAAATAGAGAATGTAATTTTAAACCACTTTCCAATTTACTTTTATCACCAATTTTGCTTTTTCCTCTTGGTATTCTTAGTTGAAAGCTAAACCTAGGAGGTTTATATGCTAATTTCTTAGACCTTGAAGACTGCCTCTAATCTGAGGGCATTAGTTCATGTGTTTCATATAGATAACATTGAGCTCATGCATGTGAAGTTACTCTGGAGCGAGCACTGATTGGCTAAAATGCAAGTCTGTCAAAAGAACTGAAATAAGGGGGCAGTTTGCAGAAGCATAGATACAAGGTAATCACAGAGGTAAAAAGTGTATTTATATAACAGTGTTGGTTATGCAAAACTGGGGAATGGGTAATAAAAGGATTATCTTTCTTTTTAAACAACAAAAATTCTGGTGCTGACTGTCCCTTTAAAGGGACATTAAACCCCACATTTTTATTTCATGATTCAGATAGAGAATGCAATTTTAAACAACATTCCAATTTACGTCTATTATCTAATTTGCTTCATTCTTTAGATATTCTTTGTTGAAGAAATAGCAATGCTTAAAGGCGAGCCAATCACACAAGGCATCTATGTGCAGCCACCAATCAGCAGCTACTGAGCCTATCTAGATATCAAGGATAACAAGAAAATGAAGCAAATTAGATAAAAGAAGTAAATTAGAAAGGTGTTTAAAATTGCTTGTTCTATCTGAATCGTGAAATAAAACATTTGGGTTTAATGTCCCTTTAAGTATGATGCAGGCCCACCAGTCTCTCAACAATATTCAAAAGTTTTTACAGCAAAATAAGATAAAATAAATAATGCATGTATAATTAGGGTGCCATTTTAAGGGGACACACGTGAAAAATACATATGTCAGGGTTCTTATAATAGAACATTATTCAAATATTTTTTTAAACAGCCCCTGGCATATGTATTTTTCATAAGGGTCCTTCATTAAAGGGACATTAAACACTAAATAAATGCTAGATAGAATCATACATTCAAAGAAAAGATTAGTCTGAGAAAAACATGTAGATGTATTTTTTTTAAAGTTTCATTAGCTGTTTAAAGGGACATAAAACAGGTTGAGATCTGTGCATATCCTAAAAGGGAAAATTAATTAAAAATAGTTTGCATAAAAAATTGTTTAAAAATTGCTGGCAAGTATTTTAAAATAATTTTCAAAAATAAGAAAAATGAATTACATAGCTAAGCTACCTGGAGCAGCCAACTCCACCCACCCTTATCAGTGCTTAGACACAGGCATCATATTTCAATTGAGTTCACAGCTTCTAGGCATGCTCCAGCAGATAATCCCTATTCACTTTTGCATTCTACCAAAGCAGCAATAGATATAGGTACAGCCATAGCCAATGTGTGGGGGGAGTTAGAGCTTTACAATTCAGAAACTAAAAAGAAAAGGTTAAAGGGACACTGAACCCAAAAAAATTATTTCGTGATTCAGATAGAGCATGCAATTTTAAGCAACTTTCTAATTTACTCCTATTATCAATTTTTCATCATTCTCTTGCTATCTTTATATGAAAAAGAAGGCATCTAAGCTTTTTTCTTGGTTCAGTACTCTGGACAGCAGTTTTTGATTGGTGGATGAATTTATCCACCAATCAGCAAGGACAACCTAGGTTGTTCACCAAAAATGGGCCGGCATCTAAACTTACATTCTTGCATTTCAAATAAAGATACCAAGAGAATAAAGAACATTTTATAATAGGAGTAAATTAGAAAGTTGCTTAAAATGTCATGATCTATCTGAATCACAAAAGAAAAAAATTGAGTTCAGTATCCCTTTAATGGCGAGGCACTGCAGTATAAATTTGCAGGTAAAGTAATTAAAGTACATATTATATTTTATCTCTATCCCAACTTTAAATATTGATAAAATAAGTGTAAAGTTTTAGTGTCTATAAAACAATGAGAGCTGCCATGTTGTAACTTAGGTTACCTTCTCTGCTGTGGCCAATTAGGAACAGTTATAAATAGGTCTCTAGAGTGTTCAGCCAATGTCTGTGTGGAATATAACAGTGTTTTGCACTTCAATTTCTAACAGGAACTGAAAAGCTCACAATTTCAGATTGGAATTACAGGAAAATTGGACAAAATAAATAATGAAAGTATATTGCAGAGTTTTTGTTTTTTTATAATATACAATTTATCATTTTATATAACCATCTCAAAGTGTTTAACCCCTTAACGACCAATGACGTATGGGGTACGTCCTGCAAAAAAATGCAGTTAACGACTAAGGACGTACCCCGTACGTCGTTGGTCTTTGAAAGTGGTGGAAGTGATCCTGATTGCTTCCAGCCGCTTTCATGTTATTGCAGTCCTGCCTCGATATTGAGGCATCCTGCAATAACACTTTTTAGCAGTCCGATGCAGAGAGAGCCACTCTGGGATCGTGTGCGGGTGCACGCATGGGTGCTCGCGCGTGCACGGGGATGGGTGCACGTGGGCGGGTGGGAACCCTACACTATGGGACAAGTGTAAGTTGGGACTCGGTGGGAGAGAGGACTGGGGAGGGTGGAAATGCAAAATTAAGCGATCTGGGAGAGGGTGGGGGGTTGGATGTTGAGGGGGGGGGGGGCAGCTACCCTACAGAAAATACAGTATTTTTAAATAAAAAAAAATATATATTTTATTTCAAACTGGGTACTGGCAGACAGCTTCCAGCACCCAATATGGTGCACAATAAGGCAGGGGGGGGGGGTTAGAGAGCTGTTTGGGGGGGATCAGGGAGGTTGGGGGCTAAGGGGGGATCCTACACAACAGAATTATTATTTTTTATTATTATTTTTTTATTTTTTTTAAAAAACAAAAAAACAAAAAACGTTTATTTTAGTACTGGCAGACTTTCTGCCAGTACTTAAGATGCCAGGGACAATTGTGGGTTGGGGGAGGGAAGAGAGCTATTTCGGAGGGATCAAGGGGTGTGCTGTGTCAGGTAGGAGGCTGATCTCTACACTAAAGATAAAATTAACCTTGCAAGCTCCCTACAAGCTACCTAATTAACACCTTCACTGCTGGGCATAATACACGTGTGGTGCGCAGCGGCATTTAGCAGTCTTCTAATTACCAAAAAGCAACGCCAAAGCCATATATGTCTGCTATTTCTAAACAAAGGGGATCCCAGAGAAGCATTTACAACCATTTGTGCCATAATTGCACAAGCTGTTTGTAAATAATTTCAGCGAGAAACCTAAAGTTTGTGAAAAAAATTGTGAAAAAGTGAACGATTTTTTTATTTGATCGCATTTTGCGGTGAAATGGTGGCATGCAATATATCAAAATGGGCCTAGATCAATACTTTGGGTTGTCTACTACATTACACTAAAGATTAAATTAACCCTACAAGCTCCCTAATTAACCCCTTCACTGCTGGGCATAATACACGTGTGGTGCGCAGTGGAATTTAGCGGCCTTCTAATTACCAAAAAGCAACGCCAAAGCCATATAAGTCTGCTATTTCTGAACAAAGGGGATCCAAGATAAGCATTTACAACCATTTGTGCCATAATTGCACAAGTTGTTTGTAAATAATTTCAGTGAGAAACCTAAAGTTTGTGAAAAAATTTGTGAAAAAGTGAACAATTTTTTTTATTTGATCACATTTGGCGGTGAAATGGTGGCATGAAATATACCAAAATGGGCCTAGATCAATACTTTGGGTTGTCTTCTAAAAAAAAAAATATATACGTCAAGGGATATTCAGGGATTTCAGACAGATATCAGTGTTCCAATGTAACTATCACTAATTTTGAAAAAAAGTGGTTTGGAAATAGTAAAGTGCTACTTATTGCCCTATAACTTGCAAAAAAAGCAAAGAACATGTAAACATTGGGTATTTCTAAACTCATGACAAAATTTAGAAACTATTTAGCATGGGTGTTTTTTAGTGGTTGTAGATGTGTAACAGATTTTGGGGGTCAAAATTAGAAAAATAGCCTTGGTCCCAAACGGACAGAAAATGGAAAAGAGTTGTGGTCCTTAAGGGGTTAATGTTCCAATGAAAAATAGATTTCCAGCCTCCAAGTAATAATTAAAAGACCTTTATTTTCTTTTTACAGGGTCCATAAAGAAAATCCAACAACGTTTCAAACCACCAACTGGTTCTTAGTCATGTATTACTGTACAATACTACTAGATAGGTCTTTTAATTATTACTTGGAGGCTGGAAATCTATTTTTCATTGGAACATTGTATTTTGACTTGGCTGGTCCTTTTCCTTGCCCCAAGACATGATATAAAGGTGCTGTCTTCTATACTACTATTAGAAACCTTAAGGGGTTAATGTCACTTTAAAGCGGCTACATGGCAACCCTATGTATAATGCAATATTGTTTTGTATGTACCTTTATTAAAAATTTTAATGTTTAGTTTCATGCCCCTTTATGCTCAGTACCAGTGTGTAAAATCTTCTCTGAAGCTAATAGCTATTTCCCAAAGCACACATTACACTATGTCATCTCTTTCAGTTCAGAATATGATTCTCCTCACTCTGTATTACTCTTTGCACATATAATGTAATACCAAAAATACATGTAAAGGGCAAATGTACTCAGGCAAGCTGCTGATAAGAATTCATTGTATCCATATTTACTGCAGGAACACCCTTTCAAATAGGCTTGTCCCTCTCCTACCCCACTGGGAGGTTGTTTTCTCTCTCTAATTTACATAGCTTTTCTATAGCAAATATTTGAGTATGAACTTTTTAGTATATATGGTGGTTTCAAGACAAAACAACTATTTCAAATGTCAAAATAATCATTGGAAACACAATAAAGTAAAGTAATGTTTACAGTACAATTTCCCGTAGCAAGTAATACCGGTAAAATGCTTGGGTCTATGAGTTGAGCTATTTGCATCAGGAATAGTAAGGTTATTATGCCACTTTACAGGGGACAATGCCTCATCTTGTGTATAATATACAGTTCTGGAGACCTTATCTTAACCTTTTAAGTCGTCAAGATCCGGTCCCCACATGCATCAACCTTACCACCACCCCTACTATACCTAAAATAAGACACAGGAAACATCATCTTGGTACAAAATTGGCCGCAGCACCTTTATTAAATAACAAAAAACCTTTTAAATACTAATAAATACCACACATGAACATAACATAAACACAATGTTCTTAAATAGAAATTGACTTTAACCACATTTAAAATACCATACTGGACTACCCCAGCGGTGCTAGTTCCCTTATAATTAGAAACATGGCCATTACTCCATCTGGACTCAACTATGTACTTGTTGAGTCCGTTTCAAACATCACTTCCACTAAAATAGGGAACCCCTTGCCGCTATAAGTACCCAATTGCACACTCACCCCGTGGAGAGGCAACGTGTTAAAACCCCCAAATTCACTTGGCCATATTTCTTTCTTGCTGCCCGAGAACTAGCACCCCCGCCTTACTGCGACAATTATAATAAAAATTAAAACAAACCACAACAAAAGGGTGGGCGGGAGGGAGCTGCTGTCACCACCACTATGTTCATTAACAAGTGACTTCCTGCCTCTTCCCGCTCAGCCCCTTAAGTATGTCTCAACTTGAACCAACCCCTTCCCCTTTACACCTACCAACCAAAAGGGGCCTCTTCCTCCCCCAGGTCAAAGTCCCTTTCCGTTCACCCTGTCACTCACAGGGACTTCTTCAGAAAGATATAAATAAACTGGAAGCAAAGTAAACAACTAAGCGCCAGATTACAAGTGGAGCGCTAAATATTGCTTGCAAGCAAGCGATATTAGCGCTCCACTTTGTAATACCAGCACACGATAATGTGCGCTGGTATTACAAGTAAATCGCTCATGAGAGAGCACTTCCATAGGCTTCTATGGGAGCCTCGTTCTGGTGCCGTCACAGACGGCAACAGAACCTCACACAGTGAAGGGGGTAAGTAGCGCAGCAATGGGTAGAATTTTTAAATATATATGTATATGGTTATATACATATATACTTATGTGTTAGTACATGTATATAATCATATACATATATTTTTACATCGCGTCTATGGGAACACACAGTTCCCATAGACCGCAATGTAAAGGCACTTTTCATAGCCGTTTTTTTCTATCACCCCACACCCGCCAACTTTAGACACCAAAAAAACGCCTAGTGCAGTTGGTTTTAGTTTTTTTTTAAAAAATGCTACCTTTTTTTTCTTAAAAACTACAATGCCCTCTATTTTGAGGGCATTTGGGGCACTTTTAGAAAATGAACCACAGATCTAATTTCTGGTTAATTTTTTGATTCGTTAAATGCTACCGCGAGCTCATGGTATCAATAACCAGCCACAAATTTGCCCGTTTGCGAGAGTGCAATTATTTAGCGCTCCACTTGTAATCTAGCCCTAAGATGGTACATAGTCTAAAACAAAAAATTTGCAAAGAAAAAATCAATGGCCTAAATATGTATAGCTTAGAGGAGAGAAGGAAAAGAGGTAGCAAGATAGAAGCTTTTAAATGGATATGAAACCCACATTTTTACTTTCATGATTCAGATAGAGCATTCAATTTTAAAGGGATAGTTAGGTCAAAATTAAACTTTCATGATTCAGATAGAGCATGCAATTTCAAGCAACTTTCTAATTTACTCCTATTATCATTTTTTTTTCGTACTCTTGGTATCTTTATTTGAAAAAGCAGGAATGTAAGCTTAGGAGCTGGTCCATTTTTGGTTCAGAACCCTGGGTAGCGCTTGCTGATTGGTGGCTACAATTTTGGTTTCCCTTTAAGAAGGCATAGACAGCCTCTTAGCTTCAGTGCCGGATTGATTCTTGTGAAAGATCATCACCACCTAAACATCTGTGCAAATTCAGATCTTAGTGTGGTGATCTTTCACAAGCATAAATCGGGCACCAGAAATAGCGAAGTCCACGAGCGGCTGCCTACTTTCGCATTCAGCAGCTGAGGCTGTTGAATGCCTGTGTCTACTTTTAAGTATATTTAGGGGCTTAAAGGGACATTGAACCCAAATTTCTTTATTTCGTGATTCAGATAGAGCATGCAATTTTAAGCAACTTTCTAATTTACTCCTATTATCAGTTTTTCTTCGTTCTCTTGCTTTCTTTATTTGAAAAAGAAGGCATCTAAGCTATTTTTTTGGGTTCAGAACCATGGAAAGCACTTGTTTATTGGTGGGTGAATTTATCCACCAATCAGCAAGAACAACCTAGTTTGTTCACCAAAAATGGACCGGCATCTAAACTTACATTCTTGCAATTCAAATAAAGATACCAAGAGAATGAAGACAATTTGATAATAGGAGTCATTTAGAAAGTTGCTTAAAATTGCATGCTCTGTCTGAATCACAAAAGAAAAAAATTGGGTTCAGTGTCCCTTTAATAAAGCTGTAAGTATTTTTCACAAAAAAGAGCAACACCAGAACAAGGAGTTATAATTTCAAGTTGAAGGGTAGTGGGTTCAGGAGTAATTTCTACAGAAAGGGCGGTTGATTCATGTAATACATTTCTATTAGTTATAGTAAACACTGTGGGGACATCAAGAATGCATGGGATAAGCATACGGCTATTGTATGCTTTAATTAAAAGAGCCTCCCTTGAAACTTAAAATATCCTATATAATAAATGGCCAAGTATGTTTGTCAGATGCAGTCATGCGCAGTATAGACTGCACATGACAAACATACCTGGCCGTTTGGATCCTGACACTCAGCACAGAGTAAGGCTGAAGCGGAGTGTCAGGGGGCGTGGCCGACAGGAGCGTCGCGGTGGGGGCGTGACCGGGCGCAGCGAAGGGCGTGACCGGATGCGGTGAGGGGCGTGACCGGGCGGGTGTCGCCGCAATGGGGGCGTGGTCAGAGAATCAAAGGGTTTGAAAGACAGAGCCAGAGAGGGAGCAAGAGAGGGGGGAGAGCCAAAGAGGGGGGAGAGAGCCAAATAGAGGGGGAGAGAGCCAAAGAGTGGGGAGAGGGCCAAAGAGGGGGGAGAAGGGCCAAAGAGGGGGGGGAGAGGGCCAAAGAGGGGGTGAGAGAGCCAAAAGGGGGGGTGAGAGAGCCAAAAAGAGGGGTGAGAGAGAGCCAAAGAGGGGGGAGAGAGCCAAATAGAGGGGGGAGAGAGAGCCAAAGAGGGGGGAGAGAGAGAGCAAAAGAGGAAAGAGAGCCAAAGAGGAGAGAGAGCAAAAGAGGGGAGAGAGTCAAAGAGGGTGGAAAGAGAGCAAAAGAGGGGGGAGAGAGAGCAAAACAAAGGGGGGAGAGAGAACAAAAGAGGGGGCAGAGAGAGCAAAAGAAAGGGAAAAGAGAGAGAGAGCAAAAGAGGGGGGGAGAGAGCCAAAAAGAGGGGTGAGAGAGAGCCAAATAGAGGGGGGAGAGAGCCAAATAGAGGGGGGAGAGAGCCAAAGAGGGGAGAGAGAGAGCCAAAGAGGGGGGAGAGCGAGAGCAAAAGAGGAAAGAGAGCCAAAGAGGAGAGAGAGCAAAAGAGGGGGGAAAGAGAACAAAAGAGGGGGCAGAGAGAGCAAAAGAAAGGGGGGAGAGAGCCAAAGAGGGGGCAGAGAGAGCAAAAGAAAGGGGGGAGAGAGAGAGCCAAAGAGGGGGGAGAGAGCCAAAGAGGGGGGAGAGAGCCAAAGAGGGGGGAGAAAGCGCAAAGGAGAGGGTCGAGAGAGAGCCAGAGGGGGGAGAGAGCAAGGGGTGGGACCGCTGTACTGCAAAAAATGGCCCATGTACACGGGCTTTAGTACTAGTTTATTTCATGATTCAGATAGAGCAAACAATTTAAAAACTTTTTTTAAACTTACTTCTATTATAAAATGTACTTAATTCTCTTGGTATCCTTTGTTGAAGAAGCAATGCACTACTGTGAGCTACATGAACACATCAGGAGAGCCAATGACAAGGTATTTATGTGCAGCAGCCAATCAGCAGCTAGCTCCCAGTAGGGCATTGCTGCTCCTGAGCCTACCTAGGTATGTTTTTCAACAAAGGATAGCAAAGTAAATTGGAAGGCTGCTTAAAATTGCATGTTCTTTCTAAATCATGAAAGTTTAA